>NC_142891.1:17657500-18315000 GCF_054131105.1 Drosophila navojoa | reverse complement strand
GTTACCACGATGACTATTCAAAAAGTTATAGCCACCTTAGCCTTTGTCTAAGCTTAGGCTGCAATCGAACTGTAATCGAACGAGATTTAGTAAGTTTAGTATATCAAGCAGTTTATTTATAATTAGTTCATTTAATTCACTACTTCACTTAGTAGCTCCAAACTGACATCTTAGCAAAAAAGAACGTACCCTTTCTTCTACAGAAAACTAACTTTAAGTTTAAGATCCTGCTTAGCTTTAACCTAGCAAAGATTACTGTGAACTAGTTTCCAGTTCACTAAAACTACTCAGCAAATATATGCCTTTTACTCTTTTATTTTTTTGCTGTGCTAATGCCTCAGTAAAGATTATAAGGAACGAGTTCTTGAATAATTGAACTGCATTGTTCACTAAACACAGTTAACATTCTGTAGATCATTTAAATCATCAAGGAAGAACCTAGTAAGAAGTACGCTGAACTAGTTCATTTCTAGCTGCAACAAATAGTTCACCAGGCTCGGAAGTAGTTCATTCTATAGTTCATGCAAATGTTTCGCCTATAAGAGTTTTTTCACGCTCATTGTTGAGCAAAGATTATACTGAGCCAGTTCATGGTAAATACACCAAAGTGAAAAGCAATCGTGGAACTGGTTCATTCATTCGAATTCTTCATTCATTCGAATGCTTAGCTCATAACTCCCGTGAACTTCTTTCAAGCCATGTGACGACACTCAATCTCCTAATGGACTTTTGCATGGCAGTTAATAAAATTGAATCACCCAGCAAGTAGGAGATATCCTTTAAGAACAAGTTTCCCGAGACTACGCCCACACCGAAATAGAACTTAAAGTTAATCGAATGTAATTTGTATTCAAATCATTTGGAAAGTTCAATCACACTTAAAGGCCACTCGGCCCAATATAATAATTTCCCTTGCAGGGCATTATTCAAAAATAGTTTTTCCTCTTCTTTTTGTACGCCGTTTTTTCCCCCTTTTGTTGGTAAGCCTTGAGGGAAATCGATATTATGGCAGCTACGATTGGTGGTCAGGTTTCACGAGCTGATTTGGGCAATGGATTTGTGGGCAACGCCATTTGGCGCCTCTGATTTATTTCCGTCAAGTAATTGGAAGCGTTGTCAGGGACGCCGGCTCAAATGCCAGCATAATTAGTGGCATGCTCAAAAATAGACCATAAATAATCGTCGCCTTCATGCAGAGTGAGGGGGAGTGGCAAGTGTTGGGGCGTGAGAGAGACAATGCGAAAGGCGAAAGGCGAAAGAGGAGATGTAGTGAGTCGTCGAGCAACGTTGGCAGCACCGCAAATTGTCTCAGGCCCTGCATAAATTACTTAAATGTTTTCTTAGGAAATGAAGATGCTGTGAGCTGTGCCATGGAACGGGTAGACAGCCAGTCAGCCAGCCAGCTGAGCTGCCCGGCCGTGCCACGTTACGCGGCGTATGCGCAATTTTATTAAATTACATTCGTGTTTTGGCAAATTAATTACGAAATTATGTTGTCGTCTGGTGCCCAACCAAGTACAGGGCACGCATGTGGCCCAACTTGCCAGGACCCGCCCGTGCCCATAGACGTTTCTCTCCATGCCAGCGCCCGGCCATAGATCGCATTTATCTCTGAGCGTCAGTGACGGGGCGGGCCGCTGGCCTTGGGGCCCTTCTCGCATATTAAAAGTAATTTTGCCTCATTTTTGGCATATTTCGTTGTCTGCTCTGGCAGGACATAACCCGTGCAGATTATGCAGCAATTCAATGTAGATGCTGTTGCCGTTGTTGTTGTTGCTGTTGCTGTTATTATTGTTGGCCATTTTTCTGGCGCATATTCAACTGGAAATCTCAGTCGCAATAAATTTGACTTTATGTTCATGGCTGGCTAACCAAATTGTGTTTGCAAATCATACGACTCCGACCCGGTCTTCGCCTCCCTCCCCCCCCTTCATCTAATTAAGCGCTGCTGGTAAAAAGGGCAAAGCTCTCGCATTACTCATACGACGCATTAGTCGCTCCCCAAATCATTGTCAAATAAATAACGTTAATTTGTTAAATCGGCCAAAGCGGACGTTAAATAACAGAATAAAAAAAAAAAAACCCCGAATGGCAAACCCAAAGCGAAACCAAGTTAAAAATCACATTTGCATATTTCCTGCATAACAATAAGAAACCCAATGGATTGTGACGTTATCGGTGCGAAGGTAGCCCCAACTGCTCCAGGGCTCCAGCTCTGGCTGCTGGGAAAATTCACATATGAGCTCTGGACTACCTGCTGATGGGGCTGCTTCGACATTTTGCCAAATTGCTCAACTTGCAGTCACCAATCCAATATCCAAGACCGTACTGTATCTCCCAGTCTCTACCCATCTCTCTCGCTCCCCCTCTCCCTCTCTCTATCTCTCTCTCCCTCCGTTTAAAACGCATGTGTACGCTTCATTTATGCATTCATCAATCAGCTAACCAAGTGTAAATTTTTGCATTTCCTTGCGCGCGCTGAAATAAAACAGAGAATTTGAATTTGCACCAAAGACCCAAAGTTAAATCAAACAGGCATGTCCCCTCCGCCCACACGCCCCCACCCACCAACAGCTCCAGCTCCAGCTTCAGCTTCAGCTCTAATGTAGCAATTTGGCCCAACCCAATCACCACATTGCTGCTTTGTCTTTTGGGCTTGCTGGCTGGAAGCAGCTCCAAGCCCAGCTCCAACAACAGCTCCAGCAGCAACAGCTCCAGCAGCAGCAAAAGTACCAAACGAGAACGCCCTTCATTTATTTTATTTTGAAATATATAAATCGCACCTAAAAAGTATGCTACACTAAACTTTGATTCATGGCGCAAAGTTTCCGTGCGCTTGAAAATTCGTTTTCCTTGGCCTTACGCACACCAACAACATATCAGCACCCACACACACACACACACACACACACACACATACGCAGTTCCCTGCAGCTGTTGCCCACAACGTTCCGGTTCAACGCTTTTTACGTGCTCAGCTGCCACGCCCACCTCACCCTAACCACCTTGAAATTTGGCTGCTCTTGCAAAAAAAAAAAAAAAAAACAAAATGAAATAAAATAAAATAAACGAAAAGCAAAACAAAAACAAGAAGGAAAATTTTTGCAATTTTCCCTGGCGCCCATTTAGCACTTGGCCATGATACGCAGTTTCTCTTTTATTTGCTGTGAAAATAATAGAATCATAAACTGAAACGGGGCGTGGCTGGGGGCAGCAGCACGTGGTAGCACCGCTGCTTTGAAGTGTTTGATGAAATTTTCGACACTTAATGATAGCACACGCAGCACACACACACACACACGCACACATACACACACACACACAGAGGAGCATCAGCAAGACCATCATGATGGAGCGAGCGCGCAGGCCCCCCGCTCCATCCTTTTTACAGCCACACATCATAAAGGACAACGGCCATGCACCGCAAAATTGTTAACAATCGAAATGAAGCCAAAAGCTGTCGTTGGCTACGTGGCCAGCTCACAGGCCGCGCACAGGCCGGGCACAGTCCGGCCAGAGTCCGGGCATAGGCCGTGCAATGGGCCGCCAATGCGCCTGGTGATGACATCGCTTCGGGCCAGATTCTGGCGCCGGTTATGGACTCCCGACTCAGTCACGGTGACGGCGACTCCATAAATAGCAGCCGTGACAGTCGCGCCTGCAAAATTGCCAAGTGAGCAGGGCAACAGAGAGACAGGAACAGAGAGAGAGAGAGGGGGGAGAGGGATAGAGGCAGCCGTCACTTGCTACATGCAGCCAATAAAAGCCAACGGGCCAGCACGAAAATAACTGCAGCGAATGCTGCGCGACAGGCGAAAAAATTTCGCATAACAAGCAACTGGATCGGAATATGGACGCGGCACAAAAACAGCAGCTGTTAATACCCTAGAAATAATAGGCATTGAGCGCAAAGCCATATGTTTAAATTGTCTTCAATGTGTGCTCGAATATCGAAATGTATTTGCAAATTTATTCAAAATATTTATTATATATTCAAAATATATGCAGAAAATATTTTGAATGCGCCAGAAATTTAATAGAAGTTTCTCAATTTTTCTCTTAAAGCTATGGCCTTGACGCCAGTAAATATTTTGGAATTGTTAATGACAGAGAAAAGTATTAATTATTAAGTTGATTACCTGGTTCAAAGTGTCTATGTGGTATGCCAATTTTATTAATAAAATTTAAAGTAACAAATAAAATAATAATAATAATAATAACAAAATTATTATTTATTATACAATATATATATATATATTTTTTTAAAGAATAATGTTCATTATAATTATAATTAAATTAATTAAGATTGCTCTACTATACATATTGTCTTTATTAATATTTTGTTATCCTTACATGTAAAACTAGATTAAGAGCCATTAATATTAGTCGGACATTCGTTAAATGATATAAAATAAAAAATGTAATAACATAATAAGCACTTTATTTTAAAATTGTTCAAAAATATAAACAAAAAATATTATTAATATTTTTAATTATATAGATAAATGCTTGTAATTATATAGTAGTTTTAGAAAGTCAAGTATTTTTAATGATATTTAACTGAATTTGACCATTTAAAATTAAAAACTTAATTAAAAAGTGTCTTACAATTATTGTTCTTCAAAAACGTTAAAAAGAAAGAAGACTCCTCTAGCTCTAATTTGTTCTCTTGATATAATCCTCAGAGCACAAATTTTGAGAAAATAGAAATATATGAATATAAATGAAATAGATGCATATTTTCTGATACTTTAAATATGCACACTTAATACTTGCTATAATTTAGCAATATAATTTATAATTATTCAATAATATTTGTGTATTTATATAATATATGTATGTCGTATTCTCAGTTGCCCTGCCACAAACAGCCCAGCATAGGTCACTCCTAAACGTCTAACTGATAAAACAATCAAATAAATTTGAACTTTATATGCATAGATGTATTTAGCGCATTTAGTGCTGGCAATAAACGATAATCACCATTTGGCAAGTGCACACAGCAGCACATGATACACACACACATACACACACACACACAGAGAGAGAAACAGAGAGAGAAAGAGAGTGAGACATGCGCGACGACAGAGCTGTCTAGCCTGAGGGGGGCTGAATATAATGTGCGGCTTACATTCATTATGAACCCATTCTATATGCACGGCAAGCCGCATCACATAATTATTACGCCCGAATTAGCATGAAGCTGGTGTCGTTTGCTCCTTGGCTGCAGCTGCTGTTGTCACTGCTGGTCAACAGCAGCAGCAGCAGGAGCAGCAGCAGGAGTCGTAGTAGCAGCAGCAACAGCGACAGCTGCTGCTGTCTGTTGTTTGTTGTTGTTTGCTTTTGGTTGTTGCTGGAATTATGTTGTTAGCCATGTTGATGTTTAAAATCCCGATAAACGCTTAGCAGGCGTGAGCGAGAAAATTGCATTGGTTTGCTGCTGTTGCTGTTGCTGTTGTTGTTTGTGTGTTGTGCTGTGTGTTGTCTAAAGGACCTGCCAGTTGCCACCTGCCGAGGCGCCAAACGACTGCCAATTGCCAAATAAATTACGAAGTTTACAGCCTCAAAACTAAAGCCGGACTTGGAGTGAGTCGAGGCGACAATTGCCAGCAGTGCGGCGAATGTTGGCGCACATTAACGATATCGCCTTCGAAATGGCCAGACCCGGGACCCAGGCCCCAGACCTCGGACCCCAGACCCCAGGCCAAACCAAAAACCGACTCCTGTCGGCTCACCCCCCCTCCGAAACTTTAACCAAGCCAAGCCGCATGTCAAACACGCAAACCCTGTCCATTGACACAAACAGGGGCAGCTGAAGCAGGGGAGCCAGGTGGGCCAGATGGCCAGGTGGCAGGCATTTGGCTACGTTCCCAGTTTAGCTTGTTGCGTGTCCACTTTCACTTCCAGATTGGGCCCGTGTGTGTATGTGTGTGTGTGTCGAGAAATTGCGGTTTGTTTGCTGGGTAATTACATTTTGGCATTTTCTCTAACCAAACACCCAGCGCCGCCTACGTCTCTTTGCCTCTTTTATAATGCGAGTGTGAGTGTGTGTGTGTGTTAGTGTGTACAGGCATGTCAGCGTGATAATTATGCGACTATAATCGCACTTTTACATGCCAGCAACAGCAGCAGCAATGGCAGCAGAGGCAACAACAGCAACAGCCGCCGTCGAGCACTCAGCTCAGTTTCCAGTTTGGACTTGGCTAAAACGAAACACTTGAACCCTAAAACGAAATATGTCGACCGAGCGTCAAAAGTCAGCAGCCCCAACTAATTAACAGGCCGCAGGTACAAAGTGCCTCTACTCGCCACCGTCCCCCACAATACACAGTCATACAATATTTAAGCCAGGTTGGCCAGGGCTTAAACAAAAGCGAAAGGCATGTTTAATCATAAGAGCAAAAACAACAACTAAAATTGTTGTTGCTGCTGCTGCTGCTGTGGATGTTGCTGCTTCCTTTGGCCAACGGCAACTTTTGCTACTAAAACTCACAGCGACGGCGCACAAAAAAAAGGGTTAAGTAAATATTGAAGTGAATAAAAACCATGAAAAAGGAGCCAAATGGCAGAAAAAAAATACAAGTGGAGTGACTGTAAACGGGCGTAGAAGACTGCACGCTGCTCGCTCAACTAAGACTTTGAATGGGCCGGACGAAGATTGAGTTTCTATCGGAAATTGAGCTAGAGATCATCTCTGTCAGCAGGGGCCAAAGACTATGAGGAGTCAAAATATTCAGTGGATCGCTCGTAAAGAGAGGATATATTTGAAATAGATACTTAAAAAAAACAAAAAAAAAATAGAAATATATATGATATACGCATGTAATGTCGTTATGTCTAGAAATGAAGAAAGATATCTATATACAAGATATACAAATAATATTCATATAAATACACATACATACATTCATCTAAGTAAGGACCTATACCTTACGAATATACTCTCATTCATCTGGCGAGCATGCATAAAAAACAGAGCACACACGCGCACTCACACAGGCATAGAGGCACAGAGACACGCACACACACACACACACACACACACACACACACACACACACACACACACACACACACACACACACACACACACACACACACACACACACACACACACACACACACACACACACACACACACCACACACACACACACACACACACACACACACACACACACACACACACACACACACACACACACACACACACACACACACACACACACACACAAACACACACACATACACATTTAGTTAACTACTCTTTTGGCCGTGTCGCGTGAAATGGGCGACTGGCCGTTGAAATGTTGGAGCTGGGCGTGCCGGGGCGTCACAGCCATGGCAGCCAGCAGAGCTGTAGCCAGGCTTTAGTGAGCAGCAGCAGCAGTGGCAGCGGCAGCGGCAACAGAGGCAGGAGCTGAAGCAGAAGCTGGTGCAGCTACCAATTAATGTCCTTGTTAGGCAGTGGCCTGTAAAATTGGCTTAAAAAATATGTAACCTTATGCGAGAAAACCAGCTATTGCCCAACTCTCTCTTTCTCTCTCTCTCTCTCTCTCCCACTACTTTATTTTTTGTTGTTTCTTGGTGCTTGGTTCATGCGCGAATTTCTTTGTGATTACTTAAATAGCTTATAAATTATATGAAAAGGACTTTCAGCTTTTTAAGTCAACTTTGTGGATTTGATAAGGAATTGTAATGAATAAATTTTAAATGCTTTTTGGCTGACACTTTTATAGGGCTTTGCAATTTAAGAGCTTTCAATTTGGATGCTATATAGAACTGAATAAATAAATAGTAATTATGATCTACAGCAACAGAATGAGTTTATATAATAATGAATAAATTAGAATTTTGGCAAACGAATTTATATATGGGCTATCCATAATTTTATATAGATTTTATAAATTATTAAATAATCTATAACTTACAAAGTATATTTATATAACTAATATTTTTCTAACATCGTTTTTTAAATCTTATAAATAAATCATATTTCCTGCAAACAAAATCAATATATTATATAATTTAATTTATACATATACATTTAAAATATATATATATATATTAAATTAATAATTAAATTGGATTTTTAAGAATTAATTATTATTATTTTTTATTTGCAATTTTTATACAATTTATATATAAGATAAACAATGAATTCATATACAACTTGAATTAAAATTGAAGATATAAAATTATTATTCTATAGTATGCATAAATTAAACAAATATATACCTAAAACTTGGATTACCCAAAGTACTATTTAATAATTCGGTCAATGCCAACGCTGCGTATACTTTATTTCACGTATATAGAGTCGGCATACAAATAAATATATTTTGTATATAATTGATATTTTTAATATACCAAATCAAAGATAATTATTTTTATTGAGTGAGCTAGTCTTCATCAAATATATCGATTAGTAAACAAACGCTGCGTATACTTAATGTCACAAAGATTGAGCCCGCATAAACGTGTGGACTGCCAGTCACAACTTCATATAGGCTATGTGTGCACTTACGTAGGTGAATATGTATGTGAGTGTGAGTGTGTGTGTGTGTGTATGGCAACCACTAGAATGCAGTGCAATTGGCTACAGTTTCATTGTGGCCCCGTTGGTGTTAGTATCGGTGTTGGCATTGCTTTTGGGGGCTTTAAGTGAAATAAAGTTGATATCCGCACTCTTTCTGATTTTGCTCGCATTTTTTTCTGCGCTACTCGCTGGCAGCTGGCATTATTTAATTTGTGCATCTGGGCGTAGGGCGCGACTTTGACATGGCAACACGAAGGCTTTCATTTGGGTTGTGTGTGACCAAGCTCTCATGCAATCGCCGTGACGGAAGGCTGTGGCCGATACTGAATCTGACTGTGATTCCCCAGGCCAAAGCCGATGCCGATGCAGCTCAGCATATGGCAGTGCTGGCAGCTTAAAGCGGTTGAGCGGCACGCAAAAACTGACCAAATGTCGAATCAAAAATGCAACATTTCGTTGCCAGCGTAGGCCGCAGCGCACAATGTCCGGCTGCTGAAACGCCAAAAAAGCCAACCGAGGGCAAAGCAAGGTGGGCACGACTGGTCAAACAGGAGACACAAAAGCACAAGCCAAGCATCAGCACAGACACAAACACACACACACACAGACAGACTCATACATAGTAAAATGGCCAGGGGCATGGAATAGCAGTAATAGGAGCAAGCTGAAGCAGCCGGCAGCATAGCAACGCGTGCTCTACATTGGAGTAGAGGGAGCGATAACCGCAAGGGCCGGGAGTGCCAAGCCAAATGGCAGTGAAAGTGGGCAACTGCCACAGGGCAGACACTCAGCCAAGCCACCCTACTAGCCAAGCAGTGAGGGGTTGGGGAATCTAATCTGTAAGCATAAATTCCAATCATTTTGCAAATGGAATGTGCAAATGCAAACCAATAAAACCGCAAAACACAACACAGCAAATGGCAGCAACAGCAGCAGCAGCAGCAGCAGCAGCAACAGCTCGTGGCACGAGCTGGACGGAGGACTAGAGAAGACAAAAAGCATAGCCAGCAGCACTTTTGTTCCCACACACGCCCAGTCAGAGCCGCAGTCACTGTGACAGTTCCAGCTGCAGCCTCTGCTCCAGCTCCAGCTCCAGCTCCAGATCCAGCTCAAATGCCAATAGCAGCCACGAGCTACGTGCGGTTTAAAGCATCAAACAGCGGACCCAGGGTCAAGTGAATCTTTGACTTGGCTTTCGGTTGTTTCCGAAACTGAATGTGTCTCTTTTTTCCCCATCTGTCTCTCTCTCACTCGCTCTGTTTTGGTCAACTGCTGCGAATGCTTTTTGCAAAATTTGTCTGCCATGAGCTTCGTTAATGAAGTGAGTAAAAGCTGGCTGCGGGGGAGTGAACGTTGAACGATGAACTCGTGGTATATTGTGCTCGACACACATATGCCAAATCAATATTTGGTTATTCGACATATTGAAAAGTTGAAGCTAGAGTCAGAGCCAGAGCTAAAGTGGTTGCCAAATAAAATGTACAAAATGTGGTGACATTTTCAGAGCTGCATAGAAACTATATACAGTATATATAGATACATGTAATATACATACATCTAGGACTTTTAGATATGTGTGTATGTCACAGCTGGATAACTTGTTTAATTATTTGATGGTATTATTTATTATTTATTTTATTTATTTATTTATTTATTTATTATTATTTATTATTTATTATTTTCTTGTCAAGAATAGTTAAGCTGATTCCCTATATATATAGACGCATTGCTATGACTAACCTTTGTCATATAAAAATTGAAATATTAAGACAGCATCATTCGATTTGTATATACATATTTACATACATATATTTACAATATTTGAAACTTATAAATTTAAATTATTACAACAATAAACACAAACTTGTGTGACTTTCAATGCAATTTTTGAAGACTCTCAATCTAAAAATAAGTAAGAAATAATTTAATAACTGAATTTGGAATTTGGCTATAGAAATAAATAAAATTATTATATTATATTATATTATGTATTATATTTATTAATTTTTTTCTTTATTTTATTTATCTAGATAAATTAAATTTCATAATAATCCCACTCAATAATTTAAACTCTGATTTAACTTGAGGAGAAGCAAATTCTTGCACTTCCATCTTTAAATTCCACTCCACAATTCAAGCAGTTCAAATTTAACTGCACGCCCACACACACACATACATACAGATATTCCTAGCACACACACACACACACCATAAACAAGCCAAAAATGCAGCTGCCTTTGAGTATTATCGCTTATTGTATTATTTTTATGCGATGAACGCGCGTCGATTAGAGACTAAAAATAATGCATTTCGCATTTCGTATTTCGAATTTCGCTTCTCCTCTTTTTTTTTTGTTCGCTTTTCGCATTTTCCATTTTGTTGCCGTTTGCTGAACAAACCGAATTGCAATAAAAATGGCAGCTACACGAACTAACTGTAGCCAGGGCGTTGCAACGAGCTGAAAGAGCAAATGGCAATCGCATTTGCCGCCAAGCAGGAGCAGCAGCAGCAGCAGGAGTTGTAGCACAGTCGCTGCAGCAGCAATCGGCAGCAACTATCAGCAGTTAACAACAATATTGGCACCTTAGTTGGCTGGCTGAGTGCTTGCTGCCAGGCTAACTGTAAAATTGTGGCCATAAAACGTGCGCATTACAAGAGAGCAGGAGGCGCCACAAAGTATGCAGCAAGTGGAACAACAAAGCAGCCGCCATTCCTCAAACTGGCTGAAAATCTTGCCCGCCACATGGCGTATACGTGTTAATTTAGCGCAACGATTAGACAGGCCCCTGACAGTCAGTCCGTTTCAGAGAGCGAGAGAGACGAGAGAATTCACTATAGTTGGTCGTACTACTCCTGCACAAACCCACAGCAAACATCCCCAGCCTCACCCCCCTGGCTGTTGGTTAAATTGCCCGTTAGCTTCTTCAGCGGCACAGTCTATAAATTTAGCGGCTGTCAGGCCAGCGGCTGGCGGTATTTCTGGTTAGCTTGCCCCGACGATCCATTAAGTGCATTTTACAGAGTCGTTTTCAATTTGGCCCGTCTCTGTTTTTAGGCTACAGCCCCAGAAAAGCGCCAAAACACTATATTTTGCAGCGTATAAGTAATGATGTGACGATTTGGCAGCCAACGAGCCAGCGACAAGCTAAACTGGCTACTAAACACTATGCCGAAACATTCATAGCGTGGCCAACCAGCCCAAAAGTTCCGAAAAACCCAACCCAAACCCTGCCAAGCTCTACCATCACAGTGGCCATTGCCTCTCTAAATATATATCTATATGTATATCTGTGTGTATCTATATATAGCTTGGCTTGTGCAAGTGGACCGAGTTCATTGCACTAACCGAGTGTCGGATTGTGTTGCCCAGTTCAAGGCTTCTTTTGTTTGTTTTTAAAGTAGTTTGCAGTCGGAAGAGTCTATCACCTACGGCATGATGGAAGACATTATGTGGTTACTGAAAAGGAAACCTATAACTAAAGTTTTTATTTATACAAAATAAATCTGAAATAAGTTAATTCAATTAATGAAGTTGTAAAGCATAAAATTGTATGCACAAATTTTTCCCTTCATAATTGTAAAATAATCATAAAATAATTTGTTATTTACAAAGGCATTTTTTTTTAATTGTCACAATGAAATTGTTTATTAAGTGTAATTTATAATTATTATTTACATATTATATGTTAAAACAAAAATTAATATATAAATAAGTAAGAGCACTCTACTTGACCTTCCTCGACTCCTCTCAATGAAATCAATCGAAACTCGTTAAATTACATATAAATCTATTCTTAAAGTCTGGGTACTCTACTCTAATAAATGAACGGCATAAGTTATTGATTGAAAAAAGTCTATATGTAAGCGCTGTATTTAAGGACTTAGCAATCAAAATCTTACGTCTCTAGCTCTAATATCTTATGAGATCGACGCGTTCAAGCATACGAACAGACTGATAGAAGTAACTGTGCTTGTCGACCCTAATTGTTGCCCCGATCAAGAATCTATATACTCTCTATTACTCTCTATTACATATTCTTATTATATAATTACATAATTATAGCCTGATTACCCATTCTGGATATTTATTGATCAAAGCTTCTGAATGAATCCATTTAGTAGTGTTTGAATGTATAGATAATAAGTTACATAGTTATAGCTACTTACCCATGCTGACCACAGAGATGGCAAGTGCATTCGCCATTCGTTCCGTTGCATTGGGCTGTTTGGTATTTTGCTTGTTTGTTGCTGCTGTTAAACAAAATTTGCTTGGCATGCACTTTGGGCATACAATTCGATGCGGCGTGGGCGGTTGGGTGGGTGCTGTGCAGTTGTTGTTGTTGTTGTTGTTGTTGTATGATAGTTGAATCGTTGGGGCTTCTGCAGTGCTGGGCAGATACTTAGTTTAGTCATGTTGGCCAGCCTGATAAATTGTTTCCGCAGAGCGTTGCACGTAATTGCCAAGCGGATCGATGAAAAGTAGCTTAAAGGTCTCCTAGCCATGTTGAGATGCCGTCGTGAAGGGCTCCAACTCTAAAAGTGGTTGCTGCTGATGATGTTGCTGTTAGTATTGCTGCTGCTGTTGCTGCTGCTGCTGTTTGTGACAAGGCCAACTAATTTGTACACTTCATCTTGGGCAGGGCCAAAAACCAAACGACAGTTGCCAAAATAAGACAATTCTTGCAAATGCACAGGCAACTCATTGCTGCTGACATGCCGCCCGCCCCCGCCGACCGCTGCTGCTGTCTTTTGCCGTTGGCTGTGTGAAATGTAATGCAATTTCATGTCAGAAACTAACATAGCGACAGCCAGAGCACAAAACTTTAAAGTGATATTCTGGTGTGTCGGCTAGAGCTGCGCACCTGTCGAGCTGCTGTTGTTGTTGTTGTTGTCTTGGTTTTTGCTGTCACTGCAGTAGCTGTAGCAACAACAACAACAACAGCAGCAGCACACGCACACATTCACAAACGTCAGTCAAGCGCCGCAGGAAAATAAACTTTTGTTGCCGTCTTTGCACAGTTTTTCCTTTAGCTGATTCTCCATTTTCAACCGCAACAACACGACGCTTACTTCCGCTTTTAAGTGTTAAGCAACACACACACACACACACTAGTTCGCTGTCCTTTGACATGCATGCCCCGCTCCTTAGTCCTTCCGCCCGCTTAGCCAAAGACTCAGCTGTCTCTCAGCTGTCTGCCTAGCCGCCAGCTGCAGTTTTTGTCAATGCCGCCCGCCTCGCTGAAGTTATGACAGTGGAGCGTGTAGCATACTGCCACGCCCGCAGGCGTAACGCCTGCCGGCGAGGCGTCATTTGCCACTTGCTTACGCTGCACTTTCTTGTCTAGCGAGGGAGAGAGAGAGAGAGAGAGTGAGAGACAGGGGAGAGACAGAGCGAGAGCCCAACAGGAAGCATTAAAGGTGATTCACTTGTTTGTTGCTTGTTTGTTTGCAATTTGTTGTCATAATTTGTTGCTGTCTTTGTTGTTGTTGTTGTTGTTGTTGCTGTTGCTGTTGCAGCTGTTGCTATTGTCTCGCATTTGGGTGCACTACAAATCGTTATGGCAACATTGTTGTGCTCAGCCATTGTACTCGGCCATTTCAGTGCGGGAATTATTCAGTTGGCTTGACCGGCCAAAGGGCACTAATACTTCAATGATTTGACTATGTGAATACCCTGTAAATTATCAATATATATCTGTGATAGTTTCAGGGCATCAGCTCGTCCAGCACTCTCCACTTATCTGAAGCTATTAACGCATGTAAGAGTCAACAGCAACAATGCACTGCGTATACGTGATATTTTCGTTTGCAAATAGTGAAATGACATTTGGCCAGCTGAGTGTGTGTGTGTGTGTGTGCTGGTAGTTGTATTATAGCCCCTTCTGATGGCCGTATCAATTTTTGGTTGGCTCGCTCTTGGCTCGCATTATCGTTAAAATTGTATTGGATTGGGCCAACATGCTTTGCTGACTGTTTGGACCATTGTGTGGCCCGGCTACCCGGCTTCAGCTTCAATTCCATGTATCCATTCCATTGCCAGCTGTGTGCATGTGTGTGTGCATGTGTGTGTGTGTTTATAGATTTTCCGTTATAGCCACACGAACTTCTTCTTAAAATGCAATTTTCAAGATATTTTCTTTTTTAGTTCGTGTTTGTGTTGGCTCGTTCTGCCCAGCGCCATTTCGGCCTTCGATGTTGTAGCTGCTTTTGACGCTGATTTTAAGCTGCCGCTAGCTCGCACTCTCTCTCTCTCGCTCTCTCTCTCTGCCTTCTTCATTCCTTCACTGTGAATTCCCTTGACCACGCCCGCTGCCTGAATGCCCCCGCCGCTGCCGCTTGCATGTGTCAAAAGGTATTTTTATGTTCAGTTTCGTGTTTTTCAACATTTTCTCAGCATTTTATTTTCCTTTCTTTGCTTGCTCGCATGGTTTTCCGCAGAGTTAGGTTTTGGCAACGAGTGAGGGGGCAGCGGCAGGGCTTGGGGGTTACGTAGGGCTGGCGCTGCTGAACCAAACCGCTTTGAGTCGAGTCGAGTTGAGTTGAGTCCCGTCTTGTGTGCAGGTAATATGGCACTTGGCTAAAATGGTGTGTGAAATTTTATGCGAAATGGCTTAAGATGTTGTTGCAGTTGTTGTTGCCGCTGCTGCTGCTGTTGTTATAGTTCTGGTTGTTGCTGTTGTTGTTATTGTTGCCGTTGCCGTTGTGCTTGTTGTGCTGATATTTCTGGAACGGAACACAATCATTCTGCTATGTTGCACATAAAAAGTTACGTTGAGTGGCACTATGCGACTCTCTCTCTCTCTCTCTCTCTATTTCTATATTTATATGTGTGTATGTGTGTGTGTGAATTTTTGTGTTTGTGAACAGATTCAAGGAGCTGCAATGGATCGAATAGTTAGTGGTAAGGAAATATTGTGGAATAGTGTAGTTGCTTCTGGCTGCTGATGATGACATTTTCGTTTCTGGCCGCATGAATTGGCATTGGACAGAAAAAAAAGAACACAAACACACACTCACACACTCACACACACACACATACACAAAAAGAGCGAAATGCGCAAAAAAGGATTAGTTAGTTTCAGCTTGGGCCCAAGTCACTCAAAGTTGTCCAAAGGACATTCGGTTGAAATTCGATTTCGATTTCTATTTTTGTTGTTGTTGTTGTTGTTTTTCTTTTTTTTTTTGTTCATCCTCACATGCATTTTCCTTATGCGTGTTGTTATAACCAGCTTTAAGGCACTGCGTATATTTAAAGCAGCTTAGGCAAGTGCTTTCTGGGAAACAAAAAACGATATGTAATCTATCAGCAGAGCTGATTAAGTTTACCAGGAACTTGCCATAAAACTTTGCGTTCTATTTCAGTTGAGATTCTCCTTTGTGGAACTATTTGAAGTTGAATTAAATTTTTATACAAAAATATTTATATATAAAGTATGAGAGTATGGGCTAAAGTTCTTAAGGCTTTGTTTTTCCTATGAATTTGTTAGAGTGAAGTTTTTTTTTGGGGATATATTAAATAACAAACGAGCTGTTTATACTCGATTGGAGTTCCTGGTATTACTATCAGTGTTGCTTAGAGATTGAGTGATTTGATCAGGAAATTCATGGATTTGATGAGTCAGGATATGAGTTGAAATGTTTGCCTGCTTATTTCTTATATGTAAAAGGAGCTGTGAGGGTATTCATGAAGAAAGATTTACCTCAATGCTAATGTAAGACTGTCATTTGAATGCCTAATTATGATCTCAAGTGAGAACTCATAATAAATAAAGAAACATTTTCTTGAATAACTGAATTAGATAAAAAAGATTTGTGAATTTTATATAAAAGTAAAAAGTTTTTGATTACTTAAGGAAAATTTTAAGAATGTATTTTATTTCAATATATTTCATCTTAAATGTAAAATATTTCATACATATATATATACTCTAATATATAAATATATATAGTTATATCTAGACTCTTTTCAAACGTCACTGTTCAATACAAAAAATTCCCGATTTATGTTTTATAAAATCGCTAAAGTTTTTAGAATAGACTTCCCCTGCCCCAACTGCTGCCCTGCTCTATTGTTGGACTGCTCTGTATGGAAATGGAAATTGGAATCGCATGTACATATGTGACTCGATCTGACAGCGTTCAGCGTGAAGCACTTAGCACTGTGCAACATGCGAGCTGAGAGCCAACATTCGTAGCTTTCCCATAGAATGGACACATGTGTAAATATTCAATTAGCTGAATAACAACAAAATAAATATACAAATGCCAGAGCTACAAATGAACAACTTTACGCTGGACTGGGCTTTTGCTTTGTCGCTCATATTCCCGAAAAATTGAGAGGGGATGTAAAAAAAAAAAACGGAAAAAATCGGAGCAGCAGAAGGGGGTGGGCAAGGCAAAACCTCGTGGAGAAAAATGATTTTTATTTAATTTTCGCACCTGTTTTCAGTGCAAATAAGTTTCGTATTTTAATTCTCATTTGAATTTTACATGCATTTCAATTTGTTTTCCCATTTTTACTGTTTTATTTTCTGGTCTTTTTTTTTAATTTTATTTTTGACAACGTGTTGAGTATTTTTCGTGTTTCCGTTTCACTTTTTTTCCGCTGGCATACCCGCACTTTTCTTCCATTTGTTTTTCTTCTTTTTTTTTTGCATTTTTTTTCGATATTTATTCCATGCGGCGTTTTACATGTCAAAGGAATTTTCGCAGCCAGCTACGCGTCCAACCAGCGCATCCTCCAGCTCCCCCCAGCCCTAACCGCTGTCTGGCTATGTGTCTGCTACCTGAACTGTCGCTACACAGATATATATATGCATATACATATATACAGATATATATATGCATATACATATATACATTTATATAATATGTATGTATATTTAACGCTTATTTTTGGATGTTTCAATTGTCAGCGCGAGGGCAAGCTTTTAACAATTAAAGCAACAATGCCACGCATATTCATTACCAACAACAACATCATGATGATGCTCATCATCATCATCATCATAAATTGTATACATTGTATTTGTGTTCATCATTATCATCATTTAGCTTGTCTGTCATCGTCGTCATCATATTTCGCAAGTTACTCGTAAAAATGGCTTTTAATTGCACGTGTAAAAAAGGGGTTCGCATCAAATGTGGCAGCACTCTAACCACTCCCAGCCGCCCACCTTCCACCTGCCACCTCCCACCTCTGACAATTTGCCTCGCTCAACTGTTGAAATTTAAACGCTGCCAAGATTAATTCAATTAACCTGCGCCACAGCCAAAAGGTAAGAGCCAAAATCTGTGTCGGAAAATGGGTGAAAAGCATTTTAGAGGCAAGCAGGATAATATGAATCCTGTTTCTGGTATCCTGTCCTCAGTCCGCAGCCCTTTTGCTTCTGTATTTAGGGATGAAGCTACTGCTGCTGCTGCTTCTGCTGCTGCTGCTTTTGACACTTATAATTGGTAGGCGTGGCAAATCATTAATTATATTTCGAGCCCGAAATGCATGTCACTCAGCAGAGAGAGAGGCTTGAGCGCGCGAGCGAGAGAGAGAGAGAGACTGAGAGAGCGAGAGAGCATATAGAATAGGCTCGTCGCTAAAAAAGAAGCTGATAATCACTTAAAAGCAAATTAATTGCAGAATCGAATTAGACTACAAAGCACAAAGCACTTTACAGTCAACTCGAGGAGTCTGACGTCCACTTATAGGGTATTCCCTATGTATGCGAGCTCTTATTCAATTATTTATATACGACAGTGTACATATCAAAGAGCAGATGCTCTAATTAGTACAACATTGATTACATATGAATAATTGAATTAGTTTCCGATATGCTTCAATATTCGCTTCCACTCTATTGTGTGTATTTTAGAAATAAAAGACAATACGATTCCTATTGGCTGTGTTGCTCAAGGGCAGGATTTGAGTTGATAAGATTACGCTGAAATCCTTTAATGTTGTTTCATTATCATTTCTAGTTGAATGGATAGAAGAACATATCATTACGAAACAACGTTCATGTAGTTACTGTACAGTAAATAAGAGCTCAACTAAAAGACAGAAATGAATACGTATTGTATCATATTATAGAATATTAAAAAAAAATAAATTTATTATTAAATTATAAAAATAAAGAGGAAACATTTAGGTATTAAAAAAATTAAATAAATAAATAAAAACAAATTAAAAATCTTTTCAAAAGAATATTTTATTAAATTAAAAAAGTGAAAATGGAAAGAAAACAAGAAGTTTATAAAAATGTTTTATCATCTAAAAACATAAAAAAAATTTTCTTTTTATATAATCAATAAATAAATACTATAAATATATAAAGTATATATACATATTAATGTTTTCTTTGCAATCTACTATAATTTATTAAATATATAATAAAATGAATATAAATAAAAATAATCTATATATTTGATCAATTCTGGATGTATCTACGGAAACTTTCATAATTAACATGTTCATTCTCATGATATAATTCCAAACTTCTCAGATTCACATTTAAATATAACCTTTAATATGGTGTTGCATATCCTGAAATGCTGTTGAAGCTGTTGCTTAGATAAGACATTAATCGAGCAGATTCTTGGAGTCGTTCTTTGTTTGGGTATTTTGCAATAATGAACTTTGGCGACAGTTGTCGGGCAGGTGAACAAGGTAAATTACAGAAGCCATCTAAGAACTAAGAAAAATGGAAGCCAAGAGCTTGGCAAATGACAAACGGCCTGGCTGATAGGGCTAAGCGAGCCGAATTCTCTGACAAGGGAGGCACTCTCAGAGGAGTTATTCGCATAGGCCACGTTGCTCCTGCTGCTGCTCCTGCTGCTGCTGCTCCTGCTCCTGCTGCTGCTGCCACTTTTTGTGGCATTTTTGGTGGGCAACGCGAAATTTAGCACCACAATAAAACACATCAAATAAATTTGCGCTGAAAATGTTGCTGCTTATCAGCGAGGCGTGGCGGGACATAGACATAGGCAAAGTTGAAAATAAGGCAAAAAATAAAACAAGATTTAATAGGAAGTTGATAAGCCGAAGAGCTCGCTATAGTCAGCGCGGGGCGGAGCGCCGGCACTGGAATAGCTTTAAACTTGCTTACGGTAATAAACTCAGCGAGCCGTGCTGCTATTTTAAATCTAAATAGACTCGAGCCGTGCTAACTTGAATTTTTATATTCGCAATGAAAACAAAAATGAAAATGTTCAAAAATTGAAATAAAAATGTAAAAAAAATTTATATATAGAACAAAAAAAAAACAGGGCACAGAAAACAATGGCGGAACGACGAAATACCGCAGCATGCATAATTTCGAATGCTTTGCGGACAGCCGGCAGAGCCACATTATGCAACATTCCTTTCAGCACACACACACACCCAGACACACACACACACACAAAGTTTGAAGCCCCCTTAGCCCTATCCACTAGCCACACCCCCAGCCCTTCTATTCGTGCCTAGCCAACCCGACCGCACGCTCATTATGATAATAATAATGCGGGGGCAGAGCTGCACGGAATTCTTCTTTTTTTTTCTGTCTTCCTCTTTTTGTTAAGCACTCGACACACTGGCTCCAATTCCCACTCCTCTTTAACCCCATGAAAGCCCACAACAACAATTAAAATGTTATTAAGCGGCCAAAATTATGCAATGTGCGAAAGCTGCTGAGCTGGCCAAAAACAAAAAACAAAAAAAAACACGGGAAAAAAAAGAAATGCCAGCTAGCATCTCTTTTGGCCAGAATGAGTCGCTCGTCCAGGGAGCAGACAAATGTTGTATATACGTGGATGCAATAAAAGCCAGCCCGTAATGACAATAGCTAAAAAACTAACGTTAGATCCGGTACAGCCAGCAAAAAAAGCAGCGGAAACGGGAAAGCCGAAAATGGCGAGAGAACGAGAGCTGAGAGCAAATAACTAAGCATATGCATAAATACACACAACTGCTGCATGGATTAATAATACCAAAGAAAACACACACACACACACACAACAATTAAAACATACAATGGGCTAACAAATAGACAGTGAGTGAGAGGGAGGGAGATAGCGAATTATTTCTGTTTTTCTTGGACACTCAAATTAGACTCATTTAGTTGCCACAAAGAAATGACAAAAGCCAAAACAAAGAGAAAGAATAAATATTATATAAATTACGGTAAATATATATAAACAGAGATTTTTTTAACTTAAAATGTGTTGCGCTTAGCAAAAATGAACACAATAAAATTTAAATATAAACTCTGTAAATAAATTTGATATATTATGAGGAAATCCCTTTGGATAGTTTTTGCTTATTATTTAGTATAATAAAATATAAAATATAGAACAATAAAAGTTCAAATAAACCTATATACAAGTATAACAATTTTTTTTTTTTAATTATATATTTTTTTTTTTTTTATTTAATCATTTATTTATTTATTTATTATTTTTATTTATTTATTTATTTATTTTTTTTTTTTTTTTTTTTTGATTAGGTTCTACATTTAATATATAACAATACCTCAAAAAACGATCTGAAATATTTGGAAACGCTTAAATAAGCCTTCAATGTCGATATCTAAGTTTATTTAAATAAATATATACACACATATATATATATATATATATATATATATATATATATATATATATATATATATATATATATATATATATATATGTATATATAATAATTATTATTTACAAACGAATTACAATATTTGTCCTCAGCAGTTAAACAACTGGGGAGAGCAGCGCTAATAAGCCCTCAAACACGAACACATTTTTAACAGGAGAAGCCCACACACACACAAGAAAGAACACACACCACACACACACACACACACACACACATAGGCGCACACACTTGTGCTAATAATAAGCTCTCTAAATTAAAGCGCTTAAAACTCCAAGAAATTTCTGGCATGCCCCTTTCTCAGGCACCCGCCATAGGGTATATTGATTTTGAAGCCAAAAATAGACGAAAGGCTACTATAAACTCTATATAAATATACTTCTATATATATACTACTAATTATTATCAATATAATTTAAACTTGACCTACATACATATATAGCAAGACTTTATATTTAATTGTACACTGCTTAAAATTTCTTTTCCAGGGTATTTAATTGTCCTTCTCTTTATGTTTTGTTGGTTTTTGTCTACCTGCTGTCTGCCTATTCAGCTATCTATTCATCTTGCTTCAAGTTCTTTTTTTCGGGTGCTTTGAGCTTCCAGTTGAGCTGGCGTTGTTGCTGTGTTTGTGGGCCTTGTTTTGGTTCTGGTTGCGTCGGCCTTTGTGTCAGGTACTTGGCTGCTAGCCTTGGCCAACACTTTTCACGTTGCGCGAAATTTATCATGATTCCATTACATAATTAAATCCGTTTTAATAGAAACTTTGCACGTCTTTGTTGCTGCCGCTGCTTGAGTTTTTACCGTTGTTCTTCTTGTTGTTGTCGCTGCTTTTGAGATGTATTTGGTAAAGTTTCGCCGGGCGAAATTGAAAAACAAAACAGCAAAGGCAGCAACAGCGCAGCAAAGTTGTCGACGCTGGCGTCGGCGTCGCTGTTGCTCCGCAAATGAAATTAAGAAAGTAACCGTAGAAGGAGGAATGAGCGAGAGGGAGAGTGAATGCGAGTGCGAGCACGACAGAGAGCTGCTGCTGTGCCCCTCGCACGCACCTATACGCGAAAGCTTGCTGAAATGCTTTGCTTTATCTGCTGCTGCCATCTCTCTGCTCAGTATCCATGTGCACTCCATCTACTCATTCCGACATCTAGCCGCTCTTTGTCGACTGCTGCCTCTGGTTTTTGTCTTGATAAATTACCCCGTCCTTGGCAGAGACGTTGGGCGACACAGTAAAGTGATATTTTTATTTGGATCCGTACCCTCTCCCCTTGCAGTTGCCCTGCCAACCTCCATTGCCCGTCCTGCTGCAGACATTTTTAAATCTTGCCAAATTGTTAACGATGCGAAAGTTGCCACTGAAATGGGATAGGAGCAGATGGGGGAAGGGCGGCGAGCAGCAAGTGGCGAGGCCGGGGCACACAGCTACTCGGTCGACGGCAAAGTTTAGTAAATGAAAATAATTTTCAGTTGGAAAATTATTTAAAGTAGTTCATTAAGTGGCAGCATTTTTAGACAAGCTTAACTATTTGTTAACTATTTCGTTTTGAGCTTATTTTCTTTATGTCGCACATTGCATTCTTTGCTAAATATATGAGTGCAGACGCATTCACAGTGAAGCCGACCGCGATGAAACAACTAAAAGCTTCGGCGCTCAGATGACTTCTTTTAATAAGCTAGTATAAGAGCTTTAGAGTGAGCGAGTATAAGAGTGCCAATGCACTCAGGCTAACTGGAAAGATTTCCAACGATTGTCGCTTCACTCTTTTGCATTCGTCGATCAAAGCCAAATAGCAGAAAGAGAGAGCATGAAGCATATAAGAGCTGATGGCATTCCCTTCGTGCTGGAATATATGAATGCGTAATAACTTATATTTAAGTAAAGGCAATTTAATTTGAAGGTAAATAGTTAATGAGGCAGCGCTACAATTATCTTGAAAGTGCTGAAAAAAAGTAAACTACTTTACCATCTCAGCTAAAGTAACCCAGCTTACCCAACTGCTTTAACTTTCAATTAAAAATACATTATCTAGCATACATGTGTGCGTATAGGTGTGTGTGTGTGTGTGTTTGTGTGTGTGTGTTATGTACTCTAAGCCTGCCCGCATGTCAAGTGTTTGTTTCAGCTCTCTTCACTCTACCTCCAGCTCTTCACTACCATCCTCCCTTTCTCTCTCCCACTCTCTATATCTCTCTCTCTCTCTCTCTGCTTCCATCTTTCTGTCGAGCTGCCCACTGGCTGACAACTCACTTAAACTGCAATAAATAACGCAAAAAAAAGGTAAAAGATAGATGCGCAGGCGACACACCTGACAACACCTACGTCCCCCTGCCCCCCGCTTCCATGGCGGCTACTGCATCGCTGATAAGGCTCGAGCCCGGGCCCAAAGTGTCGAGCGGATTTCCAATCTCTGGCAACCCTTCGCAAATCCCCAACAAAACGCAACGAGCATTAAAATAAAATTAATTCCCTTTTCGTAACGATATTTTCTTTCCTTTTTTGTATTTTTTCCTACCGTCGAGGCAAATGGCAAAACGATTGACTATTAAAAAGGATAAGGCATAATATTTTTCGCATTTGTGCCGAGGGCCGCGTGCTGCACTCATCCCTCGTCCTTCGAGCTCCACTCGTCACGTAAATGCAAGAAAAATAGTTTACGGTCCGGACTTATCCACCGGAGCCAATAATGTTGCCTTTAAAATGACAAAGCGGCCGCCACAACAATGACAGCTATAAGGAAGCATAAAAGAGCCCGCCCACCATCCACCGCCCACCGGACAAACTTACGAATTAAAATAAAAAAGTGAGTAAACTTTTTGTATGCCTTTACGGTAGGAGTATTTAAATTCGTTTGCGTCATGAATTGTGTGAGACTGAAGCGGACGGATTTTTGTGTGCAATAAAGTTTACACAGGCATGTATACGACTATATATAGTCCTGATCAGTCCTGATTAAGCAGATAGAGCCAGACGTAACAAGTAGCTAAAGTTTAAGGCTGATATAGCCCTCCATAACAAATGCTTTAGTCTTTAAAGCTATTTTTATATCAGAAAACTGAAAAGTTGAATATTTGAGATATATGTAAACCGTTAGGCAGATACACACCAGCGGTTCCTATATCCAATGAATAGATTAAGTTCAATAATTCTTTTTTTTTGGTTATTCCTACAGTCAAACTTATACCAAGCGCTGCAACACAGCTCTAATCTCTTACTCTTATACTCACACTCTTATATTTTCTTCCATGAGAGTATTCAACTTTCGACTACCTTCTGCATCTCTCCTTCTCCTTTACAGCTCACATGAGAAACTGTTGTTACTCAACTGTTGCCCAAGTTCGTTTTTGTAATATCTTTTATATGGTTTTCGGCAGCTTATGGCCGAATCTGTTCCAGTTCCCGTTCCCGTTCCCGTTGTGAGTGCTGTTGTTGCTTTTGTTAATGTGGAGCTTGGCAATTAAACATGGAGCAAAAGTTCGCCTCAAGTGCCTGGGCGGTAAAATCACTCATGAATAATTTCCGAGTCCGAGAGTCGCAAAAGGCTGCATAAAGAGTTTTTATCCAGCCATTTCATAGGCCTGACCAAACTTTTCGACTGCGGTTTTTCGCTTCGGTTATGCTTTAGGTTTTGCGGCTGTTCTCTCGGACACACACACGCACTGACACACACTCACGCACACACACAGATACAGAGACATACGAGATTATGGCGCGTTTAGTGGGCAATTATCGCCTGCAGCGCCCATAATTATCATGCAGAGTTCTAACTTGCACTCGCATTTCATATTCAAAGCTGTCTCTGCTCCCCCTCTCGCTCGCTGCCTGCCTGTCCCACTGTCCCCACTCCCTGGGGACATCCACAACGCATCATAGTCATGTTATCTGCTTCTACACACGAGGCGCATACACAAAAGGCGAACTGAGAACTGAAAGAGAGTGAGAGAAGGAGGAGGGGAGATGTGAGTACTGGAAAACATACATAAATATAACACAGATGCCCAGGCGGATGAGCTGGTAGGAGTGCTCGACACAATGGACTCCAGCTGAGCGAGAGATAGACACAGAGGGACTGCGTGAGAGGGAGGAGGCGTGGGGGGTGTGGCGACTATGACGAGCGACTGCCACTAAAAATAATAATAAACGTAAATTTTCTCTAATTTACACATGCCCAGACCCAGAGAGTGCTCTCTGGCACACTAAATGCCTGACCGAGCAGCAGAAAGAGTGCACAAAAGAACAGAAAAAAACTAGAAGAAGGAAAGAGATAGTGAGTCGAGACAAGCGAAGTTTTAATGCCCTATAAATTGTAAATATTAAATGGCAGCTTAAAAATTTTAAGTTTAATAACTTTTTTACTGTGCAGCATTAATAATTATTTTTTATATTCGCTTCCGTTGCATTAAAGTTTTTGCTATGAAGCTAGAATTATAATGATCATTAAAAAAGTGCAATAAAATAGCAAGCGTGCGTTACTGTATAAGAGTACTGTATAAGAGTGCAAATTGCAGACGAATTGATGTCCACAGTCCTATACAAAGCAGCTTTGATCATTTTTGATGCGTAGTCAATGGGAAAGTCGGAATACCCTTTGAGTGCACTGGCTCTATGCCAACTCCCATGCTGCAAATAAACAACAAAGTCACTGAAATTTAATTTCCAAGCAACAATAACACAACAACAGCAACAACAACAACAGCAACGACAGCGGGCGACAATACAACAGCAACAAGAATGGCATTTGGCAACATGTTCATGTTGCTGCTCTTAGATACATGACAGCAACAGTGGCTCTCCTTCTCTTTGCCCCCGCTGCCAGTTGTCAACCGTCTCCTGCCCCGGTCCCGCCCACCGCAATGCTCGCTGCAGTAGCCGAAAAGTTGCCTTATCACTTGGGCGCATTTACATAAAAAAACCACAAATAAAAGTTGCCAACTAACGCAGCAAGAAGCGAACTGAGCAAAGAAAATAACTGCGAGTGTATGGGTGTGTGTTTGTGTGTGTGTGTGTGAGAGTGGCTATATGAGTGCCGTCTTCATCTGTTTCACCTCTCCCCGCCCGCTCTTTAGCTTTTTTGGCTTAAGCTGGAGAGAGCCAGCGACGGCGACGGCAACGGCGACGCGCTGCTTAAGCATTAAAAACTTTTCACATTAAAGCACATTACAACAACAAATCATAGAAAGCTACACACACACACCCAGGCACACCAACACGCATGCAACACATTTAGATAATATGCTACAACTGCTGCGGCGCAAACAAATGACAATAAGAGAGCACTGGAATGGGCAGAGCGTAGATTTTGTATAAGAGTGCGGGAGAGCAGTGGACTGGGTAGCGTAGACTTTGTAAATGAGCGGGAGGGAGGGAGACAGCAGCGGGACGCTCAGTGTGGATCTTGTATAGGAGCAAGAGGGAGGGGCAACTCATGTGAGTTGTAAAAAGCTTTGGCAACAATGTCGCCTGAATGTCGCGCATTGTTTCCAGGCCGCTGCCTTGCGACACTAGCAAAGAGCCAGCTCACTCTCAGTGTCAGCCAAACTTTTATATATAAATACATACATACATACATATATATGAATATATATATATTCTTTTTTTAAGCACATTTGCGCACTTTCCTTACTTATGGCGTACTTTTAAGCGCGAAAGCGCATTAGCCAGGCAATGCATGAAATTAAATTATATATTGCGCGCGCTCGTTGATGGCCGAACGAGCGACCCTTGGCCCAACCCCTTGTTGAATGCACAAAATGGCGGCCATATTCATTAGACAGAATGCGCGCCCACAATATGACCGAAAACACTTTCAGTTATGATGACCAGGGCTGGCAACTGACCAAAGACAATAGACAATTGAACGAGTTCTTCTCCATACAAAATAAATAGTTGAATTCCTATCAAATTAATACAAGCTTGTTGGCAAATATTTTGAAACAACATTTGTAAACTCGTTCAAATAGTTTGCCAGCCCTGGCTAATAACACTTGATGAAATGACCTAAAAAAAAAAAAGAGGAAAAAGAAAACACACAGAAACTAAACGCGTTGACAGCCCAGGACAAGGATGTCAGCGTCCTGCTTCAAAACTTGTTCTGTCGTTAAGTGTGAAACTTATTTCGCACATGATGGAACCATGCCAACTACTGCTCTCCTTCCCACTGTCTCTCTCTCGCTCTCACTCCATCTCCTGCTGTCTCGTTCACACGCGCGACAAATTGCAAAAGAAATCAGCAACAAAAGTTTTCAGTTTTTGTTTCTCAAAAATCAAAATAGCTAAAAAGTAGCGACAAGTGTTAAGAACGTCAAGGGAGAAGGCAAAGGGCGACCCGCTGCGGCGCTACAAAAAACTTTCTGCCCAGAAAAAGGACACAGGCAGGTGCGGGGGCGTGCCAGGGCGAGGTTGCAAAGTAAGCCAAGCGTCAATGATGCCAAAACAAGGCGACAAAGTGCTCGGCCAATCTTAAAATAAACTGCAGCTGCGCGTAAAAAGTGACAAGTTTTGTGGACGACGAAAAGGAGACAGAAAAAGAACGAAAGAGAGAGAAAGAGTGGAAGAGTGAGAGAGTGTAGAGAGTAGAGGAGAATACACCCGCGGGCTATACGAATTGTGGAACATGTGTCCCTTCACTTATTGGCAGCTTGGCGACGGACATTGCACAGCACGTGACATATTTTGAAACTGCGACAATTTTCCTTCTACGGTCTTTGGCTTTAAGTAAACAGAACTCGAGCCAAGAGAACTTGAAAGGACGCCGGAGAGAGCCGAATAAGGTCCGGAATTTGTGTTGACAGCCATGTGGCTCACATTTGACAGAGTCGGTAGAAAAGTGTCCAAAACTAAATAATACATAGATCATATATGGAACGGGGACGTTAACTGGGGCGGGAATGGTGATGGGGGTGGGGAGGAGTAACGGTTTGAAACCCATTTTACAGACAAGTTCAATTCATAGTTTATGAATAGTATGCAAGAAATATAGAATAAATATTCTAGGAGAGTCGAAGATATAGAGAGGGGAGGATTACGTGGTATAGAGAGAATGGGAGGGACCCACAGAAAAATCGAAAACGAAAGTGTAAGAGACAAAGGACAGGCAAAGGAAGCCATAGAGAGGGAGACAAAGAGCGACAGAGGAGCCAAAAGAAAGAAAGACACAGATGGTGGAAAGAAAGAGAGACAGCAAGAGCGAGAGAGCGAAAATTATATAGTGACCGAGTGAGGAAGAGAAACAGAAAAGTAAAACCTGATTAGGAATTGAAAAGGGGGGGACAAAAGTAAGGACAAAGACAAACAGTGACAGATAGATAAATAGGCTTCTATACCAATGTAATCATAATTTGATAAGACATTAAAAACCTCGCTCTGAGTGTAAAAATCAAGATGGCTTCAGTACTCCACTGCGCTTGAGGAACTTTTTATTTCTTTCAAAATAAACTTAATTATACACTCTCATATTTCATAAATATATAACAGTGGTTCCACAGACAGACCGAAATGCTCTGTTAAACCCTTAGCCTTCAAGATAATTTGCTAATAATTGTTTTCACCCTTCGACAGACTTCAACAAATGCAGCTAAAGAAGCTGTTAGCATATGAATCTCCATTTCCATTTCCATTCGCATTCGCATTCGCATTTCCATTTTCATTTGCATTTGCATTTCCATTCCCCAGCTCCATCTGTGATAGAGTATCATGTGATAGGGTATCATTACTTATCAGCTTGTAACCGCTTGGCTGACCCGCTCGCCCGAACCAGACTTTTGGTTAAGCTCTCTGCTCTGCTCTGCGCTCTGTTGATAATAAATGGGACAGCTGCAGCTGGAGTGGCAGGAGCGGCAGGAGTGGCGCCAGCAGCAGCTCCTTGCGCTCTTGGCATGTAGATACTCTCATTTTTAACTGCTTGCCATTTGCCAACTGCAGCGCGTCATTTAAACTTTTCTCATTTGCTGGCAGCGCAGCAGCGCTGTAGCAGCAGCAGCAAAACTTTACGCCACGCCACGCCCCATCCCTGACGCCCTCTCGATTGTGTGGCCAAAGATAAGATGCTGGCCAGAGCACATGGGATTCGCCTGGCTCATCTTTGTTTGGCCAAACATTTTTAATATGCGACTAATTTGCAGGCCTTTGCTGGCTGCCTGACAGGACATTCGACGCATTGCGGCAAGGACGCAGCCGCAGCCGCAGCCGCAGTCGTAGCAGGAGTCGGAGCAAGAGCAGGAGCCGGACGCATGCAACTGCAAAAGCTTTCGCTGCGGCATTTCAGCTTCGAGTTTTGAGTCCCGTGACAACGGCTATTGTTTAAATTCAATTCCCGCCTTTGTCGTCTCAACTACTTTGAAAAGTTTCACCGGCATGCAGGAGCAGCCAGGTGCCTCCCGCCTCCCGACTCCTGCTGCTGCTGCTCTCTAGTCCCAGCTGGAGCTGCTCCTCCCCAGCTGCCTAAATCTGGCTGCTATTGCTTCGGCTGCTGTTTGACTTTCAGTCTCGAATGATTTACCTTACAAGATAAACAGACGCTGCCAGCAGCAGCAGCGCTGTCGCGTCGCAGCTGCTGCGCTGCGTTTCGCTTCTCTTTTTGTTTTTTTGCTCGTCTGAGCAGCACAAGTTTGACTTTTGTCTTTTGTATGCAACGCGCCGGTGTCTGAGCCATAGGATAATGCGCTTCAAATTGTGGCCTCTCTCTCTCTCTCACACACACACTCCGTCTGTCTCTCTCTGTCGCTCTTCCCCATTTCAGCTTCACATTGTGCTTGGCAATGCAATTTAAACTCTTTGATAACTCCGAAAAGTGCATTTGGCTGACGCTGCGTCGACGCCTCTTTGCCAGCCACGCCCCCTCTCGCTGTGAGCCACTGGCCGCGTTATCAGCGGCAAAGCGAAAAGACAAAGAGGGAGTCGGCCCGAAGACACATGAAAATACAATAGCCAAAGTTTGATATGAAACTGCAACGCAGCCCGCGTCGCGTATTGCAAAACTTTTCAATTGTAATTTTTTTTCTTTACTTTTACTTTGTTTTTTATACTTTTTTGTTTTCTCTTCAGATGTTTTTTTTTTCGCGCTGCGCTTTCTGATTGCGAGCTGAGCTCTGAACGCCGCCGATAAATCGCGCGAGCATTTGCATTGTGCCCCAAAAGAAAATCTGAAAACTCAAAAACTATTGCAACCACAAGACGAGCTGAGGAGCAGCTGAAGCAGGAGGCGACAACACCGGCTGGAATGCATAGAATTTATGGGCACTTCCTTAAGCCCTTCTCTGGGTACCCCCACAAGTACGGCCAGGGGATAAGCTACAGCTACAGCGGGCTACAGCAAGTAATTTTTAATACGAATTTAAAATCAAACTCTAATATGTATATGTCCTCCTGACTGTCAGCTGGTGATCAGGTAAATGGCAATGGCCACAGACACGTGCCACTGGAAGCAACTGGAACGTAGGGCCTCAACTCCATTGAAATGCATGTAAATGCCCCCGTTTATCCATTTTCTAAACATATATATATCGGTGAACAGCATATACTCGTTGCTGGCACTTCCGAGGAAGACACCCGCAAGTGTATCGTTGCATTTCAACGGGCCACCTAGATCGAACCTGTTTGTTTTAGCGGCTCGCGCCAAGTCGTAGGTGCACATCACACCCACAACAAGAGCGCGCTTAAAGCACTCCATTTTGCTGGAAATCCGTCTTAATGCGACGTGGGGAGCGTCACGCAACACAGCAACCTAAAGTGAGGAGAGGTAATCGATTAGTTATCGATATAGAAATACTCACATAATGTTAGTTATCGGTATTCAAGTAACTAATGTATAGATAGATTAATGTATAGATATCGACAAACAAAGAAACCAGTTTACAATTCGTTATCGATACTCAAATAGCTAAAGTTATCGATACACTAGCAGTTAATATACGGCTTTATAGAATACAATTATCGATTGGCTTACAGTAGTATCTGCACCCCAGCCGCAAAATGAGCATCGGGTATTCGGCTGAAATACTTCCATAGTGATAGGTAGATATGCAATAGCTCCTTTAACGGGCATTATATCTTCAGAAGTAAAGACCAATCCAATATTGTAAGCCAGTTCGTTATGCTTATATAAGCCATGCCATCGCCAACTTGCGATTTTCAGCACCCTCATTGTTGAGCTTAAGCCTCTCGTGTTCGTATTCCCTATTACAGCCACCATATCCTCTCGTGTTTGTCTGCAGAACATAATTTCAGTATAACAGCAAATTGGTTCACTCAGGTATACCCACCTATATATACAGAAAGCGGATGTGATAAGCACACGATTCTTGATAACAGCTGCTGCGCAAATGTATCCACTGCCAACTGCCACAGATTCATTTTGGAGTTTACGCAGCGAGCCCATATAGGGAACATCCTCAATACTGGCATCTTCCCCTCTAGAAATTCGAGGTTCTCTGCCGGCTTTGACTTTGAAAAGTAAACGAGGGTAAAAGTGTAAATAGATATGCATGAATACTATCTATAGAGCATGCTTGCATACGTCTATCGGCGGGGTTTTGGGTATTTCCTAGTCGCGGAACCCTCACATTACTATTCTTATGGCTTACCTCCATTCATCAACAAAAACAGGCATAAGCTAAAACGAATGAACAAAATCACAAGTGCGGCCATGATATTTGTTTTATGAAGACAGGAAAACAGAAATTTGGAAAATTTAAATAGCTTTAAAATAAAATAAAAACCTCTAACGAAAGTTATTGGCAGAAGGGATTTCAAATTTTGACACAATCAAATTTATATGACTCGAAATGCAAAGTTTGGTAACCTAGGCCGAAAGATGCGCGGGATGGGATTTAAAAACTGAATTTCGCTGTACAAAAATCTACGACAAAAATCTCTAGGTCTTATGAGTATAGATATCCAATTTTCGATGGGCTTCTAGAACTCAATGACAATACTTTTTATTTATTTATTTAATTTTGTGTACTTTTTCTTCTTTTTTATATTTTATATTTTTAATCATTTTTATTATTATTATTATTATTTTTTTTTTACATTTTAAATAAATCAATACTTCATGTAGTTCATGTTTGAATATTTATATACCCTGATACACTTTTATTTATCAATTGTCCAATAAGACTTTCATTACGAAAGATTTTTCAAAAATCATCTCCCCATACAGTCTCTCTCTCTCTCTCCCTCTCTCTCTCTCTCTCTCTCTCTCTCTCTCTCTCTCTCTCTATCTCTCTCTCTCTCTCTCTTCAGCACTCATTTGATTAGGTAATTTATTATGTTTTTTTTTCGCATTTTTTATGATATTGCAATTTTTCATATATCTATTGACTCGATCCGCTTTACTAGCAGCAAAAATATTTTTGTTAATAAAAGTAACTTTTCTACTTGATGTACGTTCATAAAATTTTGTTTCCTTTTTAAGCTTAGGGAAAAAAGTTGTTCACTCACACACACACACACACACAGATACAATTTTCTGTTCTTTGTGCTCATCTATTCATCCATAACTGGCATTAAAACGCAATCAGTGTTTAGCAGTGCTCACTTGTTGTTGTTGATGTTGCTGTTGTTGTTGTTGTTGTTGTTGCTTACAGCAAAATCACATCAACTTTGCTGTGTTTGCTCAATTGCTTCGTCCACGTTTTCTTCTGCTGCTCCTGCTGCGCCTCCTGCTCCAGCTCCTGCTCCACATTTGCTATCGTCGCGACCTCGTCTAACTTTTTCATTAAATGTATTTCAATACTTTTCGACACCCCATCCCCAGTTGTCTCTCTCTCTCTCTCTCTCTCTCTGTCTCTCTGGCTGCCTGTTTGTCTCTCTTTCTGTCCCTCTCTCTCCCTTCTCTCCTTCTGCCTTTTCGCCTCACGCGTTGCCAATTTTTTCCACTTGACCAATTCATTTTGCGCACTTCACACAGCTATAGCCCGCCTCCGCCGCCGCCGCCGCTGAGCTCTCTCCCGCTTCCGTCTGCTCGCTTTGCTCTTTGCCCCAGCTCTGCGCTCACTTAGCAATCTGATTTTGTTTTTCTTCGCACCAACTTTCAGTTGATTTAGTCGCCCCGCGACGCGCCTCGCGTCGTCCCAGTGGCCATCGATCCGCGCTCAGTTGACGCAGTTGCTCAACTGATTGGCTGCAAAGTTTGTTTGTTTTTTTTTTTTTTTCTTTCGCTCTTCTCCTTCTGTTTCTACTTCTTTCTATTTGCGGCAAATGAAATTCCTGGTACCAAAAACTGACCAACTTCGGCCGGCTGCTGCACAGGTGATTGTTTCGCCAACCTCAAGCGCTTCAGTTACAGCCTCTGCCTCTGGCTCTGGCTCTGGCTCTGCTTCAGTCTCAGTCTCAGTCTCATCGGCTTCTCGAAGGTCTTAACTGCTTTATACATATACATTTTTACGGTCAATTGACGTTTGTTTGCCGCTCCCCTTAACCCCAACCCAATCATCTAGCGCTGTCCGTCTGTGCTCGTGTCTCTCGCCTTCTCTCTATCTATCTCTGTCTCTGTCGCTCGCTTTGTTTGTTTGCACAACTGGCACCGCCTGGCGACCAACTTTTGACCAAAATAAGACGGAAAAAAAAGCGAAAAGTTTTTAATTTTATTTATTGAAAAGTTTGTCCTGTTATTTATGTTTGCAACCGTGTTGAAAATATGACCGAAACGAGTCTAGTTTAAAGCCGCGTCGCCACTTAAAGTCAAACACAGCCAACAAATTTGTTTGCACCACTAGAAAAATTGAAGAAGAAGAAGATGGAGAAGCTTCTGCTTCTGCTGCTGCTGCTGCTGCTTCATTAAAAAGCCATTGGCACTTGCAACTTTCTGGCTATCATTACAAGTCCGCCTTGTCAACTGTCGCATTCAGCTTACAGTTTACACTTTTACAATTTGGCAATTTTACTATTTCACAGTTTTACAGTTAACAGGCAAACGATGTTAGCCAAAAATTTGTCACAAACTTTGCGCTCAAGCACATTTAAAAATAGCTTAAGACATGGACACTCTGCCGCAACAACAGCAACCACAACAACAAGAGCCATAGCAACAGCAGCAGCCACAACTGTCTCTTGGCTTGGCCAAAACCACAAAAGTCCTTCAAACTGGTCGTAGCATCATAAATTATGGTTAGTTAAAAGTTGATAAAGCATCTTAAAAAAAAATTGCGCTAGAAAAGTCTTCTCTAGTAAGCAGATATCCTGGAAAGAATGGCTGAAATAGCTCACAGCTGTATGCCATGCATACAGACACACACAGTTTTCAGGTATGCAAATGGCCTAAAAAATTTTGTTGAACATTCAACAGATCATTGAGGAGAGAGATATATTTTTGCATTGCATGGAGAATGTTGTATTCATTCATCGTCATTCTATAGTTGTATATAAATTTATGCTATAGAGATCTTTCATATCACATTCAGTTGCAGACAATCAATATACCCTAATCGTTACATTTTACAATATGGGTATAGGAATAATACTAAATAGTATCCAATTAGCAATTGCCAAACTGAAAATACATTTTCATATATATGTGCTATATTCATGAATATACATCCTTAAGCCCATTGATATTCAATAAAAAAATATATATATTTTCATTTAAATTTAAAATATTTAAATAAATAAAAAATAATAATCATGTATAAAGTTGCAAGTTTTTTTTTGGCAACAACACGAAAAAACAAAACCAGAGAAATATATAAATATTATTTTTGATATACATACATATATACATATATCTACATATTCACAAATTTACATATCTATACTATAAATGAGCTATAAAGTAAGTATTTACCTACATAGTCATTTATTCCATGCGTAAATCCATAAATGAGCTATCAAGCAACAACAAGCAAAAATAATAACACATAACTCTAACCGAGTTTAAATTTAACATATTTTTGTATCAATGTTAAAACCAGTTTAACATTTCCATAAGACTTATATCATTTAACTTTAATTGAGTTAAGGACTACCAATAAAAAATATTTTCCTTTTTCTGTTTGGTTTCCAACAACTAAAATAATACGAGAAGATCTTTTTTTTAAATTGTTGTTTATCATCATCTAGCAGCAATTTGATAACTCTGAAAAGTAGGCAACACTTTTTTCTCTTATACACTAATACTCATACGCTGATCTTCTAAGCTTCCCCACTGCTTGGCAATGCACTGCTTTGCCGTCGCTCAAAAGTATGCAATGCTTTATTCCAGCTGCCCGATACAGAATTGCTTGGAACAAGGGGATTTTGAAGCACTGGGCAGAGGAGAGGAAAAATTTTACATTTTTAATTGCTTGTTGCGTTTGTTATTGTTTGTCAACGTTGTTTTTGTTGCCTTTATTGTTGTTGCGACTGTCTTTGTTGCTGCTGTTGTTGTTGTTGCTAATCTAATTTACTGCCTGCAACTTTTGTCTGTTCTGTGTGTTCCCGTTGGCCTCGCATTATGATGAGGCATTTTAATTAACTTTTGTTTTAGTAAGTGGAAAGCAACTTGAGCAGAGCTTTTTTTTATATTTTTGTTCTTGCTGCTGTTGCTGCTGCTGCTGCTGCCTTTTTGCCTGCCACGCCCAGCATTTATTGTTGAATGGGTCTAGCAGAGAATAAAAGAAAAATTATATGCATATACTTATTTATGAACTTGTGCCTTGTGCCAGCAAAATTAACATTGACAACAACAACAACAACAACATTAGCTGGCTAAACAAAAAGAAGTCCCTTTGTTGTTGGTCGCGCAATTAAATTGCCTTTGCTTGTGTGTGTGTGTGTGTTTATGAGTATTCATACCCGTTCAGAAGGTAAAAAAAGTATATTCGATTTGTTCTATGACCTCTTAATTCTTAAACAGATGAAGCCTTATATGGAACATCTTCTAAACACTTAATTGAAATACAGAATTTAAAGTAAATATCTATATAGTAGACTACTATAATTTGAGGTGGAGCATCTGGAATATTTTATTTCATTAAAGGTCTTGTGCAAAGTTCGCTGCAAACTTTGCTTTGCGTAAATTGTTCGTTTGTTTCTCAACTTAATTTTTTGGCTTCTTTGTGGGAAATCAAGTTCTGTTTACAACGTCCACGTTTTGTGCATATTAAAGTATAGAGCACTGCAAATGGCAGCTGCGGCAATAAATATTTAAATTTCATAAAAGAAGAACTTGTAAGCAATCGTTAGCTTGCAAAAAGATTATTTGCTATTCACTATAATAAATCCATAAAAATATAGTTAATTAAATTCAAAGAAATGTAATATATAGTCCATTGAATTCTTTCATAGAACTACGTAACAATTAGGGAAAACAAAATTTATATTAAATAAAATTAAAATAAAATACATATATTTTAATTTTTTATTTATTTTTCTTTTTCCATATTTTCATTTTCTCTATTTCATGCCACATCTTATTTATCGCTCAGCTCAAAACTCACATTTACTGTACACTGCACCGAGCGCGTATTACACAGTCTGTTACACCCCATAGCCACATGCGGACTGGTTTTTTGTTGTTTTGGTTTTTTGACTCCCTCGATGCTCTCGCTTTTGTTTGAGTTTGCGCTTATTTGACATTTTTACTTTATTTTCTTATTCATATTCATACGTACTTTCATACATACATATATGTATATATATATATGTACATAAATACTTACTTTTTTTTTGTTTTAATTCAACTTTGTTTGCACATAATTTTTCGGAAACATGCGTCAGAAGGCAAACAAATGCATGAATAAATACGCAGCAAGCGAATGACAATGAATGAATGACTGAATGAGTGAATGTTGAATGCGTTGTTTGGCAAATGCAAAAGTCAAATACAAGTACACAAGCCAAACACAAAGCGGACTAGCCGACAAACGGACGTACAAATGGTCATGACATTCCGTTTCCTCCTCCTCCTCCTCCTACTCCATCTCCAGCTCCAACTTCAGCTCCATCTTCATCTCCATTGCTGTTTCCATTCGATTTGATTTGATTTGATTGTTTGACTTGTGCCGCTGACTATTGAAGTTAAATCATTAATTATTTTCATTCTCACTTGATTAGCTGCAAAACAAAAGACATCCAAGACGACAATAGGTTTTTATTACTACAGAATCTAAAATAGTTCAGATGGGCATTTATTTGAAAATATTCATTGAATATGAATAATTGGTTTCATCAGAAAATTTAAGTAAATATACATTGATAGATATTTATTGTAGAGTTAAGTTTTAATTCATTATTTTAGTATCAAGAAAATGATAAAATATATATAGTAAATATTATTATTATTGTTGTTATTATTAGTCAAAGAATCAGCAATATCATTAAGCACTTTATTCCTAATCTATAACTCTTTTATGGCGTTCACTTGTCAAGCACTCACAACTTCTCTCCTGAGGTTAAATTTCAGATTGATTTTCCCATTCCGCTGTGCCATTAATCGTGCCTATACCAACACACTTGAGTCAAACTCAATTACATTTCTCTCACCTTAACTTATTATCACGCCCAGGCTCAGGCTGTGCTGCCCAGAGAATTTCAAGAAGTTCATGGAAATGGAAAGGCACGCAGCAATGGAACATAATTCCACTGAATAAAGACCGCTATCCATTGGTATTACGGTTAAAGTTTAGGGCTTCCTATAGACATTGTCTATATATACATTTCCTATTAATCAACATTCATATTCAAAACAAATAATAATTATGTGAATCAGCTCTAAGTGCTTTGGTAAGGCTATTTATACAGCTTAGCTTAGGCACTGAGCTGTAAATTTGGGTTGGGAAATGATTTTGATATACGTATTTATATTGCCGAATATAAATTGTTGCGGCATCTAGATCCCAATTGGCCTCGACAACCCATTCACGGACAATGGATTTTTTAGCATTACTTTTTTAACTCGAACCTTTCTCAGTAAGACGGAATAATCCATTGGATACGCCCTAAAGTTGGTAATACTTCAAATACCGAATCCCAATTCAATGGAATTTTATTATTTGCTCATTAAAAGGAAGTTCAATAAATTTCAACTTAAGTCAATTTCCATAATAACCTCATTAATATATTATTATATTAGTATGGCAAAACTAGAAATTCAAATTCCCAGAAATATAGCCAAGCTCCATTACCAAACTAAGATGATGAATTACCAGACCTCAACTCCAAGAGTGTCCGTTATTACCGTAGTTAAAAACCTAAACAGGACAACATCAGCAGCTCCATTTTCAATATAAACTCTCAGTACACAATAAACCCGTTCGGTAAGCGCTTTGAGCCCAAGATGTAAACAGTTTTTAATTAAAAGAGAGTCATTTGATACAGCAACAAGAGAAGTCTCTAATGTTGGTCAAATTACAAGAGAAAATTGTTGGGAATTGCAAAGGATGACATTCGAGTAACCCAGCACAATCCTGACCTTAAAAAGAGCAGAGAAGGAAAAGAAACGTGGAGCATAAAATGCTGTGCACTGCAGGGAAGTCGAACGTAGTCAAAGTTTCAATCTTTCGCCCTTTGATTTGTGCACAAATAACCATAAACAAATTAGAAATTAATAACATACTTTGCTGCTTAGGCGGAAGAAGCAGAGCGAGAGACGGCGCGGGGAGACAGGCGCAAGGGCAGCGCAAGCGAGGGGCGAGTGGGTGGCCCATAACTTGTAGCTATCAAATGTTGTCGATGAGCGGCGGCTGAGCGAGATAAAAGGCAGCCGCAGAGGCCGAGCCAGAGCCAGAGTCAGAGTCAGTCGAAAGCCAAAGCAGACAGCAGAACGAAATGCGGTATAAATTTACATATTTTATTGAAAATTGAATAGCAGCAAAAGCAGCCGACATTACAATGAGAGAAGAGGAGGGAGCGAGAGCGCGATAGAGAACTGTAAAGCAAAAATAACAAAGTTAACAAAATCCAGAAGCAAAAGTACCCAAAGAACCCGACATTCAGCGAACAAGAACAAAAAAAAAAGAATTACAACAATAACAACAACAAAAACTTTTAGCAAAACAAAAAGAAAATATGGGGAAAAACGAGAGAAAAATCTCCATTGAATAGAAAGCATGCACAATAATAACAAAAGCCGAAGCGTGGAGCAGATAGCAGCCAGCATAGGTGGGCGTGGTGTGGCAGGAGGCGAGGGAGGCTCTGCGAAAAGCGAAGCCACGCTAGATGAAAATATGACAGTAAGTTATATGCTAAGCCCCACAAACAAAGAAATGGAAAAGGAAAAGCAAACGAACAACGAAAAACCAAAAATAAAAAGAATATCGAACAAAATAAACCAAACAAACAAACATTGCAATTTGTAGCGGAACAAGGTAAAAATATGGGGAATCTGAAATGCAGAGCCAAGATTGGAGGAGGGGGGGAGGTTGAGTGGAGCTCGAGTGGGAGCTAGAAAGCTGCGCCTGGACAGCTTACAAGGAGATTTATTTCAAATCAATACACATAAAGAATGAAGCTACAAAACTCTGAGACTGTGTGCAGGTGTGTGTGTACACATGTGTGTATGTGTGTGTGTGTGTATCCGCGTAACACAATTTCGCGCAGCTCGTCAATGCTGCAACTGGGCCAATTGCAGTTGTTAGAGCTAAAGCCAGTCGATCGCTTCATCTCGTTAAATATTGTGCAATGGCTCAGAGGCTGCCGGACGACAGCTGTTGACTGTGGCCAAGACCAACAAATAGCAGCTAACTTGAGTAGTTTGCATAGATGAATAGTAAATACTGCGCCATACTCTGCTAAGAGCGAAGACTTAAAGAGCAAAGCAACAATAAATCGTTGAGAAAATATGAGAGATGTCAAGAGAGTTTTTTCTTTGGTGTGCATACAATGTATGGACCATGTCCATTGGACATTGCAATGCCTTTTCTTTTATATCATCAAACAAAGCTTTTCATATGACCAAAATATTCATCACTATTTGCTTAGCTTTATAAATATTATTTTTATGTCACTTAAAATAATTATAATCTATCCTCATTATTTACTTAGCTGTATTTATATTATATTTGATTTATATGTTCAGGCATGAACATATGAATATACGATGATCGTATACATGCCTCCGACGCACTCAGCGACTAGCAGGTAGTGCGCTGTGATAGCGATAAGGGCCACATGTACGGACTGCATAAGTATATAAATGAAGACCAACCCTTGCAGCCCCAGAGTCAGATTACGAAGGAGACGCGCGCTGAGCCTTACAAACTCAGCGATAGGATAAGAATAGCTAATAGACCAACGCGGAGTCTTACACACACAGCGATAAGATAAGAATATGTAATAGCCCAATGCTGAGCCTTACACACTCAGCAATAGATACATTAGATTTAAGGGTTGAAATTATACATGAGTCTGGGTATATAAACCCAGGCTCAGAATAATAAAGATCAATACGAAACTAAACACCATCATAGTGAAGTGTATTCGTTCATATATTAAATGAATTATTCGTGATTGTTTTTTTTGCTTTATTTATATTATATGTATTATTATTTATTATTTATTTATTTATTTATTTCTTAAAATAATTAAATTATATAATTATTCATAATTATCTGCTTAGCTCCATTTTTATTAAATACGTTAATTATTTATTATTATTTGCTTAGCTTTATTTACATAATATTAATTTACATTAAATAAATTTTTAAGATATACATAATTTTTTTAATAATAATATTATTATTATTATTGAATTCTTTATTTATTTATTTATTTATTTATTTATTTATTTATTTTATTTTATTTTATTTTATTATTATTTTTTTTTTTTTTTTTTTTGCATAAAATCAACGGCAATGCAATCAATTAATCAAGGCGAGATAAAATCTTTATTATTCTTATATACAAACATATATACTATATACACTTATAAATTCAAATGCTAAAATAATAACAAATAACATAATTTTTTTAACGTAACAAAATAAAATTATTATTATTAAGCTCTGCTTTAAAACGCTCAAAGGAATATTAAATATTTGATAAAAAAAAAGATATATTTTACTATTTATATGCAATACATTCACATATATTAACATAAGTACATATTACTTTTAGATTACATAAAAATGAAATAGTGAATATTAAATTTCATAATTTTCATGTTTACTTACATTTGTTTAACCTATAAATGCGAACATTTATGTATCCATTTATATATCCATATATATTTATTGTTTATAAACACTAACCAAGAGAAAAATGAAATTCCAGGAATTTCAATATTATCTATCTATAATTCTTTGCATATCGTATTATTTAATTGTGAGGCTGCGCTTTTGTACGGCTTTTACATTTAATTACAGATATATACGTACAAGCAGACATATATGTATGTATTAATATCCCTTTTAATGTAATCGGAGTCGATTGCTTTTTTTATTTTAATCCAAAAGCCACGTCGATGTGACTTTAACGCATTGTGAATTAATTAGCTTTAAGAGCAAAAGCTGCTGTTTGTTTTATTTATTTTCTGTTGTTCTCACTTGCAGTTATTGCTGCTATTGTTGTTGTTTCTGTTTCACTCAATTTTCATTTTACAAATTTCGTGGCATAATTTTGAATGGCTTCTGCAATATATTAAAGCTCGGCTCGAAATCTGCGAGCAGACGTCGAGCGAATATGAGCTTAATCAAAAGCCGTGCACATACACGCACACACACACGCACACAAAATCATTTAAAATTGTATAGACAATGCATACGTGCCACACACACACATGTAAGTTGGCTGAAAAGTGGAAAAGCCCGTAGGAAAATGTTGCTAAAAACGCAGAGCGTAAAAGTGCAGCGTACGTGTAAATTTACCACAAGTAGTCTGACATGTACAGGCGGCTGCCACAGTGACTGGTGGGCGTGGCATAGTCGATAAGGTGCTGCCGGTAACTCATATGCCCTCTTAGCCCACAACAACAGAGAGAGAGAGAGAGATTGAGAGAGAGGGAGACGAAGCACAAGTTTTTCAATGCGAAAACAAAAGATTTTTTATTGAATTCTGAAGCGTTGCATTAAGTTTACTTGCAACGGGGCACGCCCACCTGCGCTGTGCGCCCACATGTGAGCCGCATGTTGTGTATGCTGAGTGAAAAAGCCAAGACTGTCACGCTGCATTTGCTGCCAAAAGCACACTGAGAGTGAAAGAGAGAGGGAGACAGAACGAGGGAGTGGAATGGGGAGTGCAGAGGTGGTTCAGAGACCTTTAGCCAGGTGCGCAGGCAGCTGCTGCACGTGCAGCTTATGCTTTGTCTGTGGCTGTGCTGCGTGGGGGATTTGGGGCTGCAGACACATCGCAAGTGCGATCAAAGTTTAGCGGATTTTGGCGCGTACATTTTAAAGCTTGTCAAACGTGGCCATAAATAAACGAGGCAATGACTAGTGGGGACAGGATTCCCAGCCGGCTTTATGTGGAATGACGCCGTCGACCACGACGACAACGATGATGACGACTCAAGCTTGAATGGCTGACACTTACAGCAGCAGCAGCAACAGCAGCAACAACAACAGCAACAACAACAGCAACAGCTAGTGCTGGTAAATAACACTTAACAGTAATGACAGCTACCCAACTTAAGTTCCATTCACCATAAAACGTCTTTCAACTGTCATAACGGGCCATGGGAGCTGCCAGCCGGCAACACCTTGAATGTCCTTTAAAGCAGCTTAGCACATTTCCACCAGCACATTTTCGCACACATTTTAAATGCAATTTTCATTTATGTGTATTCGCTCGGAGAGCATTTCAGTTAACGTTAACAAATGTAACCGACTCTGTTTGCTCAGCTTCAAGCAGTGCTCGGAGCGTGTAAATATTAGTTACATTTAACACATTTGCCCCACATAAAAATTACAAAATTAACTTTTACTAAGTGTAAGCCATATATATATGTAAATTTATATGAATCAATTACAGTTTCTGTTGTAATTGAATAGTTCTTTGAGCAAAATATAAACAAATAAATAAGTGGAAAAGATAGAAAAAATTTAAATATTATTTTTTAGAAATAGAAAGGAGGAAAAATAAGTAAATAGATGGAGTCAAAGAGATAGATAGATGGTTAAAAATGTGCTAGAAATACTTGTAGATAGATGGATATATAATGGATGGATCAAAGGGCAGATATAGTAGTTAAATCTATATGTATATAGATGGATATATAAGATATGATAGATGATTAGATCTATAAGTAAAACCCTATTTACGGTAGGTATATATAGATAAATACATAAATTGCTACATAGATGAATCAACATATAAATGATCTATATATTGATAGATAAACATATATTTAGGTATAAAAATTAACAAAAGAAATAAATCATAGAGCAGATAAATAGGGGTTTCATGAATATTTCATAAATATTTTGTTTTGTGAATTAGTTTTTTATTTGGCTAGATTTGGTTTACTAGGAGTTAGTTTTATAAAAGTGGTCCCGGTGATCAATCTCCCCCTGCAGCTGATCCATTGAGGAATAAAAATATGTATTAAAATAAAATAAAAAGCGAGTAGTTGTACTTTTCTTGGTAAAGAAGGCAGACGCCAAACTTATTGGATCTTGGCTCATTACAGAGAATAGATCATGTACAAGAAATATTCCACTGATAATCAATTTCATGCCTGCAGCTATTCTTCAGCTAGAAAGAGGAAGAGCGGCATGCACTGCTCAGGCTTAAAGCTGAACTACGCAACTTTTAATTAAGTTCTCAAACTTTATATATTATATCTAAATTTGTATATATACATATGCATATACTGACTGACATTATTGCACTTATAAGTAGTATATAATATCCACACGTATTTATATATAGTACCAGTCCCGAAAGAATCTTTCGAACTTGATGGATCATCGCATGCCAAAGATTTGCGGCGCAACTTTTCAACACCTCAAGGCAAGAAACTTTTTCCCCACATAGATATACGCCTATATATGTATGCATGTATATAGTGTATATAGCATTACATTTCTCTTGACTGTCGTCAGCGGTTTTTCGTATTTATGCGCCCCTCTGGTAGCGCCATAAAGCTCTCGCGGGCCGTTATAAATACACGCTTTAAAGCAATTTAGCTGACGCTCGGGCCTAACCAGGAGCTACCCATGACGAGGCCAGGAGTGCAGGAAATGCATTTTAAATGTCGAGCACGGCGTAAATAACCCGTTAATGTTAACATGCACACGGCAATGGCAACGGCAACGGCTACGGCTACGGCTACGGCTACGGCTACGGCTACGTCTACGGCACCAGCTCCAAAGCTCCAACTGCAATTGCAGCAACGACTCCGACAACGGGTCCTGGCCCGGGTCTGGGTCTGGGTCCGGGTCGCGGCATGCCAATGCGTTGCCTTAATTTATGTGTCACGGCAATGGCGACAACACAAGGACGCTTCGACGGCCAAAACTATTTCATTTCATTCGACTCGATTCGATTTTCAGTGCGCACAGGCAAAAGTTTGACAGCCACTTGGCACCTTGGAACTTTTTTTGCCATGCCACGGCCCCACCCACGGCCAGCCACTGCTAGTTCGGCATATCCTTTGCATATACAACAAGTTGATGTGGAGTTGAGTGAACACTGACAGACTAATAGATGACCTGTGCACGAGGCTAGTGTCCAACTGGTAGAATATTATAGAGCTTTAGATCAGAGCAAATATCTATCTCCTTTTCTGACTTTTGGGTAATGCAATATTTTATAGCTAAGCTGATTATATATTTTATTTATAAACAAGATTTGTATATTAGATTTATGAAGTTGGCGCTTGAGCTCTGGTCTCTGAGTTATATTATAAGAAATAATATTTCACACTTATGTAGGATTAAGTTAAATATTCAGATGTGTTTATCTTCATAGTAAATTGCTTAAATATAATTAAGTTGACTTCAATTTGAATATTTGATTGCTATGAAAATTCCATCCAAGTATATATATAAAATATTTTTGTATTTTCTCTCTATAAATCTAAGAGCTCTCTATAAATCTAAGAGCATTTGTTTGTTGTTTATTTCCAGTGAGAGTTAAAGGCAAACTTACTTATTCACAAATTTATTCTCAGTTCTATGGAAAATCATTATTTCAGTTTTCCGCTGTATATATTATCCTTAATCATGATTTTTTATGATTCCCAGAAAAACAGTAATTTGCAATTTACGGGCGTTGTGAGTGTTGAATAATAAAAAAAAAATCTATTTTCAGCCTTGACCAACTAAGTTTAAGTCTATATATATAAGAAAAATGTTAAATACATATATATTTTTTATTTGGCGAAATGTTTACAGATTAAAAAAAAAAAAAGAAAATTCTTAACATAAAAAGTTTGTTTTCTACATAATAAAAGTTTAAAGAGAATCCAAAAAAAAAGAGTCTATACACAATATTTTCCGATATTATTCAAAGATTTCTAGCAAAAATCCACTTATTATTTAGTGTAAAAATATTTAAGTATTTTCTATATTTATTCACAGATGCCTCACAAGCAGATCTGTGTTCTCAGTCGAACAATCAGTCAGTTGCCTAATTTAGAAACTAATTAAATTCCAATTTTGCTGGAGATTGTCAAAGCGAATAACATCGTTCTATAGCCAATTTCAATGGGTATGCGGTATAAAAAGACTTACACACACTCACACACAGGGAGAGAAACGCAAACACGAAAAGTTCAGTAGTTGGCCAAAAGTCACTTGGCATGCATATAAATTGTCAGCCATTAAATTTGCATTGACATTTTGGCCGTGCAGCATCGCCCCCTAAGCCATTCGCCATACGCCATTTGCAATGTGCCACGCCCCCTTTAGCACCCACTTTTTGGTTTTAGTTTTTAGCTTGGTGATTTATTTGTGCGCTCTTTGATTGCATGGCCGGAGCCAACGAGAGCAGCAGCAGCGGCAGCAGGAGCAGCAGGAGCAGCGACAGCGGCAGCGGCAGCAGGAGCCGCAGCTTCATCCTGCCAAGTTGTTTGCCATGTTTTGATGCTTGTTTTTATTGAATTTGCTGAATTAATTTGACTGCAGCATCATCAGATAACGAACAAAAAAAAAAAAAATCAACAAAACGGAAAAGATAAAAAACCCAAATAAGAAATAGACCAGAGAGTAGAAGACAAGAAGAAAAGAATTGGCCAACGTTGATTAAACTTGGCTTTGCCACTGACAGCCAACTGAGTGGAGGGGCAGTTCAGAGACCACTCCAGACCCCATCTACATATTCGACATCTCTGCTGCTGCTCTTGGCCAGCAATTAGACTAATACCAAGGCCATGCCACGGCTTTTACCTTATGGCCCTATTGAGCCGCCATCTATCTCGTTATGGTCAAAGCCTGGCACGGCATTGACTGCATCTACGACTGCTTGACAACGATTTCTATTCCCGGCTTATGCAAGAGCTAAACATGCTGGGAAAAACTATGAGAAAACCCGGTTCGAGTATAAAAAGTCAATCACAAAGCAAGAATTGTCATTGTGCATGCTGAGCTGAGGTCCCTGACTGAATCAATCAATCGATTGACTGAAAGCCTGACAGCGGCTAGCCGGCTTGCTGACGAGCATGTAAGTTCTGATTAGCTGAGTGAGTCACAGACTAATTAACTAATCAACCAACTGACTGACAAAGCGGCAGAATGTTTGACTGATGCAAAACCTTTAGAATACACACGAGCTGCTTTGAGTGATTGATGGATTGATTGAGTAATTAACTAACTTGCTGACTTCTTCACTGGTTGATCCACTGAGTAACTGTTTAACTCAGTGACTGATTAACTAACTTGCCAGCCAAAGTGACTAAGTGACTTAGTGAATGCCTGAGTAAATGCAAACAAATTAACTAGTTAATAAATGATTGATCGACTGATTGACTAATTGACTGACTCAATAATTTATTTATTACTTCGCGCATTGATATATTAATTGATTAAGTGATTCACTCACTAACTAACGTATTACGTACGACAGGAATAAATCTTTAACTGATTGATTGACTCATTGGCTGAGTAACTCCTTGTCCCTATGACTATATGTTTGATTGTGATTGGCCAATTGACTAAAATTTAACCTGATTGACTGAACACATATTTGATTAGTGGAACAACCAAGTGACTGATTGAGTGACCTATTTACAACAAATTTATAAATGATTGATTGATTGATGACGATTGATGTGCAAATTGATTGATTATGTCTGCTTGATTAATAAGCCCACTGACTGACAGTTGACAGACTTCTTACTTGGAGAGTACATGTAACTTAGAGACAAATAAAGTTCAGTTTGAATTTTTTAAAAAGCTGATAGATTGACTGCTTGATTGACTGTTTGACTAGCTCCTCAAATCCCTCACTATGCAACTATATGTTGATTAACTGGCTGATCGTTTATTAATTAATAGTTGAATATATTAGTAATCTGATTGACTGACTCCTACATGATTGATTGACTGACCAACTAGCTAATTGACTGACTGATTGACTCACTGGCTAGATAGCTACAATAATGGACTATCAGATATATGAATTGCCTATTGCCTATTGACTAGCTGGCTTACCTCTCTGTTGCAAAATGATTGATTGATTAAGACTGACTAACTTCGATTGACTGATTCTTTAGTTAATAACTTGCTGATTACGCGCTGCTTGATTGACTGACAAAGACTATAACCCACATTATGGCTAACTATTTGATTGACTCACTACTTTACCGATTGACACACGCAATCCCTCAATTCAACTTCATGGGGAAGTTCAATTCAACTCTATATAAACTTTCAAGTTTTTCCGCTCATTGCTGTCCACTTCGAATCGCATTGGCACTTGACAAAAACCCAATTTCAGTTGATAATTAAGAACTTTTCGAGCACTTTTAACTGGATGTGTTTGTATGTTTTATTGCGACTAATGGGAAATAGAAATAGAATTAGAATAGACTGGGAGCTTGCAGCATCGCTCGGCTAGTGTCCGTGATCGTGTTCGCTGCTCTTCTTTTGCGACTTGTGCCACTTCTTTTTGTGCTCCTCGCCGCCCTTTTTGCCGTGCTCCTTCTTGTGGCCCCACTTCTTGGCCTCCTCGTGCTTCTTCTTGTGGCCCTGGTGGCCCTTTTTCTTGTGGCCCTTTTTGCTGTGACCCTTTTTGCCATAGTGCTCGTCGTGGCCGCCCTTTTTGTGCTCGCCCTTTTTATAGCTGCTGCCCTTTTTGTGCTTTTTGCCCTCCTCGAAGCCGCCGTGCTTCTCCTCGCCGCCCTCCACATGATCCTCGTCGTAGTATTTCTTTTCCTTTTTGTCCTCGTTCAATTTGTGCACGTTGTGCTTGCCCTTGATGGAGTGCCCCTTCTTGTAGCTGCCGTGATCCTCGAACTCGCTGCCCTTTTCGCCCTTTTCGCCCTTCTTCTTCTTCTTGTGATGGCTCTCCGAGTGCTTGTGCTTCTTTTCGTGGCCCTCCTCCTCGCCGTGCTCGCCCTTCTTGCCCTCCTTGTCGTGGTGGCCCTTCTCACCCTTCTCATGGTGCTCGGCATGCTTGTGACCCTTTTTGCTCTTCTCGCCATGCTCCTTGTAGTGCTCGCTGTGCTTTTTCTCGCCCGACTCCGATTCACCCTCCTCGCCGTACTCCTCGTGCTTCTTCGACTCGGCCGGCTGCAGGTCATCGAAGTGGGCGTGAAAATCGACCAAGTCGCTGCCAGTCAACGGCTCGCCTATAACCATGGCATTGTCCTGCCTGTAGGGATATGGCAGGCTTGTCGTCGCCGCGAGAGCCGCAAGCGTTGCCAGACACGCCAGCTGCCAGGATATTCGACTTGGCTTTGTCGCCATCTTCGCCTCGTTTCAGTTGTCCTCGAAGGCTTTGAGCTGCTGCTGTTGTTGCCACGCCTTGTTGTCGTTGTCTGGTGAGCAGCTCTCCAGCAGCGCTCGCTTTTTATGTGACCGGCCACCCAGCCAACGGCCACGCCTCATTTGCCCAGCTGCCCGGCTGCCCAGCTCTGCGGCTGATTTGGCAACATTTTCTTTGGAACACTCTCGACTCGAGCTTAGTCGTCGTGCCTAAGTGCATAACGCTGTTTCCAAAGCAGCAGCAGCAGCAGCACAAAAACACCCTTGCACAACAAATGGCCAACTTCTTGCGGTTTACTCTTGCCACTTTTTGTTTTGGCCAGAAAACAAGCGACTTTCGTTACGCACGCTCATTGCAAAGGCATTTCAACAAATGACCAAAAGATCGACTGGTCGGAGATGGATAAATCCGAGAGTAGAAATAGCGTACAAATATATTTAAATTTAAAATGTATATAATATATATAAATATATAAATGCAATGCAAGGACACTTAATGCCCCCAAACACTTTAGTTTTTGCTCGATTTAAGAGTGTCGTGCAAGTAAATAAATATTTAATTTATTATTTTATAAATATGTTATCATGACTTCCCTTCATTTCTTATTTTAATTTTATTCGAAATGCGCTTAGGTCCTAAGAGTAACTTGTTGACTGTACTTAAAGAATATACGGAAAATAAATAAATATTATTATATTAAACCTCAAATCTTGTGTAAATATGTAAAAAAGGATAAATATAAATATATATAAATAAAATATATATAAAATAAAAAATAAATAAAATAAATAAAATATATATATAAATATATAAATATATATTAATAAATACAAATAAAGAAGAAATAAAAAAAATTTAATTTATTTAAAATAACAATGTAAATAAATAAAGAAATGAATATTTATGTTATCATGACTTCCCTTCATTTCTTATTTTAATTTTATTCGAAATGCGCTTAGGTCCTAAGAGTAACTTGTTGACTGTACTTAAAGAATATACGGAAAATAAATAAATATTATTATATTAAACCTCAAATCTTGTGTAAATATGTAAAAAAGGATAAATATAAATATATATAAATAAAATATATATAAAATAAAAAATAAATAAAATAAATAAAATATATATATAAATATATAAATATATATTAATAAATACAAATAAAGAAGAAATAAAAAAAATTTAATTTATTTAAAATAACAATGTAAATAAATAAAGAAATAAAAAATATTTATAAATAAATAAATAAAAAAATAAATTAATTATATTAAATATTATTAATCAATAATGATATATAAAAAATAAATAACAAAATAAATTAATATATATATATATATCAATAAAAATATAAATAACTAAATAAGTTAATAAATAGATCAATAAAAATAATAATACGTACATAATTATATAAGTAAATAAAATATTATTAAAAAAAAAAATAAATAAATAAATATATAAATTAATTAATTCATGAACAATAAAGTGCGAATATTTATATTTATGACTCTCTTCCAGTAGACCTTAGTTAAATCAGCTTCCATCTCTTCTTATCCATTCTCTGTGCCGCTGTAACCTCTCAACTAAGCTGGGCAAAAACTCAAGCAAAGCCATATTCAAAAGTTCAGAGCTCAATTGGCGGCCTTTGCCGCTGAGGCCCGCTTCCAGCGGCCTCCTCGCTCAGTCGCCTAGCCGTTGCCGTTGCCACCTGCATTGTCCTAATTGCTAAAGGGGCTGGGCAGACAAATGAAATATGAATGTGTGCTAAGGCACACACACACACAGACATACACACGCATAGTGGGCCGTGTCAAAGGTTAATTACGCATGTTGCAGCTCGCTCGCTTGCCTTGCCTCGGCTCGTCCTTTGTTGCTCGCCTCGCATCGTCCTTGGGCCTGGTCCGTAAATCGCTTAACGCACACTCGTATACTCGTATACCAGGCGCATATGCCTGCGTGCGTGCGTGTGTGTGTGTGTGTGTTTGCTTAAGCCATTTCCGGTTCGATTTTACCCATTGCTCAAAGCTCGTTCGCTCGCTCGCTAGCTTGGGCAGGCAAACAGCGGGCAGCTGGACAGCCGGACAGCCGGACAGCAGGTTGAAAGGACAAACATCTTTGTTTGGTTTCATATGCTAATCCTTCGAGCTGCGTCATAAATCATCCTTGTCCATGCGACACAGAGACACACGGACGGGCGGACAGTTTCTCAATCAGGAATCAAGGCGACGAGCTCTGCCCAGCCTAAAAGCTTCTCTTTTGTATTATTGCCGGCTGAGCAGCGTTGCAATCTGCCGGGATTTGCGGTGGCTGCTGCTGCTGCTGCTGCTGATGCTGCCGCCTCTGCCCCAAAACAAAAGCAATAACAAGGACATGAATATAACAAAAGCATACAGCAGCAGACAACGGCCATCACCTAGCAGCAGCAGCAGCAGCAGCAGCAGCAGCAGCAGCAGCAGCAACAGCAGCTAACAGATTCAACTTCAGTTTCAGACCCAAAAACTTGCAGTCAGGCATTGAAAAGTGTTTTTGTTCAGCGTGCAACTGGCAACGGCATATGTATGTATGTATTTGTGTGTCTGTGTGTGTGTGTGTGTGTGTCTGTGTGTGTGTGCCAGCCCAGGTGAGCAGTCAACAGCCCTTCGCAACTTCTCTCTGGCTGTGGTTGTTTTTGTTAGTGTTTTGGAATTGCCTCGACAACAACAACAATAACAACAACAACAACAACAACAGGGAACAATCCCACATGGCCAGTGGGCAAATGCATTAACGAAAGTGCTTGGGGGGCAGCCGGGGAAGCAACGACGACGTAGAGACAAAGGTGATGGCTAAGTGCAGCAGCAGCAAAAGCAACAGCAGCAGCAGCAGGAGTCGTGCCTTGGCATGGAGTTTGCCTGGTGGCCTGGTATCAGCATTAAGAGATCATAATTCATATAGCTGGGCTAATAATTCAGTTAAGTTGAAATGCGCAATACAGATGCAGCAGCAGTTCCTGCACACACATATTCACACACACACACGCACGCACACTCTAACACACACGACCATATAATTTGATAACCCGCCCCCTAAATGCTATTGTGCTGAGACTGCGTTCTGGAACCAGATGGAACTAGTGGCAAATTGCTGAAACCAATCAAATTAGTCAATCACAAGCCGAATATAAAGCTAATATATATAATAAACTAATACAGATTATTATATATCAATAATTTAATAATAAAGAAATATGTTAAACAAATAAAATAAATAATATATGTATCACAACAACGAATTCCTAGAATAAAGAATGGCTTCAGGGTATAAAAATATATTATTCTATAAAATAATAATATGTACTTAAATAATATTGTCTTTAACTACTAAAACATAGCTCAAAAAAAAAAAAAACTAATTATGATTATAATTTAAATAGAAGCTTAAAAAATTTTAAATATATAGAATTTACTGTAACTTTTATAATTAAAAATCTGATTTATCATCGAATTTTTATTTTATTTCTGTAATAGTTTTCTCTACTGTATAAATTTTAAGACAATTTATGCTTAAATAAAAAATAATATTATTTATAAATAATAATATTTATTTTATTATATTATCAAAATATTACAAATCATGCAAATTTTGTAAAACAGAATAATAAAATGTGAAACGAAATAATTTTGTAACTGAAATTTGATTAAACATAAAATATTTCAGCTAAAAATTAATAAATATAATAACTAAAATTTAATCAAATTAAGCTTGTATAAAATATGGTATGCACAAATTAATAGTTAATTGCTATTAGCTTTATACACATTAGTAAAATTTTATGTGTAAAAAAAAAACACTAATTTAATTTATTTTCTTCTAATTGGTTGCTAACTAAACTTTAATTTTATTCAGTTTTTTTTTTTTTCTAAAAAGAAAATAAAAATAAATAAATGAACTAGTCTCAAAGCTAGTTCCAGCAAAGAGACAGCAGAAAAAATAGAGAGTAGAGAATAGAAAATAGTTCATTTTGGCAGGTGTCTGGCCATGCAGCTGGAGCCTGCTGTTAGTCCAGGGGGCTTTACTTCATTACCCTGCTCTCTGGACAGGGTCGGCTCTGCCGGCGGTGAACTGTACCCTGTTGTGGCTTTGCTGTTGCTGCAGCAGTTTTAAAGGATTTTCAATGTTCTTGCAAATTAGTTTAATCCACTGTGCGTGTGTGAGAGAGTATACATATATAAATATATATAAATGTGTGTGTGTGTGTGTGAAAAAGTTTATTGTTTTCAGTAGCAAAAGTTGCTGCAGCTTCAGTTGATGCTGATGCTGATGCTGTTGTCTGTTGCTGTTGCTGTTGCTCGTTGTTGTTTGTTGTTTGCTGTGGCTTGAGAGCATTTGGCCAGGCTTAAGCCCATTTATGTGTGTGCATTTTAGTAGATTGCCAGCATAAAAGGCACAGCCACTTCTCTGCACAAAAGTTGAATTTTGAATATGTGAAGCATTTTTTGCAATTAGCTGGCATAATGAATGCTTCAAGCTTGTGCGGCAAATGGCAGGAAACGTGATAGGAAATTGTCGAGGGGTCGTAAATATGCCAATACGCTCGCCTCAATGAATCAATGAATGTGTCAATGATTAGCATAGTGGACGCACACACAGGACACATACACACACACATACATATATACAATGGCCAATGATAGCGCAAATGTAAATATTGCACTTAGGCAGGCGACCTGCTGCTGCTGCTGCTGCTGCATCAGCCCCCCAACGGGCCAGCAATAACAAGCTAATGCAACTGCAATGTGTGGCCAACAAAGGGAGGCGGAGGTTAAGCTGAAGTCCTGTTGTGCTATAATCAGCCGAATGACTGCCAATGGACACACACAGAGAGACACAGAGAGAGGGAGAGAGAGAGGGAGAGAGAGAGAACTGGCCCATTGCAGTTAATTTATTGTGACCAATATAACGCCCCAATATCCGTGCAAGGAGCACAGAGACAGTGCTGCCGCTGCCGCTACCGCTGCTCCTCGGGGCACCGCTCGGCGCATGTAAATTGAAAATTATGGCAATGCGCAACAAGATTAGCCCAGACAGAGTACAAATCCCCCCCTCCCCATTCACCCGCTCATACCCGCCCTGCCCAAATTTCCAGCATCTGTGCACACATATCCAAAATGAATTTATTGACGCTTGCCCTCGCGAAGCACTCGCTGCGTAAACTGAATGAACGAGTGACCGCACCCCGCACCCCGCACCCCGCACCCCGCACACCCAAAGTTATGACTTAATGTATTCAGTTATGGACAGCACAAGATATGGCACTGACATAACTCTGGGCACGAGAGGGTGCTACGAGTGACGTATGAACATACATATGCATGTGCATATACCAAAATTCTTAACTAGATGAGCGCACATAAGCACTCCGCCTCATAAGCATATGCAAGAGCTTGATAAAATGTGAGTGAATTAATTTAATTTCAAATGTCTTTAAATTTATGTGCAAATTTCGCAATTTAAATAAAACATAATAGAATGCAGAAGTTAATTAAAATACTTGTATACATAAAATATACATTTCTTTCTCTAATATTTATTTAAGCTGTGCAAATAAATGTTAAATAAAAAACTGCTAAAATAAATGTTAAATATTTTAATATATTCAATTGAATTACCAACAGAATATAAGTTTTTAATATTTTGAATATTATTTTGAGTTTCAATGGCGATTCTATCCTGCTGCAGAGGCCAAAGAACATTTTGTGGGGGAATATATAAATTAGAATTTATGAAGTAGAGTTTAGAATTCATAACATTTAGCGCAATTTGAGATCCATGAGAGCAGTTTGAAAATGTTCTACTACCCAAAAACTAAATATATTAAATAAATATGAGAGTTTTATACTTCATGCATAAAAAACTTGCTATGCTGTTTATAATCTCTACTTAAAATAGAGCAGTAAATAGAAGAAGACGTAGAAGCAGCAGCAGAAGTTGAAGTTGAAGTCACACTTAACGTCCAAGGACAGTGAGGACTTGACAGAGCAGATGCATAGATACCTGATATGTCGGCCCCATATATATGTATGTATGTATGTACATATATCTGGGCAATGTCTGTTTGTCTATCTGTCAGTTGCAGCACTCGAACACTCGAAACTTTTACCAACAGTTGCCACTCTAGAAAATTTCTCTGCGCCGTTTTGACACAGAATCCGACACTCAAGTCAGGATGAGCAGAGAGCGGACAAGGATGTGGACAAGTGCTTGGTGTTCATTGGCGCAGCGCACTCATACAGAGTGAGCGAGACAGATAGAGAGAGAGAGAGAGAGAGAGAGAGAGAGAGAGAGAGAGAGAGACAGAGAGAGGGAGACAGGAACTCAGTGCTGGGGCAGCCAAGTGCAGCCAACTTTTCAGCTTGCCTTATTATGCAAATGCCTCGACTGAGCAGCCAGCTCTATCTATCTATCTATCCACTATCTATCTATATATATATGAATGCTATATACACATACATACGTATAGCTGCATGCGAACGTCATCGATTTATAAGTTATGCAAGCGCCGAGCCCGAACCCACAATCACGCTCTAAGAATCTGTCTGTTGACTACTTTGTAAGCAATGGTTTACTGTTGTAGTTGCTGTTGTGGGTTACTGGGATCCCCTTGGCACACCTACCGCCCTTAGCTCATCGCCCACCGCAATCAGCAATTTGCTTTTTTTTTTATATCCTCTTCTCTTTTGGTTTTTTTTTCTTTTCCAGCAAAAATCAATCTCTTGGCCCCGGCTCGGCCCCAGCTTCCAATTAGAATGCAGGTTTGTGCTGTGTTGCGTTGTTGTTTTTGTTGCCCCTTGCAGCTGCTGCTGATTGGTTGCACGCAAACAAAAAGAGCCAAAACTATAACAAACGAAAAGCATATAACAAAAACAATAATAAAACGGCAAAAAGAATAACAACATTGTTGCACAATAGCCGTACATATACATGAATGTATATACGTACATATCTTTTTGCAATGCGATTTTTAATCAAAGTTTTTGCTATCGCGCCAGCCGCAGTTAGATAAAAAACTAACAACAAATTCAAAAGAAAACGGAAAGAAAATAAAAATTGAAGCGTATTTGACTTTGAGATACTCTGCACCATATAAAATTTAAAAATATTTTCAATTTCTTTATTATTGTTCTATATAAAAGAAAATTTGTTGACTAGTTTTAATGTATGACAAAATTAAATATAAATTTGTTATATAAAATTTGTTTTAAAGAAGCTCGAAAATTAAATTGGCATGTATTTTATAAACTTATCTAAAATATAAAAAAAAATTACAAAAAATATAATATGAAAAAATATGTATTTACCTAAAAGTATAATAATAATCATATATTTAGTACTCGGTATGTTTAAATATATTACTATTTATTGAATTTATTTTTTTCTTTTATTATGGTTTTTATTTCATTTTATTGGTTTATTTCATTTCTTTAAATTTTGTATTATAAATATTTGTTAATTAAAATTTGTTATTATATGTATGCATATGTACATAATTTTACCAATAAGTACTTTATTCATTATCTCCGCATGTGTGTCATTTCTCTCTCTCTGACTCTCTCCCTCTCTCATTAAACCATATCAAGCAGCATGGCAACGCCGCCTCGTTGTCTGGCAACTCTTACTCTGCCAAACCAGCGCTGAAGATCGTTCCAAAAGCTCTCCCCATACAATATCGATAGCAGCAGCTCACAACTCGCTCGCAAAGCTGCCAACGCTTGAAAGCTTTCAGCGAAAGCTCAAGCGCGTGTGCTTGATCATTGGATCGACTTCCAAACGACACATTGGAACTTTTCGAACTTCGAGCGACAACTTTGCTGGCGCAGCTGCTCAGTCGGTTTTAGTTCTGTTGGAGTGAAGCAGCAACGTTCGCAAGTTGAACGTCGATACAGAAAAGTAAGCACAAAGCAAACAAGTAAAAAAAAAAAAATTGAGAGAAAAAAAGAAAACAAAAAAAACTAATTTAAATTCAGTTCAGTATTTTTGAGCAATTATTAAATCAATGAAATAAGGCTGTACAATAACATTTAACTCAATTAATGATTGGAGGCGGTAAAAAAAAGTGATAAAAAATTGAGATAGCCAATGCAATTAGCATGCGTATTAGATAATAAATACAGCCATGCAACCCAATCAAAAAACACTCAAAACAAAACTGCATAGAAAACAATGCAACACCCAAAGTGCGCACAAGATAATTGAATGCAAAATATTTCTATTTGCGGAATGGAAAAATATTTGTCAAGTCAGCTGACCTTACACCCGTGCTAGAACGGCCCCGGTGGTCTTGTGATCTAAGCGGCTTCCAAGTGGAGTTGTGCTGCAGCCGCGGCGTTGCTTCGCTTCTTCGCAAAGAACGCACGCAACTCCCATAAAAAGAAAACGAATAAAAGCAGACGGCAAAATTCAATATGGTGGCTCGACTGTAGCGCACTTGTAGAGCTCGGTCTGCATTTTTCCAGTTGTGCTGTCAGCTGACAGCATGACAGTAGTCTTGTGATCAACGTCAAAAGGCAATTGTCAAAAATTCGAACTCGAATGAGAGAGTCGGCGGTGCGAGCGCGAGCGCTCGCTCTCTTCCGCTCTCTCTCCCTCTCTCAGTGTAACTCTAACTCTAACTCTAACTGCTAGATAACACATCTGACCCGCATACAGTTTTACTTTTCTCGTATATCGTAATCGCAGCTGAGAAATACAGCCACAGCTGTGTTGTTCATTTTTCGAATTAACTCTTAATTGGTTTGTCGTCTCAGCAGTTACTCGCGCTGTTCGAAAGTTAAAAAGTTATCAATATCGTGGAAGTCGTTTTTCGAACTGCTGCAAAGCTTTGTCACGTGAAACGAAAGCTCTGCGAACTTTTATTCATTGGGCATTTTTTTCATTACTAAAAGTTATACTTAAAAGACCTTTAAAAAAAGATAACTATTTTTTACTCGAATAATCCCTTTAAAACATAAATGTGAGATATTTAATGATTTATTTTTAAGTTGGCATTATGCATGTTAATGGTTGTGCGCCTCACATGCGCTCTATATGTCAGCTGACAGCGATAAGAAAATTTTCAATTCACCTTATCTTATATCTTATGCAGAAAAATAATAGTAATTTTTTTTTCATTTTTTATATTTTTTTCCGTTTCAGTTGTAGAGTCGAAAATAAACCAAAATGTCCAACTTGAAGCGTTTCGATGACGAGGAGCAAGAGTCCAAATATGGACGCGTATTCGCTGTCTCTGGACCTGGTAAGTATTGCAATGAAAATTAAAAAATAAATAAATAAAATAAAATAATTTTAAAACAATTTTCTTCTCCGGCCTTCAGTCGTCACGGCGGAGTGCATGTCTGGCTCTGCTATGTACGAGCTGGTGCGTGTAGGCTACTATGAGCTGGTGGGTGAGATCATTCGTCTGGAGGGTGACATGGCCACCATTCAGGTGTACGAAGAAACATCGGGCGTCACAGTCGGTGATCCCGTGCTCCGCACTGGCAAACCCCTTTCCGTTGAATTGGGTCCCGGTATTATGGGCAGCATTTTTGACGGTATCCAGCGTCCATTGAAGGACATCAACGAGCTCACCGAATCCATCTATATCCCCAAGGGTGTGAACGTGCCTAGCTTGTCCCGCGTGGCTAGCTGGGAATTCAACCCCTTGAACGTGAAGGTCGGCTCCCACATCACCGGAGGTGATCTTTATGGTCTGGTTCACGAGAACACACTGGTCAAGCATAAGATGATTGTCAACCCACGCGCCAAGGGTACCGTCCGCTACATTGCCCCATCCGGCAACTACAAAGTCGATGATGTTGTTCTGGAAACCGAATTCGATGGTGAGATCACCAAGCACACTATGTTGCAAGTGTGGCCCGTGCGTCAGCCCCGTCCCGTCACCGAGAAGCTGCCCGCCAACCATCCCCTGTTGACCGGCCAGCGTGTGCTCGACTCGCTCTTCCCCTGCGTCCAAGGCGGCACCACAGCCATTCCCGGTGCTTTCGGTTGCGGCAAGACTGTGATCTCACAGGTAAATGCAAACATTGCCAAACTCTTGTAATCATTACTCACGCACTCTTATACACTTTACAGGCTCTGTCCAAGTACTCCAACTCCGATGTCATCATCTACGTCGGTTGCGGTGAGCGTGGTAACGAAATGTCTGAGGTATTGCGTGATTTCCCCGAGCTGTCTGTTGAAATCGACGGCGTCACCGAGTCTATCATGAAGCGTACCGCTCTTGTGGCCAACACCTCCAACATGCCTGTCGCTGCTCGTGAAGCTTCCATCTATACTGGCATCACTCTATCCGAATACTTCCGTGATATGGGTTACAACGTGTCCATGATGGCTGACTCCACCTCTCGTTGGGCCGAGGCTCTGCGTGAGATCTCTGGTCGTCTGGCTGAAATGCCTGCCGATTCCGGCTACCCCGCCTATTTGGGTGCCCGTCTCGCCTCCTTCTACGAGCGTGCCGGTCGTGTCAAGTGCTTGGGTAATCCCGAGCGTGAGGGTTCCGTGTCCATTGTCGGCGCCGTCTCGCCACCTGGTGGTGATTTCTCCGATCCCGTTACCTCCGCCACTCTGGGTATCGTACAGGTGTTCTGGGGTCTCGACAAGAAGCTGGCCCAGCGCAAACATTTCCCCTCCATCAACTGGCTCATTTCGTACTCCAAGTACATGCGTGCTCTGGATGACTTCTATGACAAGAACTTCCCCGAGTTTGTGCCACTGCGTACCAAGGTCAAGGAGATTCTGCAGGAGGAAGAAGATCTCTCTGAAATCGTGCAGCTGGTCGGCAAAGCATCGCTGGCCGAGACCGACAAGATCACCCTGGAAGTGGCCAAGCTGCTGAAGGACGATTTCTTGCAACAGAACTCCTACTCGTCGTACGATCGCTTCTGCCCCTTCTACAAGACCGTTGGCATGCTGAAGAACATCATCGACTTCTACGATATGGCTCGTCACTCTGTGGAGTCGACAGCCCAGTCTGAGAACAAGATCACCTGGAACGTCATTCGCGAGGCTATGGGCAACATTATGTACCAATTGTCATCGATGAAATTCAAGGTACGTACGATTAGAGCTCCACTTGTTCGACTCTAAACTAATATGCGAATCAATTGTTTGCTTTGCAGGATCCCGTCAAGGATGGTGAGGCCAAGATCAAGGCTGACTTCGATCAGCTGCATGAGGACTTGCAGCAAGCCTTCAGGAATCTGGAGGATTAAAGCGTGTTGTCCATACCTTTACAAATCTAATCTAATATTGTTATGTAGTTAACTTTTAAAAAACAATTTGCGTACAGTCCGTACCGAAGTACCGTCAAAAAACAACTATTCCGTGCAACAACAAAAGATTCCAAGCGTCCAAAAAACAAAAAAAAAAAACTATTGTTAACATTCCTTTTTGTTAAAAAAAAAAAAAACCAAGAACAACAACAAAACAAATATAGCCAGCGAGATGAAAACATTCCGGCCTGCGGTTGCTTCTTCTTACCCCGACTCTCGGCCCCCAGCAACAACAACAACAAACTAACGTCCTTCTATGTACTTCCATTACCAATACACGTAAACACGCATACACACAAGTCCATACACACACACATACGCGCACACACACACGCAGATACAAATGCATGCATAGTATTATTGTTTAATGAATGGAAATTCTTTTGTTTATTTGTGAAAAAGTCATGTTTTCTCTTTGTTTGTTTGTTAAACTTATGTAAATATTAAAAGTATGAAATATTAAATGTACGAATAAAGTGCAAACAACAAATACATTTAATGTAATTGAAAGCAGACCTATCTCTCTCTCTCTTTCTCTCTCGCTCTCTCGCTCTTAATCTGTCTGTTCGGCTGTTGCTTTCTCTCACTCTCGCTCGACGCGCTGATTGCGTAACGATGTCGACCAAAGCAACTGTGTGTGTGGCACTCAGTGAATAGTTAATATTGAGTATTAGCTAAATAAGGCTCAGCTTAAATTAAGCAGCATATTATACCCTTTAGACATTTATGTGGGGTATATAGGTTTTAGGCGAAGGCTTGTAACTGATTAGGGCTTGTAGACTAATCATAAACTTAATCCAAATTTGTGCTTGAATTTTCTTGCATGCCATTAAAATGGGGTATCTTAACAATATAGAAACAATAACAATAACAAAATAACAAATAGGAGATATTTGTTTCCAATTTCTTTATGATTTTGTAGGCCTCCTCGACTTCGATATTGGTAGACCTAAATTAGGTTTATTGAGCATATTCAAAGTTTTGTATACGGTTAAGTAGTAAATGATTCTAAATGGAGGCATTTGATGGATCTAATTTCGGCATACGAGTATTAAATATATACAAATTTATTTACTGAGATCTAAGAAACCCAGCAAACAATATTCAATGTAGAAATAATATACAAATTCAAATCAATTTATTTTTACAATCGGTAAATTCTTTTTACATATTTATTATTTATTTATTCAGGATCAAAAATATAAAAATAAAAGAAAATTTATCTTATTGACAAGGCAAATAGTTCGTACAGTTCGTAACTTGATGCAAATTTTGACCTGATCCATGTTTCGTTGTACAGATACAAATAAACCAAACCAAATTCGATTATTATTATAATTGCTTTTTGAAATTATGCTTGAATTAGAGAGAATTGCAAGGCAGAGAAAATATGATGAAAGAAAGAGTAGAACAGACAGAGCGTTTCAAGTTAAGCAAAATGATGCAATCAATTTCAATTTCAATTTTATTTATTTTTTAGTAATTCAACCCAGCAGTCAAATATTTTTGTTGTGTTCAATTCAATTTGAAAATTGTTGAGCATTTATTCCTTCCCTAATCAATTACATGCAGAAATAGTATAAATTCCTGTAATTTCAGTCTTTTGCGTAAAATTCTCAGTTCGTTTTCGTTTGGTCAGTCGATTTCTGAATACTCTACCAAAATGCATGCTCGTAAATGTCAGTGTAAAAAGATATTTCCCATTGTTAAGACACTAGAGGAGGCGACAAATACCTCGTTCATCAGTGAAAGGAATTCTTCGCCGATTTTGCCAGTCGAAAAGGACTTATCAGAGCAAGAGCTCAAGTCGTATCACACGGCAGACTCTGATGACGATGATGCTACACCCGCGACTAAGCATGATGAGCATGCCACAAAAAAGGGACGCGTATTCGGGGTCTCCGGCCCGGTGGTCAACGCCGAGCAGATGGCCGGCTCGGCCATGTACGAGCTGGTCCGCGTGGGCCACTATCGCCTGGTGGGCGAGATCATTCGACTGGAGGGCGACATGGCCACCATACAGGTGTACGAGGATACCTCGGGCGTCAGCGTCGGCGATCCCGTCTATCAGACCGGCAAGCCGCTCTCTGTCGAGCTGGGCCCCGGCATAATGGGCGCGATATTCGATGGCATTCAGCGGCCGCTGCGCGACATCAGCGAGCTGATGCAATCCATTTATGTGCCAAAAGGGGTCGATGTCAACTGCCTCTCGCGCTCCGCTGAATTCGAGTTCATTCCGTCGAGCAATATACGCATTGGCGAGCCGATCGTTAGCGGCGACATCTACGGCACCGTCCAGGAGAACAGCATGGTGGAGCACCGCTTGATGATCTCACCACGCCAACTGGGCAATGTCACCTACATCGCTCCCGCTGGCAACTATAATATCGAGGAGACGGTCATCGAGACGGAGTTCGATGGCCAGAAGACCGAGCACTCGATGCTCCAGGTGTGGCCAGTGCGCAACAGTCGGCCGGTCATCGAGAAGCTGCCGGGCAACCATCCCCTGCTGACTGGCCAGCGTGTCCTCGACGCCTTCTTCCCCTGCGTCCAGGGCGGCACCACAGCCATACCGGGCGCCTTTGGCTGCGGCAAGACTGTCATCTCACAGGTAGGTGCAGAGATTATCCAGCCAATGGAATCATTGCCCTCACACAGCATTCAATGACAGGCTCTGTCCAAGTACTCCAACTCCGATGTCATCATCTATGTTGGCTGCGGCGAGCGCGGCAATGAAATGTCCGAGGTGCTGCGAGACTTTCCCGAGCTCAAGATCGAAGTGAATGGTGTCAACGAATCCATAATGAAGCGCACAGCCCTGGTGGCCAACACCTCCAACATGCCCGTGGCCGCCCGCGAAGCGTCCATTTACACTGGCATCACTATATCCGAGTACTTCCGTGACATGGGCTACAATGTGGCCATGATGGCCGACTCCACCTCCCGTTGGGCCGAGGCGCTGCGTGAGATCTCTGGTCGCCTGGCTGAGATGCCTGCCGATGCGGGCTACCCCGCCTATTTGGGCGCACGTTTGGCCTCCTTCTACGAGCGAGCGGGCCGCGCCACGTGCCTGGGCAGTCCGGAGCGTGAGGGTTCCGTGTCCATAGTGGGCGCTGTCTCCCCTCCTGGTGGTGACTTCTCCGATCCCGTTACCTCGGCAACATTGAGCATTGTGCAGGTGTTCTGGGGCCTCGACAAGAAGCTGGCCCAGCGCAAGCACTTCCCCTCCGTCAATTGGCTGCAGTCGTATTCGAAGTACACGCGAGCGCTCGACCACTACTATGAGGAGCAGAGTCCGGAGTTTGTGGAATTGCGCGACACGGCCAAGCAAATACTGCAGGAGGAGGACGACCTGTCCGAAATCGTGCAGCTGGTGGGCAAAACATCGCTGAACGAGTCCGACAAGATAACGCTGGAGGTGGCCAAGATGCTGAAGGACGACTTCCTGCAGCAGAACTCGTACAGCCCGTACGACTGCTACTGCCCCTTCTACAAGACGGTGGGCATGCTCAAGAATATGATCACCTTCTACCATCAGGCCATCCAGGTGGTCAAGAATACGGCCGGACAAGAGAAACATGTCACCTGGGGTCACATACGGGAGCAGTGCAGCGACTTGCTCTACGAGCTGGGCACCATGAAGTTCATAGATCCCAAGGAAGGCCAGCAAGCTGTCGAGCAGCAGATGGAGAAGATCTATGAGAACACCATCAAGACTTTGCAAGATTTGGAGTCCAATGTGGCGTCGCTCGACTAGTGTTAATTCCCAAAATTGAATAACATGAATAGAGGAAGGAATTCTTTTAAGGCAATGGAATTTATTATGTATGTATTTTATGAATTAAATTGAAAAATGAATTTCGTATGTGATTAACTAAGAGGAAACATTATATTATATTATTATATTATATCTTTTATTGCAAATATTATATTACAATTTGTAATATATGAATAATATACGATATAATATTCACATAACTTCACCTACACCAAGTTTATTTTTTTCATATTTCTTTTTAAATATATTTATATTTTTAGTATTTATAGAGTACACTTAACATCCAGAGAGCTAACGGTTTATACAATTTTCACTTGGCGCGCCGCAAAACATTCGCCAAACTCCACTTTAGCTAATTTCAGCTTAAACCACACTTTGGCTTTTTGCTTCCTGTATTTGTTGTTTTTTCTCTCGCTTTTCTGCTTTCTTCTTCTTTCTGGCGCATAAAAGTCAGCCTCAGAGTCGGAATCAGAGTTAATCCTTTTACCCGTTTGCCATGTTCCTGTTTGGCGTTTTTGCTGGAAATGCTCGATAATTTGCGCAACGGCATCCAAATGTCGACAAAATTCGTTGATTTATACGAAAAGTTTATTAATGCGCTGCAAGAGCGAACGATGGCAGCTATGCGCGCCACGCCACGCCACGCCTACCCTCCACTGCCGCCCTCTGTCAGTCACCCAAAAAGTCAGCACACAAAAATTGCAAAGAGAGATCGATTTCGATTCAATTAGTGAAAATTAAATGTAAGTATATATATATGTATATGTGTATGTATATGTGTATGTATGTGTGTGCGCTCACACATATGCAACTGCATGTGGGTGTGTGTATGGGTGTGTGTGTGTGCTTGCACGTTTGACTTTGCCGATAAGCGCCCTCTGTGCTGGATGGAGGCGTGGGTATGGGGCGCTGGGCGGTTAGGCGTGGCAGGCATTGCGATGATTACATTTCCGCATTCGACGCTCGGCACCGCAGCCAAGTAACCAAGTCAGCCATAAAATGAGCGCAGCAGAGAGCTGAAGAAGATGAAGAGAGTGAGACAGAGAGAGAGAGAGAAAAAACGTCGAAGCAAGCCAAAAATCAGTTCAATTGCAAATTGAAAATCCCCTTACAACTTCCGTTTCCGCTAGGCGAGCACTGAGAGCGGGCGAGCGACAGAGTGAGAGAGAGAGAGAGAGAGCCTGCTAGCATGCTGCCATGACAAACGTGGCGTATGAGCAATGCTCACTAATTGGCCGCCGTTCGTTGCCACAGTCTGTGGCACACTAGTCCGCCTCCCGCCAAGCAACGAGTGAGTCCGCTGCTCCTCTTTGCCTGCCCCCATCTTCTTCTTCTTCTACGTCGTAGTCGTCGTCGTCGTTGCCATTTCGAGTTTAAGCTGCACGCTTGAGTTGAGCCTTAATGGACGCAGCTGCAGCATAGAGCTGGACGCGTGACACGAATCACGCACGGCCTTAAACAATATATTTGAAAATGCGAAATTAAAAGTTTCTTTGTCGACCAAACTGTATAAAGGAAAGTAATAAAAATAAATATTTTTATTTAAAATAATTTTTAAGAAATATTATTATACTAAAAGTGAAAAATATATATTTTTTTTTTTTTTTTTTTCTTTTTTCAAATTAAGTAATATTTAATAAAATTATTGAACATTTTTTGTATATTTTAATTATTTATTTTTTTAATATAGTTTTTAATAATATACAAAATATTTCTCGTAAATAAAAAATATGTATTATATAAATATTTAAGCAAACAAAGAAATTATTAGGATTTATCCCAAGCAAATTCAACACGCGCTCAACTCCAGCTGGGAGGCTGCGTCACTCGGCTGCTGGAACGTTATTGCATAATTTGAAGGGGTTAAGCCATTGAGCTTTAATGCAAAATTTCAATTGAACGTCAAACAGTCAATTCGCTTTAGCGTCGATAATCGTAAAAGGATAATGGCGCTAAAAGCGCATAAAAAGGCGCCGAGCCAGCTTCAGACATTGCCGTCCCAAGGACCTGATGCGCACCCTAGTGCTGCATTTGTATGTGTGAGTGTGTGCAAATGGCTATGTGTGTGTGTGTGTGTGTGTGTGTGTGTGTGTGCACTCAATTAAGGGATTTTTCGGGCGCAGGCTAACGGCCGTTGATGCTAGCTGTTAGATAAACCTAAAGCTGGGCAAGCCCCCGGCAATTTCCTTACACACACACACACACACCCACACAAGCGAATAGCAAAGCCAAAAATAGGGAAAAATAAGTAAAGAAATTACATCATAATATGAAAAAGTAAACAAACCAAATCAAAATCAAGTTGAATGCTTTAGTCTAGCTGATGTCTGCTGAGTGGAGGATCCACATGATATGTGATTTTAATTTTAAATGTATTGACTAAGCAATTAGAGCGTAGGACTGCGAAGATATCTAAGAGAGAGCAGAGAGAGAAGTTAACTGAAATAAGCAGCAGAGTGAAAAATGCTAGTGGGCAGTGAGCTAACATAGTACTGTTAACCTTATGTAAGTTACCATAGTTATGTTAACTACTGAAATGCATTTCAATAACCAAGCTTATCTGATTCTTATAAGAGTAGTAAGTCTCTTAAATATTTGCTCACTCAAAATTCTCATGTGCTAGCAGTAAAAACCAAAGGCAAATTTAATAAAAATTACTAGAAATTCTTATACAACACAATTCACGTCAAATAAATAAAAAAAGTTAAATAAACTGCGGTTCAAATACAATCAAAACGCTTTCATAAACACACGCGCAAAGTACTTTACTCTTTTCCTATGTAAACTTGGGCTTTTTATATACCCGCACATATACACACACACACACACATACACATGCACATGCACATAAAAGATATAATCTAGATAAAAAAAACGACAATAACTATTACCGTTATTCATAGTTTACGCATGATATAAATGAAATGTTTTATACTGCCTGCCCTGAACGATTCGCTCTTTGGCTTCAGCTAGCCGCTGTTGTTGTTGTTGTTGTTGTTGTTGTTGTCGTCAAATGGCCAAAAAGGAGAATATCATAAGCAGATGCCAAGTCCTTTAACTGGGGTGTTAGCGTCTTTAGCGACTGGGTTTTTGGTGAAGGCAACTTAATTTGCAACTTATACGCAAAATCCTTTTGATTCTGTTATTTTTTGAAACTGGCGAGAGACCCATGTGATGTTTGTTGTTGTTGCTGCTGTTGTTGTTGTTGTTGTTGTTGTGCCTGCTGCCTTTGCTTTTGTTATGCTTGATGACGATATGTCCTTTTGCGCAGATTTACAACGCCTGCAGTTATTTGCCAAAGTTAAGCGAACCTTTTTTGTTTTTGTTTTTGTTTTTTTGTGTGTTTCTTTTTTTCTTGTCGGTGTTCTTTCTCGTTTTGTTTTGGGCTTTGCTTTGGCCGCTTAGTTCTGCATGCCAAAAGGGTCCTGTCGCTCATTGTCCTTTTTGGCCGTTGCTGTTGCTGCTGCTGCTGCGACTGTTGTTGCTGTTGTTGTTTGATATGCTTCTGATTAAGGGAATTTAAATTAAGCCTATGCAAATGCGCCGCTGGCGGTTTTTCAGCTGCTGTCCTTTGGTATTGTTGTTGCAGCGCGTGTATCCTATTTCGAGTACTTGCCACACACACACTCACACCTTCCCCCCTTCCTTCTTCTTCCCTGCTGCTGTTGCATTGCCCAAAAACTTGCCACGCCCCCTCCATACATGCCATGCAAAAGTTTAACCATAAAGAATTTGCCAACTGGCAGCTCGCAGCAGCCGTAGACAATTGGCCTATCGCTCCTTCATTCACTGAAGTTCTCGCTGACAAAGTCCTTGCCACGTAGATAATGAAATTGTTGTGCGAAGCGCATAAAAAAAATCACAAAAAAAAAGAAAAAAAGAAAAGAAAAGCCGCAACAACAACAACAGCCACGTAGCGGAAGAGCGGAAAGTTTCGCTCTGTTCATCAGGCAAGGCAAACATTTTAAATACAAAAGGATATGCGTGGGCAGACGGCATATCCTCCACCCAGCGTTGCCACGGCTCGCTCGATCCTTGGTCTACGCCAGCCGCAGTGACATTGACGAAATGCTTGAAATTTACTGCGTTCCATTTTCGCTTCACCCAGGACAAAGGGAGACTCCTGGCCCATGCTTCACGTTTTTTCTTAAATTTTTAACATCCTTAAGGAGAGTATAATGACTTTTTTATGAAGTATGTGGCGGTGTGACGGCTGTAATTTTAATCTCTGATCGATTTAAGTGCACTTAAAAGATTTCCAGTGAAAATATAAATTTAAAGTGTGTAATATTTTGTTGAATATAAAAAATCCTTATCAATATTAGCTGAAAATATTCACAGAATGAAGTAAGTTTTAATGCATAGTACAGCTCGTCTATTAAATTAATTTATGGTTCTTGTATGATATGACGAACATTCTATATTTTACTTTTAAGAAAGCTCCACATATATTTTCTTTTTTAAAAGAATTACAGACTGACTAATTCAAATATAAAAATTCGTATATGAATATTGACCAACTTAGGTTTTCAATAGACTTTAGGCAAATCAAAGTTTGTCCCTTCGCCCAATCTATTTATAATGATATGCTCTTCTTATGGAAAAGGGCTATCAATGCAATAATATAATAATACTGTTTTTCTTTTTGGTTAACTATTAGTACTTCTCTATCATATATCTAGCCATTATATTATACAACTCCTTCATATGGTTCTATAATATTCTAACCGAATAGTTCACATATATTTTTTATTTCTCCACCATCATATAAGTGTCATATGATCCCTTATACTAAAACTACTATTCATTTCTTATATGACTAACACTTCTGCTATGGCTATACTCCCATATTACAATTATTTGCTTATCCACTACTTCTATTATATTATAAAGATCCTTTGTTGTGTTTCTTTTTATATCTCCACTCCATATGTACATATACTACTATATCATTTAGCTACTATACAATAGGATTCTGTATGTTGTCATATATAATCTCATCTTGCTCATATAGTTATTAAATACAATATAACTACTATTATCATCAGCTAATCTCTTTCTTTCCAATACTCTATTACTATGTAGTTACTACTTACTCTTAAATATTATAAATTTGATTTTTCTCTAAGCTCTCCGTCTGCTCCACTCAGAATGCCCATAAAGTGCAGAGATCTCACAAAACTCTTTGAAGTTCTATTTTTGGCGATTCCCTAGTGTATTCGAGCTTCATTGTGTCGCTTGTTGTAGTATTTTTACTTTGTGGTTTGCTGCCTCCTCCCACATTATTGTGTTTACTTATCCCAGTCGAAAAATTGCCGAAACTTGGGGCTCGGATTTTGCTGGGTGGCAGTGGCAACTCGAAGCGGCGGCAGCAGCAGCAGCAGCAGCCATTGCATTTAGTCAAAAGTGATTGAAAAGGCATTTTGTTATAATGCCAACTTAATGACAACGAAATTACAGCAAAAGCCACGCCACGCCAGCCAGTATCAGCAGCAACAACAACAACAACAACAACAACAATGGCGACCCACGCGACTTGCCAGCTAAATGAGTTTGAAATACTTTGAGACAAGCAAAAGTTGTTTCGAGAACGCACATCAACACAATATATAAGAGCAAATACATACATAAATGACATATTTATACATAGCGAGTATATACATATATATGTACTTGCTGTATATAAACATATGCAAATGCGCAAAGAAAAATTTCAATTCATGCTAGCTATTTTTAATGTATAAGTAACCTACTTTGAAATACGCCCACAGGCGACTTAATTGCCAAGAGCAGAGGAGAGAAACTTGTGAGAAGCAGATACAATTCGTTAAGATAGCAATTAGCAAAAAAAATATATATATATACATATATATGTATATGTATATATATATGTCATTTAAATTTGAAAACATTTCGTAAGACATCAAGTTAAATTTAGTTGTATAGAGGGAGAGGAGCATCAAGAAAAAATGTACAAAAAATTCATATGATAAAGTAGGGGAAATGTACAATAAGTAGGCGTGGATGAGAGAAGAGAGAAAGTTCCGAAAGACATGTTTCTACTACGAAAGAAAGAATCTCATGATAAGCACGAGCAAATTATATCCGAGAGGAAGTTGTAAGAAACATAAGCAAATCACAGAAGGAAGAAACTTATGTCAAACTAGTTACAGCAGAGAGAAACTTATGATAATCTGGCACAAAAGAGAGAAACTTTAGTATGATATGCTTCTATTACTTAAGAGAGAATCTTATGATAAGCTTAAACTAATTATATCAGCGAGAAACTTCTATTAAAACTAAGAAAATCGCAGGACAAAGGACAACATTTAACATTAGCTTGTTAGAGTTGAGAGCAACGTAAACGATTGACTAACGGAAGTAAGGAGGAAAAGAAACTTTTGATAGACTAGCTCAAATTATAAAACAGAGAAACGTAGAAAAAGTCAGTGGCCAATGCAAATTATATGTAAGCTCTCACATATTATATACATACATACATATTATTAATGTAAGCTAGGAATGAGAAAGAAAGTCAATATAAACATCTACTTGTAATTAGTTTTGATTATCTGACTGAATTGCTGTAAAACTTTTATCTCGATTAGGAATGGCACCAAAATCGAACTGCGAGCTAATCGTTTATCTAGCAGCTCATTTGCACTCTCCAAAGACGCCAACGAGCAAAGTTTGAATCGGAAAGAAGAGTTGGGTAGTAAAATAGATGAAATATTGAAATGCTAAACTCCATTTAAAATTAAAATAGAACAATGAAAGTTCAAAGTGAATGAATGCACACAATAAATGAAATGGTCTAGGAATTGTTTCAGCTTAAGACTTTAGCTTTTCAAATCACATTCGCTTGGTTAGCTAAGCTCATATATGTATATAGATATCTTAAATTCCTTGCAGACACCCAGTTAATAGATATATCTGAGACTAAGCGATGCACTCATGCACTCAACTGCTCTGTTATGGAGCCAACTCGGCTTGCCGACAGATTTTGCATTTCAAGTCCAATAAAACGGCCTATGTGTCCTGCAAAATTGTTTCAATTATTTACATTAAATAAAAATGCAGCAGAGTATTTCGATGCACAAAAAAGAAAGAAAGGCAGAGCCGTGCAACGCCGGGCGGAGGGAGCGGTGGCAAGTGCGCTCTGTGCACGTAGCCGAAAAGTATGCTATTGAAATATTTATGCATCGCTCGTTCACTCGTTTGCTTTGTTTGCCTCGCACAGTTGCGAGCGTATGCAGTGTGTGTGTGTGTGTGTGTGTGTGTGTTTGAGTGTGTGCGGCTGATTAAGCATTTGACATACATATTTCCTAGCAGCGCCTGCGAGTTCAAAGCGTATTAGACATGCAAAAACAACTCGTGCCAACACCAGCTCGCTCCCTTTCTCTCTCTCTCTGTCTCTGTCTCGCTTTGGCAATGTCTGCTCGTTGTCTGTGTCGCATTTTCCTATTAGCAGCCAGTCGAGCAACAATTCGCAACAAAATATGCAAATGCAGCCAAGCGTATGAGCTATAGACCCAAACTCTGCTCTCCCTCTCTCTTTATCTATCTCTCTCTCACACACACTCACAGAGAGCGTGTGTCAGCTCTCTTTCCATTTGCCGCATTGTTTTTCTGTCTGTTTGTTGTTGCCGCCTGAATGATTCGTAGCTGAGCATTTGCCAGCCAAATTTGCAGCACGTGCTTAAAAGTTTTTTTTCTCCCTTTTTTTTTTTTTTTTTGGTTTTTTAGACTAAACTCGTTTCACCCTTATCCTTGGCTTCATCCTTATCTCGCCTGGCTCAGTCCGGCCAACTAACTTTCAGCATCCAAGTGAATGTCCAAGTGTGTGCCAAGTTTTTGCACCCATTCCACTCAACTAACAAGAGAAATGTTATGTTGTCTTTTAATTGAATTCTGGAGACCGCATAACTGAAATCGCAAAGCCAGCCAAATCTTGACCAAAACTCAGATCCAGACCGCAGACAATCGCCATTTGCCATTTGCCATTCGACAGCCAATAAAAATGTTGTAAAAATCGCCGAAATGTAATTTGAACGAGTTTCCAACCATTCGTTGCTGACTAGCCAAAACTTAAATACTCTATAATTTTGTATTGCGTTAATAGAGTCTAAGAAGTCAATAGCTAGGACTTTTCTAATAGAAAAACTTCTAAAGTTGATAATTATTGCCTAGAGTTTAAATTCATTGAAGACATTAAATACTTAGATCTCTAAGGAATAAATACATTCCTTTATTACTCCCTAGAGCTTCTAATCGAATAATCAATAGATCATATAACTATGTATAGGTATATTTATATACCAAAACAGCTATAGCTCTACTATAACGCAGCTAATAACTACCGAAATATAAAATAATTCCGATTAAATCTGAAAACATTTCCAAAAATATTATTAAATGCTTAAAAGAAGTATTGAAATTTGTAAAAAAATTTTAGTATTAATAAATATAACAAAAATTAAAAGAAAAGTGCCCAATTTAAGTAAATATGTCAAAAGTTTTTATATAGATAATAATAGATGGAAACGGATTTGCTTAACTTAAATATTTATATTCATCTAGATATTTTCCAGCCACGTTCCGCCTGTAGGGGTAATTACATATACATATTTATGGATAGAACTCATTAAGCTCAAGGTATATGAATATTCAATTAATAACTGCAAACTCTGGCAAACAGATTCGCACATGAATGAAAGGCCAGCGTATAGAAGGAGCCTTAAGCGGATTAGGCTAGATGCGTCTATAGCCTAGAGTCCACTGCCCGCTGCCCACTGTCCGCTGTCCGTTGTTCTTTGTGTGTTGCAAGCCGCATGAGAAAGTTATCATGCTCTATAGAGAGACACAGAGAGTGGGCAACTAGTAGTTTGTGAGTGAGCAGGAGCAGGAGATTACAAGCGATTGCCAGCTGGCGATAAGAGGGCAGAGGGCTGAAGTCAGGTCGCCAGCGCAGGTTGGTGCGTTGAGCAAGGAATCCGTAACCCGCATTCAGCTTCAGCTTCAGCTTCGATAGAAGCACAAGCAACAACAACAGCAACAGCTACAGCTCCAACTAGAGCAACATGCCCCTTGCCCAATTAGTTAGCGCATTAAACTGGGGATCTCTGCAGCGGGCCAAGGAATTTATTGTGTTAGCCGGCCGAGTTGTGTTAGTGTTAGACGCTTATCGCTGCAGCCAGGCACAGGATTCGAGTCGACTCGGCGAGTCCGTAATTGACTTGTTGCCAAGTAATCGTTGCCTGTTAACTGCTGTTGTCAGGGGATTATCTACAGTTCAGTTGAAATCGACTTGCTTCCCTCACAGCATCTGCTGCTGGTCGGGCTATCAGAGAGCTATCAGTGCGCCGCACACGCTGAAGTCGATGCCGACGTCGGCCGGAGCCGGCAGACCAAGTTCAATGAAGTGCATGAAAAGTGAAAAACAATAAACATGCTTAGCACACATTTTTCCTCCTGCTGGGCCTTCAATTCAAGAGCTTTGTTTTTGCTATCCCAAGTCAGTTGCTTGTCGCTGCGTTGGCTGCGTCGACTGCGTCTCTTAAGCAGCCGTAGCTGACTAATTGGTTTCTGCATGGCCCAAGTAACGTTACAGCCAATTCACCTGGCCTGGCCCCCAAGTGCTACCTGCTACCAAATGCTGCTCCTACCCACCCGCCTAGCCTCTCGCCTCTCGCCTCTCTCTCTCTCTCTCTCGCATACGCTTATTGCTGTGGCTTTGGCTCGGCGCCCGGAAGCATGCAATAAGCGGTGTCCGCAGCAATCAACGTGCTGTCCACGCCCCCTCGCACACACCCTACCCTGCCTCCATCCCGCTTGCTCTACGCTTTGCCCCTCGTGGGCTGCCCATTTTGAAGCATAGCCATAAATGTTACATTTGGCTTTTAGCGAACGTCGGATGCATGTGGGTAACGGGGTGCTTGGGTGGCTGGCTGGCTACCTGTTTTTGGGTTGCCTTGGATGAGGTGAACCGAACAATTTGGTTTGGCTTTTCTAAAAGTCAACGCCGTGGGGATTACGCAGCCGACTTATGGCAAGCCGTGTGCCTCGCCCACCTCGCCAACCGCACTCAACCACCCACCCCCCCACACACACACACACATACGTGGGCGAGCAAATGCAAGCGTGTTCTTCTACACCCTGTAACCAAAAATAATAATCATTAGGAAAAGTATGGCAAAGCTGTGAAAATGCCAAAGGCCAAAGTATTGTTGGGCAATGGTATCATGCTTTTGTGGATGGCATAATAAAAGCTTTCAATAAATACTTAAGAATTCACCTCTTTTTGTTTAACACGTTTTATCTATGCTTAGCATTTGGGTATATACAAATTTAACTACTAATGGAATAAATATAATGTTTATAGTATATATAGTTAATGTTTACATTATAAAGTAACTCAAACATATTTTTAACCAGTAGGTAAACCATTTAGTCAGCTCGCTATTTCTGCTCGAATTACTAAAAAATAATTAAACTTATTTATAGTTACTATCTGTTAACGTTATTCAAATAGTTAGGCTTCCAGCTTGCTAAGATATAAGAAATCCTCTTATCAAACTATTATTCACACAGCCCTGTATTTGTTTATTTTACATTTACATATGTAAATCCTTACTCAACACATCTTAAAATCACATATACGTAGCCTTAAAGACGCCTATATTTGATTTCAATTAACAGCCAACTGAATGAGTCTGTACTTTCGCCTTTGAAACTGTTGTGGTTTGGTTAGTTTGTAGTTAAAATACACCTTGACACAGACACACACACCCGCACACACACACACACATATAGAGTGTGGCATGCTGACAGCCTTTAGCATAGTCAATGCGCTTTTAAGCGCGCTAATTAAAAATGTGGCAACTGCACACGATGTGCCTTTGGTTTGCCTTGCAAGATGAAAGAACGCTGCCAGACTAACCAACACGTCCTCTCACACCGACATCATCTCTCTCACTTTCACACTCTCTGTTACTCTCTGCTGTCGCCTCCCACTCATTGCATGCCATTTATCCATAATAGCGTTGCCATCACGTTTTCTATTGCGCTGCGTTGAGGCAGCGTAATTAACGCCATCACTTTTGGCATTGGCTGCAACTTAGACGCAGCTGGCAAGGCCCTAACGGATTCCACTTCTCGCCTCCCGCTCTAACGCTCACGCTCACGCTCTCTGTGTCTCGCACACTCTTTTACTTACGCTTGGTGGCTTTGTCGTTGACTGTGCTTGAGTTGTTGAGCTTTTTTCTTTTTCCTTTTTTTTTTGTTATTCGCTTTACTTATATTTAGACTTATACTTGCCTCTGCTTCTTATCTTTTTTGCATTCTCTTTCTTATATTGCATATTTATTAAAATGCAGCTCTAGGAGAAGCTGCTGCGTCAAGAGCTAAAATGTAATAACTCTTGTTGTGGCCACGCCCAATCCGTTGATGCTACGCTTTGTGTTGCTTCCGCCCTCGCCTCTTCCCCTCTTCGGCTCATCTCATCTCCTCTCTGGCTCTGCTGGCTGCGCATTTGTTAAGCTGCTTTTGAACGCAGGTGTTGCTATTGTTGGCTTAACGCTTCAGAATGAACGTTCCGGCGCGCGCGCTATTGTGGCGCAGGTTCTTTTTTTTTTTTTTTTTTTGTAGTCAAGGATATCCAGCGAGCGAGCAAGTCCGAGCTGCTTATTAATTCAAAATTGAGCGCAGCTAATAAGCTTAAAGCAAAGCAAGCCGCCCCACTTATACAGCGCCCAAAAACCCAATCCCCCCACCTGATGGATGTGCTAATTGTGCGCTAATTCTAATTATCAGCAACACATTCGAGAGGTGAGCTTTGCGCGCTGCTGCTGCTGCTGCTGCTGCTGCTGCCGTTGTTGCTGCCGTCGCTGCAGCGGATGCTAACGAGTGTTTATTAATGGCGCTAATGGCGAGCTGCGCCTTTGATGAACGCCGCTTAAGCACACTCCAATTCTGGTCATGTCCTTTACACTGGCCCGACCCGGCGTCGCTTTCAAAATGCGCGCCACGCAATTAGCGCACAAATATTTCCGCATACACACACACACACAGACACACTTATATTTACATACATATATATACATTCTCCCACATTTTCATTTTTTTGCCAAGCGACCATAAAAATGCTCAACCGAATTGTAGTAATTACAACAATTTGCATAGGCGGCAAGTGGGCTGAGCCGGGCTGGGACAGACGGGGCGTGCCGTGGGTACGGAACGGAACGGAACGAACGGACGGAAATCAAAAAGCGCAAAGCACAAAGTGTGCTACGCATTTTGCAATTTATTCATGCAGAGACGGCCAAGGCGACTGCCATAAGGAGCAAAGCAAGTGCCGCAGCCGAAGATGAAGCAGAAGCAGAAGCAGAAGCAAAAGCAGAAGCAAAAGCAAAAGCGAAAGCAAAAGCGAAGCCAACCCAAATGCCGCTAATTATGTAATATGAAAATGTGACGACAACAGCAACAACAATGGCAGCAACAGCGTAGAAGGACATGAATCCGGGAAAGCGAATAAGGCCGATTTATTTGCATATGGTAAACAGGCAAAGCGGGCGCATAGCTAAATCGGACCCTTTTTTCCAAAAATATACCCTATGCCCGCACATCTAACGAGCTGAGGTGGATTACAGCTGTATATTACTATATATAACAAATATAAAAGAATATGTAAAACTGTTTGTAATCCAGTCTGACTTACCATTTGAGCCAATTGAATGCATTTTGATTCCATTTGTAAGTGAAGACAAACAACATTTTTTTGCCTATACTTATATTAACTCTTACATACCCAATTTTAAACATCTTGTCTTCGAGCAGGGTATTTACTAGTCGCGCATACATGGCTAATTCTTTTTCATCGCTTGCTACTTGCTGCGCCCATTAACAAATTCAATTAACACTTTGCATTATTCAAGCGCATTCACATCTGTCCAAAATTATACCGATTATAATCGGAAAATTCAACAATCCAAAAAAAAGAAGTGAAAAAATCCCCGTATCTTAATTAAGGCAATATGAAGTTTCTTCTACCCTTAGCAGTGAATATTTGTTTGATATAAAAAAGTGTTTCGAGTATTTGAAATATGAAGTGCGTATACGATAATTTTTCCATAAAAATTGAAGCATTCTAGCAAATAGAACTATTAAAATCCATCAGTATAAAATACTTTCCGAGTTATATATAATTCGTAAAAGTCCTGTGACATCTGACACAATTATAATTATAGCAAACATTTTCAGTAAACGTTAATTAGAATCTTAGGTTCCTCATTCACTGCCAATTATAATATAGTGAATATCTACAAGAATTCATAACCTCAATTCTAAATTCCCTTAAGCATGTTATCTGCCTTTATATATGTATATCTATCTGCCTTTCATAATAAACCTAGTTTTTCAACCCAAAACAAAGAAATCTTTTTTAAGTAGTAACAGAAATTTAATATAAATAAAATATATATAATTGCAATTAATCTTATAATAGGCAGGGCATTACTTTTGAAATTATTTCAGCTGCATTTGCAATTGAAACGCAGCTTAAAGTTGATTAAAATAAATAAAAAATGTTGAAAAGAATTCGGAAAAGTGAAAAGCGAATTATTAAAATCCATTTCGCATATTTATGGTAAGACTTTATTTAAAATAAATATACAGTGGCCATACACTGTGTATATATAAATATGTATATATGTATGTATGTTTATAATGTGTATATGCATATATAATATTCATACCCGAATTGTGAAACTGGATTTGTGATATAATTTTTTTATTGTTTCACATTTAATGTGGATTTATCAAAACCTTTACTTTTGTTTTATTTCATTTTTAATTATTTAATTTTTTTATTTTATCGTATTTTGCTGTACACTTTTGAAACTTCATTGACCAGTCCTTTTGAGTGTCCTTTTGCCAGGATGTCAGCAAATTAAAATTTTAATATGTATAAAAGATGCCCTGCCGATCCGATAGCCCCGTCAATAATAAAAGGAAAAAACCAATTACAATTTGTTAACAATTTTTCTTTTTTACTATATCTTTCTCTGTCTCTCCTTCTCTCTTCTTGCTCTTTCTCTTTCAATCAAATTTATTACCAGAGTCCATGCACATTGCAAAAAATTGAAACGAGATGAAAAGCATATGGAAAAACAAATCTGCAATCGGCGCTTATATTCTTAAAATATTATCATGTCTATAGGCTGAGTGTGAGTGTGAGTATGTGTGCGTATGGGTGTGTGTCTGTGTGGGACAATTAAAACCATGCCACAATATTGCAATACACACACACAGAGACAAGAGCTGGCACACAGACACACACACACAGCTATACACGGTTGCCTTGGGGCGGCCTAGTAAATGGTAATCAACGCAAATCCTCCATAGAGCATCGCACACGGATAGGCAATCAGCAGCTGTTGATGGTCCATGGAGAATGCCGTGGCGAATAGTTTCGAGGCCGATATGGCGCACCAGAATATGGCGATGCCGCTCACAATTAGGCCGAGTGTGCCCCTGCAAAGCGCAAAGAGATTTAGATAGAGTGAGTGAGCAAGTCAGCATGTGTGAGTGAGAGAGAGAGAGAGTGCATAAAACAGGGCAAGGCAAGAGGAGCTGGAAAATTGAGAGAAATGCAAAGAGAAACATTGGCGGTAAAATCAATAAACAATGCATATGCATGAGCAGCGGGATAGAGTATACGGCTGACTGAGTGTTTGCCATACAAAAAAGGAAGAAGAAAAAAAAAATTATTCACTGCCTACGAGCGAGTGTGTGTGTATTATGTGAATGAATGAGCAGGGCAAACAAAGACAGCAGGCGCTGTGCAAAGGATGTGCAAACACAGTCCAACTACAAAGTCCTCTACGTGAAGAAAGAGAGAATGCAAATTTATATACACTTTACATCCGAGTTAAGCCCACAAGAGCTTCGAGCAGGCGACTTAGAGCATTCAACTGGCCTAATCACAGTTAAAGGAGATCAGATTGAGGCATTGGTAAACATATTACGTGCATAATGTCCTCAAATTGAATACTATGATCATGTTGATTGAATGATTAGCGATAGATTATGGTAAATCTATCTAACGGAAGATGGTTTAAAGTTTTGAATACCTTTACTAAAGAAAATGTTGTTTGTGATCAAGAAAAAGTTGTTCAATGATTGTAATATTATGAAATAAAACAGTAGAATCCGGTTATAGCGACTCAGCTTAAAACGTTCGTGTACAGCGACGGTCTCTTGATTATTATTATTATTGTATAGATAATTTGAAAACCATTCCATAAAAATGAAATGATTACAAATCTACCTCCTAGCATCCCATTTTCAATGACTTCACTTTATAAAAACATATTATAGCAAGCTCAATAAATTTATAAATAAAAAAGTATATATATTTGTTTACTATTTCTAATCGTTAAATACAAAGTATTGACCTCCTGTTGCTTTCAATATTAGACCTCGCTGTTGATAACTAATTCCTAATCATTTTAATACCCTTATCAACTTGATACAGTTCTAATATTACATTTCAGAGATAGTAATTACTGAATCTAGAGATTAACAAAACTAAAAATCGTTTCAGGCTATTTAAGCTGCATCACAGTACGAAAAATTTAATATGGTATACGAGGTCTGTTCCACAAGTATATTATATAACGATTTTTTGCTTATTAACTTTTTTACAAGAGGCCAATTCTCGATTCTCGATACTCTTTTTAGCAGATCTAATGACGTCGGTTCCTGATAAAAGTTCGACTTTAAGTCTATAGACAGCCCACAGCCCAAGCTGAGCAATAAAAATCCTCAGCAGAGATGGCAGGAATGGGCTGCAGACTTTCTACAATGCTTGCACAAATCAGCAGTAAATACAATTCCATTCCATGAAGACGTCATTGAAAGCTTTCAATTGATTGCTTTTCATTAACAACATTTATTTATACATACATACATATATGTTTGAGCTGAATGCAATTTCTAGGAATAAACTGAATTAATTCATCACTTTGAATACTTTTCTGTTGGCTTGACATTTAACTAAGTTAAAATTGATTTAGCTTTCAACAGCAAAAAACTTTTTCTTTTTTTTTTTTTTTTTTTGTATTTCATTTTTTAGCATAATCTGGCCAACAAACTGTACAATCCGCATAACAATCTATAAATAATTGTCATGCGTTCAAAAGGCTGAGCCTGACTGTGTGTGTGTGTGTGTGGGTGTGGGCTAGTGTGTGTGGGAAAGGTCTGACTGTTCCATTTAATGGATTGCCTTTTTTTTCGCTTCATTTTCAGCTTTTTTTTTTTTTTTTTTTGTATACTCTTTTTATTTTTTGCGGTCGCCTTGTCGCCTGGGGTCACCTGGTCCCAAAAAAACTGTCGCAATTCGCTTTCATCTGACCATGTGTATATACATACATAACCTTAGTCACCTTAAACCCCGACCTATATATTGTTCTGTTTAAGTTTCTCTCTATATCTCTCCCCTTTGCTCTCTCTCTCTCTTTCTTTGTAGTTCTCTGGACAATTCTCGTTGTTGTCGATTGTGCCAAGTGATTTTTGGCTTAGCTTAAATGGATAGCACGCAGGGCCTGGCAACTAAAACCAATCAAACCAATGCGCGCTGTAAGAGCAGCTACACACACATACACCCTCACACACACACACACCCTCACCCTTGGCAAACACGCCCAACTGCTGTCTGTGTAATTTTTGTGCACTTTTGCATCACCAAACAAACTCAATTAAAAAGTCTGTCTAAAAAAATCGCAAAAATATTTACTGTAAACTTGCCGGACGTTGCGCGCGAGTAGAAGTATATGAACATCAACAAGCACGCACACACCCACGCACACACCCAAGCCCACTCACACACACACATGCACACAAAGTGCAGGCGTTTAAAACCAACAAATAAAAAATGCAAGCAAACGGCCAACCAAATGGCAATTGGGCAGCTACAGCAAAAAGCTCACAAAAAAAAAAAAAAAAACAAAACAAAAAAGAAGCCAAAAGAGAGAAAAAATTAAAGCCCACTTCGTAAGTGGGCGGGGGCGAGAGGAGCAGCTGGGACTGGAGCTGGCAGACAAAACGCTGCTGGTGTCGAGTAAGCTTGGGCAATAGTTGTTTTTCGTGCGAACGCCAATTGAAATTATGACGTGCCAGAGTTCTGGCCAAAGGCTCGATAGGATTGTTGGCTGCTGGTTTGGCTGGGGGCGTGGCAGAGGGGCTGGAGTTGGGTTGGGGCACCGAGGGTTGCGCTGCTGCATACGGGCTTTGGCACAGCACACGCAACATTTGCGTGATGCTCTTCACAGGGCCAAAAAAAGGGAGAAAAAAGAAAGCAGACTACTGGAGTTTGTCTGGAAAGTGACTAACTAGCAAATACCCTGTATATAGTAAGAGAATGCAATGAGAATCAGCGGAATTTTATTATCTTACTAATAAAAGTCTCAGCTCTCCTAGAAATATTGAGACAAAAAGAGTCTGCTAAGGTCTTATCCTACACAAATCAAATAATATTTATGCTAGAAGTTTGTTAATTTTTAATAGAATGATTGATTTGATTTTTTTACTGAAAAAAAAACTCACCATGCAAATTTCAAGGTTATAATTTAGAGGGTTATACAACAGGTTAAAGAGATATACAACAATGTGATAGATAACTCTTAAAAATGATATAGTGCTTAGGTTTATGCTAGCTAACTTATAGGACTAATCGGACAATCAAATAAACTGAGTTAAGAGGCGGCGATAACAAATAACAAAAGTGAGAAATATTTTTACGAAACTAATGACAGATCGTACTATAAAAATTGTGTAAAAAATTTTAAAATGCTGTTATAATCGACTTTGAAAATAACTAAAATTAGATAATCAAATAATATTTTATAAACCAAACTTTTTGTTCTATCTTAGCTTACAAACTTTCAAGTCCAAGTCATGTCTGAATTCTCATGCAGTTGATCAAAATCATAATAATATAACATCATATCTATTCTGCATCTTAATTTCGTTTACCTCCTTTTTGAAACGCACTTACCACCCATATTCTTCATTAAGTACAGGGTATCAAAAGGCAAACTAGCGACTACACACACACCAAGTGCTGAACACATATTTGAAAAGGAAAATACGTGGCCAGCTCTGGATATCCGGACACGGCACATCACCCGCTTACTGTGTCTTTCACGCACACACACACGCACGCACACACATACAGCTCTCTCAGCTCTCTTCGCTTCTCTTTCACGTTTTTTGTGGCCTTCTCCAGTTGCAAAAGTGGCGCGAAAATTAAACGGCGCATAGCTGGGCGCTTGGTAGCAATTTTTTCATTCCATTTTTTTTTTCGGCCCCCAAAGTGCACTAAAAGCGCAAATTAAGTTGCCTAGTTTTTTTTTTCATTTTTTCATGCAGCTACAGAATTAAAAACCTGTGTTCTACATACGCCACGACATGCGGATAATTAAGAAAAGTCAAGGAATGTAACAATGCATGTAACTGAAGGCCATAAAATTGTGAAGTTTATTAACATGTGTAATGCAAAATTATCCATTTGATAACTAAAATGGAGGGGGTAGGTGGACGACGGACTACGGACGGCGGCCGATAGCCGGTGGGTGAATGCATAAAAAACTATGATGTAATTACATGTACATATGTACATAAGTGTGAGTATGCATGTTGTACATGTACATATTTGCAGGTGTATGCATGGTGTGTGTGTGTGTGTGTGTGTGTGTATGCATGTGTTTGTAGGGATGTGCGTGTTTGCACGCAACTTTAGTTAACTATCTGCATGCACATGCATGCGTATACATGAGTAAATATGTGAGAGTGAGTGAGTCTTTGTGTCTGTGAGTATGTATTTGTGCATCAATTTATATACATATATGCATTTATTTAAGCATGTATAGATGTATGTATGTAAGTCTGAATGTACATACATGTCTAAATATATGCGTATGCATATACATATGTATATCAGTAACATATAAGCATACATAAGCATGTACGTATGCATGCATGTATGTAAGTCGATACCTATTTAAGCATGCATGCAATTATATATGTATTTATGTACACACATATGTAACTATCTAATGCTCGCTGACCTTAAATGTAAAGCAAACGGACGCTAGCTTGAATGCCCTACTCTGCGATTCTCATGCATTCAAGGTAAGGTCAACTTAAACTACTTTACTTATTCAAAAGTTGTGTGGCAATTAAATTAACTTTATCTCTGCTAAAAACTATTACACTAATTAACTTTTTTTCCCTCCCTTTCTGTCCCTCTCATTTTCAGTCCTGTGCAGTGGCTTTAACTAGCTTTATTTTCCATCTGCTTTCATATATGTGACTCTTGCTGGACCCATATATATATGCTAAAAGGAAAAGCTTGTCTCTAATCCTCAGTATTAAATGGCATGATGAAATCTGTTCGATTCAGTGGGCAAACAATCGTTAAAGTAATCGCAATCAAACTAGGAATATTTCAAGTTTCAATAATCAAACAAGGCTAAGTAGTTGAACGTGCTGCAGTCGCAGCTGGGCTGACTTAACCAAAGTTTGTAATTACGGCCGGGCACACAATGCATTGGCAACTTTTCAATTAAAAACATAAATACAAATCGAGAAGGACCAAATGGGGGCGGAGCTGCTCGATATGGCTGAATGGGCCGATGGATGGTTGGCTGATTGGTTGGGGTTGGAGTTGGGGTATGCGTGTGGATGGTCGTATGGCTGAAAGCCAGCCAGTTGTGTCAACAATTACTTACTGAATGGTGATTAAAATGTTGATGCCCGACAGCACGACCATGGGCAGCAGACAATAGCCCAGCACGGAGGCAACCGCCCCGAAGGTCACTTGCGACCGTGTGACCATCAGCGAGAGCAGACAGTAGAAGAATATGCAGCCCATGACGCCGATGCCATATATATAGGAGAAGGTAACCTTTCCGCTCTGAAACGAAAGGGAAACATTGCAGCTATGCAATTAGAGAACTTTTGCGCTTTACACACCAGCAGCAGAATGCCTCCGAGTGTCAAACAGAATACCAATGGCCCGGCCATGTCCGTGTCCTGGAGTATTTGTTGATCTGTGCCGCGCAGCGGATTCAAAACGGCGAGCGTCTGAAACGAAATAAGAAGAGCGGATTATTGTGTGATTCCGAAGCAATGTTATTGAAATTAAAGCAAGTGAAGGATTTCTCCACTGAACAGTGCCATCATCATTCACAAACTGCGGCAGGACACGACACAATTCATTTGTTCGCACACTCACACACACAACAGCCATAAAATGGAGCCTAAGTTCCGCTTTTTGAACAGTTGCGCTGTGTACATGGATGTATGTATGTATGTATGTATGTATTTGTATATGGGTGTGTGCACTCGCACAGTGAAATTTGAAAAATGGAAATTGATGATAAATGATATTGCTGACCAGTCACCGAACCAGAGCACCGAACGACCCTGTCAACATGTTTGACGCACGAGAATTTAGACCACGAGCCCAGAAATAAATGAAACAACAGCAAACCAAAAACAAGTAAGAACGTTGCAGTCGGGCGCTACCGACTGCGGGATACTCATTCACATCCCGCGGAAAACTCTTTTTTGTAAATTGCAAATTTTGTTATTTTAGCTTATTTTATATTTTTTAAATATTTAAATTTTATTTTTATATTTTATAAAAATCTTTCCTTCCGTGTTATCAATGCCTATTAAGCCTATTTGTATATACATATACATACATACATATGTATGTAGGTAGCTCAAGCATATAAATGTCGCAATTTGATAATACAAATGCCGATTGCCACGCCCCTAGTGGCCGTAGACACCTCATTTTTGGCCAGTTCTTAGAAAGAGCTAACGGTAACGTAAATGCGAAATTTGAATGCTTGCGCTCAAAAAATGTGAAAATTACAGGGTATTTTTCGATATGCCACGCCCCCAAAGAGGCGTGACAATTATTTTTGGGGCATCGATAGAGGACGTTACCAGTAACTCAACTATCCAAATTTGAAGCTTCTAGCTCTTAAACTGTCGGAGATATAAAGTTTTGCGGTTTGCCACGCCCCCTTCGGACGGACATATATCCACTATAGCTTGTTGGACTTGGGAGGTCAACTCGCGTATATATACCAAATTTCAAGTCTGTAGCATCAATAGTGCCTAGAATATAGCCAAATTTGAAAAATCACTATATCTTCAGGTTCGATTTGCCACGCCCCTAGTAGGCGTAGACATAAAAATTTTTCATCAGTCATTATAGAATTATAGCATTAGCTTACGTGCGAAATTTCAACGTTCTAGCTATAGAACTTTAGGAGATACAGTTTTATCTGATTTGCCACGCCCCCAATAGGCGTAGATATATCCATCATAGCTTTTTGGACTTGGGGGGTCAACGCGGACCTACATACCAAATTTCAACTTTCTAGCTCTTCAACTAACATGATTTCTGGTATATCGGAAAATGCATTTTCCGATTTGCCACGCCCCTAGTGGGCGTATCGGGAAAATTTTAACACTTTATAAATCGGAGTTATACACGAATATGTGTTCCAAATTTCAAGTCTCTAGCTTCAATAGCGGCGAAATGAACTGCGTTCATACGGACAGACGGACAGACGGACAGACGGACAGACGGACAGACGGACAGACGGACGGACGGACGGACAGCAAGACGGACATTGCACAAAACCAATATACTAATTCACTTCGTGAATGAGTATAACAATCGTTCGCGACTAGAGACAAAAAAGCACAGAGAGTGAAGAGAGAGAGAGAGAGAGAGACACACATGTGACCCTGTGGTAGGTCAGTTGACTTTAACATGAAATCCTTTAACCAATCCTTTTTCATAGCCTTTTTTTTTTAGCTAAAAGCTAATTTATAGACGATAATTTAGATTTTCCAATTTATATACATATAGTTCTATACACATATATATATTTTGTTTATATATCTATACAAACCAAAAGATTGTTGTTTTATATAATCTGATATTCTTTGCTGAAAATCTGTTTCCTTATTTATTGGACTACGTGATAAGGCCAACTGGATTTATTAACCAAGAATATGACGAACTTTGATTATAGTTTCCCATTGAGATATCTCACCTCACATATTTCAACGTTTTACTCTCACAAAAGGTTTTATTTATAAAAAAAAAAAGCTAGTAGAAGCATTCATAAAAAAAAAACTCGCATATTTAATTACATTGAAATTTAAACGCCGCTTCAACCATTAGAAATAAATCTAATTTAATATCAAAATGATTGCTTTAAATTCTGTTTTAATTTGTTGTTTGGCCTCCTTCTGTGCTTATTTGTTGTCGCTATTTAATGCTGCTTTTTTCATGCAATTTAATTAGTATTTCACTTAATTTTTATGATGGCAACGGACTCATTAACATTTTCATTTTTCAATTAACACAAACGTAATAAATTCCAAACAAAATTACAAAAAAACGAAAAAAAAAAACTACAGCAACGCAAATTTCCACAAAAGGCAAAATTGTGGAGAAAAGTTACATAGAGCAAAACGAAGGAAAAAGTTTAATTAAAAACACAAAAGTTGTTTTATTTATTTAAAACACACAACAAAACAAAACAGCAACAGAGCAATGAAAAAATATGTCTTCATTAACGACAAAACAAAAATAAAATCACAAAAAAAAAAATTGCCAACAAGTGCAGGGCAACAACAATGCAAACGACCAAAGCGCAAAAAACGGCATCATGCAAAAGCAGCGTGCAATAAATAAATACAAAAGCGAAATGCAAAAACATTTAAATTTCAATTAAAACTGAGCGCGGGACAGCGCGAAGTTGGCGGCGGCAGTAAAGCTGGGCCTAAAGTGGACACACACACACACACACACACCCACACTCTATCACTCTCTTGCTAACTCTCCTCCTTTCAGCCACTTACTCTCTTCAACTATCTCAAGCGCCGTTCCTCTGGGCGCTCTCACTCTCGCTCTGTCTGGCGCACACAATTTCAACTGCACAAATTAGAAAACTGAAAACAAAAGCGGAGTGCGTAAAAGCAAAAAGAAGAATAAAGCAGTAGGTGAAGTAATTGCGCATGCAAATAAAATGAGGCAATCTGCAGCAGCACCACCAAAGGAACGAAGCTCATTAAATATGCAATTTACCAAGATCTGAAATTATTCTCCAATAGCTCATAATTGTAAAAGCCCAAACCTACCTTTTGAAATATATGATTCGGATTGATGCCCAGTTCTGAAATATAGAATAACTTTAGATTACATGTAATACTATGTGTTGACGGAGCTTACCTTCTAGGAGTGGCGGCTCATCCTCGAATGCGTTGCCAGAAGCCGCACCGCTGGTTGCGCTGGTCTGCTTGAAGGATTTATCCTGCGCAAAGCTGGTGTCCGTGTAAGCAGTTGGATCATAAAAGCCGCCAAGACCTTGAGTAGGTGAATTGTTGTAGGTGGCATCATAGTTTGGCGGCACCGTCGGCTGTGTGTTGTCGAAAGTCTGAAAATTGCTGTAACAAACCGAAAGAGGCATCAGAAACACTTCTTGGGCAAATTTAAATGCGGTGGCGTGTCACATGAAACTTACAGTTCTTGGCCAAATTCTGGCATATCAAAATTGTAGCTGGCATCTGCTGATGGCCCGGAGGCGTAAAAATCATTCGGTCCACCAAACTGTGCCATGGTATAAACACTAAACAATATTTAAAGTTATAGTTAATTTGGAAATACAGTGCAACACGTCACTGGGAACGGCTGATTGCCATTCACCGGTAACGTTAACATATATGTTAACGATACGCCAATGCTGTTAATGTTAAACGTAGAGCAGTGCTGGAAATCGATCGAGTGGCGCGAAAATATTGAGATTTAAATGCAAGAATTGTAAATGGTTTATTTAAAGAAAACTCTGACTCTTAATAAAAAGACCTTGTATAATTTTAACATTCATAATACATTTTTATTTGCATAGCTCCATTTGTAACATGCACATAAGTTATTCCTCAATTGGGGCTACGTAATTATTGCATTTGTAAAGGTCTATAATTTAGATAGTATTATAATTTCGTATTGTATTTAACTTGTTGTAACACGCAATGGCAAAAACATTAAATAAATTGTTAGTAGTTTGTAGTTACAGTTACGTAGAGAACACAGTTAGATAACTTTACGAATTTGTTTTTACTAACAATAAATAGCAGTGAATTATAATTATGTAGGTATACATATATCAACATAGATAATTTAATAAATATATATATTATATTTTTAAATATATATATGTATATGTGTGTATATGTATATGTATGTTATTTATATGGCTGGTTTAAGTGGACAACATGCTTTCCGTTTTCCGTTTTCCTTTTTATAGTTTTATATATTATTTTGCGCTATCGGCTAATTATTGTTCGTCTTTCCTAACTCTTTCTTTCTTGTCATCTTCGTCGTCGTGTACATTGTTCATTGTTTCTTGGGTGTGCGAATCAAGTGAAACTCTACTCCTACCTGACGCAACCTTTTCTAAACTGTTTAACTTAATAATTAAATTGAATTCAAATATCTTATTACGCATTATGTATATATGACTAGCTTGATGGGGGAATTCGAATAATAAACCTAAACTTTGGTTGCTTATTTCGTTTGGTTTTTCTTTCGGCATTTTTCCTTTTTGGTATTTTGCTTTTCTTTTTGGTTTTGTTTGCCTTGTTTATGCTGCGCAAGTACACAGTCGCCTTAGAGCGATTAGTCCTCCAAATTCCTGAAGGCCTGCTGCAGATCCTCATACAGCTGATCGTAGTCTGCCTTAATCTTTTGCTCACCATCCTTCACAGGATCCTTGAGATAGTGAAAGAGAGAAATTTCTTAGTTTAGACTCCTATCTCTCAATCAATTTGAAATGCTCACCTTGAATTTCATTGAAGACAACTGATACATAATGCCACCCATTGACTCCCTGATCGTGTTCCATGTAATCTTATTGTCCGATTGGGCGGTCGACTCAACTGCATGACGCGCCGTCTCGTAAAATGCCAGAATATTTCTCAACATGCCGACAGTTTTATAGAAGGGACACACTCGATCGTACGGCGAGTAAGAGTTCTGTTGCAAGAAATCGTCCTTCAGCAGCTTGGCCACCTCCAGAGTAACCTTATCGGTCTCGGCCAGCGATGCTTTGCCCACCAACTGCACGATCTCAGACAGATCTTCCTCCTCCTGCAGAATCTCCTTGACCTTAGTACGCAACGGCACGAATTCGGGGAAGTTTTTGTCGTAGTACTCGTCCAGAGCTCGCATATATTTGGAATAGGAAATGAGCCAGTTGATGGAAGGGAAATGTTTGCGTTGAGCCAGCTTCTTGTCGAGACCCCAGAACACCTGTACAATACCCAAAGTAGCTGAAGTCACGGGATCGGAGAAATCACCACCAGGGGGTGAGACAGCGCCGACAATGGACACGGAGCCCTCACGTTCGGGATTACCCAAGCACTTGACGCGTCCAGCGCGTTCATAGAACGTGGCCAAGCGAGCGCCCAAATACGCCGGATAGCCCGAGTCGGCAGGCATCTCAGCTAGACGGCCAGATATTTCTCGCAAGGCCTCGGCCCAACGGGAGGTGGAGTCGGCCATCATGGCCACATTGTAGCCCATATCACGGAAATATTCGGAAAGCGTGATGCCAGTGTAGATGGAAGCCTCACGAGCAGCCACGGGCATGTTGGAGGTGTTGGCCACCAGAGCTGTGCGCTTCATGATGGACTCTGTGACGCCGTCAATTTCGCAAGTCAGTTCCGGGAAGTCGCGCAATACCTCAGACATCTCATTGCCTCGCTCGCCGCAGCCGACGTAGATGATGACATCGGAGTTGGAGTACTTGGACAAGGCCTGTGAATTCCATAAATGTGATTGGGGAATCTAAACTCTGGTCAATCTCTTTTAACATACCTGTGAGATGACAGTCTTGCCGCAGCCGAAGGCACCAGGGATGGCTGTGGTGCCGCCCTGGACGCAGGGGAACAGCGAATCGAGTACACGCTGGCCAGTGAATAGGGGATGATTGGCCGGCAGCTTCTCGGTGCAGGGGCGCGGCTGGCGCACAGGCCACACCTGCAACATTGTATGTTTTGTGATCTCACCATCGAATTCCGTCTCCAGCACAACGTCCTCCAGATTGTAGTTGCCCGCTGGTGCAATATAGCGTACTGTACCCTTGGCACGCGGCGCCACTATCATGCGCTGCTTGACCAATGTGTTCTCGTGCACGACGCCGTACAAGTCTCCGCCCGTGATGTGGGAGCCAACGCGTACATTCAAGGGATTGAACTCCCACATTTCGCTACGCGACAAGGCGGGCGTGTTCACACCCTTGGGTATATATATGGAGCTGGTCATGATTCCAATGTCCCGCAGCGGACGCTGAATACCATCAAAGATGCTGCCCATGATGCCAGGGCCCAGCTCCACGGACAAGGGCTTACCCGTTCGCAGCACCGGATCACCGACAGTGACACCTGAGGTTTCCTCGTACACCTGAATGGTGGCCATGTCGCCCTCCAGGCGAATGATTTCGCCAACCAGCTCATAGTAGCCTACACGTACCAACTCGTACATAGCAGAGCCCGACATACATTCTGCCGTAACGACTAAAGGAGTGGGTGGGGAGTAGAAAATAATATAGATGTAGATAGGGCGGGTCAGCAGGTGAAGGACAAAGGTGACGTCTTACCCGGACCAGAGACAGCGTACACGCGACCGTATTCGGACTCGCGGTCCTCGTCTTTGAATTTCCTCAGGTTAGACATGTTTGAGGTGAGTTCGGTTCAACTGCAACGGTCGAAATTCGTTCGCTAATCGTCCATACAAAAAAACAATAGCAAAAGTATTTTTTTATTTTATTTTCTTTTTTCATTATAAACAAACACACATTTTGCACGCTTGTTTTTGTGACAGAAATGATGAGAGGAAAAAAAAACTAGATGGCGCTGCTGTGGGCAGTTGCCAAGCAGCCCCCAGTGAAAGCTTCAAACCCCCGCAGCAGCAGCAGTAGCCAACGATCGATTTTTCCACACAAAATTTCACATTTGCCACCCACAGTTAACATGAGCAGTTTTCATTTTGTAATTTAACTGTAATTATTATCACTACGTAAAGCCTTGCATATTTCTAGGCTCTTTAAAGTATTCATTACTCCCTTTTTTAACGGCAGTTCATAAATTTAGTTAGTTGGAAAATCGCTTTTACTCACATTTGTTTTAGCTCTTATGAAAATTCTCAGCAGACTGAGTTTCTATTTTAATCTAGATTGGCAGCGCCTCAAGTTTTCCAATACATTAGGAAAATTCTGATCGACTATATCATATAAATGTTAATCGATAGTCGATACTTATGGTCAGCACTGGCACAGAATGCTAGAATAATTCAAAATCAAAATTTATGCATCTAAAATTGATTTATATTACCTTAATTTGTATATAATTAAATTAAGTACTTGAAGAGCAACACTATATGTATATTTTAGCTAATTGAATTATTTAGCTGTATTGAACAAATTGTTCAAATTCAATTGTAATTTTGAGGTAAATGAACCGTTTTTATATATACAATCAAGGACTTTATGAACTTTAAGCTATTATAGGCTAAATACGTTTATAATATAGTTTAATATTTTTATAAATGAATCGCGCGACGTAACGCATTTTTCATACGTGTAGAAACACCCTAAATATGAACTGCTATCGAAGCTGCGAACTATCGATATATAGATATATATCGGACATTTGGAGCTAGTTAAACAGTCATTCACATCTCTACTACCTTCTCGGCTGCAAAACAAACTTCTCGCGAAAACAGGGGGTCAAGTGGATTTCAGAACGAGATATATGTTTAAAAGTACATCCATAAAGATTGTCGCACTACAACGCATAACACAAACATGTGAAAGTGTCGAACGCAAACTATACAATATTGCGTGACGTGCCCAGACAGATTCAGACTCCGGGCAAACAAATTATAACCTCAAAGTCTCGACTGGACGTGGGTGCACCTGCTTGAGTATTGCAGGCGCTTGGGGAATTCCCCAGACCCTAGAAACTATTGAACGTAAACATGTCAACATCTTCGATTGTGCAGCAGTTCGTCAACGGGCTGAAGTCCCGCAACCGCAATGTTCAAAACAAGGCGGCGCAGGATCTATTCCTGTATGTCAAAACCGAACTGCGCGAAATGTCGCAGGAGGAGTTGGTGCAGTTCTTCGATGACTTCGACCATCATATTTTTAACATGGTCAATGCAGCGGATATCAATGAAAAAAAGGGTGGTGCCCTGGCCATGAGTGAGTAAATAAATCCTGTGAAATATTATGAGCTATGGCCTCAGTTCATGCTCTCTTCTTTTTTTTTTTCAGAGTGCCTCATAAGTGGTGATGCTTTGATAACTCGCAAAGGCATCTCACCTTACCTCAATCGTTTACGCGATCTGCTGCTTATCAACGATGTCTCAGTGATGGAAATTGCGGCTCGCTCGCTGGTGAAGCTGGCCAATATGCCAGGGTCAAAGGGCGCCGAATCATTCGATTTTGATATAAAGAAGGCATTTGAAATGCTTAGTGGCGATCGACAGGAGGTGCGTAGCGATTAACATATATATAATTATTGTAATAATAATTTAATTGAATATTCCTTTGTTTTTTACAGTATCGCCGTCACGCGGCTGTTTTCATTTTACGTGAGCTGGCTATTGCGTTGCCCACGTATTTTTATCAGCAAATTCTAACGTTTTTCGATCACATTTTCAATGCCATCTTTGACCCGAAGCCAGCGATACGTGAATCTGCAGGTGAGGCTCTGCGCGCCGCACTCATCGTAACTGTACAACGTGAGAGTACAAAGCAATCGAGTGAGCCGCAATGGTATAAGATCTGCTACGAAGAGGCCAGCAGCAGCTTTAACACCGATGTCCTGCCGGGCAAGGAGCAAAAGGGCATGACTCGCGACGATCGCATACACGGCGGTCTCATTGTCTTCAATGAGCTATTTCGCTGCGCTAATGCGAACTGGGAACGTCGATATACAACACTCAAGAAGCTGTTTCCCAAGACGCATCACAATAAGTTCCTGGACACGAGCAGCTCCTCATCAGTTGGCAGCCAACTGACCACCATTGTGCCACGCCTCAAGGTGCCTTTCGTCGACAAGCTGGGTAGCACCCAGATGCAAATGGATAGCGAGCAGCACAATGGTATTGGCAACAAATTGACCAGTGTAAGAAGAAGAATCCTTTCATATTAATCAAGTTGCAAGTAATCGATTGAAGAGGTGTTTTTTCGTTATAAATCAATTTTTATTTAAAGTTTAAACCCATTGTGCGCCAGATAGTTAATTATTAATTTTACGCTTGCAGCACAACGTCTTGGACTCGGCCTACGCCAGTGAGATTCTTAAGAAACACTTTAAAACCATCTGCGACAATGTGTTGGAGCAGCGTTCATCAAAGTCGCCATATGTGCAACAGGGACTGCTTCAGATCCTGCCTCGTTTGGCTGCTTTTAATCGTGAGGTGTTCGTGGCACAATACTTGGAGACCTGCGTTGCTCACTTGATGGCCATATTGCGCGGCAAGGAAAAGGACCGCAATGTGGCCTACATAACCATTGGGTACATCGCCGTCGCTGTCGAGAGCGACATTGAGAAGCATCTGAAGAGCATTATGGCTAGCATTAAACAGGCGCTGCCAGCAAAGGATTTGGCCAGCAAACGCAAGTCGCCTGTGGATGCGGCGGTGTTCGCTTGCATCACGCTGCTGGCCCATGCAGTGAAATCGCAGATCGCAGACGATGTACGCGAAATCCTCGAGCAAATGTTTCACACGGGTCTCTCGCCAGCGCTGACCGTTTGTCTGCGCGAGTTGGCCGAAAATGTGCCCCAGCTGAAGGCGGCCATCACGAATGGCCTGATCGTTGTGCTCTTCCAGGTGCTGATGAACAAGTCGGCGACCATACCATATGCCACAATGCCGCCGATTACAATTGATGCCTCGCTGATGCTGCAGACTGTCGATACAGCCACAATTGTGCTGGCGCTCCGTACACTGGGCACCTTCAATTTCGAGGAGCAGAATATGCTGGACTTTGTGCAACGGTGAGTGGCTCATTGAGTGCTTGATGGTGTGTATTAATTGAGATCATTCTGTTTTAGCTGCGCTGACTACTTCATAGTGCATGAGCAGCAGGAAATTCGCCTGGAAGCGGTGCAAACGTGCACGCGCCTGCTCAAGCTCGCCGTACAGTCATCGGAGAGTATGGAGAACTCGAAGACGTTAAGTGACACAGTTTCGCATGTGATTGAGCGGCTGCTGTCTGTGGCCATCACTGACATGGATTACAATGTACGCATACGCATTCTTCGCTCGCTGGATGAGACTTTCGATGCTAAGCTGGCCCAGCCGGAATCGTTGAATGCGCTGTTCATAACACTGCACGATGAAATCTTTGAGATACGTGAACTTGCCATGGTAACCATTGGGCGGCTGTCCTCCATGAATCCGGCTTATGTGATGCCCAAGCTGCGCACCACCATGATTGAGCTGCTCACGGACTTGAAGTACTCGGGCATGAGTCGCAATAAGGAGCAAAGCGCACGTATGCTGGATCATCTAGTCATTAGCACGCCGCGTCTTATATCAACCTATATGAATCCGATTCTGAAGGCGCTAGTGCCCAAGCTGCATGAGCCGGAATCGAATCCTGGTGTGGTGCTCAATGTACTGCGTACCATCGGAGATCTGGCCGAGGTCAATGGCGGCTCCAATGAAATGGAGCTGTGGGCAGATGATCTGCTTTCCATACTGCTCGAGATGCTGGGCGATGCGGGCAGTCCGGACAAGCGTGGCGTTGCGCTTTGGACGCTGGGGCAACTGATAAGCGCCACAGGCCGTGTGGTCACCCCCTATCACAAATATCCGGTGTTGATTGATATCCTGATCAACTTCCTGAAGACCGAGCAGCGTCGCTCCATACGCCGCGAAACGATACGTGTGCTGGGCTTGCTTGGAGCCATGGATCCGTACAAGCACAAGATGAACAAGGGCCTGATCGATAGCCAAAAGGATAACGTGCTGATTGCCTACTCGGACGGCAAGACGGACGAGAGCCAGGACATTTCCACGGCCGAGCTGCTTGTGAACATGGGCAATGCTCTTGATGAATATTATCCGGCGGTGGCTATTGCCGCACTAATGCGCATTCTGCGCGATCCCACGCTGAGCACACGCCACACCAGCGTCGTCCAGGCCGTCACCTTCATCTTCCACACGCTGGGCATCAAGTGTGTGCCGTATTTGGCACAGGTGCTGCCCAATCTGCTGGACAATGTGCGCACCGCGGACAACAATCTGCGCGAGTTCCTCTTCCAGCAGCTGGCGATTCTGGTGGCCTTTGTCAAGCTGCACATCATTAGCTACATGGACGACATCTTTAAGCTGATCAAGGAGTTCTGGACAATCAACACGCCGCTGCACTCCACGCTCATCAACCTAATCGAACAGATTGCCGTTGCGCTGGGCTGTGAGTTCCGTGACTACTTGGCGCAGCTCATACCGCAAATTTTGCGTGTGCTGCAGCACGACAACTCCAAGGATCGAATGGTGACGCGGCGACTGCTGCAGGCGCTGCAGAAATTCGGCAGCACGCTGGGCTACTACTTGCCGCTGATTGTGCCGCCGATTGTCAAATTCTTTGACTCGCCGTATGTGCCTCAGCAGGTGTCCGTGGTGGCGATGGAGACGATTAATAGTTTGGCCGGCCAGCTGGACTTCACGGACTTCTCCTCGCGCATCATACATCCGTTGGTGCGTGTGCTGGACACGGAGCCGGAGCTGCGCGATGCGGCAATGACAACGCTGCGGTCCCTGGTCAAGCAGCTGGGCAAGAAGTATCTGGTGTTTGTGCCCATGGTGCAGCGCACCATAGATAAGCATCGCATCGACGATCCCGAGTACAGAAAGCTGCTCGACCTCATTAAATCCAATAGCACCTTGGTGGACGCCTCGGGCATCGGCGGCGATTTCGGCCAGCGCCAGGCGAAGCCCAAATACAACGAGCCCTTTGTGCTGGACAGCAACAGCAGCAGCAAGAATCTGAAGGTCTCGACGAATGCGCTGCGCACCGCCTGGCAGGTGACGCGTCGCGTCTCCAAGGACGACTGGATGGAGTGGCTCAAGCGATTGTCCATAGGTCTGCTCAAGGAGTCGCCCTCGCATGCGTTGCGCGCCTGCTGTGTGCTGGCCCAGGATTATGATACGCTGCTGCGGGATTTGTTTAATGCGGCTTTCATTTCCTGCTGGACGGAACTGTCGTCCGAGCATCGGAACGAGCTCACCCAGTCGCTCATACAGGCGCTGCAGGTCACGGACATGCCAGAGATCACCCAGACCATACTCAACCTGGCCGAGTTTATGGAGCACTGTGATCGTGCTCCCATTCCCATAGAGACGCAATTGCTGGGCACGCATGCCATGGCCTGTCGGGCGTACGCGAAGGCCTTGCGCTACAAGGAGGAAGAGTTTGTGCCGCGGCAGGAGCCGCATGTGTTCGAGTCGCTCATCCATATCAACAACAAGCTGCAGCAGCGCGAGGCAGCCGAAGGCCTCCTGACCACCTATCGCAACTCGGGCAACGAGGCCAGCGTCCATGGTCGCTGGTATGAGAAGCTGCACAACTGGGAGCAGGCATTGCATCATTACCAACTCAATCTGCGAGCGGATACCAACGATCTGGAGGCACGTCTTGGTCACATGCGCTGCCTGGAGGCCCTGGGCGACTGGTCGCAGTTGAGCAATCGCTGCAAAGAGGAATGGCCCAACTTCAGTGCGGAGGCCAAGGCACGCGCGAGTCCCTTGGCCGCCGTTGCCGCCTGGGGCCTGAAGGACTGGGAAGGCATGCAGGAATATGTGCGCTGCATACCCGTGGACACGCAAGACGGCAGCTTCTATCGTGCTGTGCTTGCGGTGCATCATGATGACTTCGAGACGGCACAGCGTCTGATTGATGAGACGCGCGATCTGCTGGACACCGAGCTGACCTCCATGGCTGGGGAGTCCTATGAGCGGGCCTACGGTGCGATGGTCTGCGTGCAAATGCTGGCCGAGCTGGAGGAGGTGATACAATACAAACTGATACCGGAACGACGGGAACCGCTCAAGGCCATGTGGTGGAAACGTCTGCAGGGCGGGCAGCGTCTGGTCGAGGACTGGCGCCGCATCATCCAGGTGCACTCGCTGGTTGTGAAGCCCCACGAGGATATACACACCTGGCTCAAGTATGCCAGCCTGTGTCGCAAGAGCGGCTCCTTGAATTTGTCGCACAAAACGCTAGTGATGCTGCTGGGCACAGATCCAGAGCTCTCGCCCGATGACCCGCTGCCGTGCAACCAGCCGCAGGTTACCTATGCCTATACCAAATATCTGGCCGCCTCCTCCAAAGAGCTGGCGTACAAGAAGCTGCACGAATTCGTCAACACGTACAGCGCCCAGTTGAACTGTGTGCCGCCGGAGGCACAGAAGCCGCAGGATCAGCGTCTGATGGCGCGCTGCTATCTGCGCCTCGCCACCTGGCAGAACAAGCTGCACGAGAACCGACCCAATCCAGAGGCAGTGCAAGGTGCCTTGGAGTGCTTCGAGAAGGCGACAGACTACGATCCCAATTGGTACAAGGCCTGGCACCTGTGGGCCTACATGAACTTCAAGGTGGTGCAGTCCCAGAAGCAGGCGCTGGAAAATCCACGCCAGCAATCGTCGGCGACCATGGGCCTGGGCCTGGACAGCGAACGTCTGATCATTCAGCAGTATGCGGTGCCGGCGGTGCAGGGCTTCTTCCGCTCCATCAGCCTCATCCGCGGGAATTCGCTGCAGGACACGCTGCGTCTGCTGACGCTGTGGTTCGATTATGGCAATCATGCCGAGGTCTATGAGGCTCTCTTCTCCGGCATGAAACTGATCGAGATCAACACCTGGCTGCAGGTGATCCCACAGCTAATTGCACGCATCGACACGCATCGCAAGCTGGTGGGTCAGCTCATCCATCAGCTGCTCATGGACATTGGCAAGAACCATCCGCAGGCGCTTGTCTATCCACTGACCGTGGCCTCCAAGTCCGCCTCGCTGGCACGCAAGACGGCCGCCTTCAAGATACTCGACTCGATGCGGAAGCATTCGCCGACGCTCGTCGAGCAGGCGGTGATGTGCAGCGAGGAGCTGATACGGGTGGCCATCCTCTGGCACGAGCAGTGGCACGAAGGCTTGGAGGAAGCCAGTCGCCTCTACTTCGGGGACCGCAATGTGAAGGGCATGTTTGAGATTCTGGAGCCATTGCATGCGATGCTGGATCGCGGACCACAGACACTCAAGGAGACCTCCTTCTCGCAGGCCTACGGCCGTGAGCTGACCGAGGCGTACGAGTGGACGCAACGCTATAAGACCTCGGCCGTGCTCATGGATTTGGATCGTGCCTGGGATATCTATTATCATGTGTTCCAGAAGATTTCGCGCCAGCTGCCGCAGCTGACATCGCTAGAACTGCCTTACGTGTCGCCCAAGCTGATGACCTGCAAGAACCTGGAGCTGGCCGTGCCTGGGTCCTATAATCCCGGCCAGGAGCTGATACGCATCAATCACATCAAGACCAATCTGCAGGTGATCACGTCCAAGCAGCGGCCGCGCAAACTCTGCATACGTGGCTCCAACGGCAAGGACTACATGTATCTGCTGAAGGGCCACGAGGATCTGAGGCAGGACGAGCGTGTGATGCAGCTCTTTTCGCTAGTCAATACGCTCCTACTCGACGATCCCGACACTTTCCGTCGTAATCTGGCCATCCAGCGCTACGCCGTTATCCCGCTAAGCACAAACTCTGGATTGATCGGCTGGGTGCCGCACTGTGATACGCTACATACGCTGATCCGCGACTATCGCGACAAGAAGAAGGTGCCGCTCAACCAGGAGCATCGCACCATGCTGAACTACGCGCCCGACTACGACCATCTGACGCTCATGCAAAAGGTCGAGGTGTTCGAGTACGCCCTGAGTCAGACCCAGGGCGATGATCTCGCCAAGCTGCTGTGGCTGAAGTCGCCCTCGTCGGAGCTGTGGTTCGAGCGGCGCAACAATTACACACGCTCATTGGCCGTCATGTCCATGGTGGGCTATATACTGGGTCTGGGTGATCGCCATCCCTCCAATTTGATGTTGGATCGCATGAGTGGTAAAATACTGCATATTGATTTTGGTGATTGCTTCGAGGTGGCCATGACACGTGAGAAGTTCCCCGAGAAGATACCCTTCCGACTGACGCGCATGCTCATAAAGGCGATGGAAGTGACGGGCATCGAGGGCACCTATCGCCGCACCTGCGAGAGTGTCATGTTGGTGCTGCGCCGCAATAAGGACTCGCTGATGGCTGTGCTGGAGGCGTTCGTCTACGATCCGCTGCTCAATTGGCGTCTGCTCGATGTGGACAAGAAGGGCAACGATACCACAACCGCCGGCGGTGCCAGCGGCGGCAGTCCCAGTAACTCCATAGAGCAGGAGTCGCTGCTGCAGGGCAACCCAGTGGCCAAATCGAAGACGTACGAAGCACAGCAGCTGCACGGCGGATACACTAACGTGGCCGATGTGACCAACAGCAAGGCCAGCATGGTCATACAGCGAGTCCACCGCAAGCTGACCGGCACAGATTTCCAAATGTCCGAAATGACCGAGCAGCAACAGGTGGAGCTGCTCATACAGCAAGCGACGAACAATGAGAACCTCTGTCAGTGCTATATTGGCTGGTGTCCCTTCTGGTAATTGACCATGTGTCCCATCCAATCAATCTCCAGGCCATGCACCCATCTGAGACTGAGCGAATAAAACAAATACATGCAGTTACGAACACAAACACACACACACACACACACAAAATGAACATAAAACTATGTATATGTATAATTTATATTAGAAATACGCTTCATTAAAACTTTATTGTAAATTCCAGTTGCAATTAAATTCCAAATTCTGTTAAGCACGAGCCAAGCTGTGGCACCTAATCAACATTTGGAGTAGTCGCAGCTCGTACCGTAGGAAAAGATTAAGAAAACAAATAACAAGCCCAATTCGATGTTCGATTGTGAAGCATCCACCAATTTTGGATTGAAATTATAAGGTTTATATATATATATTTATTATTATAATAACTGAAGTATTTGTGAACGTGAATTTTTTACAGAAACAATATTCTTTCCTAAATGAAATTATACAAAAACAATCAATTAAGCAATATACAGTATGTACTTTAAAAAAATTAAAATTATTGAATTTTTCAACATTTAAATTAATTTTGAGAAATCTTAAAATCAACAAAATAATACACCGTTTTTTTTCTAACTTGGTGGACTTTGAGAATCTTTAGAAACGACTGCGACTACCCCAAATGGAAACTGAAAATAAGTGGAAATTCTAGCTGCTGATAAATCGCGTACACATATAATAATAATAATTATAAGATAATATAAATTTGTATAGAGTTATAGGTAGACACTAAAACTGAACATTATGCTACGTATGATTGTAGATTATCGTTTAAGATCTAGTTGCCTTAGCTATTGTTTCGCTTGCCCCGCTGTTCCTTGCGCCAGGCATCGATGCGCTGTTTCAGTTCAATATTCGGAACCAGCATATCCTCAGTGAGATGCTGCCTATTGAACGGATCCGTGCAACTGTTGAGCAGATGACGTGTGATAATTGCACGATCCATAACCGTGCCAGAGGGCAGCACAACTGGATCCGACATTAATGTGTCCATCAGTGGGTCCTTAAACTCATCGGGCGCATCGGCGCACTCATCTTCAGTCTGTTGGTTGGAAACTGTAAATGGACATGGACCCAGATAATTCAAAATTCATAAAATTTAGATAAGGCTAGCGCATTTCAAAGCACTTACCATATATTTCGTGAGCCCGCTGGGTGAGCGCTTTGAACCGTTCTATCTCCACGACGGAACGAATACCAAGGCGTTTGATGCGTGAGGCTGCCTCATTGCAAATTTGCAGATCGAATGAGCGTTCGTCGGCGGCCAATGCCTGCGCGAATCTATCACAGTCCAAGTGGAGATATATATCAAAGATTTGGGCCAGCATATTGCGCGGCTCCCAGCCATATTTGGTTGGGTTCTTCACTTTCAGATCGTTGCACTTTGGCCCAGCCAATTGTTTCAAGTTAAAGTTTAGCATGGAGCTCAGGCGATCAACAAGCTCTGCGCGCATGAACGGCTCCTTGATATCGCTCTATAATAACAAACAAAATTAATATCGATTTGCTATAGTAACATCCCAAGCAACTCACGGTCAAATAATGAAATAGATCAACAGTCTCGCGAGCTAACGTTAAATAGGAACGGCATTGGCGCTCATCCGATGACAGCTGAGTGAGGCGACTCTGCTGCTGCTCGGCACTCATTCCGCCCCAGTTCTTCGTATCAGACATTAGCTGCTGTGTTAGATGTATGCGTTTAAGATTCTCGAGGCATTCGTCCAGCAAGAATGTCGTATCGTTCATCAGCATGTTGACAAACTTCACAAACTGATTGCCCTGTCGCGACTCACAGATGACAGCCTGACGATGTATGGGATTCTCCCACATGGATTTAAATAGATGGCTAATGTGGTATCTGAAAGAATGAAAGGAGGGCGCATTTTCAGTAAAGTTCTGCTATAGATCTATTCCAGCTTACCTTATAGTAAACTTATCGTAAAACTCAGTGCTTTGGCCAGTGGTCTCCACATCCACATAAAATCGCATTAGCGAGCTGACTAGCGCATTCTGTGCCAGCTCGTGGTTCCACATCTGTGAGAAAATGACCTTATTATGCATCTACTTTGAACATCTCTCTCTCATTTACTTACCGCTGTATTAACTGAATTGGCTGGCTTTAAGGAGAACACAAACATCACCTCAACCAATTTGGCAGTTACATAGGGATTCTTGATGAGATGCGAGGCGCAGACGCAGGTCAACAGCCATGTGATGATCGAATGATCGATGCCCTGCCTGATGTCCACATTGGCATGCTGCATGGCAAACAATATGAACTCGGCGATGTCATCGATGTACCACTCGGGCAGTGCGGAAAATGCGTCAGTCGGTTTTAGTTGCTGCACCGGCAGCTTCGAGATGAACGGACCCTCAATGGGACGTCCCTCGAATTGGTAAAGCATAAACTCGCACACAGTCGAATAGAACTCAGTGCAGCGCTGCAGGAGTGCGGGATCAAGGAGCGTTATCTCACTGCATGTCTTGGAGCTGTAAAAGAAAATGTGATTCAAACATAACGTTCATTAGATGGATATGAAATGGGTTTTATATATTATAATATTTGCATTCCTTACCGGTTAAGTTTGCGCAGTTGCTTTTCCCATCGATCCTTGAACTGAATGTTGCGATTGGCATAACGTGTGTTCACCCAGTGGGGCTTGGTGCGATCCAACTCGTCAATTAGTTTCTGTAGTTCCTTGATGGCGCGCACCTTTTGGCGATATCGTTGAATTGCTGGCAGATAGCCAAGATGATGAGATTGCAGGGTAAGGAACCAGCATTGCGTCTGGAAGTTCACATTCTCCGCTGGGGTTGGGAAATTCTTCGACAAAAAGTTCTTATACTCCTCCTCGCTGTAACGGATTTTCGTATCCTGCTCGATGTTAACCAACGAATTGTTGTAGTAATGGAAATTCGGATCAATGCGATCCAATTTGATCTTGACCGACAGCTGCTGCAGCACGCTCATCAGATTGATGACGAAACCATCGCGAGCGAGCAACTTTTCATCGCTGGCGAATTGCACGCGACGATCGTTGTGACGTAGAATTTGAGAAATGTACTCCAGAGTCTTGGGACGGCTGCTGGCATTGACGCACAGCGAGTGGAAAACCGTATGCATTTGAGTGCGCGTTGAGTGCAGTTCCTGCACGGAGAGAAATTCAGATAGAGAAATGATTGAATATTGGGAGGGGGAAAGGTAACATTTCAAGACATACCCAGCGTAGGCGCGCTATGGTGGTTTCCTCAAGCTTGTTTTTGGTGGTGTATTCAGCAAATTTTACGTTCTCCTCGGCAAAGAGGGAGACGGACAGAAAAGGGCCCAGGTAGCTGCACTTGACAATTTCACGTCCCGGTATCTTTGTGCATATGGGCGGTATATAGTTTGGTTGGCGGGCAACCAAATCGGCAATGGGGCGAACATTGCCCACCTTAATGACCACCAACTTGGAAAGCCAATCGATCTGCTGCGTGCTGATCTTCGAGCTGCAAATGTTGCGTTGCATGCCACTAAACAGACCACGTAGCAATTGACCGAATATTTCGTCGAAAATCTCGCGTTGCTGATACGTTTCGGCCACCAGGTCAATGAGGAAGGACTCGCTGACACGATCCATGTACATGAGCTCCAGCAAGGTTGATTGGTCCAGCTGATAGTTGAGGTTCTGCTGGATGCGATCCGTTAGAACTAGCACTGATACTCGCATAATATGTGTAAATGCCATTGTCAAGGCCTTGTGCGTGCTATCGTCCACTGCTTGGCCTACATCGTTGGCTCGGAGCCGAGCTAGCTCGGTTTGATAGTTCTGATAGCAACGCAGCAGATGTAGCATGGCATTGTGCTTGGAGGTAGTCACTATATTAAGGGGAGGAGGCACCACGCAAGTGACGCCAGCATCACTGGACGTTATCTCAGATTGGCTGGACGTCGCAGTGGCACTTGCGCCCTGATCCTCTTCGGCGGCGCTGCTGGAAGCCACGGCATTGGCCAGTATTTCCTGGACTTCGGTGTCGTCGCTTTTGATCTTTTTGGCTGAGGAGAACTCCTTATCGTCGCCATTGGCGTCGTTCACACCGGAGGCAAGCGGTGTATCACTATCCATCTTCATGCTGTCATCCACCTCATCGTTGTAGAACTTAAATGCAGTCTCAAGCAGCACACCCGATATAATCGGCTCAAATTCGAAACGTAGCTCAGGATATAGCTCCAGAAAGCTGGCAGTTTGCACACAAATGATGGAGCCACTGCCATATTCATTCCATGTGGCATTCAACAGTCTCGACAGCATCTGTTCGTTGCGCTCATCGGCGCTCTTAAGTAGTGACGAATCATTTTTGGGCACTTTTTTCTGCGGCTTGGGCTCCGAGTTATGTAGCACGGCGTTGGGCGCGCAGATGGAGTTTGCACTTGTCATCTCAACGTCATGTATGGGTGTCGATGCAACCGATTTCATTTCCACATCCGTGTCCGGCTTGTTGCCCAGGTCGGACCATGTTATGGTATCTTTGTCGCCAAATGCATTTGTTGTATCCATGCTGCTCGAGCCGGCAGACACCTCGCGCACCAAACGCGATTCACTCGGAACGTTTGCTTGAATCCGAGATGGTTTCTCGGCTGCCAGCGGAGCGACAACATTAGCAGCGCTCAGGACGCTACTACGTGCCGCCAAAGTGCGCAGCCGTCGAGCACGCATCTGCAAAGGGAAAATAGGGCAAACGTTAAGCAAGACACAAACAAAATGATACGAGCTTAAATCGACTTGCCTCTTCGGCGGATAGCTCCGTTACAACGTAATCTGTGGACGATTCATTTTGAGTCATCGGCATCTGCTCCTCCACATTTCCATCGCTGGCGCCGGGTGGCTGTGGTTGATTTTGCTGCTCATCCATTGGTTTCTGTGGTGGCTCCTCTTCCGGCATGTTGCTTGTTCAGTTGAGCACTTTGGTTGTGTGACCTGGCAGTTCCCGTATGTTTGCTTGTTGCGTAGTTCTTTTGGGTTAACGAACCAAACAATGAAACGAGCCAGAAAGAGAGACAGATAGTGAATGTGTGAGAGAGAGAGAGAGAATTATGGTGAGAGAGTGACTGGCGATTGAGTGAACTGCCACGCGCATTTAACAAATAAACAAAAGTCCAGCGGTCAACGTCAAGTTCACGAAAAGACAATGATTCGTTGTCGTTCGTCTGCGCAGCATCCAATTGCCAACGAGCAGAATTCTTTGTGATATTAAGATTAACTACGCACTAGTCCAACTCTGACCTATGGCAAAAGCCCCAAAGGAAGACAACTATATTGAATATGCAGCGGCTATTTATAGAGTCACAGAGCTAAGTCGAACGTTATCTGATTGTCGGGCAGCGCAGCAACAACGGCTGCTGCTGGTACTGCAGGTGCAGTGCACGATATCAAAACAAGTGACAGGGGTATATCGATAACAGATTGTTGCAGCAGCATATAGATTTTTGCTATTTCTTTTTAATACCCGAACGTAATTGAAATTGGTTAAATATCGGGCATATTGCGCAATTATTATTTAAAAAGGCCAAGCAACTGAATATATATGTATGTATGTATGTGTTTAGATTTTTTGACAAGGGCTTTGTTGACAAAATGACATGACAAAAGTCTATAGTATATGCAATTATTAAAATGCCTAATTAAAAAATACCTTTAAACAAAATGGTTAGTTATTATTGTGATGAGCTTGCGGTCTCAATTTGAATACAAATATATAAGAGTAGAACCATTAAAAACAGCTAACGCATACCATAACCTAACATAGTGTTTATAAATGTCATCGAATGTCTATCAGAACTCCATAAACAGGATGACAAATAATTTTTGGTGTCAAAAATCAAATTGAAGCATAAACAGTTACTAGTTTCATCAGATATATTGTACCGTTATCGATAACTATGATGAATTGTATATATGAATGCGCACATATCCCACGAATCCCACGCAGCCCACAGATTTCTGGCAAATTGTTTGTTTTCAATTCCTGGTACGACTATTTTATTTTGGGCAATAAGTGCTATCTGCGCATTTTTGGCCAGCTCGCTGAGCAACACAAAAGATATATGTACATATGTACGCCGAATATACGTACTAGCTTATGCTTACCTGTAATGGCACTTTCACCTGCCGTCACAATGAGATATTCATGAAAATTGCAAAATGCGGGCAAAGTCTATTGCATTTCGTTGGGCCACTGGCAACGTTTACCGTTTGTGCCCGTTGCTGATCGCAACGCTGCTAGGCCTTTGAGAGGGGGTGGAGGATGACGGACAGTGACACGCACAAAAATTTCTCTTTTGTTCTCGCACAATACTTTTTTGGCCCCGCGATGCCAATTCTTACAGGTTTCTATCGAATTTATCCTATTTATGGCTTAACAATCACAATGCTGTATTAGATGCCCGTGTGCTGAGATTTGAACACGTTTGCACACGGTTTTTCTTTGATTAATTCTACTTTTAATTTTTAGACACTGCGTCCGTCAAACTAGAACTAGGATTGTTGATATTGTATCGCCAACCTTAATTATCGATGCCACACAGTAGCTATCGATAGTTAATCGATATTGCCTACGTTAACAGCCGAATGGCAACGGCCCAAGACGTGATATTATTTTTCCACAATTCAAAGCCATACATGACAAAACAATATAAAATTTTGATATTCACTGTCTCATCATCCAAGTGAATTAAAGGCTTAGAATCAGCTGTGCTTAAACGAACTCGATAGCTCATGCCAGCGTCTATCGATATTCACACAATCACGATGGCAATTAACTCGAAAGTTTCGTTCAACAAAAGAAAATCATTTACTCCATATTACAAAAATGTTACAGTTACTTGCGGAACCTAATTCGAATCCTAAAAGCTATATGAATTTATGTTACTAGAAATCCGTATATCGCTGACGCAGGCTTTGACGCTTGGCAACATGATGCATCTGAAATATTCAAATTATTATTTATTTAGCTTGCTAAATATACTTTAATTAGGCTAGACACTTACTAAACGTTGTTGCCTTCGTTCACGGTTCTTCTCATAGGCCTTTAATAGATTTGGACACATGCGTCGTATAAAGTCCTCTGATTCCCAAAACAGACCTCCATGATTCTCATATCGCAACAGATACTCAACCTATAAATGTATTTAACAATTAAAGACCGAAAATTTGTGCTGTTTACTAAGGGAACTTGCCTTGCCCGCCTTTGTCTCCTTGCCTAATACTCGCTCTATGCCGTTCTCCGGCTTGTATTTCTTATAGAAATCATCTTCGTTGCGCCTTTCCGCTCTGACCTCGCGTTCCACAAGCTGTGGCATATCCTCAATGTTCAGTAGGCCGTCGCGGAGTCGCTCGCCATTTTGTTCGACGCGCCGTACAAACGTCAGCGGATGCTGCTTTAAGTAGTCATCCGCCTCGGCAATTGTCTTGGCCAAATTAAATTCCTCCTCTTCTTCCGCGTCGTCGCCGCACTCCTTGCCATCGTCCTCCACATTTATGCCATCACAGCTCAGACTCGCCTTATTGGCCGAGCGTCTTTTCTTTTTGACACGATTGCCGCCATCGTTTTCCTTGACGTCTGGATGGAATCGGACTTTTTTGACGCGCTGCTCGCAGCTGTCTGTATTACTATGTTGGTCCCCCACTTCATCTATCAGCGAATCATCAGCGACGTCGTTCGACGTATTCGTTGTTGGGGCAGGGGCCTCTGATTCCGCCAGCGTTGTCTCTTTGAGGTTTTGAGAAATGAGTTTTACTTTCGTCTCAAATGCAGCACTTGCTGCCGTTGTATTAATATTGCTGCTGCTGCTGCTGCTGCTGCTGCTTTTAAAGGCCGTCGAATTTTCACCAATGGTCGATTCAGCGCTTGACACATCAGTCTTTGGTTCGCCAGGTGGCGACTCTCTTAGTGCAGCGGAATCCCTACTGCAGTTGTCTGTCTCCGCTGCGGGCTCCGTTGTTGTGGCGCTTGTCTCAACCATTACACACTTCCTTTGCATTGATTTGTCCAGGGAATCACTGCCACCAGAGTCATCGTTGGACTTCGTATCCATGTGTGGCAGGTGTAACGCGTCCTAACAAAATACTTTATTGCAAACAAATCTGTTGTGGAGCAAATCTGACATTACCATTCCGATATATATAAATATATCGATTAATTGTTTTATAAAGCAAATAAATATAAGGCTCTGCCAACTTACTCAAATTTTGTTGGGATATTATTTTAAAAAAAGCAGTTGGTAAACTTAAAGTTTGTTTAAATAATGTGAAATAGTATAGTATATGGGTTTATTTTATAAAAATGTAGTATTTTCTGATATTTATTTTGTACAGTTTTTATGCTTGTTTGTGTAACTTAAGATTTTGACGGCTTTTAACTTATATGCTCTGAATTATTTTTGGACTGCATACATATACTAAGTAAAAATCATATTGATCCGAATTTGTTCTTTGTATTATATATTCTTAAAATAAAGTTATAAACATCAAATTGTGGATATTTTTACTAGAGTAACAGACGACTTGATTTTGAAGAAATGTTTCTTGTTGATGTTTCTCCATGGCGCTCCAGACCTGATTTCCTTCTAAGCCTGTTGCTAACAAGAGCCGCAACGCGGACCACCGCAGCAACCACGATACGGCGGACAGGGAGGCACGCAGCTGGTGCGACAGCAGGGCGTCGTCGGGCAACCTGTCCAATAGTTAAAACAAAAGTTTGTGCACTGAATGCCAGCGGGTATGCCACAACAGCCGCCCGGATGCCAGCACATGTTAAAAGCTTACGGAAATAGGTGTGAAAATTGGCCGATGAGTTTCTTATTGATGTTTCCAACTTTGTGACCCGAAGTGTTGCACCAGCGCCAGAGTTGGTAACCAAAATTTTTTATTATTATCTGTTTCAAATTGAAAAAAAGAGAATTATATTATACATTTATAGACAAATATGTTATATTTACTTGAATCTCAACCCAACATTGAACGAGATCCAAAAAGGTGAAAAAATATTTTTGCTGTGCACACAACGGAGTACAAAACTGGAATGAAGAAATTTCCCATTGGTTCTGGCAGCAAGAATTTCAAAATTTCGTTGAGCTTTTCAGAGCCAACTGGGATTGGCATGATTTATATGTAATAATAATAATACTTTATTATTATATTTATACTAATTTCAACAGGCTGTTTCCATTAATAGCATACCAGTGCTGCCCATTTCTTTAAATTGCAAAATTGAGCTCAGTAAAAATCCTTTGATGTATTCGAAAACAAATACGTTTATTATTAAAATGAATATAAATCATTTAATTATTGTACTTAATTGAAAATATATTTGATCAATGCGCAAGTACAGTTACTTTGAATACAGTTCATTTTGTATGGAAATTGGTAACAGTTCAAAGTTTTTCTTGGAAATAAAACTAAATAAAAGCTGTAGAATTTGTTGTAAATGCAACTTGTGTATTTTTTTTATTTTTTTATTTTTTGATTTATTAACAATTGTTTTTCTTTTTTTTGTACATTTTCTTTGTTTAAATTTATGCCATAAATGTGTGTGTGTGTGTGTGTGTCTGTGCATAGTAAACAAAAACTAAGTTATTTACACTAAACTAATTAGAAGTATTTTATTGTTAAAGACTATTTCATATATATGTATATACACATACATACATACGTATGTATGTATGCATATCAAAGGCGGTTGCGTTTATTAATTCAATTAAGTTTCTGTATAATCTGCATATTCTGTTTTGCTTTTTCTTATATTTTCTTCTTTTCTTTATTTTGTTTTGTCTAAGTGTTTTGTTTTTGTTTTTTTTGTTTTGTTTTTTTTTTTTTTACCTATTTAAATATGGCCCCGCTATTCCACATGTGTACATTTCCTTAGATTTTATGATAACTGCTGCTGTTTTTTTTTAGTGTAGTTTTCTTTTTGTTTTTTTTTTTTTTTAACATTGTTTGTATATAGTTAAACAAAACCATTTGAAACTTTAAATTTTAACTATAAATTAATAACTATAGTACTTATCGAATATGTATATATATGTATGTGTGTGTGTGTGTTTGCTGCAAAAAAATAAATTGTAAATTGCAAATATTGCAAATTATTTAAAGTTTATCAATTTGAATATTTTCTTCTCATTTCCCTTAGCAGCTGTTGTAAATATTTTTATATGTATAAATTTTTATATATACTTTTTATATAGTACCATATTCATTGAATGATATTTTGTATTTTTTACAATTAAATTTCTCCTTTCTTTGTTGTTGTTGTTTTTAATTTACAATATTCAATAATCACAGTTCCCATTCAAAATCAAATTGTTTGCAAGACGAATTTTGAATTTGTTTTTAGTTTTTGTTTTAGTTCTAGATTTATGTTTTTCTTAATTTTTGATTTTGTCATGAACCAGTTTGGATTTCTTTGAAACGCTTTTGGATCTTGCCTTACAGCTAGGTTTATTTCTATACATAATTTTTGATCATATATGAAATGGAAATCTGAATAAAATTTTGGAAGAAAATACAATAAATAGCTAATATATTTAGCCACTGGTTAAATTAATTTTTCCCTTGAAATTAATTGTTTTCTCTTTAGCAACTTACAGTTAGACCTAAAAGTGCAGGAACATGTCCATCTGTGTGTGTGTGTGATTTTCCTTTGTTAGTAACAATTAAACAATAATTGGTGCTTAAAACAAAACTCGACAACTAATTACCCAGTTAAAAACAAACAAAAAACATTAACAAGCCCCAAAAAACTGAAATCAAATAATTAAAATAATAATAATAATCATAATAATAATAATAATGATAATGATAATAATAATAATAATAATAATAACATAAACATTTATGCAATACGTCAAATACAATAATAATAGTTTGGTCCCGGCCACGCCTACTTGCGGTACAGGACTTTGCCCGTCTTGGCATTGACCAGTATCATTTTATCCGCTCCCTCCGCGCACGGCTCTGACGCCGTTGTGGGCGTGGCATTTGCTGCATTGCCACGTAAGCTGCGTCGCCTCAGGCGATCGCTGATATTCTCCACGCGCTGCTTATCCTCCTCCAAATTGGGTGGCTTCACGCTCAGCTCGCCATCGTTCTTGTAGAGAATGAGCTTAGTGCTGGGCTTTGTCTCCGGCTCGAGCTGCTGCTGCTCAGGCTGCTCGGCATCTGTCTCCTGCTGCTGCACATTGGCATTGAGTACATTGTCCTGGTTGTTGTTATGCTCCGTCTGCTCTTTGTCTGCCTCCTGGGACTGGGCGTCCTGCTCCACACTGATCTCCAGCTTGTCGTAGCACGTGAAAAAGTCCACGGACTTCAGCTTCTCGCTGGCATTGAAGTGCACCGCCGTGTGCTCGTCCAGCTCCGCCTCCTCCACGGCATTGTAGTCACAGTGAGCGCACTGCATGGCCTCCGCGCTGGGCTCATTGATGCAGGCATGCTTCTGCAGATGCTGCTGCAGTTCCTCGTGCTGCAGCGTCTCGAAGGGACAGTGCTGGCAGCGCAGCGGCGTCGGCGCCGACTGCGGCATGTCCAGGGAGCCAGCATCGCTGCTGGCATCGGCGGCCAGGTCACTGGTGGCCACCGAGGCGCTCGTCGAGGGCGTCGAGCTGCTGTGCCGCTCCTCATCGGCATCCTCTTCGGCCTCCTTGATCTTGGGTGGCGGCGTCAGCTCACGCCCCACTGCACCGCCGCCACTGCCCGACTCCAGTTGCTTCTTCAGCAGCGAGTTTTGGCCGTCGAAGCTGCTGCTCACGGGGCTGGACGAGCCGAAGGCACTCTGACGCAACAGCTGGGCGCCCAGGTCGTTGTCCACCACCCAAATGGTCTCGGGTCCGCTGATTTGCAGCAGCTTGGGTGCCGGATAGGCGAAATCCTCCTTGCAATTCCTGTAGAGCTGCTGACACTTCTCCTGGTAGTGCGACATGTGCACCGCCCGATGCAGCTGCAGCAGAGTCTCGGCGCCAGCACGATACTCACAGTACGTGCAGACGAACAACTCATCCGCCTCCTGCTCGCTGGGCGCATGCGCAGCCAAATGCTGCTCCAGCTCCAGCTTGGCGTTGTGCTCGTCGTTGTGCTTCTGGGCGAAGCGAGCTGGACAGCGTGGACAGTAGCTGATGAGCTTGTATTGATATTCCGGCGGCAGCTGCTGCGCCTGCATCTCCCCGGCAGAGCTCTCCTCCAGCTGCATTTGGCTCAGATCGATGGCCAGCGGCGCTGTGGCCGGCAGCTGCTGCGCCTGCTTGGCGGCCGCCAGCTGCAGCGCCACACTGAAGTCCAGGCCAGCGCCGGTAGCGGCAGCGGCGGCAACTGCGGCGGCGCCCAGCTGCTGCTGGTGCACGCTGCGCATGTGGCTGCTGAGATGCTGCTTCTTGGCGCACACAAAGGTACACAGCTGGCACTCGTATTGCGTGGGCTTGTGCAGCGAGACGTGGTAGTTCATCTGGGACTTGCTCTCCGAGATGTACGGACAGACGGGACACTTTTGTTGCTTGCTCTTCGTGTTGTTGTTGTTGTTGCTGTTGTTGGGCAACAAATCCTGTGCACTGTTGATGGCAGCAGCTGAGGGCAGCCGAGTGATCTCGATTTGATCGTTCTGCTGCAACTGGACGAGCTCCTCGGCGCTGCCGGCGCTGGCCATGGCATTGGCCGCCTTATAGGCAGCGGCCCAGCAGGCGGCCGCCACCTCCAGATCCTGCTGTGTGTTGGCTGCATTCACCACGGCTGCGGTGCTGGCGGAGAGGGGCGAGTGGAGCAGCTGCTCCAGCTGTTTGCTGCTCAGCAGGCTGCTAATGTTGTTGTTATTGTTGTTGTTGTTCTGGCTAGGCTTGTTGTTGTTGTTGCTGTTGTAGTTGAGTGCTTGAGACTCGTTGCTGGCGCCGGCGCCCTGCGGACGGTAAATGGGCGCAGCGCCGCCGCCGTTGCTGCTGCGCTCAAGGGTCTCGATCCGAATATCCCCGGAATGCTTTAAGCGACAATGCCGCTGTAAATGAGAAGAAGCAGAATGCGCAAACATTGCACAAATTAGCAAATTGTTTATGTATTGAAATTAATTGTTGCCAGCGTATTTCTATGTATGTGTGTGAGAGTATGTGTATGTGTGTGTGTGTGAGAGTATTTAGCGGTTAAAGCAACAGGTATCACAGCTCAAGTTGGCAGCCCCTTACAGTTGTTATTCCATTTTACTGGCAATATTTTAAGGAATTTTTAAATTCCCGAAATTAATTAGGCTCCATTGAGGGAATTTAATTTGCAAGTCCTCTGTGTTCAACAGAGTTCTTAAAATACTGGGAATATTATATTTGCCTGTGATAAATTTCCAGCTTTATATTATTAGTGCTGCATAGCGGCAACTGGGGAAATTATTTTGAAGGCTTTGCATTGGAGCAGAATAATTCGAAATAATGGGATTTTTATTACATTTTTTACAAAAAGAATTGGAAATATTGGAAATATGCGGACGGTTTTGTGCAATTTTCAGTAAAAATATATATAAAAAAAAAAAATAAAAGTTGCTTCACTTCCAAATACTCTCTTTTAATATGTCTTTAAATATGTAATTTATGTAAATAAATATATATATAATTGTGTGTGTGTGTTTAATGTATGTATGTGTATTTTGGATGGGGAAACCCAAACGAAACACGCGCACCGTATGATTTCTTAACTAGGCCCCCTGCATTTTGGGGGGAGTTAGCTTGTTGCATGATATTGGTATTTTATTTTTTAGGAGATGGTTTGAATTGAATTGGTAAATGTAATTTACATTAGTTTCGAGAGCAAGCAAAACTATCACCAATGAGTTCTTATAAATAAACGTAAATGTATATATAAAAACATACAAAAAGTTAACCAAACAGAAATTATTGAAAAAAATATAATAGAAGCAAAACCCAGACACCACACATTTAACATTTAGCATTAAAGTTTTTTTTTTCGGTTTTAAATTTGTTTGTTCGTATAAAGGAAAATAAAAACAAAATGAAATTTTGTTTGCATATTTACCAGCGTTACTTAGGGACTACAGACAAAGATGATTTGCTGAGCAGGGGGCAGGGAACAGATGTACAGATGTTGCTAGCTAAATCTTAAATGCGGCTGCTTAAGTGACGGACAAGTTTTGACTGCTTTTCTTGAATTTCTTGTTATATTTGTACGACTTAAAAAAAAATAAATAAAATAAAATAAAAAACCGCCTAATATAAACTAGAATTTTTTCTTGTCATTTTTTTGATTGTCTGATAAATACATATTTTTTATTTTTCTTGAATATCAGTCAGACTAGTGCTGCCCATTTTTCTGAACGATAAAGTACCAAATAGTGGTTTTTAAATGGTCTGCTGTCTAGCGATTAAGAAAATCCGAAATAATTCGACTATTGGCGGAAAATTCTCTCCCTGTCTCTATCTCTGTTTTTATTTCTCTCTTTCTCTTTCTGTTGGCGAATAGCGTTTGTTTATTGGGTTTTTTTGTTCGATTCGGTTGGGAACTCGTTTCGTTTTGAATGGGACAAAACACAAACTGTAAAATGCATTTAAACAAATACCTGGATCACATGCTTCCAATTCGACACCTGATGGCAGTGGCCACAACGATATGGCGACGGATCGCGTCGATCCGTATCGTTCATCGTTAACAGACTGGGACTACCTGGACTATGGCTATGGAAACGTGTCCCCTGGCCGGATATGCTCTGCGGCAAGTACGCCGATGCTGAGGATGGCGGCGGCGACGAGTGCGGCGATGACGCAACAGACGCCGGCGATGCTGATGAGGACGATGCCGATGCCGATGCCGATGCCGATAGCGAGGACGAGGGCGACGACGACATTGACATGGCTGGGTTGGACTTGAGATTAGTAGCGTGTGTGTGATGGCCATGTTGGCCATGGGTTAGACCCGTTGCCTGTGTTGTGTAGTAACCGTCACCAGCGATGAGTGGTTGATTATGGGCATGAGGTTGATCAATGAGATTGGATGTGGTGCTATTATTGTGGTTAGTACTACTCAGCATATGAACCAGGGACTTGGCACCAGTTGGAAATGCAGTTGAAGTTGAGGTTGATGTAGAAGTAGCAGTAGAATTAGAAGTAGAAGAAGAAGACATAGGAGTAGGAGTGGTAGTTACTGGCATAGGCGATGCATTGTTCGTGGTGGTTGAGTTGGTTGTGGTGGTGGTGGGTGTATTGGATGATGCAACGTCGCTCGATGATTTCTTGTGGCCAGCCGCATCCAATCGGAATCCGATGCTGCCATTACCCATAACCAGAATTGAGTTACTGTTAGCTGAATTAGGATTAGTGGCCGTAGCAGCTGGCGAAGCACCCGCACCATAGTGTAGACCGTGTCGGGTGCGTGGTGATGTGAGCAGATCCTGCAGCGATCTCGCTGTGCTACTGCTACTGGTGATTGTGGGCGACGTCAGACTGTCGGCACTTGCCTCATTTTGACTCGCTTTCTGCTCACCGTGCTCTAATATGGAGGCGGCATTGGCTTTGGGTGTGCTTGTCTTGCCACTGGCTAGCGCCAGGGCCAGACCACTGAGCGCGTTCGCATTGGGCGTGGGCGAATGCTGTGCCTTCTGTATGGCACGCTGCAGCAGTCCAGCTGAAATGAGGGAATGTTGCTGCTGCTGTTGCTGCTGCTGCTGCTGCTGCTGCGACTGCGACTGCGGACCGCTGCCGGCTGAGCCGTTGCCCGTCGTGGGCGACGTCTGCGATAGGCACATGGCGGCAAATACTTTGTTCATGTAGAGCTGCTGATTGGAGCTGACGGACACCTGCAGCGGCGAGGTGCTGCTCACAGCGGCGTTGGACTTGGGGTAGCTGGACTCCTGATAGTGGATCTTCACATGGGCCAGCACAGCGTCCCGATTGTGATGTCTGCAATGGTAGCAACGAGGAAGGGAGGGAAGGAAGGAACTTGCATTAGCTTAGGCTCCATTTCAAACCAATTGAAGGGATCTCACCTAAAGTTGCACTTGCGACACCTGTAGAAGGTCTTCTTCTCGCTGCCCTCTTGATGCACCTCGGTGATGAGATCATCGGTGGGCTTGCCGGGCGGCGTTTGATGTGTGCGCTTCACTGGCGATATGGTCACCGAGGGCGTTATCATGGCCGAGTGATGTTGCTGCTCCTGCTGCTGCTGCTGCTGCTCGAGCTGCTGGTGCTGATGGTGCTGCTGCGTGGCCATCGCTGCATTCATCATGGTCGCCAGCAGGGGCAGGCGTATTAGATTGTCAGCCAGGGCTGCATCGTCCAGGGCATTCGATTTATTGGCCGTCACTGGCTCCAGGGTGATGTCATGGCCAGTGCCCACGCCCACCTTCTGGTAGTCCTTGAGGAAGGCCAGCGAGGCCACCTGGTTGGGCGTCATTTCGCCCGACTTCATCAGCTTGGGATCGCCATCCTCCTCGGTGACCTTCATCAGGGTGATGTACTTGTTGTACTTGGTGTAGTTGCGCCGGCCCGTCTCATCGTTCATCAGCACCTTGGCCGTCTTGTGCGAGGGATCGCGGATGGTCTTCAGCCGAATGTGCTTGGTGATGTCCCAGCGCCAGTTGGAGCGATACGAGCAGAGCGAGCACTCGAACGGCTTCTTATTCAAATGCCCAACGATGTGGACATGGAAGCGGGACGCTGTCGATGCCCAGAAGCTGCAGTGCGGACACTTGTAGACCTTCTTCAGTGACGAGTTGGCTGCCTCCTCCTCGGGCGTCATCTTTTTGGTTACCTGCAGTGCATGAGAGAGTCAAATTTCATTTTGACGCATTTGTCGTGCGTGGGTTTGCAAAGTCTCTCTCTCTGTATGTGTGTGGGTGTGGGTGTGGGTATTTGGCTGTGTGTGTGTGTGTGTGTGAGTAGGAGAATACTTACCTCGCCATAACCGGGCGCTGTTTCTACACCATAATAGCTGTTCTCCTCATTGCTGGCCACCTGGCTGCCCGGCGACTTGGTCAACAGATTCGCCTTGTCCTGCTGCACCACCGCGGCGGCTATTTCCTTGGCCGCCTTGTTCCAAATGCAGACGCGCTGCTGCTGCACAGCCGCCTGCTGCTGCAGGACGTGCGGATCGTTGCGACGCTCGCAGCTCTCGCCGGAATTCGAGTCGTACATCTCGTTCGCACAGCGTATGACCTCGGCGCATTGGGTCATGTGGTGCAGCAGATCGGTGGAGGACTTGCAGCGGTGCCGACAGTGCTGGCAGCGAGTCGAGCCCGAGACGCTCAAGTTGAGCGCCGAGTGCGACTGGCGATCATCATCATCTTCGTCGATCTCCAAGCGATCGTCGGCATCGTCCTCGTGCAGCGCCACATCGTCCTCGTCTATGACCACAGCCGAGGACTGGCAGCTTTTGCCGTGGATGATCGATTCGGACAGGCACTTGGCCACATGGCCACACTGGCAGATCAGATTGTCGTGCTGAGCACCCGTCTTCAGCTTGTCGAAGAAGGAGCCGCCGCCCTTCTTGGCCAGCAGACTGCGCGACGAGCCCATCGAGCCGATGGTCGTGGCGGGCGACAGCTGCGGCACATCCGACTTGTCCAGCATCTCGGAGATCTCCTTCTCGTTGAAGAACTTTGAGGCGATCTCGGTGAGCGAGCTGCGCGAGGCATTCGTATCCTTGGAAAGGTTAAGCACGCTGCAAGGTGGGAGTGTAGAGAGGGTTTCATGGGTTAGTTCAAGGCTATTGGGTAAAGTTTTTGTGCAATTCCAATCCTTCCTTAAGATCTAGAGTATTTTTATATCTATCTCAAGCTTAATTTTCCTGTATATCAAAAAGAAATGTGTATAGAATGGATAAAGTAAGATCTAAGGTCATCAGGTAAACTCTTCCACCAGAGAGTATATTCAAAATCCTAAACAAGTCCAAGATCTAAGGTCTAAACATCTACTCATCATTTGGGAATCCAACTCAAGCCATCTCTGAGATCAAATAGGTTTTAGATGTATGTATATGTACTTACTCCTTGGGACTCTTTGTGATGGGTATTAGATTGGGCACCGGCCGGAGGGCACGCGGCGTGGCTGTGCCGACGCTGGACGTGTCCGAGGAGCAGCCACCCTTCTGGGAGAGATCGGTGGGCTCCTCGTCGTCATCGTATTTGCTGCGCTTGCCGTAGTGCTCCTCGCCGCTCAGGGCGCCGCCGTCGACATCCTCCAGATCATCGTCCAGATTGTTGTTATTGTATTGATCCTCCAGCTCGGTGGAGTCGCTGAGAAAATAGTCGCACATCTCGCTGGCGCCCACCTTGTTCTGGCGTCGCGGCCAAATGGAGCCCGCATTGCCCACGGGCGGCACATGGTGATTCATCTCGTGGACGGTCAGCGACTGCTTGATGTCGGCCGTGAAATCGCAGGCGGCGCACTTGAAGGCGCCAGCGCCGCCATGGTTCTTCATGTGCCTGTCCAGGTTCCACTTGTACGGCGTGCGGAAGTCGCACGTGACGCACTTGATCATCGGCATCGAATGGTATTTGACGTGCTTGCTGAAGCGCGCCTTGATGTGCGTCACATAGCTGCACTTGTCGCAGCGGAAGAACTTGGTCTTGCCGTGCTCGGCCAGCTCGTGGGCGCGCAGCTGGGTGCGATAGAGCGTGGTGAATTCGCAGGCGCTGCACTTGAGCAGACGATTCTGTGGCTCCTCGCCGCCGGAGGATAGCGCCGGCGGTGGGGTGGCCGAGCCGCTGGGCGAGGGCGTTGGCGGCTCCGCCGGCGACGATTGACGATCGTAGGACTCGTGCAAGTCCAGGTCGCGCAGCGTCGCCTGCAGCTGTCGCCCATAGTTGGACACCAGCTCCAGCTGCTGCTCGCGCTGCTGCTGCTCCTCGCGCTGTCGCTGCTTGTAGGCCTCGATGTCGCGCTGCAGCTTCTGCTCCTGCAGCTGCAGCTCGCGCTTCACCTGCTCCAGCGTGGGCATGTCCGGCACCGACATGGCCATCGACTGGCCGCCCATCACGCCGACGCTCTCCTCCAGCCGGCGCTTGCGCGCCTCCCGGCTCATGCCGCGCTTGCCGCGCGCCTGCCCATGGCCGCTGGGTATGCCGTCGGTGCAGCCGTGCACCATCTTCATGTGGCGCACCAGCTTCTGGAAGTGGCGGGAGGCATACAGGCAGAGCTTGCACTTGTTTATCACAATCTTCTCGCCGTGCACGTCGCGCAGATGCGTCAGATGGTAGCGCGGATTCTGCGTGAAGTAGGCGCAATGGTTGCAGCTGTAGTTGCGCTTGATCTTGCACTGGGGCAGACCCTCCTCCTTGGCATCCATAGCGAGCACGACGTGCTGCTGCTGCTGCTGTTGCTGGTGCTGCTGCTGCACGCTGTTAACAACAGCTGCCGCTGCCGCTGCTGCCTGTTGCTGCTGCTGCTGCTGTTGCTGTTGTTGCTGCTGCTGCTGCTGTTGCTGCTGCTGCTGCAATAGTTGCTGCAAGCGATATCTGTCCAGCTGCTGCTCCAGCGCACTCGCCTCTGCGGACGCTGTGCTCGTCGCTGTGTCCAGCGGCGGCGTTGCATTGCTGCTGCTGTGCGAGTTGGCGCTGTTGCCGCTGCCCTTGTGGCCCTGCTCCATGTACAACTGATTGCCGCTGACGACGCTGCGCACGATTAGCGTATCGCCAGAGCGCTGCACCATCGACGGCAGATCCATGCTGCTGCACTCTGTCTGAGCGGGTGTGCGCGTATGTGTGTAGTATATACGTGTGTGTGTATTGGTGTTTGTTTGTAGGTCTCTTAGCCTGGCCAATTAACTAATGTTTAACTGCAAGAGAAGAACAAGTGAAAAGGTTTATTAGTTATTGCGGCGATTACGGGGGCAGATGTTAAGTTAAATTACGATTATTCGTTCTTTTAAATTGAAAAATATTCGCCGTATGTCATAAAAAAAAAACAGGTGAAAATTAAAGCTAAATAGCCGATAAAAAATATATAAATTAAAAATAATATTAATACAAATTTAATTTTTTAGCAAAGAAACGAATATTCATTAAATTAAAAATTCTAGCAACATTTTTAATGAAGCAAATTAAATAAATTAAGTAAAAATAAATAATCGTATAAATTATATTTAATTAATAAAGTTATTATACTTAAATGCATGATGCATTTTAATTAATTTAATATATAATAATTTAGTTATCAAAGGCAATTAATTTAATAATTAATTATAATTATACTATCTATTTTTTGTATATTTTTTTATTTCTTTATTATTAAATTTTAGTTCACACTTTCAATTTGAAAATTATCAAACATTTGAATGTAAGTATTTTCAACATGTGATAAAAATACTATATATATAAATCAGATACTAAACAAATATTATTTCTGATGCTTGATTAACTCTTCTATTAGGTATATTTATACAATTCGGCTTCAACAGCTGTGTTTAATGCTCAGACAGCCCACGCACAAGGAGCTTACTTATCGTTAAATATGTTGAGCACGCACCTGAAAAGTATGCTATAAAAAATGTGAGAACGTATTCCACACTAAATGGTGTCTGTGCCGAGTGCATTTGAAATGTGCCATTAAGACTTAAAGCCGTCTTAAATGCAGATTTTCGGTACGCTGCAAACACTCATTAAGGACACGCACACACACATAGAGAGTTGGCTGTGCGTAAGTGTGTGTGTGTGTGTGTGTGTGTGTGTGCACAGCTCATAAATATTTCAACGCTTAATGTTCCGGCACATTGGAATAACAGAAGCAACAACAGAAACAGCGACCCGCCCGAATGATCATCGCTTGGCGACGCACTGGAGCAGCAGGAGTGGGCTCTGCTGTTTGTCTCTCTCTCTCACACACACACTCTCTCTCTCTCTCTCTCTCTCTGTCTATATGTGTGTCGCTTTCGTTTCGTACGAATAAAGGATATTAAAATGAAATGTATGTGCCGCTGGCGGCCTGTGAGGCCAGCGACAACGCGACAATGGGCCGAAAACCCGCAGCTGAAGCTAAAGCTGAATCTACTGCTGCTGAAGCTGTAACCGAATGGAATGTGGGCACAATGAATTCAGAAAGCGATGTAAATTTGAGAGCCAGCGAAACGGGCGCCGTAAGAAGGTCCTGTTACAGCCACAAATCTCCAGGGCGAATGTATTGTAGTTGGGTTCGGGGTCCCAAATGTGTTACACAAATCCATTTAAGGGCTAATTGGAGCTGCTTGGCTGACAGCCGGAAATGCCGATGTCTACATACAAAAAAAAAAAAAAAAAAAGAGACACCAACAAAACAGAATAAAATTCGGATTGGGCCATTGATGTTGTGGCCTTTTAAAGTTTATGCTGAAGAAGGTCAGCGCGCCGGTTCATTCTGCATGAGCGCACAGCTAGGCAAAATGTGCTGACAATCAGCCGGGCAGCAAGCCACAAGCCACTCGCATGTCAAGTGCGCATTATCCCTTTTGAACATCCTTTCACATAATATTTATATTATTTTCTGTCTTTATTTTCCGTATTCATATGCATATTCAATATGACATTTACTTAGACGCTTAAGTGCTTTTTATTGAGTCAATGGTAGAGCGAAATGTGTGTTTCGTTTTAGACTCGAAACTCAATTAGTATTTCTCTTGGCTCTGATTATGTTCATGCTCAAGATGAGAAGTTCCCCCCAAGAAGAGTGCTTGCATCAGGGATGCTAAGAAAGTCACGGGTAAATCATAATTTTCATTTTAATCTTATACTGGCTTAAGTTTTTTTATGACAACTTATTACTATACAAAATTAATTAAATAAATAATAATGACCAAATATGTTTAAAATATAATATTACAAAATTTATTAAATAAATAAAAATAAAAACAGAATAAAAAACAAAAACAAAAAACCAAATTAATAAAAATAAAAAAAAAAATAAATAATAAAATTGAATGATTCAAATTTATTCAATTTATGGGAACAGATTGAAGACTTTTAGACTTTACTTAATCATAAAATTTCAACTAATATATTCCAATTAATATATAATTAGAAAGAGCGAGAGGGAGGGAGAGAAAGAAAGAAAAATATTGACATATAGAAATGTTGCGACCTTAGTTGAAAGACTCAATCGAGTCACATGTTACCTAACAACAGGTTGACAGATTACATACCAGATATATATTATGAAATATTATAAGCAATCAAACAGTTCAATAACTAAGGCACGATAATTATATCGTAAATATATCAAATTAAAATATATTATACCGAATTTCATCGAATGCTCAACAATGACAATTAAAATTCACGCAAGCCGTGATCACAGTCACACTTTAGCATTACGGCAATGTGCCGGGCTTGAGGCGGTGGTGGGGGCGATGCAGGGGTGTCGTATCCCTTAGCATTGTTGACGCCTTGCGTTAGGCTCATTTAAAATATGCTTATTACACGAGTAGGCAACGACAAGGCTTCCTGCTTATTTGCCTTTGTTTATGTTTTGTTTGTTGTTGCTGCTTTTTGTATTTCTTGCCCGAGTAAACACTTAACACACACACACACACACGCACACAGACACAAATGTGCACGCACACGTGCTGCTGTTGCCGCCGCAGTTTCTGTGGCGCTTTGAAATTTTAATTTTTTCACGCGACGCCTAAAAGTATGCAAGGCAAAGAGTACGAAACATTAACACGCACTTGGACGCGGACGCGGACGTCGCAACGCGTCGCAGCATCCGCTGCCACAGCGACTGTTTGTTTGTTTGTTTGCTTGCTTGTTCCGTGTACCCTTTACATATTAGAAATGCATTAAATGAGTGAGGGTATATTGCGTGTGTGTGGTGGCAATTGTCGCTGAGTCTATAAGAAATGCGTGCTCGGCTCATTTGTCTGCATAAACGATTTGATCGCCGTGTCAGAGGAAGGACCTTAAAAAGTATGTATAATGTAAATGGAGTACATGTGTGTTTATATAATTGGGGTATGCTCCTTGTGCACGATATATAATCAATTAATAATTAAAGAATCAATATATAATTCGCAGCTCACGTTTCTGAGATTCAACTACTCAAGAGACTGGATGGTCTTCATGGATAACTATAAGGAATGTCAATTATGTATTTGCTGGGACTTCTAAGAAAAAGTATTGAGTAGAGAAAAAAATGTAAGTCTTGGCATAATAATAGTAAAAAAATATTCAGCATTGTCTTCAGTTGCAATTTCTATTTTCACAGGGTATTTCACAGTCAGTCACTCCTACTAGCATTGCTGTCCTGCTGTTGCTTCTGACGACTTTTTTCTGCCTGCACAGACTTAATTAATCTTGCCGTGGGCTTAGCACGTCGCCCTGGTTGTCCTGTTCCGTTTCGTGTTACTTTCACATCTTTTTCTCCATCTTTTGCTGAAGTTCGTCTTTTTTAACGTCCCGTTTATCCCTTTTTTTTAGATTCTTATTTCTCTTTTGCCGTGTTGCCGTGTTGACTGTTGCCTGCTGGCTTTTAATGAGTGAGAAAACGTTTCGTCTCGCTGTTAGTGTTAGCAAAACGCCCGTTTGATTGATGGGCGTAACAGCCTTTCTCCTTGTGACTTTTGCATTTAATTAAAATTCAATTTATGCCCTGGCGCTGCATTCAAGCGCCAAATATATAAATATGAAATTTATGCTAATTTATGTTGAAAAAAAAGAAGGAAAATGCTGGCCTTTAAGCCAAATTGGGCAAGCAGGATGCAGACGGACAAACTGCTGTCATGTGTCCTGTGCGCCATTTGCGTGCATCCTCAATTGTTTTTTGTTTGCTCTGCGTGGCTCTGTGGCTTTGCATCCTGTTGGCCCGTTGGCCCGTTGGCACCAAATTAAAAATGTGTGGACTACAAATTAACAGCAATGGCTACGGCAAACAGCAATGGCCATGGCAGTGGCAATGGCAGTGGCACTGGAAAAATCTTTTCGATTCAGTTGTCGACCCTCGGCGAAATGCTGTTTGAGCAGCGCCAATGCTGCTACTACAAAATGTTTTTATTCATCATCAATTTGTTTGTTGCTCTTTGTGCCGTAAGTAGTTAGTGCGCAAAAGTTGTTAAATAACTTTGCCAAACAGCCAACGGCAGCAGCCAACAGCAGGAGCTGCACCAACAGCAGTTGTTAATTGGAAAATTTAATGCGCTGCAACAAAGCAAATTGCATTTTATACTTTACTCGCGGAGCCGGATAGCATTTGAAACTTTATTAGGTTTGCTTAATTTCGAATATTTTAAAAGCATATATATTCTATAGAAAACTCTTTTGGGAATGAGTAAGGTGAGTACTTTGCGAGAGATAGCATAGGATGGATATAATTGTATAAATAAATAATTATTTTATAAGTATACTAAACACACTTCATCCGGGCGTAATTAGGCTACTGCAGGTCAGACTTTATATTAGATGAAGCCCAATAGATAAAAAGTATTCTGATTAAAGTTTTACTTTTACGTTTTATATTGTATTTGTAATTTTTTAATTTTATTTACTCTTCTTAATAAAGAACATTTTTTTTTTATTTTAAAAGTTGGTTTCCCTATCTATATATTATAAATAGATTTTTATATAAAAACATTATCTCACGAATTTTAATTATTTATTTATTTTTTTATTTCATAGCAAAGAATGTGTGAAAATAAACAAAAGCTTAAAATCAATTCACTTTGACTCGAAAGGAGCAGCTTTTGCTTTGCTATGCCTTTCAAACGAGAGAGGTTTGAGTTAAAGGTTGCCCGAAGGTAATTCAGCTGCGGCGTATATTTTATTGAAATTTCATAAATATTTCATATATACCTGCATACATTTTCAGCATTTTTGGTTTCAATAACAAGTTCGTTTAAGCACAAGCAATAAAGTGAAGTTACAGAATCACTTAGTAATCTTGCTTAAACCTAAAGCTCATAAATAAATGTAATTATATATTTATAAATATTATATATTTTGCTATGATTTAGCCGAAATTCGTATCTTATGTGCGCCTGTATCAAATAAACCTTAAGAGAAACTTTAATAGAAATCCATATGGCCGTCAATTTAGGTGAAATTCTGAGCAAAATTACCCACAGTAAATAAATGAAATGAAAACGAAAAACTCAGAGAGAGATACGCCCTCACATACGTATACCTAATATGCTTCAGTGCATTTTACATTCAAGTGTCTGCTGCCACAAAGATTCCATAGACGTTGTAGTTGCTGTGGCCCGGTAGCATAAATTTTTGTGACTCAAGCCATTCAGAGGATGCCTAATTTTGGAGAATTTTATGCTCAGACTGTGGCATAAATTAGTCAAAGATTTACAAAACTAAATCGCTTGGCAGTCAAAACTTTTCGTTTGGCCATAGTCGTAAAACAATACAAATTCATGAAATTTTAGTTGCCCTCTTTTGCACTTTTTCAACTTTTCGACACTTGGGCAAAACTTGAGCGTTGCCAGAGTTTATCAAATTATGTGGAAGGCAAAAGTCTGGAGGAGGCGTAAGACGGAACTGCGCTCGACTATTGCCTGCACATAAATCGCAACAAATGTCAAAGTTTATTTCCCATTTTAGGGATATTAAATAAAGATTTGTCACGTACCCATCGAAGAGGCAAACGTAAAACTTTAAGTGTTTTTTTTTTTCTTCTCTTATTGCTTTCAACCATATGATAACTGTATTTTCCTGAGCGTCAACACCAACCTTGACACCAACCTATTTTTAAGAAATTCATGAATGGTTTTGGCCTACTTTGATTTTCATTCCTTCTCGTAGGCGTTTCTCTCCCCATTCGCAGCATACCAGAGAAATTGACATTTTTGCGTTGAGCTGAAAAACATTTTGGCATTTGGTTTCTAATCTACGCCTCGCACCCTCAAACTGAATGGCATCACGTCTGTGCTAAATAGAATTTTCCGAGTTGTTCTTGTTGCTGTTGGCATGTCTTAAAACTTGGCCGGAAGTTGTGAACGCAACTTCCGCTTTTGAATTTTAAATTTAGCTTGGCCGAAAAAAAAAAAAAAAAACAAAAACGAAAAATTACTAAAAATAACGGCAGACTTTCTACCCGCACATTGCAATTAGGAGAATACAGTTGCAAAATCTCCGTTACCAGCGTTTTGTCTCCCTTCTGTCCCGCACACGCAGGGCGGGCTGTCAACATTAACATATGTTGGCATATGTTTGGCCAGGAGCTGCCAACGCAGCTCCATCCACCTGCTGTGCCATGTCCATGAATAACAATTCAAAGCCTGCCAGCCCCCAATTGTATATGTATGTGTGTATGTGTGTGTATGTCAGCCGCCAATGTTGTCGTGGCCATTACTCATACGCCATGTTGGCAGGAGCTAAAAAAAAGCGAGACGAGCTCACACACACACACACACATACTTAATTACCACACATACACACACGCACACTCTCACATACATGCGAACATGCTGCGAGCATGTCAGCATACGTTGTCTGTAGTCTGGGCAGTTCGACAGTCTAGAAGCTGTTAAAAAACGTTTTGACTAACGGTTAAATCATAATAAAAAAAAAGGGGGAGAAGAAGCAGCAGAGGTAGAAAACCAACATAGAACCGCCAACAACAGCTCGGCAACAACAATGTCTGCACATGTCCGGCGGCAGCAGCAATTGTTGTTGCTGGCGGCCACAAGGTGCAGTCAACAACGATAACAACAACAATAACAGCAGCAGCAACATTCTGCGCCCGCATGCACATTAACAGACTGCCCATGGGCAGAGCTACTGATGCACCGCTCATGCATTGTCTGCACTCACACACGCAAGTGCATATGGCAGCTAACAAAGCTTGCGGCAGTTCACTCACACACAAACACACACATGCGCGCACTCGTGCTGACTGTCGTCGCTTTTAACATCCACGAGATTTGCTTTGTTTAAATTAAAAAAAAAAATGAACTCATGCTAACGCTTGCCTGCTCTAGCCGCAGCTATGCACTCCGTACAGCACTGTCTCTCTTTAACACACGCTCTCTTTGCTCTCGCTTTCGGTTCTGTTTCGGTTTTCTGTTCTATTGCTGATAGCTTTCGCCGACAAATGCTTACTGCCGCCACACAACGAAACGCTCTTGCGGTCCAACAACAACTGAGCGCAGCTGGCGCTAAGAAGTGGCCGCCATGGTGATTCTGCTGTTTGTTTATCGTGCTGCTGTTAGTTGGACCTCTTTGCCAGCCGCTGCTGTTGTGTTCGATTGCAGATGGTGCCTGTTATGTTAACACTGCAGGCTCTCTTAAGAGAGTGACCGACCGAAAGCCATGCAACAGTCTGTTGCTGCGGCTGCTGCGATTGGTGATGCTGTTAACTAGCGCTGTTAATTTACATTGGATGCTCAGAACAGCTGTTAAGGCTGTTAATAAGCAAATTTGTAGACTCTTAGCTATGAGTAATGTAATAAAAAATGTATAATTAAAAAAAATATATATATAAAAAAAAAAACAATAATACATAAAAAAATATAAGCAATTTAATCAATTTTGCTTACAGTTTTTTTTTTTTAGCATTTTTTGTAAATCTTTTCCCTAAGCCAACAGCTTGTATTTAACTGAATATACATTTTTAATATGATGCCATTTAGGTCTAAATGGTTTTTCTGCTACTTTTATTTATTTTCAATAATTCTTTACAAATCCCGCAGTTAAGTTGCTAACCAAGCTGCAAAAACAGAAAATCCACTTGATAAATGTTAAATTCAAGAACCCTTAAAAAAAGCCGCACCGAAGAGTGCGGCAAGCAAGCGGGCATAAAGTTAAATTCGTGTCCTCTTTCAACGCAATCAACACAAATGCTACTTAAAAATTTATTTGCGACACGCACGAGACCAGCACGCCGTACGGTGTGGGCGGGGAAGGTCCTCAGAGTGTCAGAGATACCCGTATATCCGAGTATATCCGAGACTGAGGCGTTGCAAAGCACAAACACTTAGCCAGCCTACACACGCACACACACACGCACACATGGGGCACTGTCATAGAGGCACATTCATATAGAGGCAAAAAAAGGACAATCAACATTTTAACACTTTAGAGGCAGAGCTGTGAAATAAGCAAGTGTGTGCGCGTGTGTGTGTGCACATACATATATACACGCGCATGTGTATCAGTGTGCGCTGATGGAAGGGTTTACTGAATGGCCAGCTGAAAAATGTGTTGCGGTCATGCATTTTTATACGTTTTAGTCTGGAGCATGGAGCTAAGCGTGTGCGGGCAAGGATGCCGGGGCCACAGGGTCCGGGGCCATGGCCCAGGACCACGGACATGCCACAGGAAGCAGGCAGAAGCAGCACAGCGAGTGGCAGACAGAAGCAGACGTTGGCCTCCCATGCAGACGCTTGACATGCTTCGACTCGAGAATTTTCACAAAATTGTCACACAGAGATGGCGAGAAAGCTCAGACTGTGTGTGTGTGTGTGTGTGTTTAGCTATATGATATATTTACTTGCCTCGCAAATGTATATAGATATATACAAATCGAAAATCAACAGGCAAATAAATGCAGACAATTTAAATGCGTGCGAAAACGTGTCATTGATATAGATATATGTATACATATATGTATATGTATTTACAGTAGTTAGTCTGGTTGGATTTTAATAGCAATTAGGCGGCACACGTGAGAGTTGGCCGGACACGTAGCTTGTACAAATATTTAGCTATGAAAGCAAGACAAGTTTTTAGCCAAATCTTGGCTGGAACTTTTGGCGTAAATCCGAGCACCAAAAACTTTTCTAATCAAACACTTGCCCAGTTGATGGCGCTGAAAACTATGCTACACTCAAGTGCGGTGGCTGTATGTGTGTGTGTGTGTGGCTGCATGTGTGTGTGTGTGTGATTTTGTGTGGGTGCGGTGTGCATGTCCAACTACTGCCAAAGCTCAACTTGTTTGTTTGCTTGTTGCTTGTTCCCTCTCTTTCTCTCTTTATCCATATCTCTCTCACTCGGCCTCTCTGGGGTAAATAAAGCCGCTCGATTTGGCCACAGCAAAGTTGCTCGAGTGCAACATGTGAGGCAACTGAGCCGAGCCACTCACACACACACACACACACAGCAACAGGAGCTGGCCTATACTGTGCAGGAAATGCTGTTAGCCGGCGCATGTAAATGATTGCAGCGTAATGAAGCTGCACAAATGCACACTAAAATTCGTTGCACTTGCACCGGATGTGATTGCCACAACCCGAGCTGGGCTGGCCAGTGGCCATATATGTAGTCAGACGTATTGGTTTCATAGTCAAGTGCCAAGTGGCAATTGCTTCATTGCGCGATGCATAAGATTATTATTAATTTAAGAGCAATTAATTGGCTATCGAGCGCAGCGTGCCTGCAGAGATGCATCAATTTATGATTACAAATATACATACATACATGGGTTGGTGTGTGTGTGTGTGACCTACTTTATTGATATGCGCGTCATCTGTGTGCGTGTGTGTGTGCGCTGCACTTTATTTATGCTAAAACAATTTCAAATCAACATATGCTGCGCTGCCTCCGCTCTTATGCCCCGCAAAATATGCTACGCAAACATAAACAACTCGGAAATGTTTGATATATGCTGTTCACATTAAGTTTTAGGCAGAATGTCAACAGCGACTGCGAGAGAGAGAGAGAGAGAGAGGCTGATATGAAAATTAAATTAAGTTTGATATGCGAGCTTAATTGAGATGGCTGCGTGGGCGCTGGCGCTGGCTTTAGCGACAGATATATGTATTACACATAAATTACTTTATTTATGCTTTGCTTTCATTTTTATTTACTTTTTTATTATATTTTCTTTGCTGATGAATTATTTACAGATTGCTGTCCTGCTAACATTTAGGCAACATAATCTAAACAGAAAGTAATTAACATACATTCTTAGAACTGTGGGCGGCATGCCAGATGGAGATATATAATGTAATAGCAGAGACATTTTAATGTGGCATATGATTTATTTTAAAGTAATGTCTAATAAGATAGCTCTAGAGAGTGGAAATAGTTTAGAATAGAATAGATTCTGGCAAAGCTAAAATACATTAGAAGACTCCATATTATGCACACGTAAATAATAATGGGCTGTGAATGGTAAGTCTATCGAGATATTTGGCTCCAAGAGAGATATTTAGTCCAATATTTTCAGCCTTCAATTATCTCTCAAAATTTACACAACTCTTTCTTTTCGTTCTTTTTATATTTTAAAAGCCCTACAATAATTCTATAAAAATTATGCGCATAAATTAAATGGATTTGCACAAATAAATCAAATTTAATAAATAGCTCTTTTGTCTTCAGTTGGCAGCAGGAGCAGAACAGCCTCGACTAGATAAATTTGATTAATTTGCTGGCTGTTATTTCTTCTTCTTCTTCTTCTTGTACCTCCACTTTATTTGGGCATGCAAGCAGTCAGGTAATCAACGTTCGAAATACGTCGCAGGCAAAGCCACAAAAGCCCTAAAAGACACTTCATCAGGCAAGCGAGTGAACAAGTTGCTGCTGCTAGGTAACCCCTAGCTGTACACCTGCACACACGCACACGAGTGTAGCTACAGGTAAATATATACATATATTGGTTTCAGCTTTGGTTGCTTCAAACATTGCAAAGGGGGCGTCGACGGCGGCCTTGTAAACACGTTCACAGTTATAAAAGCATATAAAATTTCCTATTTAACTTCCGGCATGTTTCACACAGACACACACACACACACATGTAGAGTGAAAGAGAGAGAGAGAGTGAGAGTCTAACACACACTTAGAGAGCCCATGTCATGTGCGGCCGCTGACATGGAAAGTCTAAAGAAAACATATCCGTGACAAAGTAAAGTAAACCAGCTGCAGGTGCAAGCAACAACAATAATGCCCCTAGCAGTTGTTGCTCCCTCTCTAACACAGTCGCCCTCTCTCTCTCACTCTCCATCTCCCTCTCTCTCTATCGCTGTCATTCGCTCTTTCAGTCGCCTTGTCTATCTTGCACTTTCGCTCTGCTGCTCGCTGCTCGTCGTCCTTCGCCTGGCTTGATTCCATTTGCGGCGCGCACAAAGCTAAAGCAAAGTTGGTAAGTAAGTTGCAAGCAGCACAAAAATTGAATTCAGCTGCAGGTGGCAGCAGTAGCAGCAGCAGCAGCAGCCGCACCTTGAGCAGCTGAGCTGGGCTGACAGGATGTGTGACAGTCTATTGAATTGAGTTTGCTGCGTGCCTTGACAGCCACAGGATTTAACGCTCCCCAGTCATATAGTGCTTTAATATTTAATAAGCTGACTCTGACTACCGTCAGCGACATTCAACTTGGCTAGAAACGGCATAATATACTATGTATATGTATGGACGTGTGCTGTATGTGTTTATTTGCCGAGTCCTGCTGAGGCAGCAGCAGCAGCCGCAACAGCTTGCGCATACCAAAGAGCCAACTTGTTTTATTATTCATACTTTTTATAAACTGCAAATTTATCCAATTAGCAAAAAGAAAGAAGAAGAAACAAAAACAAATCAAGGTCTAACGAAAGGAACAGCTCTTAATCACGGAGAGAAATGCTTTTTGTCCATCAAATCTGTGCTGTTTGTGGCTCTTTCTTGGGGGGTTTTCATTGAAGATGCGGCTGCAAAAGGTGAAACGGAAACTGAGACACAGACAAGGACGACGACTGCGACGGTTACTGCGGCCATTGCTTGTGGCTTTCCATCAAAAGAGTTACTGAAGCGCTGTGATTTCTCAGTTCTGACCTAAAAACTCTGCTCTTTGAAATGCTCAATTATGATGAATACATTTATGATGAATGACTACTCAGCTGAGGGGCTGTGATAAAATTACGGTATCTAACATAGACTAAAAATGTATGATGGATCTGTAAGATAGGGATTTCAGTGTAAAAATGTGTTTTTTTTTAAGATAGTTAAAATGACAACCTTCCTAATCTAAAGAGAATGTAAAGAATCTAATTTTAATTAATTTAAGCAATAAATTGAGTTCAATGCTGAAAGGTTTTACTCTATGCGAATATACATATAAACATAATCTATGTCTATACACATAATCTATTCAACAAGCTGTTATAGAGGTATATAAGAAAATATTATTGTATATGTATATGAAAAAAAAAAAGACTGTAACTTTCTTTCTTTTTATCTCAAGAGTTTCGTATATTTTAACTAACTTTATTTATTTATTTTTTTTTTTATATTATATTATGCAGTAGTAGTAGCTAATTTAAATAAAATAAAATAATGAAATAAAAAAATTTATGCTGCGTTTATCTGCTTCTTTTGTATTTCTAATTTTATTTTAATTTTATCATACATTTTTAATTTAATTTAAGTGCATTTAAAAGGCAATTTTCAAAGGAGAAAAATGTTTAAATATAAAAATTTACCTTATTAAATACTTAATAATTTTTTAAAATTCTATATATATATATATATATATATATATATAATTTTTTTTTTTTTTGCACAGGCATAAATAAACTTTTACATATATGTATGTTTGGGCAAAATAGTGTAGCACTTGGTATTAGCTGAAGGACTCTGCAGCATTTAAGGGTGCAGAAATGGGCGTCTCACAACAATTCAACATTTTAGGCAATGCTCGAGTACAGGCGGAGAGCTCTAGGCCTTAAGAGCGCACAAATATTTTACTCATCTCAAAATTCATCAATATACACATGCATATACACATACACATATCTATGTGTGCAGAAATATCAAATATGTATTCATATATGCTCAGCACTTTTTTGTTTTGTGCAATTCATCTCGAACTATTTGGCAAGATTCATTGTCAGAATACGCCCAATGCCTGAACTCGAAGAAGATGTGAGCATGTTGCAAGGACTCGAGTGCTCAGCCTCAATCAGCCTCAGCTGTTGTCTGCAGCCAAAGCAACAACAGCAACAAAAACTCGATGCCGACATTTGTCCGGGGCACGTTCGTTGCTCGTTTCTTTTTGCTGTTGTTGTTGTTGTTGTTTTGCCTTTGTCGACTGGCTGCCAAAATTGTCGGCACATTAATCATAATTTAATGATTAGCGCAAGTTTTGTTTATTAAATATTCCAGCGGCTGAATCTGGCTGCTGTTTTTGTTGTTGTTATTGTTATTTACGAGTGCTGATGCCACGCGTCGATAGCTGGCTTCAGCCTCAACGTCATAAATTGCAATTATTTCAGCAACGCAATAAACCAAATATTCAACCAATTTTTTTATGGCCAACGCCTTTGGCCAGACTCCAATTTATGGCGAAAATGCAACAACTGCAAACAGCTGTCGGCAAAAATCTGTCAGACGACAGTCTTCTAAGAAGCTACCAGAAAAAATATAATAGTATAAAAAATGTATATATATTTATATATATGTATGTATATATGTATGTTAAAGAATTTCTTGGGTGGCACGTGCCTGCCACTGATTGTGTGTCCTTTGAGCAGTGACTCCTTTGAATATTTATTTTCCCGGTCGCACAGATAGAGCAATATGAAAAGAAGGAAGCTGCACTTTGAACCAGGTTTTGAGATATATATTTATATATATAAATGTATATATGTGTATACATACATGCAAATACTGCAGTTTCCCTGCGAAGAAATTGAATTTCTGTTATTTTTCTAGAGCTGTTTAAGACTTTCTTTAATATTCTTATGAAGCATGTCTGCTTTCTAAAAATGCGTATTAATTTAGCTAATCTTAAAAAAAAAAAAAAAAACGTTTAAAAATCTAATTTTAAATAAAAGAAGCATTCGGTTATATTAAAGTAATATTTTTTATATAATTTTCAGTTAGTTGGCATCATCTTAGCTCTGATGAAATAAAGATTATCAAAGCAAAGTCTGAGTCTGAAATATTTGAATACGTCATCGCTTGGATGCATCTCAGATTTTTCACAGTGAGCTAATGAATCATCAAGAGGGAACAAATCGAATTTATTTAATGCAAGTTTGTGTAATAAGATCATATATATGACATAAAAAAGGGCTAAGCATAACAAACGAAGCTAATTAAAGCAAAAGGAATGGTATAGGGAAGAATAAAAATTTATAATATTATATGTATATATGCAAGAACTGATTTATCACAGTTGAGCCTATAATATATATAAATAAATAAAATATATAATAAAATAAAATAAATATATAATAATAATAAATAAAATATATTCTTATTCTTATTGATTTTAATTTCGCTTTCAAGCAATCCCTTTATCCCTTTCTAAATATTTAATCATTTAACTATAATTAAATATGCACACAAATCCAATAAAACCCAAATGAGATTAATTTACCAATTAATGTATTATTATTAAAAATATGCCTGCTGTGCAGAAATATACAAATATATGTATTTATTATTTGTATACGTTATATCACTAAGCGCTGCCCATAAAACAACTATATATAGAGTAAATGTAGTACTATATATACTATATGCTACATATAGAGCATATTGTAGGTATGTATGTGTGTGTGTGCGATCGTTCGGCACGCAACTTGCCGCTGCAAGCAGAGCGATAAAAATCCACACAAAAGAGAACAACAGAGGTAAAGAGAGACAGCGAGTAAGTGAGAAAGAGAGAGAACGAAAGAGCATACAAAAAAGAGAACAAGAATTTGCTGGTTGCTCAACAGATGCAAAACTCACGAATGTCGCATGACATAAAGCCAGTGTGTGTGTGTGTGTGTGACATTGGCTTGATTTGTCGCAATCCGGGCGTACAATGTGTGTGTGTGTGTGTGTGTGATAGCAGCGAGGGGCAGCAGTGTGGGGCAAGTGAGAACGCGCATCATTCGCGATATTTTGTCAGCGGGCAGTTAGCTAATTGATAATCAAACAGTAAGCCGAGAAGTCGACTGTACTTGAGCGAACCGACGGACAGAGGGACGGATGGACGGACGTACAGACTGGCCAGGTCTAATTAGACGCGCTTGTAAGGTCAGCGTGCAACGTTGCGTATGCGCAATGTGCAAATAAGGTAAAGTGTGAACGCAATATTGCGCATACGCCGCATGGCCAGCGACTGCAAGCGACAAATGCAGCTGCGAGGCACAAGTTCAAGTGCATTACGCACACACACACACGCACACATTCAACATTAATTGAGGGCAAATGTTGATCAGATCAATGTCATGGCATGGCATGGATACAGCCTATCTATATAAACTATATATCTATATATATCTTTGGCTGGCTGCTGCTGCGACCCTGGCAGCATTTAACAAATTGCAATTGGTTCAAGATCAGCGACGCAACGTTTTGGCTTTTGGCTTTGCGATTGGCCTGCGATATTTCTCTCAGTGTCCATTGCTAACCTTGCGACAATTGATTTTTTCTGCTCGCCAAGTATCGAAGTAACATTGTGTGTGGTGTGCGTGTGTGCGTGTGTGTGTGAATTGCTGAGCGTCTTAGTCATACGCTGTTCTTGCAAGTCGTTCGGCTTATCAGGGCTGCGTAATCCGCGACTGTTGCCACTGCCCCGCATCTAAGTCATTCGAGTCGCTGCTTGGCATTGTTTTTGGAAATGTGGTTGCACTTGGCTGTTAATGTGCCGCGCAGTCACAGTCACAGTCACACTCACAGTCAGAGCCACGGCCCGTGGACAAGACGACAACAACAATAGTGAGCTGTCGATGCGCAGCGAGGCTGTCAAGCTGTGCTCTCTCACCCACACACCCCCTCTCACTCTCTCTCTCTCTCTCTCTCTCTCTGTCTCTCTCATTCACTCAAAGTTTATAGCCAGCTCTTTCATTCATTGCATTTTCAGGGTCGTCACAGCGGCAAATCGCTGTGTGTTGCATCTAAATCAACAGATGTGTGCTAGACAGCTTGTGCTATACTAGAAAAACCAGACTGCTGTGCGTATAGGGTATACACACATACATATAGTTTATAGACTATAGCGTATACATGGCCAAATGGGGTGCTCTGCTGACTTTGAAAAACGCTTTGAGTGACAGCCGCTTTGTTTGCCTGCTATAAATATATGAGTAATAACATTTTTAACTGCCTAAACTAAGAACTTTAACTTGAAATGTATAAAAAAAATAATATATATAAAAAATTTATTTTGCCAATATATATATATATATATATATATATATATATATATATATATATATATATATATATATATATATTTTAAATATATATATTGGCAAAATAAATTGGCATGAAAATAACCAAAGGCCATTTATTTACAAGTTAATTAAACCTATTGATTTAATATGACAAAAGAAATGAATCAAAAAAATTGACTATTAAATAAACTTTTCATTTATATTAATTTTTTGTTAAAAATTTATCGGAAAAACAATTTTTTAACTATTTTAAATTTAAGTAAAAAAATATTATTCCATTATTCTTTGTTATTTCATTCACTTTTTGTGCTTTAACTCCATTATTCTTTGTTATTTCATTCACTTTTTGTGCTTTAACATTTTTACTCCCTCTGCTTTGATTTAGTTGTGCAATTTTATGCTTGAATAATAAATGTAATATATGTAATTTTATAATATTCCACGCACCTGCTGGACTCAATCGAATGACAAATTGCACCGCATGAATGTCAGAGAAAAAAAGAGTAAAAATAAAAAATTTCAATTGAATGAAAATTGTTTTTTGATGCAGCTCTCAGGGCTTTGGCATGTTGCACATGCAAATTAATAGCACAGCATAATAAATGTATATAAATAGCATTATTTATATATATAGATGATATATGTATGTGTGTGTGTGCGTGTGTGTAGATATTGCAGCCATCAGTGATAATCGAGTTGAACTTTTATTTAATTTTCTGGCACTTGATTAATGACTGAGCCGAGCAGCTCTGCCAGCAGAGACAGCAAGAGACAACAGATCCATGGGTTGTATATAAGCCATATACAGCTCTTCAAATGATCCCCAAATGATCTTCTGGTCAAACATGTTGCCTGCCTATCGAACATGTTGGCTGGCCCAGCAGTCAACAGTTGTCCAGGCTGCCGCCAAGAGCTGTGCCAGCCTCAATCTGCATCATGTCCAATGCCAATCAAACATGTGCACGAACTTGACTTTCAATGTAAAGCGAACAAGGCGAAAGCGACGTCGACGTCGGCGTCGACATCGACTTCGACTTTGCCGCTAGCTCTGATCGCTGCAGCAACCTTGACCCGGTTCTTGAAACTGCAATGGCAACAGCAACAGCTGCCGTCACTTGTGCAACATTGAGAGGGAGAGGGAGAGAGTGCGAGAGAGAGAGAGAGGCTGCCAAACGGGTTTGCCGTGGCCGGCAAAGAGAGTGAGGACCGGCAGAGAGCGCGACAGATCGTACGACACGATGCGACGCGACTCGTCGCTGCGCATGCGCAAAATCTACAATTCGCTGTGACGATTCATGACCGCACACCCGCCCTCCTGCCCGCCTGCCCCACTGCACCTGCATGGCCAATTGGTCGCTTTAGTGAATTGGCAATTAGCGCAGCGCAGCGCGCAGTCATTTTTTATGCTCATATTTACATTGCACGCACACGCATTATTAACTATCTGTTGTTGTTGTTGTTTGTTTTTTATGATTATTATTGATGTCTTAATGTGGCTGTGCGGCAATGATGGTCAGCCAGTGCTGACCAGGCCCGGACGGGCAGCCACGGCTCACGGCATTGAACGTGGCTTGTTTGGCAAAACGCTGACGCTGACGCTGACGCTGACGCTGACGGTGACGGTGACGGTGACGGGGTCTGACGTCAGCGCTTATGGCCAGCGCCTGGCCGCCTGGCTGCCTGGCCGCGAAGGTCGAGGTTAATTAAGTTGTCTTTGGCCGTGCATGGCGACCTTGTCTCGTTTGCTTTGCGCTGCAGTCGCCGCTGCTGCTGCTGCAATCTTGACATTTAGGCTCAAGTCGCTCCTGTCACACACACACACATGCACACACACTCTCTCTCTCTCTCTCTCTCCGCCTTAATGCATTATTAATTGTTGCAAATGAATGCAAAACTCTGCTGCAGCAGGCAAGACAGGCGCTCGCACTCACAAGTTAATTGGTTTACAATTTTATTAAAATTCAATTACGCTGCGGCTCTCGGCCTCTGCGGAGCCAGCGAGGGGTGGGAGGAGTAACTGTAGCCAGGCAGCCTGCACTCGACCGTGGCATTTGGTTAAGCTGAAATGCCTGTACGTGGGAAGCGTTTGCCGTGTGGCGTTGTTACTCCTTGCGGCCGCTGCTACCACTGCTTCCACGGCTCGCGCGGTTTGTCCTTCTCCGGCAGCTCTTCAATTCTCGCCAATTCTCAATTCCCAGTTGTCACGTCGCACCGTAGCATATTCCGTATTAAATTGTTGCTGGCAACGTGAGTCAGTTTATTTGCAGCAGTTGTTGTTGTTGTTGTTGTTGTTGGTTGCACGAATGACAGCTTTGCAATTTAGTTGCAAATTGGCAGTGAGTGCTGTGCCGTGCCGTATGGCAAGGCGACAGACGGCAGGCGACAAGTTGCCGAAGGTAGCGCCAAAAGAAAAGAAATCAATGTGCAACAGCGAATGTGCATAAGGGGTTGTCAGCTGCACAAGTGTGTCCCTGTGTGTGTGTGTGTGTGTGGGGCATGCAACTAAGTGGAAGTCTGCAGACTTTGTGTCTGTGTGTTGTTTTTGAAATGGAACTGGGAAATTGTCAAGCAAACAATATCAAAACTCTCTTGGGCCAAATACGTAGGGACCCAAGCGGCTCGAACAAGGCTAAGCTGTTTAGAAAACATATTGATTACAAGAACAAGAAGAGGAAAAATAAAAGAGTCTATGCTTAAAGACAACTTGTGTGTGCAGACCAAATTGAAGTTGGCTTCGTTCTTTAAATGCATTTTTATGCGCTTCATTTGCACTGGAGAAATGTGAAATATAAGTGAGAAATGAGAGAGAGTGAATATAATCAAATTAATTAAAGTTCAATTAAAAAAAAAAAATAGCTAGGCTAGGCTAAAATATATCTAAAAATTATAAGTAAAGAGAAAAATATTAAGAGATATGCCTGAGTGAGTCTGTAATACTTAGACAAAAATATTTGCGCATTTAAAATTCAAATTCCCATAGACTTCAAATAGTTTTTCATTTAACTGATCTTTCGCTTGGCGCGCGAACAAAATTATTTCATCAAAGCGAAATACGAAGCGAGCCCAAAATCGCCACAAAAATATGCCACAAAATGGGCAACGAAATGGGGCAACAAGTGCGAAACCCCAAAGAATAGGCATCAAAGAGCCAGCGCGTAAAGAAGTCAAACAGAAAAAGTAAAAAAAATAAAATAAAATAAAATAAAATAAAATGAAAATGAAATGAAAAATAAGTGAAGCAGGCAAAAGCAAAAGAAAAGTGAAAGAAAATGCCGAGCTCAGCCGCTGCTGCTGCTGCTATTTGCTTAATTAAATGCGCAATAAGTGGGCGTGGCATGGTAGGCGTAATGAAAATAATACAAAAAAAAGGAAGAAAATTCAACGGTCAAATAGCGTGCGCTAAGCAGCAAAAGACAAAACAGAAAAAAAAGAACGAAGCGAAGAAAAATTAAAATAAAAGTTTTTGCTGCGCGTATTTGATTACAAAGCATTTATAAGCGGCGAGGATAGCGGACGGCGGACGGCGGACGGCGGCAAGGATAGCAGGCGAACCAACACACTCAGCGCAATGAAATCAAGAAATAATAAAACGCAAAAACTTGCAACACCAACAACAACTACAACAACAACAACAACAACATCTGCAGGTAAATCATTAGGGCACCGACTTAGCTATAATTAATGAGCAACTGGAACAACATCGCTGAGCAAATTAACCTGAACTGCTTAGGGTCGAGCAGGGAGCTCCCTCGGTCTATGGCCAGGGCGGGCTGTTTGTCCAACTCCGGGCGGAGTTCAAGTGCAATTAAAACAGCGCAACATTTTGCTTGTAATCCTCTCGCTATGCGCCACATCCGCCAGCTATTGCGTATCCCAACCTCATTCATTCATTTAGGTAACTTTATTTTGTGGCCAGCTGTCATGAGGACCTTCGAATGTGGATCTCTTTATGACGTCTTTAAGTTTGTATCGTGTCAACGCGAACTCAATGAGCCTGAGTTTTTATACATTTTGTTCCATATTTATTCTTTGTTCTTTTAATATGTCTAACATTAAATCGTCTTTTAAGCATAAAGACTCTTTCGACTTGGCCAACTCTTTCCACGCCCCCCATGACTATGCTCATATTTAATTCAACCTCTGAGGTGTCATCTCTTCTTCATCAGCTGTCATCTCTACTTCAGCTTTTGTCATCTCTGTTTTTACATTAAAATTTCTTATGCAAATGTTTTTATATAATTATGAACTGATTTTTGTTTAGCTTTAACATCAAGATATTGTTATTGTTTTGACAAGCCATCGATAAAAATCGATACCGATTTTTTCAATTTTTCCTTCAATCTTTTTCCTAAAACATCTCTGAGAACTAACATTTTATAAGATACTTGCAATTCTTTTATGCCATAGATCTTTTAACCTTCCTATAATGTTACTCCAATGCAACGTTAAACTACATACCGATAACTCAGCTGCTATCAATATCGATATTTAATTGACTTTAGCCATGAGCTATTGGTGTGACTTATTCAAGTATTCTTATAATGTTTGCATGGGCTATCGATGTCTATGATCGAAGACTGTCTTCTGTCTTCTCTCTTTGGCAACCGATTAATTAAACAATCTGTTATCGATTACCCAACCTAATGCCATCACAGTCACTCATTAAAAGTTGTTCTTCAATAATGCTCATTTCAGATCTCTGCCTGCACGATAACTGAACTATTGTGAATATGTTTATCACGTCAAGGAATCCCCCTTTGTGCGTAAATGTGCTAGGCCCTGACACTGGCTGCTGTCTGGGCTCATATTGTTATATGGCTGCCTATGGGCCCTTTTGTTGTGGTGCCAGAAACTTTTGCCAGTTAATTATTAAGTAGATACACGAATTTATTGCGACTTCAGCCGCAGGCACGCCCGCACGCCCCGTTCGCCCGGCTGCCCCTTTCGTTGCCCTTGCGTTGCGGACTCTGTGTGTGTGCGTTGAGGTGTAAACGTGCGGATTAAGTGTCTTGCTGTCAGACCACAGTGAGAGAGGGAGAAGGGGAGAAAGAGCGAGAGAGAGAGAGAGAGAGAGATATGTATATCAATGTATTTTGGAGGCTGGATGAAATTTACGCTTCGCTTGGAACTTGGCCAGAAAACTTGGCTAATTTTGTTGCCGTTGCTGCTGCGGCTGCGGCTGCGGCTGTTGTTTGGCTCTAGCGCTCTCAGGTGAGCATTGAAAAATTGATGAGATTTTGTGAGCTTTGGTTTTTTGTTTTCATAGAACTTTGCGCCCCAAACACTCGAACTTTAAAGCCAAACGAGTTGAGTGAGCCAAAGCAGACAGATATAAAACATTATTTCCGTCAAGAGTTTGCCAACTGCCAGAGCAAAATGAAAAAAGAAATGAAAAAAGAAAGACACCAAATGAATAGAAAATGCCAAACAGCTGGCGCAACAAAAACTTACAGCCAAGAAGAAGCACAGGAAGAAGAAGAAGACGAAGAAGAGGCGCATATAGAAAGTGCACACAGCCAGTGCATATGCCAGGCAAAAAAATAGAAACGAAGGCATAAATGGATTCCGGGTACACACAAAAAAAAAGAAGAAGAGAGAATGAAAGTATTGATGCCGGACATGAATCTATAACGAATCTGTTGGCCATATTGATTGTGTGGCCAGAGGAAGCGCTGCAAAGCGCAGCAAAGTATGCAATAAAAAGCATGCAAAGGAGTGCGAGCACGGCAGAGGAAATCAAACTTGTGATTGACTTTGCCAGCTGCTGGCACTTGAGCACATTTGCCAGCTATTGCTATGGTACGGAGGACACAGTGAACGTAAGCCGATTTGTGGGCACACACACATTCACTCACACACACACATATAGAGTCTCATATAGATGCATTGGTAGACCTCTCTGTGTCATTTGCGATTTTTAATTGAATTTCCTGGCAGGCACACTTTTGTTGTCTAGCAAACGCATTGAAGGCAATTTAAGCGGCAGTCAAGTGAGGCACAAAAGGGTTAAACACACTCACACACTCACACACACACACACACACACACACGTATTCGAATGAATATCAATGAACTGTCATAAAACAGGCGCCAGCATATGGCATTGGGGCGTGTGGACAACAAGAGGCAACTGCCACTGACAGCCGCCTGACACGTAGGCAAACATTTAAGCGCCCAACGAACAAACAAGCACACAAACAACAATAACAACAATAGTTCACACTTGGAACAAAGCGCTTGACATATATGTACATATATATACACACACATACGTACACCCATACACTAATGTGTACACACACATATGTAAACATTTATATGCAGAGCAGCAGACAGTCAAAGAATCTCTCGTTAGATGTGGAACATAGAAGTATTGCTGAAAGTTAATTGAGTGTTGAAAGCGACATGATTTGTTGAACTTTCAAGTGCATTTTATATATAATATTAATGAAAATATTTTAAGCAAACTGGTGAAGTCTCAAACTATAATATTTAATTTAATTATAAATTATATATATATAAATTAATTCGGTTTTTGTTTACAACTTTAACTATACAAACGTTAAATGAAATTTTTATATTAATTAAATGTGAATAAAAAAAATAAATAAATAAACTTTAGTTAAATTTCATACAACAAAAAATATATGTATATGTATATATATTTTTTTTTTCATTATTTGAATATTTAATAAAAATATTTAAATAAAGTTTGCATTTAAATTAATTGAATTTTTTGTATTTAAACATCATTGAATTCATCTTAATTTAATTTTTAAGTGAAAAAATATATTGTGTTAAAAAATGTCGAATGAGTTCAACTTTTTGCAACTCCTAATTGAATTAACAATTTTCGTTATTCGACCATAGCTTTTTCTCTCTGTGTATGCATACCTTTCGACGCCCATATGCACTCGCACACATATTTCCATATACCCTTCGTATAGAGTCATATAGAGCCTGTTTGAGTTTCGGGTCATTTGGAACTGTCAATGACATGCGATTTGAACCAATGACAGTTTAGGCGTAGGTCTCTGCTCTTAACAAGATCAACAACAGCAGCTGGCTTAAAGTTCTTCAAAAAGGTCGCAAATTTAATGAAATTTCCATGTGGAGTGAACTTTATTTTATACACATATATATTAATATACATATACATATGTGTATGTGAGCTTGTGTGTTGGCTGACATGGCGTATGATTAATTTAAGAGCTTGGCTTACGCTCGGTTTCCATGTCTAATAAACTTTATCTAATAAATATACAGACACACATACACATACATATATATGTATTTAGCTGCTAAAGCGTTTGCCAAATTGTATTTGCTTTGACAGCGGCAAAACCTTTTGAGCTCTTTTATGAATTTTCCTCATTTCCCTGACATGGTGTCTGTGTATGTATTTTTGATTAGCTATTTAAGAGTTTGTAACTGCCTGTGTATATACACACACATGTGTGTGTGTGTGTGAGAGCCGCAAACATTTACGAGCGCCCGCCCGGTGGAGTCGCGTCTTTTGGCTGCCGCAAAAGTTTAAATTGTCTGGGCACATTTCACTTATAACGATTATTTATTTATTTATTCAATATCTATCCGCACTTACCGAAAACATAAAATGCTCGACTCTGCGCTGGCCTTGAACATGTCAGCTGTAAAGATAGTAAACAGATACAAAATTTTACTTGCTGAAAAGTTTACTGAAAAAGCCAAATTCATTTTGTGCAAATTTTCGATAAGAATTTCTGGCAAATTTTTATTAATAAATTTCCATATTAATATTGATTAGCAATGAGAGTGAAAAATGGTGAAAGGATATTTAATTATTTTATGTCTTTTTATTATTATTATTTATTGTTAATTGAGATTTGAAATTGATGAAGAGCAAATATTAATATTAAAATGATTTCTGCTATCGCATAGCAAATAGCAAAGCCCTTTTTATATTTTCTTTTATTTAATTAGTTTATTAAATAATAAAGTGAATTTTTAAGTCTTCAGCTAAGAAATGTATTTAATTTTGTTTTATTTTTTTATTGAAAAATTAAGAAAATTTTTTATCTAGCGATATTTTAAGAAATGTAACTGAATAAAGATTTTTATAATTCTCAAAACAGATCCTTTTTGGAATCAAGCTTATATTTATTTGTATTTACACTGCTTCAAGTAATATATTTTTCACATATTTTTAATAAAAAGCTCTTGACTTTATTCATTCGAATTTCTATTGATTCTTTATCCCAACGTTTATATGCAGACCATTGCACATACAGCATAGGCATTCGAAGTGTAATTACTTTTTACTTTATTGATAGTTCTGATCGTTTATAAAAGCATAAAGGAATGAAAACATTCCAGCAAATTAAACAAAAAGTAAATTTAAATAATATTTTTATATAATATATATAATTACAGCCAGCCACTATAATATTTCAAATGTCCAGCCGCACGTATATATTAACTGGCGTTTATCTTCCAGTCCATAACACTGCGATAGTCAAGCATAGTCAAGCCTTTTTATATGCATCTTTTGAATAATCAACAAAAAAAAAGAGTGTCAAATCAATGCAAATTGACAAGCACTTAATGCCAATGGCCCAGATATGCATGTTGTCATGTATTCGTATCCTTGCTTATTGCCGCATTAAGTGCTCTGCACAGATACACAAGCGCACACAGAGCGAGATATACATATAGAGAGAGAAAGAGAGAAAGAGAGAGAGAGAGAGAAATGTATAGACAGTGAATGCAGCGTCGCTCGTTTGACAAACTCTTTTGACCCGAATCCAGCGACGGCGCAATCGTTGTATTGATTGATGATGAATAGCATCATCCAGTGGAGTCCATTAAACAGGACACAAACAGACACACACACATGCACACATGTGCGCCTAGTGTTTGATGGCACTTTAAATGTGACTGCGAAAACTAATTGGTTGGGCAAGCGATTTGCATGTGACCCAACAATAACAACAAACATCGCAATAATCGTGTTCAGGTTGGTTTTTCTTTTGGCAGTGCTTTCGCAGCCAAGAAGTCAAGGCGAACGGCAGTGCCACGCCTTTTGTCTGACTGTAACGATAATGGATCCTGTCTTGGCAGACAATTGTCATTGGCTTTTGTTATGGTACGGCAGAGCAGCAGCGGATGCAGAGCTCTCAGCCGTGAGCTCGGTTCCAATTAGCTGGCGGCCACAAAACTCACTCTCTCTCTCTCTGTGTGTGTGTGCAAATGTCTAAACATGCCGCATTAGGGATAAAGCGAAACCGACTTGAATTTATCACGCATACGACGCGTTGCCAAAAAGCCGCTTAGATTGCCCAACAAAATGTTAAGCAGCAGCATGCCAAATGGCAGCCGCAAGACACCCACATAAAGGCGGAAACAAGCCTCAACACACAAACAAGCAGAAGAGCAGAAAGAAAGAGAGAGTGAGAGAGGGAGAGAGAGAGGGGGAGCGGGGGAGAGCCACAGCCAAGAACGATAACTAAAAATGTAATTTGGGCATTAAGAGCGCGCTTGGCAGGCATAAAATAACCTTGATTAGAAACTCAAATGTGCGCCTGCCAAAATAACAAGGTGGCTAACAGCGCTGGCTGTGGTGCCGGTCTGTGGTGCCGGTCTGTGGTGCCGGTCCGTGGTGCTGGCAGTGTGTGGTCTGCCCTGTGATGGTATCGCGCCTGTAGCACGGCCTGCCACGTGGCCAACATATATCAGAGGACCCCACCTCGAAACGACTTTGGCCCCTGCCATATATCAGTGTGCACCTGTGCCAAAAAAGGTGCCCAAACGGCTAAGGGCAGCCAAGAACGAAGGTTGCGATGCTGCCAGTATACAAATAAATACACATATATATGTCTATATATATGTATTCCTGTGTGTGTGCACATTAAGGTCTGTTTAGTAATCATAAAACCCAGCAGCCAGCCAAACATACACACACACATACACACACACACACACGCGCGCTCAGCATACAGTCAAAAATATGCGAAATTTGAATGCGCTTTAACTTTGATGACTTGCTCAAAAAAGTTATGAACTTTACTTTTATATAAATACAAAATCAAGATATAAAAGTATTCTAATTTTCATTTTAAGAGCGAATGAAAAAGAAAAAATGTGCACAAAAGTTGGAGCTGCATATGCAAAAATATTAATTTAACTTTTGGCAATGACAAAAACAAAATTACATATATTTTGCATATGCGTATATTTATTTCTATAAATATTTGCTCATATTTAAAATACATCTATTTATTTTATGCTGCGTGCTACAATCAACTAATCCCCCAGCTCTTGCCGCATCTCACGCCTCTTTTAGCTGCCTTAACACTTGTTATGCATTTCAAAGCTATACATATCAATATACAATGTTTGATTGATTGCTAAAGAACAGGCTGTCTCTAGACAGGCTCAGTTTCAGTTTCAGACCTAACAAACGTGAATTTTAATAAATTGTTAGCGTAGTCCGCACACAAAGCGATTTGCGGCCTTTTAGTTAATCGCTTTTAAATGTTTTTTCAATATGCATGTCGAATTAGTTTTTAGGCCATTTTGTTTACTTTTATAGATTTTTCATTGATGCACTCAAATGAATTTGGTATAAAATGTTTAAAATTAAATGTGATAAATTGAAGAAAATATTTTAATGCCAATATATACCAAATATATATATATATATATAAAACAAAATTTTGAATAGAAGAAGAAAACGTGGCTAAAGCTTAAAATAAGCTTAGGCATTTTTTCCAGTGTATAAAAAAAGGCATTTGCAAAGCGAGAAAATCTTCCTAAGCGTCGTTTGCTCTAACTGTGACATGAGTCTGTGTGTGTGTATGTGTATATGTGTATGTGTGTGTGTGTCTGTGTATCAATTATGTGTATGAGTGTGCGCGAGTGTGTGTAGGGCGTTTAGTTTTTATGTGTGGCAATAGCCGACAGCAACACAGCGTGAGGGAGAGAGAGAGAGTGAGAGAGAGGGCGAGGGTGGCTGAGAGGTGAGCAGCCAGAGGAGTTTGGCAAGAAACGTAACGAAACGAAGCGAAATTCCCGCAGACACCGGACTAATCAACGAAATTGCTGCAGCCTTTTAGGCGCACGGTGTACATATGGCGGCAATAGCCTCAGATTGGGCTGTCCTTTTTGCATATGTTGTTGTTCGACACATTTGCTGTTTTGATTGGAACATCGTAGCGAGTGGGCGGTGGTGGGTGGTGGGCGTGCAGCATGTTGGCCAGATGATTGATGGCAGCAACTGAATAGCGTTCGAGAGCTGATAAAACTCTCGCTCTTTCTCACTCTCTCTACTCGCTGTGCCTTTTGAATACGCAACAAATGAAGCGTGTTTTTTCTTTTTTCAGAGAAAAAATAAGAAAATTCTGTGGAAAGCAAGCGTGGAGCATTGAATGCCCATTCATTGAGGGCAATACGAATATTAATAATGTACGAATGAAATGCAAACTTTAAGCTTAAAGAGCTAAAGTTAAAGCAATGCCTGAACTATTTAAACAGCTTCAGCTAATCTTAGTGCAGTTCACACGCCGTAAAAGTTGTAAGAAGTTCTGTGACAATTGTTGCTTTTGCCTCAAGGCATGAGCCTCATTTGTATCTCCCTCTTTCCCTTATTTTTTTTTTTAACTGAAATGACACTTGGCGCTGACAAATAACCCCGCCAAGTATTACATTATATCACATCATAATCAAGCCCCAACTTGAGAAGTTCAGCCGCACTGTCATTAGAAGGGCGTGCTCCATACAAGCCTTGTCTGACAATCTGAGTGCCTTTGTGTGTGTGCGTGTGTGTGTGTGTGTGTGTGTGTGTATGAGTGTGTAAGTGGGCTCAAGTACGCTAGTCCTATATTCAAAACACGCAACACTTGTCATCAGCAGGCGCCGACAATCATTTACGCAGTAACACATACACACACACACACACACACGCACACAACAATAAACAGCTGTCTACGAGTTTGCACTGTGCTCTGCCGCCCCCCTGAGATATATGTTTGCCGCTTTTATTAAATTATACCACAGTTGTTGTTGTTGTTAACGTGAAATACCCTGTAATCAGCGGGAGTAAGGATGGGCAGCGTTTGCTTAGGCGATCTGCGGCTGATTTGGCTGTGAAGTGAAGTGGGTATTGCCCTTTGCCTAGAAATGCATTTCTGCTTCTTAGATCTGCTTTAGCATAGAAGTAAAGCCTGGTTTTTGAATTGAGCCTTGCTTATGCTTGAAATATATATTCCTAGGTATATATTTTATGTATTGCTTAAATTTGTTAATACTGTCCATATTATCAACTTAATACTTTCATTGCATATATACATATTTTTTATTCTTTTATATATTTATTTATCTATTTATATTTGACTTCATTTTTAGTATTAAAGTTTTTTTTTTTTTAATTATTTGTTATTATTTATTTTCTTTATGTTTATATATTTATATTAAAAATTTCATAGTCAAATTTACTTAATTTTCTTTTTTAATATTAAAGGTTTTATTTATTGTCATTTTACTTATTATTTTTCGTATTTTTTTTTATATTTATTTAAAATTTAGTTTATATATTTATTAATTGTCATTTTACTTATTATTTTTGATATTTATTTTTTGTATATTGTCATTTTACTTATTATTTTTGGTATTTTTTTTATATTTATTTAAAATTTAGTTTATATATTTATTTATTGTCATTTTACCTATTATTTTTGATATTTATTTTTTGTATATTGTAATTTTACTTATTATCTTTGGTATTTATTTTTTGTATTTTTTTATATTTATTTAAAATTTCGTTTATATATTTTTTAATATTTAAGATTTTGTTTAATATTTTTTATAAACTTTTGTATAATTGTTTTTATGTTTCAGGTTTCATAGTCATTTTATTTTATTTTTATTTATTTATTTTTTTTTTTTTGCATACTCTTTATTATTTATTTATTTATTTTATTAGTTATTATTCAATTGATTTCAATCCATGCTCAATTATTCATATTTTATATTTTTTGTTTTCAAATTTAGTATTTTCTAGGATATCTCTGGGTCGTGCCTTGGCAACTTGAGCACTTTTAATTGTTGTTTTACATTGTTTGTTGTTGACATTTATTTTGTGACAGATTTTGATTTTCTGTTGCTGTTGCCGTTGATATTGCTGTTGCCCACTTGGCTGGCATTTTGGCACGTCTTTGGCACGCCCGACTTTTTATCGTCCTGGCGTGTCCTTGCGGCATTGCGTGCTCTGGTCTGTGCCGCAGGACAGGTGCTGCAAATGAAAGCTGAGGCAGCAAATGATTTCTCAACTCACATTAAATGTGGCGCGCGTGTATGCTGCACTTGACTTAATTGAATCACTGATTGACTTGTCATTGTTTATTATTTATTTATTTTCCTTTTTTCTTTTGGCTGATCTCTGAGCATTTGTCATGCAAATAAACAAATGTCCAAAGCGAAACTCGAATACGGCTGTGAAATGTGGAGTCCTCTTTGTTATACGCATGTATATGTGCTATGTGTGTGTGTGTGTGTGTGTGTGTGAGTGCGCATGCAGCACTCACAACATTCATCAATTATCAAGTGAAAAGAGCCCCGAGAATAAAACGAAAAAGCAATAAATCTAAACAAGGCCCCAAGGGACTCCAGCCAGATCTACAAACAAACATTGGGACTGAGAGACGCCTAGATGCATAAAGAGAAATGCGGCAGAGAGCGAGATGGAGAGGTGGAGAGAAAGAGAAAGAGAACGAGAATGAGATGAAGCTATAGATTATGCGTATATGCATGAGCATCAGCATCAAGATTCATTTCACATGGATGTTGCATAAGCAAAGCTTTGGATGCCGCAGCTATACAACGTCCTTAGAAGGGTACATATGTATGTACGCATGTATGTATGTACGTATATATAGTCGAAGAAGTGGAAAAATAGCTCGTGAACAAGTTCGGGCAACTTGTTAAGGCCAACACAACGAAACTAAGAAATAACTAGACTTTTAACGGGCTGGCAGGCTGGCTAAGTAAGTTGGGCTTATAAAATTCTACAAAATAAAGAGCGATGGGCTGTCACCGGCGGAGTGGGGGGGGCTTGCAGGCGAGTTGCCTGCAACACGTACGTGGCAAATACAAATTTAAGTAAAACAAGCTGGCAACAAAGTTTGCACAGTGAACAATTTTCTTTGCACTTTTAGCCAGGATGCAGGCAGCACATGTATGTGTGCGTGCGCGTGTGTGTGTGTGTGTGAGTGACGTCTGTGGCAGAGACAAAGGCAACGTTGTGGCTGAATAGACGCGGGGCAAGGAGAAGCCATTGATTTCCCAGCAAATGTAAGAGAATCGAGTGTAAAGCAGACCCAAAGGACTAAGAGGACTAGAGGATATGCAGCAAAGGCAACAACACAAATAAAACTGAGGGCGGGGTGGGCGGAAGAGGAGGAGGAATCGAAGCTGAAAGGCGTTCAGCTGGCAAACATAAGTCGCACACTCAAATCAATGGCATTGACAGTCGGCTGGCGGGGTGCGGAACAATGGCAGGGTGGGTGGTGGGCGTGGCAGAACAAATGGCATAAAGCTGTGTGAGGACAGGCAAAATGGAAGAGCGGGTGAGCGGGGTGAGGGTGTACGTGAAGCTGGCCCCATCTCTAGCATGGCAATTGTATTCATTTGACTTGGCAACCAATTGTTGCAAGTGGCAATTGTTGTAATGGAAATTCGCAGCAGGCGTCTTCAAATAAAACCAGAGCAAGCGCCATCAAAAATTTAAATGGGCAACATTTTCAATTTTCAATTGGAAAATTGTCTGGCATGCTTCAAACGCAATTGAAATTCAATGTGTAAATATTTTAAATGCATATCTGGACATCAAAGGCTAGCTAATAGTCTGGCAGGAGATGCGGCTAAAATCCGTACTCATATAATATTTATTGCAGAAAATGGACAGCTAACAAAGACCTTTGGCTTTATTTTATTTGCTAAAATAATAATTGTACTTGCAGTAAAAAGTGCATGCAATTAAACTATTGCACAAAAAAAAAAAGAAAAAAAACAAATAAATAAATAAATAAAATAACAGCTAACAAACCCCTTTGGCTTTATTTTTATATTTTCTAAAATTTTAATTGTAGTAGCAGTAAAAAGTGCATGCAATATTTTAATGCACAAAACAACAAAACAAGTAAAAAAAAAATAAAATAATGTTTACATCAAAGCTCAACAGCTGTAAAATTTAGAATTTTTAATAAGTTTTTTGAGCTTGCATATTTTATTTACATTTTAAATATTTAGATATTTTTCATATTTATTTATTATTATTTTTATTTTTTTTTATTTATTTTTGGTCAAAGTTTTTACTATTATTATTATTATATTATAATTTATTACTATATATTAAAATGTAAATTTTTAATATTTTAATTTATTATTTATTATTATAATTTTTTTTATTTTTTTTTTATTTTTTATATTATTATTATTATTATTATTATTATTATTATTATTATTTTTATATTATTAATTAATATATATTTATTATTGCAATTTTTATTATTTTAATTTTAATTTATTATTATAAAGTTTAATAGAATTATGATTATGATAATAACTTATTTTTGATTTATAATTTTTTTTAATAGACTTACATATAATTTAAACAATATCAGTGTTTATTAGCAACTCATATCGTAGGCTTGTTTAGGCATACTCATACATCACTATCTACATCTGTATACACATACATACGTGTATGCATGTGTATCTAATATCATACAACAGTGAGCACTAACTACAAACAGTTGTGCATGATATCATATGTGCTGTAAAGTACACATCTTATTAGTAGATATGGTTGAGCCCACAGAAGATTGCACAAAAATACATGCATACATGTACAATCTGTGTGTGTGTGTGTGTGTATGTGTGTGCACATTACATATACTATATACCAGTTGTATACACATCCCATTTGTGATTTTTTTTTTTTTTTCGTAAACAGAAAGCGCCGAAAAAAAATGTGACTAATAGAGAAGAAACGTGCAGATAAAAGCAAAAAATAACAAATAAAAACGAAAACGAAAATTAAATAAATAAATGTGAAAAAGAGCAACAGCAACAACAAAATAAAAGTTGCGAGTGCTTGAGGCAATGAAGGCAAGTCAGACAAGCAGGAGAGCAAGGGAGGCAGGGATACAAGGTTCTCCCTCTCTCTGTCTCTCTCTATCTCGTTCTCTCTTAGTGCGTGTGTGTTGCAGGCGGATGAAGACGTGACAGCATAAATAGCGGTCAAAAATGTGCCCATTGCCATATTTGCGTTTGTAATTGCGTGCATGTGTGTGGGTATATGTGTGAAAACACAATTTCAAGGATTGCAATTACAACAATAACAAATAAGTAAGCAAACAAGACAGCAGCAGCAGCAACAACAACAACAACAACGAGCAGCGAAAAGAGTAGAAAGATAAAAACTACCTTGGCCCAGAATTGAGGCGCATAAATACAACGCACCTACATTGTCTGTCTGTGTGTGTGTGTGTGTGTGGGTGTGTCCATCTGTCTGTGTGTGTGTGTGTATTGGCAGCAGATATCGAGCGCATTGAGCTCACTGCAATAACAACAACAACAACAGCAGCAGCGGCGGCAGCAATGAGAGCCGTAATAACAAGCAACAATAAATGCCGACGACGCTGTAACTGCAGAGGAGAGAGTGAGAGAGAGAGAGAGAGAGAGAGAGAGAGAGGGAGAGAGTAGAGCGAGCAAAGGCAAGGGAGAGAGATGACATTGTGCGTTGCAAGGGCAAGAGAAAAGCGCCTTCAAGTGCCCCACAGCACGAACTCTGGTACAAAAATGCATTTTGCAAACACATGTTTTTCTTTCATTTCGTATATACGAAAATGTACTAACATTATGATGAAATTAAGTACATAACATAAGTTACTAAATATAAAATGACTTAATTTTAATGCTAAAGAATTCTGTTTTTTATTTGGTGATCACGATTTAAGTGCTTTGTTAATTCAATTATTGTTTATCTAAAAATACATCGATTTTTATTGACAAACTAAATATAAGGTTTCTATTTCAGACTCATTTTTAAATAGGTTTTGAGTGCTGTAGATATATATATATGTTTTTATATATAAAAGTACACAACGTAATTTTTTTATTTTTTCTAACTACGAAATTGATTAACATTTAAATTTCTGCAACAATAAATCCATATATTTAAAAAATCTGCATTATTTATTTGTTACTATTTGTATGTTATTTATTTCACAATCCAATTCAATTTATTATGTAATCTGGCTGCACTTTGAGCTCGAGCTGAACCTGAAAAATATATTGACTAATATAGAATTTCCAGGTACTTCGTAAAGAAGATACATAGTATATACATTATGTTCAAGCTTGTCTGGCACATTTGAAATCGGAGCGGCGCTCTTAGTGAATAGTTTCGCTTAGTTTTAGTCTCCGATTCGCACGTCCCAATGCAGTGTGCAGCAGCAGAGGCAGAGGCAGCGACAGAGACAGAGGCAGCGCCAGCGGCAGTAGCAATAGCTGAGGCAGCAGCTAATGGGGGGGAGCGAATGCAGGCACAAAGTGCATGCTCAAGACGTGACCAAGACAGCAGAAAGCAGAAGTGAAGGCGACGTTTAACGAGGCGTATGCGCAATATGCTAGCAATTGGTCAGCAACAGCGACAGTTCATATCTCTCTATGACAGCATAACAGGCACACGAGCAGAGTCTGACTGAGGCGCGGACTTTATATGCAAGACGTGTTCGATGACTCAAGCCACCTGTCGGACAAAGCGACAGACATAGGACTGAAGACTCATCATAGCTGGCTTATCAGCGCACCGAAAAGTTTGCCCTGTAAACATGACCATAACTGCAGAGGCAGAGGCGGATTCGGAGGCAAAAGCAAAAGCCAAGAGAAACCGAAACTGAAACTGAAACTGAGACCCCAAATGGCAATTGCCAATTGGCAACTGGAGGGCTTGAGCCACGTCAGAGACCGATAACACACACAGACACACACATTGCTTGGGGTCCAATTGGTCGTTGAACACGTTTTTCAATTTGCAGCTAAAATAAGTATGTGTGTGTGTGTGTGTGTGTGCTTGTGTTAAAGTAAAACAATGAGAATTTGTTGAAATTGTTGTTGCTGGCAGTATCTTTGGCATATTCTTGACCGCCTTTTGTGCAATAAAGTGGAGCAGCAGCAACAACAACAGCAACAAATGTGTACACAATTAAGATTATTTATTAGTGCGGCTGCTGCTGCTTCTCGAGGATCCCATCTTCAAGTACAGCGGCAGCGCAATTGGCCTCAACAGTAGCCAAGACTGAAAACATATTCAAAGATGGCAACAGCAGCAGAGGCAGCAGCAGCAGCGGCAGCAGCAGCAGCAGCGGCACATTTGGCCATGCCTTTTTGGCCATTTGCCAGCTACTTTTGGTGGCTGCCACCCAACAGCACTAGAAGAACAAGCAGCCGCAGCAGCAACGGCAACGGCAACGGCAGCGGCAGCAAAAGAATAACAACATCACGTTGTATCCATCTACAACAACCTCGGCCAAGTTGGCTTTGGACTAAAGCTTATTTATGTGCGTTGGCTGCGAAATATGGCGCACAATTTTTGGTTTTTGCTTATTTACTGCAGTCCACAAAAAGAGCAGCCAAAAAGCTAATTGGGTGGGCGGCACAAGTGCCGGCAGCAGCAACAACAACAACAACAACAACAGCAGCAACAAATTCAGTCGAAGCAGCCAAAAGATGCAATATTTTTTTTTTTTTTCTTGCATATTTCAGATAAAAATATTTCTTTATGCTAACAAGCAATATTTACTCTCTCACTCTGACTCCTACACACGCTCTCTCTTTCGCTTCCTCATTCCTTTGTGCCAGCAATTTGGGCCACATTAAAGGCCAAATTATATGGAAGTGCAGTTATATAAGTATGTGACTTAACATATGTTATGGCATTCTGCACTGTTGAGCTTAACAACATTCTGTTATTTGCATATTGAATATCGATAAATATCGACAGCCATGTAATTAGAGTGAGAGCTTAAATTAAATTTAAATATATAACATAATTGTATTGATATTTTTCTACAATAACTTTATAGAGCTTATAACACTGACCAAATGCATTCGTATTCCACTTCTTATAACATCTCTGATCTGTGAGTGCAACTGCACTGGAATAATTTCTTATTTTCAGCGCCCGACAACCACCTGCAACTGAATTGCTCTGAATATTTACTTAGCCCGATTGACGGCAGACAAAATGGAGAGGGAAACAAATAAAAACCGAACGGTAGTACCAGAAAGAGAAAGAGAATGAAAGGGAGAGGGAGACAGAGAGGGAGACAGTCTTCACATTCACATTGCTGTGGCTCAACCTAACTGCCATAATAAAGATTGCAAATGTCTCTGATTTGTAAGAGGTTTTCTTTCTTATTTTCGTCTTGCGCTTATCAAAAGCTCAGCGAAGAGCGCAGCCTGAAAAGGCGAAAGAATGTTGAGCCAAATGTTTGAACACTCAGTAGAGCGCAATGATAAAGGTAAAGTCAGTGAACTCTCCACACAAACACAAACACACACACACACACGCACACACACTCAGAGAGAGATGCTTATCAGTATATTTTGGTAGCTTCAGCTGATAATTGTCAAAATATTTTAGCTAATTTGCCGTGGGAAAATAGCTAAATAATATATATTACATATATTTATAGGTATATATGTATGTCTAGGCAGGGGAATGCCCCAATGTATGAATGTGAATAAACTGCCATAAAATTCACTTTGATGTATTACCCTTAAGAGCGAGAGAATTTTCGTACAGCTGTTGATCTGCTTATTAAATGCGTTCGGAGCGCATCTTTCCTACCGAAATTAATTAAGGAATTGTCACATCAATCAGGCGCCCACTTGCCGACTGCCATTGTGCTTGTTTCACAGTTGTTGTTGTTTTCAAATAAACAAATAAAATGCAGAAAATAGATTTACGAGTGTCGCGCAATTTATGACAGATGTAAAAATTGTCAGCGCTTTTTATGGCCCACGTTTTTGACGCTTGACTGAAGTCTGAAGAGCCGCCCGTCCCGTTGACTGACCACCAGCTGGCCATATCCATGGCCCTGACTGACTGTCTGAATGACAGCCCAGTCAGTTAGCGTGAGAGAGAGAGAGAGAGAGAGAGAGATGGAGAGAGCTAGCGAGAGGGAGAAGGAGAGTGAGCTCATCCATTCCCACCCACTGCTGTGCCGTCTATCCATTCTCAAGGCAACAAAGTTTAAAACACTTGCTTCTTGATAATGAGAAAAAGTTCTTTTTATATTTTTCTTCTCATTTCGTTCATTTTGCGTTCTTCTTCTTCTTTCTGCTTTGTGCTGCATTCGAGACAAAAGTCTTGATGATGATTACAATGATCCTTGGGCTTGTAATGAGATATGGCCAAGGCACTTTCCTAAGCAGCATTATATTTAAACACACACACAGTTACACGCACACTGGCACATGCATGCATATACGTGTTTCTTGCAGTTTTCTTTGTTACATGCACAGGTCTGCCTTTGCCTCGTCTCTTCTATTCTTTACTTTGCTTTCAGCTTTACAAGCTTTTGTTGTTATAAGTTCTTCGCTGGAAAGGCTACTTCTCGGAAATACTTCTAATAATATTAATTGGTCTTGAATGCTTTCTTACAGCGCTTAATCGAATTGGTGCAAAAACCATATAAAAATACATACATACATGTATACAGTCATGCATATATAAATATAAATACAATTAGTTTTATCATTTGATAAATTTCATCTCTTAACGTTGCGTATACATAATATTTCGATTGCATAAGCTCTATGAGTGTGTAAGTTTCCTGTATACATATATGCCAAAAAACTAAGCTTGGTTTGTTTCCAAGAAAGATCAGCTACATTCAATTAAGTTTTCGACAAAATATAGTCTTTATAGAAAAAAATAAACAAAACTTTTACTAAGAAAACAAAAGAAAAGTTATAAAAAATCTTTAAAATTTATAAAATAATAATAATGTAAACGACGAAAAAAAAAAAAACATTTTAAGCCAAAGTTTAAAGCTTAAATCAATATTTAATAAACTTTCAAAATTTTTACATATGTATAACCAGTCTCAATAAAATTTAAATTATCATTTTACTTATTTTACTACAATAAATATCGGGAAATTTGTAATAATGATAACTATTCTTAGTTATAATTATAGGGAACTTTTAATATTTATTTTTTAAATAATGGAAAAATCCCTAAATAATGAATTCATTTAATAACAAGAAGAACAATCTTGTAATAATAATAATGTGAATTCTAATAAAAAATTTCAAAGAAAACAACTTTATTTTTTATTTATTGAAACATTCCAAAAGATAATATGAGATCGTAATAAAGAGAATACAAATAAAGCAGTTTGTAGATAAACTTTTCTACTTTGCAAATTACAATCGAGCCAACAATCCAGAATTTTTGCCATTGATCAAATTGCGTATACGTAATGTATTCGTGTTCTGCCACGCAGAACTTAAAATTTAAATAAATGGCACTGAGAGCCATAAATTACGTGCGTTCTTAAGCAGCTCTAACAAAAGGTTCTTACCCTTCTTGAACTGCCACGGCAAATGTATCCAAAATATTCCGCATTACAACAAAAAGCAATAGAGGAGGAGCAAGAAGAAGAAACGCAGAAACAAAAAAGTTTTTCTTTTTTTTATGTTCGTTCGTTCGTCTATGCAAAAGAATCCCAGAAGTTGTCACACGCTGCAGTTTAATGTGAAACTAATGCAGAAAACTGTCAGCAATTGGATATACATATATATGTATATATCTGGCAATGTGTGTGTGTGTGTGTTATCCAAGAGTTGCCGTAAGACGAAAGGTTGCACGAAAGTAGAAGATGCAAAGAAATAGAATTTTTTCGCTTTGCAGCAGACAAATTTTCAATTGCAATTTTTTGCTTTGTTTTTTTTTTTTTTTAACTTAATTTGCAATTTGAAATTTGCATTTGTTTTGTTTATGTTTCTTTTATTTGTGTTAGTAAAAATTTGTATATTTCTTTTATTTATGCCAAATTTTGTATTGTTGATCAATTTGCATTTTGCACTTCACTTGGACACATTCAGAAATTTATCTTGTTGATTATTTTTAATTTTGGTGTAAAATATTTGATTTATTTTCATTTATTTACTTTTTCTTTTTTGTCGAGTCTTTTAAAAAATTCTAGCAAAAATGTTTGCTGTGTTATTTTTAGCGTCGGGCAATGAAACTAACAAAAAATTTTCACTCACATGTGGAAAATGCCGCTGCACGCACTTTTCATTTTATTTTCCGATATGTTGTTGTTGTGGTTGTTGCAGTTGTTGTTGTTTGTCACTTTCGAGTTTTTACCCTTTGCATTTGTGGGTATTTTTGTAGGGCGAGCGAGAGAGAGAGCGAGTGCCCAAAGGAAAACTCGACGCGTTACAATATTATTTCTATTATTTGTTTGCTTTTATTTTTACAATTTTATTTTTCTATTTATTTTTTGTTAGGTCTGTTTTATTTTTAGCGTGAAATTTTCTGCGGTCAGCAATTTAAAAATAACAACAGCAGCTCCGCATGGATTGCACTTTACTTGGACATGGACTTTAAAGCTGATGCTGATGCTGATGCTGATTCTGTTGATAATTCTTGAAAACTCGCGCCACAAATTTTTGAATCGTATTTTATGGATTTCTGATTTATTTTGGAACTTGGAACTTGGTTCTGATTTAGCATGTGCTTGGAATTCGCATTATTTTATTTGGATTCTTTTATCAGCGTTCACTTTTTTGCTTCTTGTTTCAGTCTGAAATTGTATTTCAGTTTTCAGTTACAGTTCAACCACATGCGATATCTTTGACGGCGGTTGACTTTGTTATTTTTGTTTTCTGGTTTCTTGTCCAATTCACCGCTCCGGCGTTCTGCTCACTTCGATGAACATCTTGTAACTATTTTCAAAAAGCGCACGAACGCAGCTGCAGAGCAACAATGACGCCGACGGCAGCGACGACAACGACGACGCTGCGGAGCACACAAAAATCAAACCAGCAGCAGCAGGCAGACAAACGAAACCGAAACCGAAACAGAGACCGAGACCGAGACCACCGCACAACAACGACAATAACAGCAACGACAATAACAGCGCCAACTCAAGAACACACAACAGCAGCAGAAGCAGCCAACAGCAGCAGTCGTCGTCAATGTGCTTACGTGCGACTGTGTGTGTGTGTGTGCGAGTGTTCTGTGAGAGCGTCAGAGAGTGTAATTTAAAGTTAAAGAGCCAACAGCCAAAGAGAGCGCACTGCTGCTGTCTCTGCTTGTGCTTTTGTAAACGCAAGCCACAAGAAAAAAACGAAGCGTAGCATCCGTGTGCTGCGCTGTTGGCTACTGAAGAACTGAAGCACTGGCTGGCCGACCAGTCGAACCAGCCGAACCACAGCAACAGCAGCCGAAGCCGAAGTCAAGTGGCGGCTCGTGTGCGACAGCGACGTCGAGACAGCTTCGTGCGCTGCCAAAGAGCGAAATGATGATTACTTAAGCAGTGACTAACTAAACCAGCGTTAACAGTGTGCGGAGCGCACGAGCCAAACGAAGCGGCGTAGCAAAGCCAGAGGCTAAACCGGCGTCGCTGTCACCGTCGCCGTCGCCGTCGCCGTCGCTAAAGCCCAGTTTCATATAACAACTAACTACACTGTATGTTTAGCTGATTCGGCTGCTGTGCGTCTGTTAGATAGCGCGTCGCTGTTAACAGCTCCTCTGTTGCTTTGCCCTAACCTTATGTTATGACCATATGAAGCGTTCATGCATTTGATTAGCTACATCGATTTTAATGTCTCATTTAATTAGCTGGAATTGTCACAGCTAATGGCCTGGCAGTTATAATTAGTTGCACTTTGTGACAACTTTATCACTGGCTTTGACGGCCGCAAGCGAATTTGCTCATTAAAGCCAGACGCTAGACGCCAGACGCGAGACGCGAGAGATGAGAAATGAGAGAGCGGCAACTATTGCAGCAGAGGAATGAGCACACAACAGAAAGCCAGCCGAAGCCAGTGACAGGCAACAATGGCAGATGAAGTACAGTAAGCGCTTATTAAATGCGCTGAATGCAAATAAAACTTTTAAGCTAAATAGAAAATGGCGACGGAGGACCATAAGGACGAGCATCTGGGAGCATCGAGAAACAATGGCCGGAAATTCGCGCTGCGGAAGCCAAAAACAACAATAACAGCTAAAGCAGCAGCAGCAACGGCAGCAGCAACGCCACTTGGGAGCCCGTCAGTCGGCCACAAAAAGCAGCTGGGTCCCGTCCTTGCCCCACTCAAAGGATTTCGCCTGGCGCGGCACAAAACAAAGCGAGCGTATAATGTTGCGCTATAGAGCAGAATTTGGGGCAAGGGTGGCATAGTGAACGGGGCGGACGACAGGGCTGATTGGTTATTTCTCCCCAGCCTTCAACCGGCTGCAAGTTTTACTCGCCACCCCCCACCACCCCAAAGAGAAAAGTTATGAATTGTTCAAGCTGATTTTCATATCAAATATTTTATATTTTTTTCTCTGCCAATGCTGGAAAAGTTGGAGTGCATAAATCAAAAGCTCTGCATGTCCATCTACTTCAGAAACACTTGCCGTCCCTTTCATGCGGTGTCACTTGGCATATTGATTAATGAGCCATGAGCAACTGCACATAGCTTGGCACTTAGCACGTGCTGGCCGGGTCCAAAGTCAGGTACAAGGACATCAGCAACGGCAACAGCGGCTACAAATGTTATTTATGGGCGCCTCAGAATGCAATTTGTTGTGGTCAACAAATCGCCATACAAATCGCGAACGGGAGATCATTAGAGAATCAGAGACAGACAATCTGAGAGCACGAGAGAGCCAGAGAGAGAGAGTGGGAGACAGGGGGGGGAGTGACAAAGATGGGCGAGTATTTTGCCCAAAAAATAAGCAGCACGGTAAGCAAGTTGATTAGTCACGTCCAAGGAATGCCGAAAATAAAAGATGCTCAGCACCCAAAAGGTGAGGTTCCATCCAGAAATCAAATGCGCTAAAAGCGGCCAAGAAATCAGCTTAAGCCAAATGGCGTTAATCCATGAATTATTGCCTAAAAGCATGCCAAAGCGCATTAAGTTTTTGACTCTTCGCTCTTGCCCGAGCAGGTAAACAGACAAACTGAGGGATGGACGGACGGACGGACAGACGAACGGATGGACGGGCAAACAGAGACAGACAGCCGCAGGACAACAGCGACAACAACACCTACAACAACAACAACAACAACAACAACAGGTAGTTGTTGCTAGCTCGTTTTGGAGGCGAACGAACATTTGATACCCTTGCAAGGATCTGGGAAATAGTTAGCGCGCCATACAGAAGCAGAAAAAAGAGAGAGAGAGAGAGAGAGAGAGAGAGAGAGGGAGAGAAATAGCCAACGGGATAATTAGAAACACAAAAACATAGAGGGGGCAATAGAGTAAGAAAAAAAGATAGAGAAGGAGTGACAAGGAAGGAGAGACAGAGACATATACAGAGCATGATGATATATAGAGATAGATGCAATAAAGATAGAAAGGGAGAGGGATATTGCGAATGGATGAGCCTGCGAGAGAGTACAGAAAGAGAGACATATCAAAAATATCGAAAGAGATAGAGAAAACGAGAGAGAGAGAAAGAGAATGAAAATCAGAGAGGAAGCTTGAGAAAAATAAATCGATTACAAATATGCTCATATATGCCGTATAAAATACATAAACTAAATACATGAACTGGGATTTTTTCTAACCAACAATTGCTTATCTCAAAGAAATAGGAAAACCCCTCCGCAATACTAAAAATTCCCATCGATTGAAAAACAAATCATAAAGACAAAGCGAAAGATTGCTCTCGAGAGCCGAAGAAATGTATTATAAATTGAAAGTCGTTGAGGCATTGCTAGATTCAATGCGATGCCTCATACACGACTTGGCTGCCTTATCAGCATGCCCCAAATCAATATACCCTTTGTTAGGGCAACAGCAAGCACGCCAAAATAGCGACAAGCAACAACAAGAACAACAACAATAAAGTGAAGCAAAGAAAACATTAGTAATGTCCATGAAAGTGCCAATGAATAACATGGAACATACATTTGCTTTGCATTTGTATCTGTATCTCAAACGAACCAAAAAAACGGAAAAAAACGGACAGAAAAAAAAAACTGAAAATAAAATAAAATAAAAGCGCAAGCAAGCAAAACAAAATAAGCCCAATTTTGACCGCACCCAAGAGCCGAGAGAGATCCAGCTCTATAAGGCAGATATTTTTGCCTGTCAGTCTTACAGTGTGTGTGTGTGTGTGTGAGTGTCGCGAACTGCTTCTTTTTTTTTTACTTTTATTTTTTTATGAGTATTGACATTATAATCAACGCCGTTTTCAATTTCAACAAACCTCCTCCGAGCAACAACAACAACAACAAACAAAAAAAAAGGTGCATCCCAAAACAAAAGCCAAAAAAAGTTCTGTTTGCTTTTTTGTTGTTCAATTTTTTTTTTTATCTTTCTTTTTTTGTCGCTCGTTGTTCAGGCTACTTTTCAGGTCGTTGGGCAAAAAATATGTAAATTATGACTGCAAAAAAAAAAAAAAAATACACACATAACTATGTGTCTCTGTGTATGTGTGTGTGCGTGTGTGGCATGCGTCAGTCACCTGCGGTATTTCAATTTTGGTCACCCGGTCTCGTTTTTATTGCCTCGATCGGGTCTCTGCGGCCCCGTTTTTGCCCATTCAATAAGCTGCATAGTTTTTGAGCTCCAGCTGCAGCTCCCCAAAGGATTGTGGCGCCCGTTAAAAGTTATTACACGCTTTAGTTCGTCTGCCCTTTGCCAATTGGACAGCATATTGAAGTTGCAAAGCTGCTGTGGGCCGCTTGCCTTTGGGCCTGTTGCAACTGCCACTTGTGGCATATTTACATACTCTGCTCAAGTGCATTATGTAAATGGAAAATTTTAATATTAAAATTTACAAAAATTAGAATAAATATAGGAAAACTTTGTCAATTTACAATGCTCGAGTTTCTCTTCCAAATGTCTCTAGTAAAATTAGTTTAAAAATGTTTTAATACAAATTTTCACAATTTAAAGAATATTTTATTATTTTTTAATTATTAATTTTTAATTATTTTTTTTTTATTTTTAATTATTATTACTTTGTTTTTATTTTTAATTTTTTTTTATTTATAATGGAGAATAAAATAAAATAATAAAATAATATATATGAAAATTTCTTAAAGTACACGTTTTTATAATTTTTCATATTTTTTATATCTCAAAATATTTCTATATATATTTTTTTGTTATTCTAGAAGAATATAGAATATTTGTATTATAATATTAATATTGTATATGTATATATATTTTTATTTATCTATTATTTATTTTGTGCAGTGCAGCCTCAACATATTTCAATAAATTAACTTGAAATATATGTATATATGTTTTTTATTTTTATCATAAACTTTTTATATAACTCATCTTTCAGCTCATATATACAGAGTCTAACTTCTAGATTTCATTAAGCTTTATTCACAATCATTTTTGTCTGTACTTGCCATATGTTGAGATTTGATATACGATTAAATCTGGCAAACAGAAAGATATCAATATACCTGGACACTCTGGTCTCGCCACACCTTTTGCAGTTTCCACTTATTGATAGCCATACCTAGCTTCTATCATATATGATATCTATTTAGGCATTTGATATAGCAGTCAGATGTTTATGAACATGTTTTCTTATTATGAGTAAAGCCTTACGGATTTAGAGCAAGGTACAATTTTAGTGGAAGAGTACTAGAGTTTTAGTGTAGGGTACAAATATTTGTATACACGAACACTCATCTATTACCAGAGTTTCAGTACTGTAAACGTAAGTTTTAAAATGACAGTTTGAGTACAGAGAAGCAGAATTTTTAAGACCATTCTACTTTAATTATACTAGAAGACCTTTACTTCAAGACTTTTAGCACCAGAGTTGGACAAGATCTAGAACATACGTTTAAGATTACAAGTTTTAGCACAAGAATCATAGTAAATGAATTTTATCGGGAGCTTTTTGCATTATAATAATTTTGGTTCAAAGAGATTTAGTACAAAATGTCTAGTGCACGAACTTTACCGCAAGAGTTTTTGTGAGGAACTAAAGATATGATGGAACGGACTTCCCCTTACTGTACACTACTTTTGACTGATGATAGAAATTTGAGATAAAGTCCGACATATCTCTTAAAATAGATGCAAGATGAATCTATGACAAGTTTCAAGAGAAAGACCATGGCCACAGTGAGTAATGTATCACCCACTAGTCAAGCAGCTATACTGACTATTCTATACTGTACTATTGTACTATGAAAATGAAGAGTCAATTAACAATGTTTTAATGTCATTAGCTATTCTTGCCGCTCAAAGTTCAACACGACGAAACGAAATAGACATTCCATGCAAATAAATGTTGCTGCATTTATTGCACACGCTTGAAGAATTTCTCGAATTGATAGTTCGTCCAGTCTTCGGTTGCCTTAATTGAATACCGCTGCCAGCTGCCTGCAGTCGACAAGCCCCGACGAGCTCGAGTCTCTTCTGTCATTCGACGGCACTCAAATGCAGCTGAGAAAGAGTTGAATTACAGCAGCAGTCGTCTACCAATACGTAAACGAATACAATTACCTGTAGATAGCACACACACACACATACACGCATGTCAGGTGTCGTATGTATGAGTATGGGTGTATGTGTGCTCCCCTCTAGCAAAGCCAAACCCAACCCAACCCAGCCCCTTCGGTCAGCGCTCATCTGTCAGCGGCAACGTCCCAGTTCGAGTCTGAAGCGTCCGATTCGGATTCGGATTCCAAATATGATTCTAAGCTCGAGCCAATATGTGCATTAAATGTCAATAACCATAACTTAATTCATTTGGATTTGGTTTGTCTTTCACATGGCTGAACGTTCATCGCCCCACTATCGCACTCGAGCTGTTTGCATTGGCCGCAAAGGTCAATTCGCTCTCTCTCTCTCTCTCTCTCTCTCTATGTGTGTGCTCACTCGCCTCGGTTCCCCTCCCCAGCCATACCACATCAGATAGAGGTATCGTTGGCTGGCTGCTCTCCAGGCACATTGAAATTGAATAAGCACACTGCAGTGGACTAAAATATTGACTCGACTGCAGTTTTGGGGTGAACCATAAATCACACTGATTGTCAGCACGACTGGGTTGGGGGCTGCCTTTGATGAGTGTCCGGGAGGGGGGTGGGTCATCAGCCGGAACCCACTATCATAATACTCGACTCGAGCTATTTGATAGCATTTTAGGCTAATTGTGCGTTTGCCAAAAGCCAAGGATTATAAAGCGATAGAGCAAGTTCGGAACTAATTTGTGCACAATTAAAATGCATTTTGTATTGACAGAATGTTTTCAAAGTTTCAATAAACTGCGGAGGGAAAGAGTGCAGAGATGATAAAGTGTAGTTAGATATGGGAATATTAAAGTAGAATAGGCTTGATGTTGAGCTGGCTGAGGTCAAAGATGAGCAGCCTAACTGAATTGAATTGTGCTTTCCTTTTGAGTTCTTTACAGAGCCTTTCTATGTGCTTCTCAAAGAATGTACGAATGGTGTAAGATTCATCCAAGAAGTAATTTATGACAATTAAAGTTACTTGTTAAAAAATCTCATATTTTAAGGAGTGTCTTCTTCCCGGGTAGTACTAACTACTGCACTATATGTATGAAATTCTTCATATGTACATATATAAAATATTTCTAGCTGTTCGCCTTATGATTCTTGTTCTGCCCCTACAGTTACTCTAATAACTGGTTGTCTGAAATTATAAATTTAGAATTATAAACTTAGAAGTATTCTTAGTCTGATATTTGTTATTTGCATAGATATCAAAATGATTTGTTTGATGGGAACCTTTTCAAATAATAATACAATGAACACGGAAGTTATGCAAGAATGAACTTGGCATAGACTGAAGATTGTAGAAACATAGAAAAGAACAGAGCAGTACATGTGTGTGTGTATGTGTGAAGAGTTATATGTGTGTGTGCATATGAGTATGCAAGTAGCTAAAAGTTCGGCCGGTGACTGGGTTATATAATATGTGTATCGCTTAATAAATTTAAGAAAATTATAATCTGAAACTAAGTTTATAAATTTACTTTATATGTAAATGAATTATATAAATAAAAATATATTTAGTTTGAAAATGTTGCCTAATTATAACAAATAACAATTAATGCATAATAATATTATAAATGAGAGTTTGGCTTTCATTTGCATTCTGAAAGAATATTAATGAAAATGTTTGTATAATTTAAAAATTTATCTTAAATGCAACAACTTGTTGCTGATTGTTTGTTTAGCTGCGTTATTTAACAATAATCGTTTGGCATTTATCAACAATTCTCTCTCTCTCTCTCTCTCTCTCTCTTTCTCTCTATCTCTCTCCGGCTGTGGCCATCAAAGTACTTATTTAATTAGGCACGATTTGGCTGGGATAGCCATGGACAGAGTCCATTGTTTCAGGTCTGTCCGCCCACCAATTGTCCAGGTTCCCATTGTTAGAATTGCTGTTGCTATGTTTGTTGTTGTTGTTGTTGTTATTGTTGTTTTGGCGTCTTCTGCTGTCGTTGCGGTCGCTCGTTCAGCAATTAGTCTGCGCGCATGCGTCGCTGGCTTCATTGTCAACTTCAGCTTTGTCGTCGTCATTGCTGTGGTTGTTGTTGTTGTTATTGTTGCTGTTGTTGCTGTTGTTGTCGTTGTCGCTTTCCCATATTCAAAGTATCGGGCGTAGTAAAAAGTTAATTAAATTCAATTAAAATGCGTCGCGAGTCTTCGATAAAATGTTATTCGCATTTCAAGGCTAATTCGACAGACGCTTTGACGCTTTGAAGAAGTGCCAACTTGTTCAAGGTTTTCTCAATGGAAATAGTGGACAAGAGGGCGTTGGCGGGGTATGGGCTGGGCAGACGTTACTCTGTCGATTTTTATGCGCTGCAAAGTTCATTTGTTCCGCAACATTAATGCCACATCTAAGCCTTAGTCGGCCACAAGGTGAAGTACACAGCGAGCCGAAGACATTGAGGCTTAGGCTCAGCAGCATTTGTAGCAGCAGCAGCAGCAGCTGTCCCATTTTGGTTGCATGTTGCATAAATACGAAATTAATACTAGACCCGAAAAATAATAATCATAAAAGCCGCTGGCAATGTAATAAAAATTATGTTGCTGCCACACAAAATGTCCAGACAGCTGGCACTTCATTGTGTGAGGCGACACCCACTCTGACTTCTTGCCACGCGAGTGGAGCTCGTGCGGCGTCAGCTGCGATGGCTGCCGCTTAATGAGTGAATAAATGAATGGCCAGCACGTTGCACGCTCCCCAACGACAAGGTGTCCCTCTGTGTGTGTGTGTGTGTGTGTTTGTGTGTTTGTGTGTGGCATGGGGCCATGCGGCCATGAAGCCACTAACAAAGCATTTAATGCTTTTATTTGCGGGTGGCAGGCCTGAAACTGACGACGTGGTTAAGGCCCTCCGCCCTCGACGTCGCCCTTCGCCCTCGCCTTGCCTGTGCAACATGTTGTTGCTCCAATTATGGTTTGACGCAGGCTCGCAAAGCTGCTGGCATGTCAAAAAAAAAAAAAAAGAAAACAGAGAGCGAAGGAATGGAAAACTGAAAACATCAACAACAAAATGGCAAAGAATTTAATTAAATTAAAGTTTCTCTGATTGAAAAGCTTTTACATATTAAATGGCTTCGGATTGTGTGGGCAGACCCTGTATAAAGTAATATGCTGAAGAAAATAATTAAAAATAAATATAAGAAAAATATAGGAAAAATGGAGAGAAATATAAAAATAAAATTGATATGCATGGAAAATATATGGAAAAGGAAAATGTAAAAAAGTAATCAATTTCATTTGCTGAAATTAAATTGAACTTAAAACACGTGCATTTTATGCAAAATGTATAGACCCTAGAGAAGATATAATTTTCTACTAATTTTAAACAGAGCTACAATCTATAAGAGTCAAACAAAAATACTTATTGATTTATTGATACCGAATGAGGAAACACTTACTATAAAGACGTTGATGATCTTTTTATATTTTTTTATATTTGTATTATATGTTATCAATTTTTGGAAAATCACACAATCTACGCGTGGAATATACAGACTCACAGACAACAAATTCAGTCTCTAGTTCTTATATCTTTGGAGATTGCTACGTTCAAACTCACGAATAAATATACAGACAGTCTCTACTCGTCACTCGGATGAGGAATATATATACGTTATGGGATCTACCACGTCTCCTTATGATACATACCATTATACCCCATTATACCACTGGATTCAGGGTATACAAAATTTCAATAATCTGAAAGTACTTCCCTACGGCATTAAGTCATCTAATAACATTTCACAGCTTGAATTTGTTTTTGACCGTGAGAATTAGCTGATCCAAAAAGCTTATAATTGGTCGTTTGATGTAACTATATTTCATATACATACATATATATTGAAATATATATGGAAATCGTTCTAACACACGTGTTGAATGGCTCACAGTTTGAATATAAATTAGACAATAACTCAATAAACGAGTCTTGCAATGCTTCAGATATACATAGGTACACTTATGCTATATGCTCTAAATATATGTATGTATATATCTTTGTCACATATCGGGCGACTTTCAGTTCTCAGCACGCTGATCGCAGGTCGCCTGGCCACACTCAATTGTGTGTTCATTACGAGCGAGTGCATCAGCTTTATTAGTTGGCCTGCTTTCGGTACGCTGCAAGTGGCACGAATGGGAGGCAACAGGCGGGCGCCGCAGCAATGGGCAATAAGAAGATGCCTCTCAAGAAACTACAGAAGAGCACCAGATGATGATGATGATGATGAGGATGGTGATGATGATGCCACAGAAATAGAAGTTGCGACTATGGCCAGCGATGTGGGCAGCAGGGATTGAAGCACTTCAAGGCGCTGTCTGACTTGTTGGCTTTGTTTAATGTCTGCCCAACGTTTGTTTAATTTGTCTACTTTGGCTCGTTTTCTTTTTGGGTCATGCAAAAAGGCATTCTTCAGCATACACTCGGCATACTCTGCATACATATACATATATATGTACAAGATTTTCTAGACAGTTTCATAAACGGCCGAGGCGCTACAATTTGATACAATATTTGCATTGTGTATCTATGAGGCTGTTCTGCGATAAGAAACGCTACCAGACCAGGCCAGAGCAGAGCAGAGCAGACCAACAGCTTATCAAAGCCTCTGGTGCCGGCTGCAAATCTAAGGCCCGAAAACGAAAACAAAAGACGACGAAGCGATGACGATAAAGAGGAAGAGTAAGAGTAAGAAGAAGATGAGAAAACAAATGTAGATAGTACCAGCCAGTTGGCACTCTTACGCGTAGCTCTCGCAGGTCCATAGGCAAAAGGGCCGTCTGCTATTGGCCATAAATTTGCTTTGTGGTCCAAATATAGTCAAGAGGCCTTGCCTCAAACACAGCCCAGAACCTTGTCTATCACGAGCAGCTGAAGTGCAGATAAGCAGGCAGGCAGTTGGGGCAGCTAATCAGCTAGTTGGCGTAGTGGTAAAAACTAGATCATTTATGAAGATCATTTCTAAGATATACGAAAAGAGAGAAATCATATAAACTTGAAAATGTACCAATATTTTTAATAAATCGAATGTAATGTAGTTAAAAAGTCTAATAGGTACAGTTCATGTTATATAGTATAAAATGCGTTTATAATATTTATTTTATTTGAAGTAAATAATTTACAAATTGAAGAAAGTCTATAAGAAATAGTCAATTAGCGATATTTAAGTTTAGGAATTATTAAAGATCTAGGAATATTTATTTATTATAGAACTGCTTTCTTCATACACATATATTTTTTTATATTATATATACATTATTATAGGCATATAATAAGATATTATCGACTTTTGTTCATTATTTTTGCTTTTGGTTGACTTGAATTTTTTTAAAACTTCAAAAGGGATTTGATTTTCTCGTTATCTACTTTCTATCTCTACCTTATATATGTATATGTTTTATCCCACATTCCAACAATTGCTTGTTATTCCAAGCCACTGCCCACTCAATGATTGGCTCGCCCTTTAGCAACTCATCGAATCAACATTACAAACTATTATTGTAGACAATTACAATTATTATTAACATTTGCCAAATGAAGCTTGCTTGCCTTAAGAACTGCAGTGCGCACAGACACACAGACAGACAGACAGACACACTCAACTGGACTACATAATAAAAATGGCTTTATGGCCATTGCTATTGATTCCAGCTGCTGGAGCTGTTGGCGCCCCCAGCAACAGTGGCTGGGAGCAGTTAGTTAGCTGCCTAATGTCGCTTGAGTGCTTATGTTGCGTCGTCCCGCTTAAATGTCTGCCGCATGCTCGTGCTCAGTCGTGGCGATGGTGCAACTTCCTTTTGGCCACACAAATCGTTGGCTATTTACAATGGCGTCCACCACTTGATGGTTACAGTTACACAATTCCTGTGCGCGCTGCTTGCCACGCCTCAGCCAGCAGAGGCTGGGACAGAGGCAGAGGCAGCAGCAGAGTTACATATGTATGCCAACTAAATAAATAGTAACGAGTACGTTCTCTGTGAGCATGTGTATATGTGTGTGTATGTAAGCACTCTCTACAGTGGCTGTCGGCGGCTACTTCATGTCGCGCACAATTGCCACTAATTTAACGCTGGTTTTTTCTTGCGCCTCTTTGCGCTGAGCTGCTTTCTTAAATCTCAAAGCTGACACTTTTATGCTGCTACTTACACACACATTACAGTCCACACACACACACACACACAGAGACAGAGAGCGGGAGAGAGAGACACTAATGCACACACTTAGATGGGGACTCTTGAGGGCATTACTAATCTGCGTCTTTTATAAAGCCCAAGTCAAAGCGAGGTCAGGCCATCATTGCGACTCGGGCGCGGACGCGGACTCGGACTCTGGAGTCGAACCGGCTTGACACTAAAGTATCTCTAATGAGACTTAAGCACTGTGCACTTCACACTCTACCCTCTGTAGTTGGACTTCTTTTCATTTCATTGCGTTTGTTTGGTTTTGTTTTTGTTTTTTGTTTTTGCACGATTTATGTGGCCAAATCTAATGCGCCCCCTGGCGGCACGCAGCTCAGACAGAACTGTTCTTGAAAAACAATCATCGAAGCAACAGCAGCAGCAGCAACAACAACAACAACAACAACAACAACAACAACAACAACATCAGCAAAGACTCTAAAAGTTAAATGCCTTCTCAACTATTATGATAGAAAGAGCAAGTGTCATATATACGTATGTATGCTTGTACATGTACTTGCTCTCGCTCTCTCCCATTTCCATTCCCATTCACATTCACTGTTTCGTCTATCGCACTCTCTGTTTGCATAATGCATTGTAAAGATCAAAATCAACTTGGGCCAGCCAACGATAAGAATCTCAAGTGCAAAGCAGCTAGCGAAGCGTTCGACAAAAACCAACACAAATGTATCTGTGAAATTGTTATTATTATTGTTGTTGTTGTTGTTGTTGCTGCTGTTGTATCTGCTGCTTGTGTTGGCTCGTTTACAGCCTTCTTTGCTGCCTCAGTAGTCGCTGCTGCCATTTGAATAAGTATTTTTCATTGAATTTCGTTGGCTTGTGGAAATTTTCAGCAGTCGCAAACACACAAACAGCATGAAAGAGTAGGAGAGAGGGAGAGAGCGGGCGGAGAGCGCGTGAGAGCAGTAGTAGTGAGAGCAACAGAGGAAAGACGAACAAGAAGAAGAAGTAGCAGAAAAAACAAAAGTAATTAAGATGCACGAGGCAAACGGCGGAAGCAAAAAGATGGCGGACTTAAATGTGGGCGGCTTGGTGCCGACTAGCCATTGAGGCGGGACAATAGTTATAGGCACGGCGTGTGGGCGGGGGGCTAGTTGTTGCGGTGCGCAGAGCCATATTGTCTCATACAGTTGTTATTGTCAGATCTACCCCTGGACGCTCGCTGGAAAAGCTCGCCATGTTGTTGCTGCTGCTGCTGCTGCTGCTGCTGCTGCCGTTTCACATGAACAATTCGTGGCGATAATTTATAAAATAAATGAAATGCACTTCATGGCGACTTGGCTGGCGACCTCCCCGGCAGATTCAAGTCGCTCCCAAAGCTGTTGCCGTAATTAATCTGTGTGCGCTGTGCGGTTTTGACGTGCTTTGAATAGTCATAGAACCAGCAGCAGCAGCCATTGAGTGAGAGAGCGCGGGAGATAGAAGGAGAGAGGGATATAGAGAACCGCCAACAATAATGGCTGGATGATCATCATCATCATCAGCATCAGCGGCAGCAGCAGCCACGTCTTTGTGTGGGCTGAGAATTGTGTGTGCCCCCCGACACAAAAGGCCAAACACACAAGTCCTACCCCCCTCCTCTCTTATACAAATGATTAGCAATAACTGATGCTACCTTCTCTTATACATATTTGCTTCTTATTCTTCTTTTATTATTCTTTTTTTTTTTGACAGACAGCATAGAATGAGTGGCTCGCAGAATGCACAGTGACAAGTCAAACAAAAGTGAAGAAAATAACAAATGAGCCACAACAACAACAGCAACAGCAAGAGGAACAGCAATAAAAGCAAAAGCGAAACGAACAACTTCAAATGAAATCAAAAGTGCAAATGACAACAAAAGCCAAAGCTGCGCTCAGGTTTGCCGAATACCAAAGACCAGCTGAAGACAGACAGAGAGAGAGAGAGGCCGAACAAGAAGTTCATGAAGAGGCGAAGACAAGAAGCGGTATAACAAGAACAGCTATGTGAAGCACGAAATGTAAATCATTTGCACAAAAGCACCAACAGCAAAAACCAACGGCGGACAATAATCAATTGAAGTGTCTGTCTCTCTATACGCTCTGCACTAACAATTGAAGCGGGTAGCATAGCAAGGGCGTGCTGTTCGTAACAGTCGATGGAGAGTTAAATAGGAGAAGAGCTGATAAATACGCTGGAAATGTTATATAATTTAAAGTGCTAAAATCAGAAAGTAACAAAATATATTTATTTATAGAAATTTGTATGCAATTATTTATTACTTAAGTATGAGTGGGTGAAAGAGAGGGAGAGAGAGTTAATTTTTCGGTGTGTTAATGAAAAATTAAACACTTTTTGCCTTTTTTCGGTCTGTTCGTTCGTTGATGAAGGGAGTGTGACTGAGGTGTTTGGTTAGTTACCAGTCAATGAGGGCGGCGCCAGCGGCGTGGCAGCGGCAGCGGCAGAGGCAGCGTCAGCAGCAGCAGCAGCAGCAACGTCAACCACATAAAGTGGAAGACAAGTGGCAGCATGGACAAGTGCCATAGAAATTACGTTTGTATATCTCGCTGTGTGTTTGTATATCTATACATGTATGTGTTTGTATGTATGGCTTGATATATATGTGAGGGTGTGTGCGAGTATTGCACAAGCAAAAACGAAAGAACGTAACGCAAAATGCACGAGACCAAAGCAAATCGGCAGCCAAAGAAGCCAACGAAGACAGCAGAGACATTGGCAGCGCAAAACGAAGACGAGGAAGAAGCAGAAGCAAAAGTATGAGCATGCCAAAGCGCAAAGGCAAAAAACCAAACTCAAGCACGCACTTCAGACGAAGAAGAGTCGGGACGGACTGATAGACAAATGGACAAACCATTTTGTTGTTGCTGCCGACGCCGTTGATTTTGCCATTGCTGTTGCTTCTGAATCTGCTGCCGCTGCGCTGCTGCCGTTGCTGCTGGCTGTCGTCGGCCATTGGGGGGACGTCAGGTGCGGAAATGCCATAACCATTGAGCTGATGACGTCCATTTTTTAGTTGTTGTGCACGTTCCGGCAGCGAGAATAACAACGGCGGCAACTGTCCAAAGTGGAGCGGCCCAAGAAGAAATCGTCGTAGTCCGTTCGTCTATCTGTCTGTCCAGCTGTCCGTCAGTTAGTAGTTGGCGTTGACAGTTCAAGTGTTTACCAGCAGCAGCAGCAGCCGCAGCTGCGAGTCAATTTTAATGCAATAATAAACTACGTAATTGGGATTTTAGTTATTTTAAATGTTTGTCTAGCTCATAAGCGCAAGAACTCAATTAAAATGGAATTTTCAATCAAACTTGAATATGATTATAGTGTATTATATTAAAGCAATAGCAATAAGTTAATGGAATTCATTTTGACTGGGATAAGAGTTTTCAATGGGCTAAAATATATTGTATATATTTATCAGTATATCACTAAGCTAAACGGTATTAATATAAGATGAAAGATGAACATGTTAAGATATATGTTCGTTAATATTTGTTGTTATTTTAGTTCAAGTTTCTTTTCTATTATTGTGTGAAGCCCTGAAAACTTAGAGAATATGAGCTAAGAATTCCGGATGCCTTTATATCGCTTAAGCATTATTATTCGAAAAAAATAAACAGTTTATAGAAATAGAAAGAGAGATTAAAGGCCTATCAAACTCTGCTATAAATTGAATGCAGTTTCGACTTATTTATTATGATAATCGTTGATCAAGCAAAAGCCGCTAAGCAACCTCATACCCTATTTAAGCACTGATTAACCAACACTTAATGCATTCACAACACTGACCACAACACTAAAATCGCCCACTAATCAACAATTGAAACTCATCTGAATGCTTCAAATGCATTCAAATATCATTTGAATAAGCAATTTAATTAAAAGCATAAATATAATAGATTTGCGAATCTAGTATATTCGCATCGCATTTACAACTGGCCACGCTAATGAAGTGGCTATAATGGCGTTAATTGTGCGAGGGTATTACAAAATTGGTTATTAAGCTGCCACTCAGATGGCAAATAAATAGCATTTGAAAAATGAACAATAAAACAATTAGCAATTGTAGTTTTTGAATATCAATAAAACATAACAGCAATTAAAATGTCACTGGCGAAAAATCACTAGACAGACACACACACACATGTAGAGTGAGAGAGAGAGAGAGAGAGGGGGGCACACACAGATACATTTGCTTGCACACTTCAAGATACGCATAGTAGTTGGAGATACTTATGAAGCGCACAGCGCTTGACATTGTAAAATCTATCTCTGTGTGCATGTGTGTGTTGTGTGTGTGTGAGAGCTTCTGTGTGCTTGTTTGTTTGCTTGTTTGTATTTGTGGCTGTGTATATGTTTAATTTAATTGCCAATGATACGCGTCATTCAAAGCGCAAAGCGATACATTACGATGCTATCTATGACGGAGTCAAAGGCAGGGTAAATACACATACATATGTATGTATACATATATACTACTTGAAGTACTTTTTTTAATACTCTATGGCTGCGACAAAGATCTTTATCACATAGTTTGAGCAGCGCTTAAAATAACTGAGTTAAATTATGTTAACTTTTTTCTTTGGAAATTTCCTATAAACTTTTTCAAGAAAAATCTTAAGATTTTCAAAGACTTGTTTTAAAAATCTATATACTACGTAAATATATATTTATATATGTGATAATATATTAGAAGCTTTTTCAGTGCATTTGCAGCTCGTCTTCATTTATTTATTTTTCCTCTTTAGATTTCTTTATGTATTTATATATTTGTTATTTTTAACGCGTTTAGCGCAAAACGATATTTCGATTGGGGGGCACATTTGATGGACTTTCCTTGAGCGTAGAACAACGCCATGCGCTGACTGACTGGCTGAGGGACAGAGAGGTGATGAGATAGATGGACAGACAGACGGAATGATTGGCTGACAGAATGACTGAGTGACAGCGCAAGACTAACTACTTCCCCGACTGGCTACTGGCTTTGAGTAGCCGCTAATTGTTAATTTACAATGATTTCAAACAGAAGATAAATTGTGAAATAATTCAAGAAATTTATAGAAAAATGTAGAGTGATGTATATTATGCATTATATATAGTATGTGCAAAAAAGTTATATCAAATTTATTCATAATGAGATATTTCATTATATTCACTAATAGTCAATTAATTGACAATACATTTTAAGTTTTAGATTAACAAGTTTTTAATGCGTTTAACTGATATTAAATAAATAAATAAATAAATAAATTAGATAAATCTTCCATAAAATAATATAATATAATATATATATTTAATGTAAAAAAATGTTGTGTATTTTTTGTATGCATACATATATATTTAATTAATATTAAATATATAAATAAATAAAAAAATTAGATAAATCTTCCATATAATAATATAATATAATTTATATTTAATGGTAATAATTTTTTTGTATTCTTTGTATACATATATATTTATCTAAAATAAATAAGAATAATCACAAATGAAATAAAAGAACGACTAGGAAGCAACACTACACTATATTCAGGGTATCTTATAGTCGTGCACATCCCTTGAGTTCACTTACATCACTTTTACTTCTATTCTCAATACTTTTACCGTTGCGCATTGCTTTTCACCTTGCGAAGTGAACAAATGAATCATTGTCTGCAGCAGAGATTGCGAAATAAGCTTTTAATGTGCGCATCTGTAGAGCCGAGCAACATTTAATTAAAGCTGCCAGCATTGGATTGGATTTGGGATTGGGATGGGGATGGGGATTGGGATGCGGATTTGATAGGTGGGTAGCTAGATGGGTAGATAGATTGGTTGGCTGACTGGCTGGCTGGTTGCAGTGAAGCGTTAAGTTTCGCATTGTTGATTGCTGTTTTGTGTGAGCTTCACTTGCCATTAGAAATGTGTCGCCATGGAGAGGAAGCGCTGCGCTGCTCTGCTCTGCTCTGCTCTGTTCTGCTGCTATCGTTGCCAGCCGATCTGGTGTTAAATTTAATTTATGGCAACGCTGCATGCTCTACATATTTTGCCATCGGTCTAGCTACATGTGTGTGTGTCGTCAATAGTCGAAGGTGTGCCCCCTGTTGAACGTTTGGGTCAAACTGTTGGCGTAGCTCCCAATCGCTAATTGTCATCGACACGGGCCTTTGTTGTTAACTGGAATATGGGAATGGCACTTGGAATTGTTGACTATATCTATGAGTGAGTCAAACGGGCAGCTGTTGCTGTTGTTGCTGCTGCTGCTGCTGAGTTGCTGCTGCTTCTGATCTCCAGTTGTCTGAGCTGCGTGTCTCATGCTATCTGACCAAAATTATCAGCGGCAACGGCGACGACCTCGTTTTTCACAGCTTCTTCAGCGTATTCAACTAGTCTCATCTTTGCTGCTGCTGTTGCCGTTGCTGCTGCTGCTGCTGTGCAGCGCGCATTTATTCAATTTATTTCTATTGCCTGGACGGTCTTCGTCTTTGGGCTTTGGCCAATTGTCATTGTACTAATTCCATTAAATGATGGCAGCGCCGACGCTTGCGTGCTTGTGTAATTGAAGAGCTCATCACAGAAAAGCAGCAACAGCAACAGCAGCAACAACAACTCGATGGATTGCTCGTTCCATGCTTCATTGAATGTACTACATAAGTACTAAGCACACACATACATACACAAATACACATATGTATGTATGTATGTATCGCCTGCTTTGCGTGCTCGAGTGTCAGTTTGTCTATTGAGACATTTGACGCCTTCGCTCGCTGTTATCAGAGTATTTGAAATTCTTTCAAATTGCTACGCCTGCTGCTGCTGCTGCGCTTTGCTGCCTGCCCAGCGATTGCCATACGCCGCCTAGCCCACACACACATATAAATATATACATATATATATACTTTTCCAGTGCTTATCGTGGCGAGGGCAACTGCGAAGCAGCCGAAACGAGGTCGTCGTCGTCGTCGTTGCCGTCGTCGAATGCAATTTTCTAATAATTTTTTGCCATTGTATAAGTGTGTGTGTGTGCTTGTCTGTGTGCGTGTATGTATGTGTGTGTGGCACTTGTAATCACCATTAAAAACGCTTCAGAGTTCAGCTGCTTGCAGCTTCCTTTGAGTTGCACTGCTGCCCCTTGGCACCATGTTCACATTTGCCACCCTTGGCAGCCCCTTCTTGGCCCGCCCCCTGCCATCGACTTTTAATGTTTAGACACACACATACATATATACGCGTATATGTATATGTTAAATCTGACCTAATTTGCGTGCACAAAACTTTGCGCTTAAATGAATTCGCATAATTAGATGCAGCAGCAACATCAGCAGCAGCAGCAGCAGCAGCAGCAGCAGCAACAGCAGCAGGAGATGCAACAGCAGCTGCATCGAGCTCTGTTATGTAATTGCAAGTGCGTACGAAGCAGACATGAAACTTGCTTTCAAACTGTTTTCCATATGAAAATCGTTAATTACAACACTTTGTTTGCTATTTTTCTCATTATGATACGAATTTTATTGGCGTTTTCTTATGAGGATATTAGATCTTTCTTTAGATAGTCTTTAAAGAGTTTACAGAAATTTTTACATTTTTATATATTTCATGTTCCAAATTAAATATTCTATATATATACACATATTTTTAAGATAGGTTAATATTTATGGAGTTTTTTTTACAGAAGTTCTTCCACCTCGTGCTTGTGGTACATACAAATTAATTTAATTTAATTACTTTGCAATGATAGCACAATTTTCATGCATATAGAGACTTTCTTTGAGTTGTTCGTACCCAGAGCCAAGTTGCATCTGGCTACTACAAGTAATTCACAGTTTACTGGACACACATCCTTCTCCCCTTTAGGTAGTGCTCAATCTATCCGTAAATACAGTCAGTTTGTATGGCTCCTCAAATATCAACCAATGCGAATGACACTTCTCTCAGCCAAATTACAATACACCAAGTTCAAATACAATTTGCAATATTTGTATAGAAGCCAAAGTCGGTTCAGCTGCTGCTCCTCAAATAGCTGCGAATGCCTAGCCCAGGTGGGGGTAAGTGATTTGACCAGAGATTAATTTGGGCTATATTAAGAATTCATGAATTTGGCTTGCAGCTATTAGCCAGAAGCAGGAAATGTATAAAGGGAGGAGCGGAGAGTAAGATGGAGAATGAAAGAGAGAGAGAGAGAGTGAGATAACTAAAACGTCAGTGAGGGAGATAGAAAAAGAAGTAAAGAGAGAGAGAGAGAGAGAGGAAAAAGATACAGCATGATAAAACGGGAGAGAGAGGGATATAGGGAAGGTGATTAAAGAAGAACAGAGAGAGAGAGAGAGAGAGAGAGAGAGAGAGAGAGAGAGAGAAAACAATGGAGACGTGCAGAGACAGGGACAGAAACTGATGAATAAAGGGAGAGAGAGGGAGAGCAATACACACAGAGAGGATTAGAAGGAGAGATGGTAGGAAGTTGAGAATGATGGAGAGAGAGGGCGAGAGAGGGGAAGAAGAAAACAAGCAGAGCAAAAGTAAAGAGAGAAACAAAGACAGATAAAGAGAAACCGAGGGATATCATAAAATATCATAAATGAGTGCGAATGGAAATGGAATCAACTGATTTAAGACTGGAATACTAATATAGAATCAATATAGCAGACTCGTCAATCTGCTTGCCTCTACTACATAAACCAAAAGCAGCAACTCCTCCTCCCCTCCCCATCCGTTCCTTCACATAGACAACTTAAATCTATAATAAGTGAATCCATTTACAGCTTAATGCCGAGCTCCACCTGCCGCCAATACCAGGGCCCGATGTGTGTCCACTTGGAGCATAGCATAAATTCCACAGATGGAATGTAATACAGATAACTCGCATGCGGCATATTTGAGCAGACACCACAAAAATGGATGCCGCCAACGTGGCCGCCACAGAAATTCGAGTGGCAAATGGCTTTTGGCTGACACAAATGTCAACCGCAGTGGAGCAAGGCGGCCGGGCGGGGGAGGCTGGCGGGAGGGGTTCGTTTGTCGTGGGGCGGTAGGGTTTTGGGTCAGAGTGACCACAAACGCGTTGACCACTTTTGTGCATTTGTGCGGCTCATTGGAGTTGGCTTTTAGGGGCCCGCTACGCGGCCGGTGGCCATGGCCCCGGCTCGTTAACAGTTCTTAAAAAAAACTGGGCAAAACTTTGTGAAAATTGCCTGTCATGCGTTTTATTTTCACTAAGCACAAAAGTTTGCCCCCGAGCAACAAGAAAAATTAAGACACTTAACGCTTTTTTCATTACGCTATTGTCAATGGGCGTGCCCCCTTCTGCCGATCTCTCTCTCCCTCTCCCACCCGCTCTCCCATTTTTGGCACAACTGTGGCCAAGACACGGCTTGTGGCAAGTACAGCTTTGTTTGTCCAGACGCTGGCGACACACGTTTCAACAAATCTTCGCTAGATGTTGTTGTTGTTGGCATTGTTGCTGTTTTGTGGGTTTTCCGAAAGACTTGGCAACTCCGCCCGCACTCAATTGGCCCGGCCTATGTGCGTGGAAATTTGATAAACTGCTTTTCGACTTTATTGCTGCTCTGGCAGAATTCTAAAGAAATGCGTCTTTTTTATTTGCTATTGCCAATTGGGGGTATTCCTTATTCGTATATATATATATTTTTATTTACTTTTATGTGTTTATTATTTGACGCTGGCTTTGCTGCTATCCCAAGCGCAAAATTGAGACATTTTCTGTTGCGAAAAGGTTTTCGATTGGGTGGTGTGCGTGAGGGAGGGGGTGGGACTGGGAGGAAGCGGCTGCTGTTAGCCTTGGGGCTTTCCATTCTCGCTTTTTTTTTTCTTCAGTTTAATTTCTTGATGTGAGTTTTTGCGGTTTTCTATTTACTTATTTGTGTGTGTTTTCTTTTAAGTAAATCATAGTGACCATAGTAGCCCTGGGGCTGGGGGAATAGCCCAGCGACGGAAATAATTTTCAGGGGAATTACGAGTGGACACGTGGATTACTCCAGCTGCTATAATATAAATATTAGCACATATACATATAAGAGAGCAGCCTTGAAATAGTAATGTGAAATGTTTTTTTTAGAAGGAATGACAGGAAATTTGTGTGGAATCTGATTTAAATGCGATTATATGCTTGGCTTTCTTCTAGGAATTTCACTTGAGGTTCGATGTGGTTCAGTTTTTCTGAAATCAGAGGGCAAAGTATGGATACGTTTGAGGCCTGCGGAAGGTATATTGATTATTCCATTATAAACAATTGATTTTGCTGATTAATTTGATAGTTTAAGCCCTAACTGCATAAAGCATGATTACATCAAAACATTATGATACTATTTGTTGGGTCTGAAAACGAGATCAATCTGGTATCCATTATGATTTTAATGCTTATAATGTTTTTTAATATTTACCTATTATTTTTCAAATTTACAGATATATTTAAAAATCAGTAATATTTATTTTAAAGTTGACTTAATGTCTTACATATAAATAAAGAACTAATTTTTTGTAGGTGTTTCATTATTATTCACTTTTTGCATACATAAGTGCTATAGCTAAGTGAGTTATATTTGGCATCAATTATAATTGAAAGCCTTTAAAAATATTCAGTTTTTGTTCTTCAATTATTTCGATAAGCTAATCTTAATTAAATAAGTAAAGAAGCGCTAAATTGAAAATTTTAACTAGGGTTCTCTGCAGGGATTCATTCATTGATTGATTGATGTCAAGCATTCTTGCGAATTAATTTATTTACTTTAATATAGTTTTATTTAAATATATTTTAATATCTATCTTTTCATATTAGCTTGTAAATAAATTAATTTAAATATAATTAAGATAAATTATCATAATTACGCTTGATTAAATTATATTAGCTTTGTTTAATTTTTAATATTATTTATTTTTTAATAATTAAATTCCTTAGCTTAGATAAAAGTTGCATCAGTCGTTCACTCCGATCTGCATTGCTTTAGAACAGCATTAAGGGCACTCCCAATCTCTATCAGCTAAAATATTTATGAATATTTGTGTAATTATTTTAATGACATACTCAAATAAGCTCAAGCAAGCCCAAACTCAAATTATTTTATGGGCTCAGCGCGAATCTGTGGCAGGTACTTGGAGTGCGGCCTCAGTGCACAGCAAATGACTTCATTCACTTGTTTTGTATATATTTTTGTTTATGTATTTGTATTTTATTTTATTTTTTTTTTTAGGCTCTTCTGCAAGTACTTGGCTAACTTTCTGTTGCTGTTGCTGAGGCAGTTGCTGTAACAGTTACTGCCAATATTGTTGCTGTTGCTGTTGTTGCTGTTGATGTTTCGGCTTGAGACGCGCCCAGTTGTTAACAATTGTTGTGAGGGGGAGGGGGGGGGGGGGAGGGAGGGGACTGGAGTTTGTTATGCCAACAGCTGCAGTTGCAGCGAGCCACAATAATAAATAAACAGAGCCAGGCCACTTGAAATTGGATCGCCAAAAAAAGAAAAATAAACAAAAAGCAGGCGACGCGTCGCAACGCGACGCCAGCAGCCACAATAAACACACAGTTTTCACTTTTCTGACACTTGACTTGGCTGCCGGCAGGGTCCAGAAGTCAGCTACCGGACCTCAAATGGCAGGCGCAATGCTGCTGCTGCTGCTGCTGCTGATGATGATGATGTCACACTCACACACACACACACACACACACACTCACCCAGACAGACTTGGACAATAAGTCATAAATGAAAAGTGAAAAGTAGAAAGTTGCGCAAATTCTCTTTGGCCCTACGACATAACGGATTGCGAGGCATCCGAGAGTTCGCCCAATCTCGAGATACACTTAAATATTTGCTCAAGTGTCACGCTTCTTACATCATCATCGTCATCATCATCATCTCATATTATATTATCAGTCATTATCATTGGCAGCGACCGTGGCGCGCGCATCCTGCGTACGTTTTTGAGGACAACTGGGTGAAATCGCAAGTATCTATTGGATGCGCGGCGCTCGTTCATTGGATCTACGTGCTGTTCACGCCCAGTCGCCCAGTTGCCTGTTGCAGCGCAGCTCTTAATTTGCGTGCCGCGACAATTACAAGCATCGCCTCAGATGGACCAAGACCGAGGCGATGACGACTGCAGTTGACATTGATAAAATCATTGGGCGCGTGCTGCGGCCCAGACGCTGCCAGCCGAGCAGACAGATCGCCCAGATACTTGTATCTGACAGATACGCAACGGCATGCCACACACACACATAAATACAAATATATACATGCACATATATGGATGTGGGTACATGTGTATGTATAGGGTAGCTATGTTAAGGCATGCCTTTAAACTTTTGACTTTTTCTGTTGCTTTTGCTGTTGCGGCTTCTGCTTTTGCTTTCAATTTGATTTTGATACTTCTTCGCATACCCCTTACCCATTGGCAGTGGACATGACATATTGAGGCAAATTTTTTGAGCTGTATAAATATGTCTTGCTGATCATCAGTAGGATAGATTTTATAGATAAAATATGCTCTGTATGTATGCGTAGTTAGCTGTATTGCGTGCCGTATGTCTGCCTCTTTCTTACTATCTCCCTCTCTGTCTCACTCTCTTAAATTTTATCTTTATTTCTCCATCTCTTTATCGTATTTTTTTAAAGTAATCTCTAGTGATATGTTTGCGTCTTTCTTATTCTCTATATCTGTTTCCTTCTCCTTCTTTCTTCTTCATCCGCTAATCAATCTCTCTATTTCTCTCTCTCTCTCTCTTCTCTTCCTAAATCTTTCTTCTTTCTCTTTCTCTCTCTATCTCCCTTACTAGCTCTATATTTCTCTCAATCTGACTATCTTTTTCTTTTCCTCACTCTCTTTATTTCCCTCTCTCTTTCTTTCTCTCTCTCAATTTGTCACTTCTCTCTCTATTCTCTCTCTGTCCCTCTTTCTCTCTCTTTCAACTAAACTCTCTCTTTTTTTCTGCTTATTCTTATTATTATTTCACATTCCCACTCGCCCTCTGTTTTCTTTCACTCCTTCTTTCAGTTTCTCACTCTCTTTCTATATTTGCATTTGCTTTTCTTTCTCCATCTAAGTCTATGTATATCCTTCTCTCCCCTCTGTCTCTTTAAATTACAATTATTAACCATATCGATGCTACTATATATACTTAACCAAGTTCAAACAGCTCACACATGATTTAATTACATGCACAGCCCACTCCCAGGGTATTCCCTTCGTCGCATCACACTTGACATCACGCTTGTTGCTGTTGTCGTTTCTTTTATCTTCAGTGTCGGTCGCCCCGGTAAGTTCTTGGAAAATTGTATCCACGCCTCGCCTCGCCGCGCCTCATCCGTCCGTCCCCCCGTCCGTCCATCCGTCTATCTATCGGCGTTTACGTTTGCGTTTGCGACGCCTTGACGGCACAACTTGTGGGCCGATTGCATTTGCTTAGCATAAATTTAGAGCCGTTTCAGTTGCTGCTGCTGCTGCTGCTGTTACCGCTGATGTTGTCGCCGTCGCAGTAGATGGCATTCACTTTCAGTTCTTTGTAATTTATGCTGCCAGCTCTGCTGAGGTCAAAACCCAAGCAGAACGAACGCCGAGCCGAAGAATGCCACAGCAGGCAGAGCTGAGAGTTGAAATAATTGAGACAGCTTTGCCTTCAGAGCTAAAGAGCAACCGCGGCGCGACTTCTCTGTCATGCGCCAGCGTCCGGCCAGAAGTGGAGCAAATATTTCGTGAATGCGGAAGATCAAAGTGAGCAGAGGCACACTGACTATAGCCAAGTCTAATTGCTTTCTGCCCATATAAAAGGCCCACTAAAGATGCCAGAGATCAAAATCAATAGATTGAGACTCATTTCTGCATTTGCTTGTTTGAAAGTTTGTTAAATTGTTGATATAATTGCTGTGATAGCTGAATGATTCGGAATCAAAGTTGAAATCTTTTGTGTGTATATATAAATTTTTAAATGTTGATTAATTGTTTAAATGTTTACATTTTTAGTTTTACTTACTTGGTTAAATTTTAATAATTTTTTTTTTTATTTATTTATTTTTTTTTAAATCGATTTTGTTTAAATTTGGAGCTTAACTTCTTTAATAGATTTTTTTTTAAATAAATATATTTTGTTGTATAACTTTTAAGTAAGTTATATATATATATTGAGCACGTCTTTAATATCAACATCATTTAGTTGAGTAATATATAAAGAATTTAATGTACTTTTAAATGTCTTTATTCCCCAAATTCTATTAGCTTGGATTTATATCATAATAATATATATCATGATTAGGCAGTAAGAAATGATGGCAATATATCTCAAGCTTGCTGTGTCTGATAGTATGCTTATCTATTATTATATTATTTATTATTATACTTACTTTTAGTTATATACGTATGTATGTATACATAAAATATACTTAAATAAAATACAAATCGGTAAAAATTCAAGTAAAAATTGAACTAAAACAAAAAACACTTCGAGGTGTCAGTACTATTTATAGCTAGCTACCCCATTTACAAGGATAAGCAAATATTTCTTAAAAATGCTTTAAATAACTTCAATGCCAAATATATTTAACTCCGTGGTGGCACAGTACAACTATAAAATATTTACTTGGACCGGAATTGAAGGTACAAGAAGTGTTCCACAACTGCTCCTCCTCCTGCTGCTCCTCCTGCTGCTGTCATGTGAAGATATTTGAGCATTCGGGTTGGCTTTATATTTGCACCCGTTGCAGTAGGTCCAATGGCCTACATGAATTTATGGCCAGTTTCATGATAAATTTACTATGCCTACTTCCTCAAGGACTATAAACCAACGCACCCGAGCACAGGCGAGGCTGTCTCCGTCTCTTCGGCTGCTACGGCAGAGTTTTTGGGAGTTTTACGTGCTGCGGGTGGCATTTAAATAAACCATGTGCAGAGCTTTAAATTTATGCGCATATCAAGCTGACAAGGTTATGAAAATGCTAAAGCAGCCCCAGGACTGTAGTCCTTCCTATTTGTATTTGTTGCTGCTGCTGCTTTTTCTCCTACTTTGGGCCACCTCGCACCAGTTAAGACACAGCTGGCTAGACGTTACGCTTATTTTGCTTCTGTTGAAATTTTCCGACTCACACACACACACACACGCAGTTTGTCGTCTGTGAACTAGGCATGTGTTTGTCTTGGGCTCTAAGTTGTATATATTTTGGTAAGCATAATTGAAATGTAAATTTTGCTACGGTTTATGTAGACAAAAGGTGACGTAGCTTGAAATTAATATTTAACCATTTCTGGCTGACAAAGTAAGCAAAGAGAAATTAGATAGACCAAATTGAAGACTTGCAAATATACATCGTTGTTGTTTTATGTACAGTAGGTACATATAGATTGCCGTCTAGCCGGCAGACAGTTTATTTTCCTAAAAAGTCGCATTAAAGATTCTATAAAAATAAATGCTAATTTATTTTTGCTATGATTTGACAAAGATAAATCACAAAAGATTTTGCTACCGAGCAGAAAGTAATGGAAAATTGCTCTGGCATTTGTTTCAGCTTTAACGCCGACTTTAAAGAGTTTAATAATAATAAAAAAAAATCTAGACGATAAAGAAATGGAAATGTGGAATTGATTTTTGCTTTAGCTCTGACTTTCAAGAGTTCAACAATAATAAAAAAAATTGTATTATATATTTTTATACGTTTCAATTACATTAACACATATTTTCCACTTTTGAATATATTTTATTGTTATTTTCATTATATTACATAAATCATAGTAGAGATCGAACTTTAATATCGATATATGGATTGCTATATGGAAACATAATCAAAGTAATATCAAGACCAGATCAAAGCTCTTGAATATATTTGGTTTTTTTCAATTTAGACTTTAGACTTTATCGTAAATATGCTTCCTTAGCCCTAGGGTAAGCCAAGCTAGGGCAAAAACTCTAAGCTCCTCCGACTTTCCACTTCCCTTCGGCAACTTCGCCCAAGCACCTCATTGACTTCAACCAGTCAAGGCTCATACGTATACGTACCGCTCATGTATATTTAGAACAGCTCACACTTACAGCTGCCCATTATCTCAGCTAATCTACAGCTTAATTATGCTCTTAAATGTGCCATTTGGTGCGCTGCATGCTAAACAGCTAAAAAGAAAACAAAAACACAGCAAAAACAAAAACAAAAGCAAAATTAAAAGGTATTCATATTTACAAATGGCAACAGCTTTATAGCCAACATTTGGCTACACATACACACACACACACGCTCCCACACACACACACACACATGTGCGTGTGTTTGCAACTGCAACTGTGAAACGTGACATTTGCTGCATTTTTTTGCAACGCTCTGCAGACTGAGACGAAGCGGAGGAGGGAGGGGGCAGAGCGACTCTTGTATAAGAGCTCCCCCTCATTTGGATTTCATAATTCGCAGCAAACAAAAAAAAAAATAGAAAAATAAAAATAAAAGTCTCTTGGCCATTTTGTGGCTAGAAAATGGCCAACTAGTCGCGCATACACTGAACGAAATGAAAAGCTCTCGGCTGCATAAAGCGACGCTTATTAAATTCCGCTCAATTTTAATAAGCAACATTTAGGCAAGAAGCACAGTGCGCTTTTCACAATTTTCTTTACATGTTCACACCCAACAAAAAAAAAAAATACACAAAAAAGATGAAATGAAATTAAAAACACAAAAAAATGAAAAGAAAAACATTTAAAGGGGGTCGCACTTGCGCGAACGGCGGCTTTTTAATGAATTTTTCACGCGCGCCTTTGCAAATGAAACTCATTTCGCATAGGCACGTTTTTCCAGCGTCTCGCGCGTTCCGTTGATTCCACGGACTCCCCATTTGCAGCTGTTGTTGTTGTTGTTGTTGTTGTTGCTGCTGCTGTTAGGCTGATTTGCGCGCTTGAAAGCGAAAACTAGCGAAACTAAAATGTTATTACGCATACGCTCAGTTAGCCCGCCCTAAGAAATTTGGGTCAATTCAGGCAGCACTTTATGCCCTGGAGAGTATGTCAATTTTATGATAGAGTTTGTCATTGCTTAATGGAGGATGTGTAAGGACTCTATGGGGTTTGTTTCATGCAGTTCTTAAAGTTCATAAAATACTTCTCTATGTATTTACTGTTTTATATATTAATAAAATTAAATTTAATATATCTCTCTTATATTTATGAATACTTTTACTTGCTTATAACACAATGGATCTTCGCAGTTAATAAACTTAAGCAATAGGATAAAAAAAGAGACAAAATTATTTCTACTCTGGGGATAGGGTTTGTAACTGCTAAATGGGAGATGCGTTTTATTTTTATTATTTTTGAAATTTCTTTTATATTTTCTATGTGTCTTATATAAGATAGACCAAAATATATTTAATAAATATATATGTATATTTTTTTATAAGTTACCGTTAACACATATACTCCATGTTAATGTCAAAATAGATGATAATAAATGAAAACTACAATATTAAAAAATGTATTATATAAATGTATATATATGTATATATGTATATGTATATAAGACTGAAATTATACAAATATATAATCAATATACATATGTAGCTAATAGAAGAACACTTAGCCAGATCAGACTTAAATATAAAGTATATACATATATAATATATATATATAATTCTTAGGGTTCAAATAATATAATAATGCTTATGGCTAATATAGATAATACCTGCTTTGCTTAATCACCTCAGCTGTCTCAGATATATAGTAAATATAGGTAACTGTTACTCTAGGGCATCTGACCACCGTCACTTCCATCACTTTTCAATTTCCCTACTACTTTGGTGAAAATCTGAAGTGTTTAGCTCTTGCCTTATGCATATCTTACTTTGCTGCACATATGAAAGGTTCAACGACATAAAATATGCAAAATAAAAAAAAAAAATTAAATTTTATTTAGCAAGAGAAGAAGAAGCAGCTGTTGGCCGGTTGTAAAATGTAGCTGACTTTTTTTTTTTTTTGGGCAACCTGTTTCTTTTTGCGCCTAGGCCTGAGCTTGTTTGCGAAAATGAGTTCAGCAGCCTGTTCTTCTTTTAATTGTTGTACATTGTTGTTGTCGTTGTTGCTGTTGCTACTGTCGCTTTTTTTTTTTCTTTTTTTGCTTTGTTGTTTAACAAATAAAACAGAAATGAGCTGGGTTTTGTGGCCTAATTAGTTTCACCTGTGTCAATGTGCAAACAAAGCCACAGACCCAGACTGCGGCCAAGAGCATTGTTAATGAAGAAGACAAAGGTACGTATGTGTGAGTGTATTTGTATCTGCAACTGTTTATGCATTTCTATATCTCTCTCTCACTCTCTCTCTCTCTCTATATGTCTCTATTTTTCTGTGTATATTAAAAACGCATAAACAAGGCATAGAGCATGCAAGGCATTTTTTTTACTATATAGAAAACAAAGAGTTGAGCGAAATGTATATAAATGAAACATTTAGATAGCTAGGCAAAAATTGAAGAGTTGCATGTGTGTGCGTGTGTGTGAGCTATGTGGAAACGGGAAGTGATTCATGCATATCCAAGACTTTGCCTCACTGTTTTGTGTGTGGGCTGCGCAGTTGCATAGATGATAAGAGAGGGGCCACGCTGCATAGTCCACTGATGATGAGTCCCACACTAGGGGAAAATATGCGAGGCAGCAAATCAGTTGCAATTTCTCAGAATACCAAAGTGTACTAGTAATATAACTAGAAACTTATATAAAGCAAAGATAGGCTTAGGGAAGCATAAGCTGTGCTTGGAATTAATATAGATTTTCGTATAGAGAAATAATAGGACTAGAATAAACATACGCTCGGTTAGTATGTGAGTGGAGTGTATTAAAATAAAAGGTACTTCGATTTTCAAATATTTAATATTTTATTTAGCTAAACAATATTTATGTAAAGATCATATATTGTTGTTAAGAAAGCAGATTTTAAATATGGCGGGCTCTGGCTATTTTTATTAGCTGCCAAAAATCTTCAAACAAAAACTCACAGCCGAAAATATAATAAGCAAATCTAACTGGCAAAAGCTTTAGCCTAAGCGCTGACCAATAGCAGCCGAAACGAAGCCGAAGCTGAAGCGAAGCCCTGGCGCAGCTAAGCGCAGCCGTTTCGCAGCCCAAACGCAGCAAAAGCGCTGCCCAACTACTGCTTCAACTCTGCATAAGCGCAGCCCAACCACAGCCAAAACGCAGCCTCAGCTCTGTCCAAGTGCAGCGAAGACGCATCCTGCTCAAGCGCAACCGAAGCTCAGCTCAAGCTCAAGCTGAACTCTGCCCAAACGCAGCTCAACCTCTGCTCAAGCGCAGTCTGAACACTGCCTAAACGCTGCCCAGGCTCTGTTCATTTTCAGGCTGAGCTCTGCCCAAGCTCAGCCCAAGTTCTCCTCAAGCGTAGCCCAACCTCTGCCAAAGCGCAGTCTAAACACTGCCCAAACGTTGCCCAGGCTCTGCTCAATTTCAGGCTGAACTCTGCCCAAACGCTGCCCAGGCTCTGCTCAAGCGTAGCCCAACCTCTGCCTAAGCGCAGGCTGAACTCTGCCCAAACGCAGCCCAACCTCTGCCTAAGCGCAGTCTGAGCTGTGTCCATCCGCAGCCCTGGCTCTGCTAAAGCGCAGGCTGAATTCTGCCTAAGCGCTGCCTGAACTCTGCCCAAGCTCTGCTCAAGCTTGCACTGTTAAACTCAGCAACTCAGCGCTGTAAACAAGAGCATCTGTCTATGTGTGTGTGCATGTTTTATACATATGTTAGGTATGTAGAAAAGAAGAGAGGAATTATAGAAATAACAGCTCTGAGCCGGACGAAGAGTATATTCTAGGAGAGCTAACTAGAGCAGTCTTAACTTGACTAACCGAAAAATAGTCAAGGAAAAGACTAATTAAGTTAATAAATGCTGTTAATTGGCTGAGTTCTATTCTAAATTCAATTCGAAAATATGCAAATACAGCAGACTCTAAGCCAACCGACTCCAATTGAGTTCTATATCAAATATTTATTAACAAAATGCAAACAACTCTCAGCAGCAGCAGAAGCTCAGCTCTCAGCTGTAATATATGTATGTATGTATGTCCTTGCATATTGATTTCAAATCCAATATTGTGAATTCGCTTTCTTTGCGGTCCATAAATAATGCGTGTATTGTATCGGTGTGGCTTATCGGGAGCGCGATTTGAAAGGTTAATGCTCATCAAAATGCACTTCGCTGGCTTGCGCAGGATATATTTGCCAAAGAATACATACATATATCATGTGGTGCTGGCACGCCCCAGGCTCCGCTGACACCGACTCCCAGCCCCCAATAGTCCACGCCCACCCATCGGAGCACATTCATCAATTTTAAAGCCAAGGAAAGAAAGCGCCGTCTGGGCATAAATAAGCCGCACAGTATCGAGACGAAATTAAATCGCGGCAACGTCGGATCGTAAATGTAAATTTCGAGTGGGGCACGTAAAGGGAACGTTAAGTATTCGAAGCTCATGACCGAACGATGGTATTGTGTTTTATTGAAAATTCTCACATACTATTTTATTAAGCTTTTGCCATATTTGTTACGTAACAAAGTCAGCTGAAGCATGTGTGTCTGAGCGAGTGTCTGTGTGTGTGCGTGCACGGGGGTGGACAATGGGGTTGGTGCGACTGGCTGCGACTGCGATACCACGACGTAAAATTGTATGCGACAGCGGCAAGTAATTCTTATGATTATCATAATTTATATGGCCTTGGGGTACGACAGCTTAGCAGCAACTTTGGAATTCGTACTTGCCTGGGCTGAGCCCAAAAAGAAAATGAACTCTTGTGATGCCGAATATGTAATACACTAGTGGTAAGTGGATGCAGATGTGGGAGTGTGGGTTGAAGAAGAAACTGAGGTAAGTCAAGAATTAGCAGAATTTCTGATTTGTTTGTATCTATCTATTCATTCTTTATTGCAGCATCAGTTCAACAAGACAAAGATCTTATGCTCTCTCTAAAGTAGAACTATCTCTCTCTCTGTCTCTCTAAAAATAACTGGGCTGTATTTAGCTTTAGAATGCTAGAATTTCTTTACTGCACTTTACTGAGTGCCGTCTGGGCTTAATAATCTAGATGAAGCCTTTGATAATATTGGGCTGCGATGCCTTTCAATGTTAAAAGTCATTTTTATAAAAACAGAATATTTAAACAGAAAAAGACTAAAAGAAAAGTTAATAATAAAATATACAAATTTACTTATTTTCTTTTATATATACCTAAAACAGAAACGTGCATTAAAATTTTAATGTTTGGGTCAGTAGAAAAAATGTTTTGCTAAACTGAACTCAATTTTAAGAAGTGTACCTATTATTTTCATCATGAGTGTATATAATTTATAACCCCTGCCCTCGCTGCTGTTCAAAGAATTCAACAAGAAGAACATCTTCCCCATTTAGACATCATTGCAAATTCATAATACCCCTCGTCCAACGCAGGGTATCATAAAACGAAACCAAATGAGCTTCAGAACCAGAACGCACCAAACAAAGATACAGATACAAATACAAAGCCAGAATCTAAACTTCTTTGTGCTGTTGCTGCTGTTGCTGTTGCTGTTGCTGGTACTCTCGTTGTTGTTGCTGTTACTGTTTCTATTGCTGGTGACGTCTTCCGTGCCGCTTCGTGCTTTTCAAATGCACAACGGAGCAGTCGGAGAGCCATCTAACTAATGCTAAATACTTTGACCTTGGTACAGCGCACGCCTCAGGGTCTTGAAAATTATACATACATATATACATACACGATATGTGCTATGTATGAGTGTGTGTGTGTGTGTGTGTGTTTGTGGCTAGCACCTAGAGAGAGAGAAGAAAACAAACACACACACACACATACAGAGAACTCACACACAGAGACAGATAGACAGCTGAAAAAGCGTTCAACAAAAACAATTTCCACTCAGTGAATAGAAAAATTGCGCACAATTGTTTGGCGTTTGGAGTATTTTGTTATTGTTGTTGTTGTTGTCGTTTTGTGGCCACTTTTTGATGATGTTAACTAAATAATTAGCTGACATAATTTGGCTGGCTAAGAGCGGCAATCGACTTGGAACCCGGCCCGACCATTCGACACGAGTCACTCCCCTCACACGGACCCAACGCGGCCAAAAGTCAGGCCAAAAGTGTCAAATTAAATGCGCATTAGAGCGTCATTTGAAAGACGGCAGGCAGCCAGCGTACTCGAGGCATCAAACAAAATGTGGCAACAAAAGCTCTTCTTTTTTTCATATATACATACATACACATACATACATATATATATTAAACAATTAAATGACCAACAACATTTAATTGCATAATTAATAAACATTAAAAGCACTTAGGTATGGCAGCAACGTTTTAATACTATACAATTTGCAGTTGGCGTTTTCTTTCTAGTCTCTTTTATTTCTTATAGACACACACACACATTTATAATTTTAATTTTTTTATATGAATCTTCATAACAAAAGACACGCATAGCAACATCAAAGACAAACTGAAATACATATGTTTGAGAAATACATATACATATTTATTATGGGGAGCAAGAGATTGCTCAATACTAGAGACAGTTGATGGGTTTATATGAAAATGTTGTTTATTGTGATATACATATACATCCATATAGAATAGAATATTGTTTGTTTTACTGTATACTATCATCTTTTACTAGTATGTCTTGGCTTCATCAAACACACCTCAATAATTTGAGTGGAGCTATACCACGTTGCTGGCATTATTGATAAGGGATGCTCTGTTAATAGCTTATCCTAAAATTAATAAATCACTAAAAGAAATCAATTTAAATCACAATTTTTCATCTTAAATTCTTATTTTTAATTTCATTCCCTTTTTTTTAGAAAAATATATTATTTTTGTATATTTATTTTATATATTTTGTACATTTTTAATTTAACGAGTTTCTGCTACCTTTATTATAGTTGAGTGGATGCAAGATCAAAGATAATATATGCGTACCTAAAATATGTATATACGTATGTACATATGTATATTATATAAGCATAAATTAATATAAGATAAATAAAATACTACTAAGGAATTACAATAATTCAAATATCATCCCTTTTCTCCTTTGCTTCATTAAAAATATAATATCCAAAGATTACCTGTGGCCAGTCCATCTGCTTCTCAGCTATTTCAATTTCGTATTTTCTCCAACTCTGTTCGCCTGAATTCATGCTCTGAGGCTGAAAAAAAAAAATAACATTTCAAAAGCAAACAGAACAAAAACATTGTTGCGACCTTCACCTACAACCGGCCAGATCTGTTGCCCCACAGACCGCCAAAGGGGCGGCGGTGCAGGGCAAGCTCCCCACTGCTACCAGCCGCCCCTCGCTCTGTCTTCTCTCTGACTACTTGGTCATGCCGGGCAGCGCCTACGCAATTAGCAATGCCCTGAAGCTATAAAAATAGCAACAATTGTCGGCTTGCGTAGCACAGGTCTATCATAGACGCATAGAAAGTGAATGTTTTTTTTTTTTTTTTTTAAATACCCTGTAGTTAGTGAGAGAGAGAGTATGTTGAGGAGTGTGTGTGTCTGCAAATATTTATGATATTGCATATTAAGTTTAATGTTGCCTTGATTTAATCATTTCTATAAATATCGATATCTGATATATTTTAATATATCATAAGTCGAAAAGACAAGAGTTTCCATAACATCAACACTTATTTATTAATATGAATAAATGCCACTTTGTGAATTTGATATTTTTGCCCAGCATTAGAATTACTTTCATATCATCTAATTGATAAATATCGATATTCTTTTGCCAACATATCTGAAAGCTTATAATAGTCATAAATACAAAATCTGCAATATAGGCTGAAGAAATACTAAATAATATATATATATACATATATATATGATATATGTATGTACATGTACATATTGGCCTTAGAATAAAAATAATATAAAAATGTTTATGATATACCAAAGTATATAGCCGATATCAGCTCCTCATTAATATCTTCTAGCCCTATTGCATATGCCTATGGTCGCATATCAAGTGCCTCAAACTGCTTCTACTTGCCGTTTACAGGGCATTTGCGAGTCGATCACGCCTCAATCTAATCACAGTTGGTTTTTTTTTTCACTTTTTTTCATGCTCGAAATCAAAATCAGTTTCGCTGTCGCTGAAATGAAATCAAAAGTTGACGTTTCATTCCCCGGTTTCGCCCCACCGCATTTTTGACAATTTGTTTACGTTGTTGTTGTTATTGTTGCTGTTGTTGTTATTGTTGTTGTTGCTTATTCTATGCGTTGTTTACGTTCGCCTGTTTCACACATAAAACGTGCGACTTGAACTTTGAATTAATACGTTCGATAATTTACATATTTCTTTCCATTCACGCCCCTCGCCGCTGCCCTCACTTAGACCCAGCGCTGTCAGCTTGCAGCTAGTTCTTGGCTTTTGCCTTCGCTGTTATTTATTTATTTATGGCAGGTTTCAATGTAGACTCAAGTTCTAAGAAACGTTTCTTGTTATGGGCTCGCTGACCAAGAACCGGTGACGATTTCCCTCAATGATGCGATGGCTCGAGTATTTTTTTTTTTTTTTTTGTTTCTAGGAAGCAGCAATGAAATCGAATGTTTGTGTAGTTCCCGGTTATGTGTTTGGCATTACTTATTATTGTTTTCGGGTTTCTTTCTGTTTTCTGTCTTTTTTTTTTTGTCAGCACAGACTCGCTGTACACCTCTCCCTCTCCCTCGCTCACGCCTCTTCTCTTTCTGCCTATCTGTTGACCTCATGGGGGCAATAAATGGTTTACTAATCGCTTCTCAATCGCAGAGAATTTTAATTTTGTTTTCTATTTACATTCAGCGCGCTGGAAATGTTAATATTGGTGAATCATATCTAGTTTTTATGTCACTTGATCAAAGCTAACGATAAAACACGTAGGAGCGCTCTAGACGAGACTGCTCGACTGGATAGTATGGAAAATACCCTTAAGATACTCGCGTTACTTCATAAGCATGTAAATCATATCATGCTAATGTGAATTTGAATTTAATGTGCTTTATCAAGGCAATTAAATTATAACCATTTATCAATTGAAAATAGTCTCCTTGGAGTTGCCTCTGCGCCTGTCTATAAGTCCGTCCGATCGCTTATCTGTCTATTTATCGGCTCCTTCACTTCATATCTGTCTTGCTCCTCGTCTATTCGTTTAGAACTAGAAACTTGAAATTTGTAATATTTATTTGCATTTACCCTTGTCTTATAGAATGTTAAAAAATTCTTGAAGACGTCTACTACAATCAGAATAATTTGAAGGCGAGTATATAACATACATATTTGTAATAATATTCAAACTCAAGCCGTGAAATATGTATCCGAGTAAATCATTAAACTAAGTCGAGTTGAGAGCATTCAAAATAATATACAGTATATTGGATATTCTGATAACGATAGATCTCTACCATAGGTGCATTTAAAAAAATATATTCGAAATAGATATATTTATTTTTCATTGGAACATATTTACATATGCATATTTGAATTTCGCATAAATTAGCTTGCCTTAGAGCTAAACTCTGACAAAAGAGAGCTGCAATAAAAAATCGCTTCTTTGCCGCATTTGATTGATTTGACCATAATTTATGGCCACAATCAAATATATATGTAACACATTTGAGAGCTAATACACACACATATATCATATTTATATATATGCACATACATATATCTATATCTACATATTTAGATAGCATATCGAAAACAATTGTCGCTTGTCAAATTGCTGTTGCTGCTGGCAGCGAGAATTTGACAAACCATTTGATTGGAATCGTTTAAATCGCTTAACATTCAATGCATCTGCAAGTGCCACGCCCTGTAGTGTGAATCGCGCGATACGTTTTTGTTTTCTTTTTGTTCTTGCTGTTGCTGTTGTTGTTGCTGTTGTTGGATCAATCAAATCGTTTGCAAATCGTTTGCTTTATATAAGTACTCGCATTTTTTATTCAAAGCCCATCGGCGAACTGCAGCTTTGTGTCATGTTCAACATCGATAGCGGATGCCGATGCCGATGATGATGATGGGGACGATGATGATTATAATTCCAATGATGTTTGCTTCTCTGTTCTTTTTTGGCGCTTTAAATTATTAAATTCAGAAGCGCTGACAGTTGACAAAACAAACGGATTGTTGGCCAAAAAAATATACATATATATAAAAATATAAAAAAAAATGAATACTATATAAATCGATATCAACGTCTGCTCTAAAATAAAATATTGCATTTCTGAAGCCGAATTTTCAGACTTTCAGCAGGTTTTCTGCTGTCAGACCAGAAGCCGCCACAACGGCGAGGCCGGCGGCCGGGCAGAGGAGCGCAGCACTTTGGGATGAGGGACCACACGCTCGGCATATGAAATGATTTGTGCCCATTGTTCGATTGGCTGGACGAGTCTGCAATCGAATGTCGATGGCGCGTATTGATAATTGAAATCAGGCATGAAATCGCTGCGGCCACTTGAATTATGGCGTTTGCTGGCGCTTTTGTTCTCGCCAACGTGTGCAGGCGACTGATTGGCTTATCCCGCACCCGGCCCGCCCCTCGCCCGCACACAGAGTGAAGCCACAGGCTACATTCGCTACTGCGGACAGAAGCTGGCGACAGGCAGTGCAGGTGGAATTTGCATAACAATTTAAAATTCTTGTGCAGTAACGAACCAGACTCCGACTGGGACTTTGCCAATTGCCAGCTGAACATTAGCTGGCCAACAGAACACAGCTGGCCTCACCACCCTCCGCTGCCTGCGTGCCGTCTGATTGATTGCACACACGCGCAGCGCTTTGATTGCTAACAAATTCTTGGTTTGGCCAACGGGTTAATTAACATTCACCTTTGTCGCTGTCCAAAACAAGAGAAGTGCCTGCAATTAAAATCAGTTGAACGCCTCGCACAAGGATCATAACAATTTATCACCTTGCCCAGCCACTGAGAATCTGCACGGAAACCAGCTGCCGCAGCACCCCACTCAATCTGGAGTGCAGCGAGTGGAGCTCTGCAGCCATAAGTTTTTAATATATATTTTTTGCAAGTAGCTTACACAGTTTTTGCGGAAGCACACGCCATTCCTCTCAGACGAGCTGTAAAAAACTTGGCAAGCCACAGACCAACAAATAGCGCAACTTGGCCACAAAGTTTCAAAGTGGCAAAATGAAAAATGAACCCAGGCAAGGCAAAGCGGAAATACTCTGCATGAAAAGTTTATGAGAGGGATTCCTAAACAGGCAAAGATGAAACTGGAGACAGAGATAGAGATAGATAGAGTGATAGAGACAGAGATAGAGATAGAATAGAGATAGATGTAGATTTAGAGATACAGATACAGATACAGATACAGATACAGATACAGATACAGATACAGATACAGATACAGATACAGATACAGATACAGATACAGATACAGATACAGATACAGATACAGATACAGATACAGATACAGATACAGATACAGATACAGATACAGATACAGATACAGATACAGATACAGATAAAGATACAGACTTACAGATACAGATACAGATACAGATACAGATACAGATACAGATACAGCTACAGATACAGATACAGATACAGATACAGATTACAGATACAGATACAGATTACAGATACAGATACAGATACAGATAAAGTACAGATACAGATACAGATTACAGATACAGATACAAGATAAAGATACAGATTACAAGATACACAGATACAGATACAGATACAGATACAGAATACAGATACAGCTACAGATACAGATACATGATACAGCTACAGATACCGATACATAACAGTACAGATACAGATCCAAGCTACAGATACAAAGATACAGATACAATACAGATAACAGATACCTATACAATAGATGACAGATACAGATACAGATTACAGATACAGATACAGATTACAGATAACAGATACAGATACAGATTACCGATACAGATACCAGATACCGATACAATACATATACAGATACCGATACAGATTACAGATACAGATACAAGTACAGATACAGATACAGATACAGATTACAGATACAGCTACAGATACAGATACAAGACTACAGATACAGATACAGATTACAGATACAGATACAGATACAGATACAGATACAGATACAGATACAGATACAGATACAGATACAGATACAGATACAGATACAGATACAGATACAGATACAGATACAGATACAGATACAGATACAGATACAGATACAGATACAGATACAGATACAGATACAGATACAGATACAGATACAGATACAGATACAGATACAGATACAGATACAGATACAGATACAGATACAGATACAGATACAGATACAGATACAGATACAGATACAGATACAGATACAGATACAGATACAGATACAGATACAGATACAGATACAGATACAGATACAGATACAGATACAGATACAGATACAGATACAGATACAGATACAGATACAGATACAGATACAGATACAGATACAGATACAGATACAGATACAGATACAGATACAGATACAGATACAGATACAGATACAAGATATTTAGTTTATGATTCTCTTATATCTTATATCATTACTTCTGGTATTCCTTTCTGTATACCCTGCAATCATTAAGACAAAGTTGTGCCAACTCGTGGCATGGCAGAGCGTAATGATGGTCTTTATGGCAACCCTTGTGACCACCAACGAAGCAAACAAAGACTCCACAAGATGCAGGAGGTGGCTGGGTGGCTGGGTGGTCGAGCAGAGGCAGCCAGTGCCGAGCAATGCCTCAGATGTGGCTGGGTCTGGTCGGGCGTGGTCTACTCTGTTGCAATTATTACTTCTTGTGAAAATGTTGCTTTTTTTCGCTCTCGAATGTGCCAATTAGTGCGACATATGCCAAGCAGTGGCAGCTGAAAGGCCGCCAAGAGAGAGGGTGGCACAGAGAGAGGGGGAGGAAGCAGAGAGCGAGAGAGCAAGCGCTGCGGACGTTGCGAGAATTTAATAAACAAGCTGTCGATCATCAATATGGCCGAGACTTATGAGACTTTTGACACTTGCTTAAACGCAGCTGCTTCCGCTCACGGCTCGCGCTCGCGCTATGTCTAAGTCACAATTTGTATTCCATACACAGACACACATAAATAAATATCTAAATGCATGTGTGTGTGGCGTGCATCTAGCTGAGAGGCCATAGCACAAGTGTCCATGTCCGTCTCTGTTTGCATTGCGTTGCCTTGCGCCTCGTCTATTTGTTTAGACATTGCGCTCGCATTGCATACGTGGCGTATGCGTAACCTTGACAGATGTATACACACATTTTTTATATGTCTATGTGTATATGCATGCATATACATATATATATTTGCTTGTATTATATTGCCCGCTAACTGGAGAGCAATAGTGCAGAGTGCTGTAACCCCCCTTACAGCAAGAGAAACGGCGCGGCGTGACACGCATCTGAGCGTAATTTGCTCGAAAAATATAACAATTACGGATAGTTAAGAGTATAGCGTGCTCGCCATGTGTTCTGGCTCTAAAGATTGGCACAGCATTGTAATCAGCACTCACACAGATGCACAATATCACATACATTTATTTATATATACGTATGTATGTATAGCGCACGCTTAGGCTGTTTACCAGTGGCAAGGGCACAGGCATTGCATAAGTCCAAGCACAAGAAGAAGAATCTTATTGTATATTACTTATTAATATTTATGAAGGTAAACAATAAAAAACAGTACTAGAAAAAAGGTTGGAAAACACTGTATAAGTAAATTATGGCTTCACAAATGCAAGCCATAGTAAGAATAAAACGTGTTCTATGAATATCTATTTGGAAACTTGGCCAAAGCAGATTCTATTCCATATAAACTATTATTATTTACTAACAGCGCGTATACATAGTCTTGTTTATTAGCATTATTGCGTGTACGTAATCAAAATGTCACAAAGCATAACGCGCTGCTCCGCTTTACAATTCCAATTGGAAGTCAACATTGCGTATGCGTATTTATTGTATTTGTTCAATTACGCAGACACAATGCGATACCCAGGAGATGAAGGGAAACCTTCAACTGCATCCACTTTTCCGGGTGGCACATGCACATTAATATGCGTGTGTGTGTGTGTGTGTTTGTGTGATTGTATGTCCTTTGCCATGGCAATCCAAACAACAATAATAGCAACAAATTTAATGACAAAACATTTCCAATAGGAAATGCTATAAAAATCTTGGCGCAGCTGCACCAGACAAAATGCCAGCGAATACCAGCAAAATTTACTAAATGCACTTGAAATTATTTCAGTAGCAACAATAGCAATAGCAACAACTACAGCAGTGCCGCAACAATTTTGACAACAACAACAACAACAGCAACGAGAACTGTTAGGCCCATTAAAAGCCTCGACAATGAAACATCGAAAACATCGAGAACGTTGGCAAAGGTAACAGCGATGCGGGCAGCGGCGGGAGACAGCGACAGCCACAGCGACGGCGACAGCAATAGCGCCGCTGATGGCAAATGATCGCCGACAATTTTCACTGAGAAACTGCTAGCTGGAAATAACAGCAACAACAACAACATCAAACAGCAACAATGGCGTCTAACATAAAAAAAGTTTTTGCTTACGTGATCGAGGCCCGGACTATTCTCAGCGCTGTCTGGTAAAGATTTACACGCCTGACCTTGAGGCGAAAATCTCGCTGCAATCTTCAATAATAAAATTAAATATAATTGCGGGGCTGTAAAAGCAACAACAGCAGCAGCAGCAGCAGCAACAGCAACAGCAACAGCAATAGGAATAGCAATAGCAATAGCAACAACAACAACAAATGCAAACTGCCAATCAAATTGTCAGTCAAGTGGAAAAGAGCAAAAACTGCAGCAACAACTGGCGATGGACGAAGAAATTTTCGTAAAAACTTCTCATTGCTGTGAGAGATGATGCAGAAAACGAACGAGTGTAACAAAAACAAAAAACTACAACAGCAGCAACAACTGTTGCTGCCTGCACATTGGCGAGTGCAAAACTTGGCAATAGCAAATAATGCAAGACCTTGAAATGCTGCTGGGTTGGAAAAAACCGACAACAACAACAACAAGAACAAGAGAGAATAGCGAATGCAAAATCACCCTGGAACAACAACACGCAAACTTGGGATTGAAATTGACGAAACGAAACGAAATATGAAAACGAAAAAAATAGACACAGAAGAAATCGACAGCAGCGAACGATCGTCTAACAACAATAATTATTACAGCAACAACAGCATACTGTTAAATAATAATTTAAAAAAACAATTGAGAATAAATAAAATTATATCACGTTGTGCCACAAATAAAATAATAAATCAAAATAGACTGAAGAAAATATCGATATCAAGGACTTAATTGCATGCGATGTGAATAAAAAATGTCCTTCATAAAATTTCCCAAATTAAATTGCACGAATTTCTTAAGGAAAGAGAGAAATTTCCTATTTAGCCTACAAGTTAATTATGTACTTATGTTATTATGTATGTAATTATTATATAATTAATAAACTTAAATAAATAAAAATTTATAAAAAAATAAATGCATGTATATATTGATATCAATTCTAATCCGTTCATCATATTTTCTTTTGCAAAATTCTAAATTAAATTTGTTTATTTCATTTATGATCACACTAAGTAGGGTATCAGCAGCAGCGCCATTGGCCTACAAGATGATCTGCAAGTGCAGCGAAACAATTTGCAAATAGGAAAGGGTTGCGGGGAACGCGAACTGCGAATTGCGAACTGCGGACTGTGAAACTGTTGTGGAACTTGTGGAACTGAGCGGCGTGCGGCGGATCGGCATCGTTTCGCAGGGGGCTGGACTTGGTGCAGGGGCAGCAACAAGCACATTTCATTATCATCCTCTTCATTAGAACAGAACACAAACACACACGCACGCATACATATGAAGGTGCGAAGAGAGGTAGACAGAGAGAAGAGAGAGAGCGACCAAGAGAGAGGAGAGCAGGGCAGAGCAGCGCCGCGTCGTTCAGATAAGCCGAGGCTAACGCAGCGACGACAACGACGACGACGACGATGGCAGCAGCAGCAGCAGCAGCAGCGAAGACGGCTGCTTCTCCATTACAGCGGCGCGTCTCCGTCGCGTCGTCGACGTCTTATGGCGCAGTTAAGATTTATTTTCCATACTCGCCCGCTCGTCGTCTATTAATGTACAACAGCTTCTAATGTACGAGCATTTATTTCAGTTTCTGTTTCGTTTCGTTTCGTTTCTGTTTTGCAATAACTTTTTGTTGCCATTGCCTATGGCTGCTGTTGTTGTTGTTGCTGCTGCTGCTGTAGCTGTAGCTGTTGTTGTTTTTGTTCTTGCTGTGCGGAAACTTTTGCTGCCCCCATCGTCGCACTTTTGCCCATTTGACCGCAGCTAAATCATGTGACTTTTTTAGTGGTCTCCGCCAACCGTCACCGTACAGCCGCCCATCCCCTCCACTGCCCTTGCACAATCATCTCACTCTAAAGCCGCGCTACAGACTAAGCCTTAGTTTTTTTTTATTTTTTGTAATTCTTTTTTTTTTTTTTTTTTTTTGTTTCGTTGGGACTTCTAAGTGGATTTCAGTTTTGAGTTATGCGAAATTTGGTTATTTAAGCAAAGTTCGCCAACAATGCATTTCGCTGATGCTGTCCGACTCCGTCCGTTGAGTCGCAGTTTCGAAATTGTTTTCGCCAAATGAGCGGGAAAGGGGATTTTTCCATAGCCATTGTCTAAGCTAAAATTACAATTAGACGAGAGATTTCGTGGGGCTTAGGAAGTGAATTGAGCGATTGAATGATTACTTCCAATTTTTTTTCTGCTTTTGTTTTGCATGCGCTCATCTGTTTGGGGCTAACGAGTGAATGCAATTCACATAGAACTTGATTTTCTTAAGGCATTATTTGTTAATTACTCAAGAAAATGTTCTTTATTCTATGGAAGATCTAGGGTTAGGGCTACCTTTGACGTCTTAAATTTTATTTATTAAATTAAATGTATTTATTAACTAAATATACTTATACTAAAAAAAAACACACATTCTTTTATTTAAATTTTTAAGTACCAAAATATCCTAGTAGTAAGTATTATTTAATAAATTAATATTTAATATTTATATATTTTTATATTATTTTTATATTTTATATATCTTTTATGGGTAAATTTTTAAACACAAACATACCTTAGTAGTAAGCATTATTTAATAAATTTATATTTAATATTTATATATATTATTTTCATATTTTATATATTTATATACTAATAATTTATTGTATTATTAACTGAATAGCAACTATATATTTTTAAAGTAATACTTTTTTAATACTCTAATTATATATAAATATTTATTTTTTATTTGTATTTATTTATTTATTGTTTTTGTAGTATGTATTTTCAAAAGGAAATTCTTTGCTTAATTTTCTGTGCAATTCAATCCCAATTATTTGCAAAAGCTCTGCTTTAAGGCAAATCTAAAACTGTTTAATATAATTATCTGTAATTTGCTTTATTTGATCAAATTCACCCAATCAATCGAATTTCAACTAGAGCTCTAATAATTACCAAATCATTGCACAAATTGCTATGGCCAATATCTCAATAGACAGACTGAGAGTGAGAGAGAGAGAGAGACAGAGGGGGAGAGAGTGAGCTTTGGTCTTACAGCTGAACGAACACAAACATTCATGGGCACTTATTGAAATATATATGTATGTATGTATATAATTCAATCTTCTGTGTAGGAAGAAGCCGCAACAGTTGCCATGTTGTTAACAAGCCCAGGAGCAGGCGAAGGCGAAGGCGTAGAGATATGGTAATCAATGAAATTTATGAAATACGAGAAGTTGGCATTAGCAACAAAACAAATGACACAGCAGTGGGCTTACCAATTTTCTTGCGATTCGTCGTTCGCTCTCTGAATTGTTATTAAGCCAAAGCTGGAGGAGATAAGCCCTCATTTGGCCATCTGTGCCAACTGGCGACACAAAGAAAGTTATTGACCATTGAGTGGACGAGGCAAAGGACAATCGACGGAAGCCCAATGAAATATAATGCCATCGCTTGGCTTAACTCTGTGAACTGGTTGTGGGACCTTCTTGACCTTGGTCAAGCTATTTATGCTGAAAGCAGAATATCCACAAGCCACTTGACAAAACCCACAGTTCGATACTCTTTGGCCAGACTTGCATATCGGAGGCGCGTTTCTTAATTATAATACCCTAACGAGGAGTACTCACAATTTGTGAGAGAGAATAAATTGGTGAATTTTTTAATTGATTTTCTATAAATATAAATATTAAATATCATTTGAAAATCATTTCATCAGCAAACCAATTAGTTAGTCAGTCAGGACACTATTAGGTCTAACATCTGTCCTATTTCTCATTCAGTGAGTTCATCAAACAACAGTTCAATCGTCAACGTTTCAATCAAAAATTAAATCAACAAGTCAATAAATCAATAGGAATGCAGTTGCTTTTCTTTCTGATATTTTTGTCAATTATCATACAGTCCTTATTGAATTATATATTAGTGTTTATATATTAAAAAAAAAGAAGAAAATTTTACTAAGCTTTTTTAATTCATTTTTATTTTTTATATATAAAAAAAAAGAAGAAAATTTTACTAAGCTTTTTTAATTCAGTTATTTATTTATTTGTTTGTTTTTTACTTCTCAAATAAATAATTTTTTTATTTAGATATTTTTTATATTTATAGTATATCTTTATCAACATTATCATTATTGTTTTTTTAATTTATTTATTTATTAATTTATTTTTTTTTGTTGGCTAAAGTTAAACAGAATATTATAAAGTTTAAAAATATGTTGCAAAAATAAAAAAAAATAAAAAAAACAACTTTTTATTATTACTATTATTATTAGTAGTGGTGGTAGTATTAATGCTATCTATGTATCATTATATTTAAATATTTATTGCATTTAATATTTGAATGCATCGAATTTCGCTGTGCAACTCCTAGTGTATGCAGATTGCGTTGTTGCAGAAGAAGATACAAAATAAAAATAATAAAAAATAACAAAAACAAAAACAACTTTCTTTATTATGAATACATATTTCAAGCTTAATCCCAAAGTGGCAAAACGAGAATGTCGCCGGCCAATGTTGCAACAGCCGCCGCAGCAGCAGCAGCAGCAGCAGCAAAGATGTTGAGCGACTTTTGGCAACACCACAGTTGAGGCTCTCTGAGCCGACACGTTAAGATGCCAACAGCAACAACGGCAACAGCAACAGTAACATCCACATAATGTATGGGAATTGCTCTGGTTTGGCTTGAGCCTTGGCGTCAACTGGTTTGGCATAGGTCCCTCTTTAATCGAGTTCATCATTGTTCATTATTGTCGCCATGGCAGCCACGATTCAAGTGTTTAATTTTATGCCGCCTGCTACTCGACTGCCAGTCCGTCCATCCGTCCGTCCATCCGTCTGTCCGGTTTCCATATGCATGATTAAGAAGCGGCCTGCGAAGGTCAACTGGTGCCAAGGAATTGGAATTGGACGCGACTTGCCATCGCCGGCACAATCTTCGGATGGAAATTTTAATAACTGCACAAGGTCAACCAGGAAGCAGACGGTTGCGGTTTGGTCAGCTTTTTGGCTTGCCTTTCGTTTCCACTCTTGGGCTGGCATTAAGACTTGGAGCTGCAGCTTGGCCAACATCATCAGCGAGGAGAGCTTCGGAGCGTTGCCCCAGGCAGCCTAAGGCTAAGAAATTCTAATAAAAAGCTGCCGGCCAGCGCGGCGTATGCGCAATATTTGTTTGAAACTTGAAACTGGCGCATGGGAAATTTATTTGGTGTTTGAGGAGCAACAACAAAAACAACAACAGCGACATTGATGATTATTACAAGGCTGGAGCTGAGCTCTGCTGAGCTGGGGCTTCAATTGGCAACCGCATGACAGTTGCTGGCAATTGCATGTCAAGTTCGTACCTCCCTCACTCCCTGCCTCTCTCTTCCTCTGTTTGCACGCATAGGGGACGCTAGGGACGGCAGGTGGCAGCTGGCGGTCAAGTGGGTGGCACATTGGTGGGCGCGTCAAACGCACAGTTGACATACAAATTAGCAGGTTGAAGCTTTGATAGATATCGCCGTAGTCGTAGTCGCCGCTGTCGTCCTAACTGCTGGCATTTCAAGTTCAGCTCCGGCAAAAGCTGTTGGCATTTCCAACGTAACAAAAAAACAACAAAAACTGTGCTGCATTGCGAGTAATTGCAGTGCGAGCCGATTTCAAGTGCATACACAAATTACCAATGCAAATACAACAACAACACAAAGCACACAAATCGTAGGCATATTGAGTCAGCCGCACACACTCAATGCCAGCGGATACATGCAGATACAGATACAGATACAGATAGAGATACAAAATGCGCTCGCTCTAAACTTACAAAAATAAAATGAAAATCGTGCAAATTGTATTTGCTTTGGACAGCTGCTGCTACACATACTAAAAGATATCAGTCAGTCCGTCAGTCAGTCAGCGAATTGCCAGTTAATAGATACAGATACAAATACACAGTCACAGCTCGAGATACAGATACAAAGTGCTTAGCCGTGATGTGCGGACAGGTTGAAAACATTTTCACACTTTGCCGTTTGCATAATTGATGGCTAATGCTGCTGCTCTGGCTGTTAATGCCGCTGTTGATCAGAGTTTCGATGTTCGTTGATAATGACCAATGGTCTCTGTGCTTGGCACATGATTTACGACCCAAACAAAGGAGTTCTGCTTGCACAGCTAGGCAGAATATAATACTGAATATGGAAAGATTCTCAATGCTGGCGCAGAGATGCAGAGCTCTTGGCAAATATGAATAAATTCATTTACTTACACGGATTTGGATTCGTTCAACAACATGGCCAAGAAGAGCCCGCGTCGTAGCAGCCACTGTGGGCAGCCAAACAAGCTGGCGCTAATGTTATTGTGCTTATGAACAAATGGTCGTCTTATATTCTAATGCGCAAACAGCAGCGGCGACAAATGATTGACATAAATTACACAAAATGGACGCCAGTTGCTGCCAGCAGCAGCGAGTGGATGAGCTCTGAGTGACTAAACTTCGACTGGAAGCTACTCTATTAACTGAATGAAATAATGTCGTATAGCTGGGGCTAGCTGTATGCGGGTCAAAAACTGGATGCAGCTTTTTTTGATATATTCTTTTGGATTAAGCGAAATTCAAAGATGACCCAAACAATGGCTGAGCACTAAAAGTGGCTGAACTTGTCGGCATAAGAGAGTGACATGAGCAACAAAATATAAAAATATCAAATATTTAGTACGACGGAAGTAAAGAATAAAAATGTGCAAGATTTGTGTAGATCTTTAATACATATGTACATACATATGTGTGTATATATATATAAACATATTTATATAGGAATGCATAAATATTTTATTAAACAATTCTTATTTGCTCATGCAAAGCTTAGAGAAACAAATTCTTACTAGAAAATATTTATAATTAATTAAGCAAAAAAAACTGGTACTCAGGCTAACTAGAGAACATTCATAAAATATTGTATCTTTTTATCTTACATAAAAGTATAATAAATATATATTAATATATATACTAAACCTATAAAAATACTTCAAATATCCTCTGACAATTTTCAACAAATCGCATATACCCCATTTGATGGCGCTTACAGAGTATGCGGGACAACAAATGCAAATTGATCATTTGGCTTTCTTGCACAACAATTTAGCATAAAGTGAGTAATAAGCTATGCCATTAAATCACTGCCGCCCTGGGTCGGGCTAATAAAATTCTCAGTCAGCCAACTGGAAAATTGACTGCAAGAGCTGATCTCGTCAACTTTGGCCCAAAAGGTAGATTGATTACTCGACACGGCACGGCACTTGTCGGCGCACATGAAACGTGCCTTTAATGGAAATACAATAATTGCCATAGATATACATATGTATATATATATATATATACATATATATATATATATATATATATTGATATTTATATAGACAAATCTGTCGGATAGTTATAGTTATAGTTATACTAGCTGCAGTTCACACTTCATTTGAGACTTGCATATGCATTTAAGTGCCTGGCATAGATCGCTGTAATTATCGACATCGAGCAGAGTTCTAATCAATCGGCGCTGCGGGTTTCAAGTTCATGCCGAGGCTCGTGTACTTGGAGCCACTAAATCTCTCACGTTCCAAATTGGTTTGAGCCAAGTTGGCTAAACGGCTAGCCGAGAGCCAAGGCGGCTGCTTGTGCACTGGCCCGTTAAATGGGTCATTTGCAGCGGCTATCGAAGACAAAGCTCTGCTTGTTGCTGCTGCTGCTGCTGCTGGTAACGCCCCGTCAAGAGAGTTGAAACACGTTGACAATGACGACAATTGTAAACAGCAGGCAGCAGACCAAACATCTAGCCAACCATCCGAGTGCCCGTCCGTCCATTCAGCCAGCCAACCAACCATCTCAGCCAGCCATCCATCCATCCATCAGCGGGCAGACCAAGACCAAGACAGCGCCGCAATTTTAAATGACCAAATTCGTCTTGTGGTTTGTACTTGAAAAACCCAAAACTGGTAAACGAAATGCGATATATACACACGCACACATATCGATATACATATGTATATATGTACACACATACATATATAGCACTATACGATAAATACGAGAACTTAACAGGCTGGCCAGCTGTCAAGCAACTGGCAAAATGAAATGAAAATGGAACCAATTTTTATATTTCGTTGCTGCCCGCTCTTGTATTTTGTTTTATTTATTTTATTTCGTATGTATGTGTGTGTGTGTGTGCCGTAAAATGTTAAATTATGTAGCCATAAAATTGGTTTTTGGGTTGGCTATATTAAATTAAGTGCAATAAATAAAAGCGTACAAAATGAATTAATCGAGCAATTGGACCAAGTACGAGCTGCAGCAGCAGCAGCAGCAGCAGCAGCAGCTGTGCGTGTGGATCTGTAAGAATCAAAGTAGAAACTCGTAAAATCTGTCTCGATGTCGGTTGACATTTGTGGTGAGAGAGGAAGAGAGAGAGAGAGACAGCGCAATGGATGACAACAGTCAAGCAGAGAGATGGAGATAGGTGTACAGAGAGTTGCTGAACATGAATTTCTTAAATCCAGCAAACAGATTAACAGGCTTTGGATGATTCAGTAATAATTCAGTATAAAATTAAATTGGAAATGTTTAAAGATATAAGTAAATTGTTGATTGCTATAAAAGTTTTATAGGATAAGCAGACAGATTTTGTGAAAGTAAAACCATATAATAGCTAAAATCATAGTTCTTAAAATCTCGACGAACAACAAAATAAAATGAATAAAATAAAATATGAAAAAATAAAAAATGAATAAATAAAAACAAAATAAATGAATGAAACTGGATAGGCTATAGCGAAAAAAGTTATATACTATTACAGATAGGTTTGGTAAAAGTAAAACCAGCTGCTAGCTAGATCAAAGAGCTTATAAATCTAAAAAATATATGTAATATTTAGTATGCTATAGATTTGTGTCTGTACTAAGAGTGATATTCCAATGTGAAATTAAATAAGGATAATCTATGATATCCCTATATGCATATTTTATAATGAACAATTTATCTCCATTAAACAGTTAGTTAAACACTTAGTATATGCATGGACTAAGCAGACTTCATTAAGTGGAAATCATATTAAATATGCATGCGACTATAATATTAAAGAAACATAGCATATATCATATTATAATACAGATTATAGAAATGCTTGCTCAAAATGCTCAAAAACGAGTTCATAGATGAGCATAAAATTTCTATCAAAATTAAAATTTTTTAATTAAACATGTTTTTTTGTCATTTCCTATATATAAGTATTTATTATCACCTCGCAACTAGTCCAGCTCTTGCTGACATTGCTCTCGGCTTATCACTCACATGCACTCCATAATCATAGCCAGGCCTCGCTCTCTCGCTCTCTCTCTGGCTCCTTCTGCTCTCTGCTGAAAGTGAAGCTCAACGGCTGCATTTCAGCACGTCTCGTAACTGATCACACATTTTCGTTGTTGGTTCTCAATTACTTAATCTTTGTCTCATCGATACCATCGCATCGATGCTCTCCGTGCCACGCCAACTTGGCTCGCCCGCCCATTTACGGCACAGGCAATGCCGACAGACCAAACTGAAAAACAAGAATAAAAAAAAAAAAAACAAAAACAAAACAAAAACTTGACGAAAAATAGCAACAAGAACAAGAAATTCTTTTGCTGGCCTCGCTGCTGTGTATTTAATTATTTATTTATTTATTTCGTATCGCTCGACTGCCGAAATAAGCACGAGATCAAGGGTAAGCGAGGTTGAGTCGCCAGCGTTGGACGTTCTTCAACAATTTCGGTTTTGGATCTTGCTTGCCCGGTTGTGCGAGAAGCTGGAAAACGTTTCTTAGCACCACGCAGCAGTCGTTAAATACCTGCCACAACTGCATTGCAAATGGGCATATTAGCGTGCCATCATAAACGTGCTTGTCTGATTATAATAAATTGCTTGAATGACTTGATTTATTGCTTGCCCTATAAGGTGTGACAAACGAGATTTATTTGTAGATTAACTAAATATTGGGCTTGTTTGGGGTATATTTGTTGACAGCCTATCTATTATAGTAATGGAAATCTAATCTCATCTTCCATCTTCATATGAGATCAGCATTCCTAACGGAACAGAGATTGTCGTTTTTGCTAATAATTAAGTAACTAAGACTCTACCCATTTTTCTTAAGCGAGCGAGTATCATGTAATCGTTAACACTTTACCTTATCAAATTCATTACGTAAGCCTCACAGCCCGTCTGATCAATGAAACTTTAATAAAATATTCTTATATTTTTATTGAGGCAGAGAGACGAGCGAGTATTAAAATTCTATTAACACCCGACTTCATTATTAAAGGAAAATTTATCCCTTTGCTAACTTATCTTCGATGAGACTATCTTAAGAGCTCACCTCTATATTACATACATCTCATATACAGATACATATTTTATTGCATATATATTAAACAGTCGTTCATACCCGATTGAGACTAGTTTATTAGGAATATTCACTTTCTAACATAATCTAGTCCTTAATTATGAACAGAATGTAATTTCAACTCTTTTACAACGCTCACTTAACCATAAAAGTGCATTCGCCAGTCGTTGACACCCGTTCTGAGTATTACTCGTTTTTTTACCCTCTCGTGAATCTTTGTTTCGTTTAGCGCACAAGTGCAAAAGATATATATGTATGCACATATATTTTTATGCAAATTTTCATGCTCGTCTTAGCATCAGAAGTCTGTGGCAAAGAGTTTTCGGCTTTCATGCGAGTGTGTGTGTGTTAGTGTGTGTGTGTGTGGCTCTGTGTGTGTGATTTGATTTGGTTTCTGTGCAGTTGTTGCTAACAGCTACAACAATTGTCGCGCATTAGTCGCGCTAACCTCAAGGTCCAACTTTTTTGCACATTTCTGAAGTGCTGCTGGGAGTGAGCGGCAGGTAGAGGAGGGGGAAGGGGGAGGGGAGCCAAATAGAAACTTCAGCACCTGACGGCAGAGCAGAGCTGCTGCTGCTGCGGCTGCTGCTGCTGCCAAAGTCATGTCATGTGAAATAATTGCAATTTACGCTTCGCAGCCAACGGGCAGCGCAGCAGCAGCAGCAGCAGCAGCAGCGGTAACAGCAACAACAACAACATCAATTGTCGGCCCGTTCCACGGGGCGAATACAGAACGTAGAATTTTTGTTAGCTGCCTGATGATCTCACATGCACTCGCTGCATGATGAAAAGCAGCCATCCAATGGCTGTGCACAGAGTCGGACACTAAGCCCGGCCGCGGGCACATGTTAGCACGCCTCATCGTCAAATTATCTCGCACACACACACAGAGAGAGAGAGAGAGACTCTGCTCAGCTCTGCTCTGCTCTGGACCCGAATTGCATAACACGCTGCTTGTAATGAAGCGTCAATCTGCGTCGCAGCCAGGTCCACAAAGAGACCGGAATCGGCTGAGTGGAAGCGCTCGTTGTCTGAATATTTCATGGTCACCCATACCAGCAAGCAACATGCATGTGTGTGTGTTTGGTGAAAATATTCGCATTGTAAGCGAGCTGAAAGAGCAGCTAGCAAACCAAAGGCAAACAAACATTCCAAAGCAACAACAACACGAGCAACAGCAGCCAAAAGGCGTAGCCCAAACGATCTGTAAAAAGTTCCATTTCAATTCGTTGCCACAGCACGTACATACATACATATGTACGTACACACATACATGTGTATATTCTCAGCTAAATGAAACCTTACACAAGAGTACACAAGCAGCGACTACTATTTCGAGTGCAAACATTTGTCGAGGCCGCAAATGGAAATGCCAAATGGAAAATTGAGACAAGAATTTTCATGATTAGCGTAGGAAAATTTACGTTGACACAATTGATGACCTAAATGATGTAGTAATTATTTATATTTAATTATGAACTATTAAAAATAATGTTCTTCAAATCGTGTTCCTGCAGGGTTTTTAGTTATTTTGAATATGCTTATTAAATTATTTATATTTAATTATATTACATTGCTTATATATAGATTTATATAGATTTTTCTGCACTTAAAAAATGTCCTATTTACAATATTTATTTAATTATAATTATATTATATATTTGAACTATTTTTTTTTTATAATTTTTTAATTGCCCTAATATTTATGTATATATTTTTGCTTTATTTATTTATTTTATTTATTGAATTTTTTGTCCTATTAATTTTATTTATACAACATATATTCTATGTTTAATATGGGTTTAATTCCTATAAATTTCCTTGTAAAACATATGCATATGTTTGTTATCATTATTCCAAGAATTTCTTTTTAGATTAAAATAAACTGATTATTTGTTTAATAATATAATATATAATATATAATAGTTTTCTATAAAGTAACATCATTATATTTCTAGGAAATCTCTTTAAAAAGGTAGAGCAAATTTAATTTTTTTGGGTATTTCCGCGGGTTACGCAGTTCTGATTTTCGATTTGTCTGTTGGGTTAGGCTGGTACTCATGTATTTCAAATATGCCGACAAGCTCGTTTGCATTGAATATTCAGTGAATTTTGACAGCTGCTTTGCCTGCACGTGCTTCGACTCGCCTTTGATTTTTGCCTATTCCAAAAATGGAAGCAAAAAGCTTTAAGTTTAATTTCTTTGCCTGAGGCTAAAGCCACCGACCTGGACTAACTGCAATACTTCAATTCTAATGGAAATGAAACCCAAATGCTGTAGCGAAAGCCTTATAAAATATATACAAATATAATATATAAAATATACAACTGCTGTCGCATTGCAATACATGTACTTATTGTTTAAATATTATTTTTATTGTAATCAATATGTGTTTATAGAGTTTCGTCTATAAAGCAGCTCAACTTCAGCTCACTCAACTAAAAAGTTTACTTTTTTTTTTGTAAAGTTTGTGCACAAAGTTGAGCGAGGGCTATTTAAATACACACAAAGACACACACATACATACACAAACAGACAAAGGGAACTATATGCGCTGCATAAATACAATTGGCTTTTAGTCAGCGTTCGTTTGTGGTTTTTCCACATTTTCCTCACTTGTTTGACTCACATACATATATATGTATATGTATATGTGTGGGTGTGTGTGAAAGTTTTTGTGTTTCATATTTGTTCTTTAAAAAACAACAAATTTCTGTTGCTATTCAGCGTAACTTGCAAGCCAATATGCATTTGACTTTCGTTACTTTCTCACATATCAAAGCAATTGGCTAAGAATTCCTGAAATTATAAATAATTTAATTTATTTATGAGTATGATTTTTGTTTTTGTTTTTACTAATTTTTACTGTATAGTTTTCGGTTTTATTTGAACAATCTTTTTAATAATTTCTTGTATACATCTTTTGAGCATTTGCTTATCTAGTTCTAGCTGCTTCTGCTCGGCTCGAGAGTCTCTTGTTAAAGGGAAGTAAATTTATCTAATGCAGCTGCCTGTGTGGCAGCAATTGACTTAGCCTTAAATTACATTTATTGACAACATTTAAATGGAAAATAATTATTTGCCTTGAATTGTTTCAACATTCTCAGCTGTTGCATTTTTTCGAGTCACTCGCTGAGTGTGTATGCGTGTGTGTGTGTGTGTGCTTGCGTGTGTGTATGTGTTGCATACAAATTAGGTTCAAATGAAGTACAATTGCGAAAAAGCTGTCCGACAATTGCCAGCAGATAAGAGCTGGGCACCGAAGATACATTTCAAGCAAACAGAGCGAGAGAGCGAAAGAGAGAGAGATAGATTTTGTAGAGCTGCTGTGCAAATAGAGCTGCTGATGACTGCCGAATTGTTGGCAAATGAATTTAAGCTGGCTGCTGAAACATGCAATATAAAAATATATTTTATGCAATTTATTTAATACATCTAAATAAAATATATGTTTTATGTAAGCCACAAAAGCCTTGTATTGCTGTAAGTGAAATTACGTATAAACATTGTAAAAGTGTGTGTGTGTGTGTGTGTGTGTGACAGATAGAATACATTTTGGTTAAATTTGTGCAGTTGTTAGTTGGAATTGAATTTGAGCAACTTTGGCCATGCGGTGCGTATGAGTAATTCGAGCATTTGTTTAGTGTGAATTTCTTCTGGTTCTCGAGTTCGCTGGAACTGCAACTGAGTCATTTGGAACGGACTGGCACCAAACTGGCATAGAATATGCAGCTTCCAATTACGAGCAAACGTTTTGCCACGATTAGTCACCTGTTTATGGCTATTACACAGTTCCTGCCAGCAGCCAAACACACACGGGGCGTATACTTAACGAACGACTCTGCTCTAGTCGTTGGCATTTGTGTGTGGGTGTATTCGTGAGAACCTAATGGCTCTGGCTCTAGCTCTGGCTCTGGCTCTGGCCAACTCATCAAGCGCAACTGGCAGATACATTTTGAAAAGCAATAATTACAGCGAGAGACAGAGCGTGTGAGAAGGGAGAGCGGAGAGCGGAGAGAGAGGAAGCTCTTTTAAAATTGATTGAAAACGTTGCCAGCGCTACACGTTTACAGCGAGCGACCTTGAACTTGATATTAGATGCGATCGCAATCGCATAATGCATACACACACACACACACACACACACATCATATACACTACACTAATAAAGGTAGATTGAAACCGGTTTTGGTTGTTGTTGTCTTTGGATCAGGGCAAGGCACTGGGCTAAATGCAATACGAGCAGTTTAGTCAAGTGCGCGCACACACACACACAAACAAACACACATACATGAACATACACACACACACACACATGTAGCACTTGGCACTCAGCTACACTTTGCTCTTCACACAGAGAGTCATCAAAATTGAATTTAAGTATATTTGAGGGTCTCTGGCCCAAACTACTGCCAGACATCGCCATCTCCATCTCCATCTCCATCTCCATCGGCTCTGCCATTTGCTGAGTCATAGCCCAAATATTTGCTGGTTCTGTGCGTTTAGCCAAAGTAAACAGTTTGCCCAGAAGCTGCTTTCGTTGACGTTTTCTCAACATAAGCCTTATAAGCAGGCTCTTCATATTTGGCTCTCTCTCTCTCTCTCTCTCTCTCTCTCTTTGTCTCTCTGTGTGTTTTTGCAAATACATATGTAAATCAATATGGGTCGACAGTAATAACAAGCCTTGTCAAAAGGGACGCACAAGTTCGACTTGATGAAAGTGACTTCTACTCAAGCTCCTGCTACTGTTGCTCCTGCTCCAGCTGCTACTCCTGCTACTCCTGCTGCTGCTGCTGCTGCTGCTGCTGTTGATAACCCAAGTCAAGTGCTGGAAACGGTTGGCAGGCCACAAATTGTAGCTCAGTCCACTGGAGTCGAGGGCTATACCGTAAATAAAAGAACTTTTGGTGAAGCGATAATAAAAATAAACTGTCAGCAGCTCATATTTCCAAGACAACGCTGGATTTGGGTCTAATAAATGCTTATCAAATTGCATTGGGAGGTGAGAGTCATGAAACGAAAGCTAAATTGAATCACATTTTATTTGATGTTTATACGTTTATATAATTTCTATTTTCTCATTTAAATCAACACATGAAGCAGTCAGTATTTCGGCATTTTCCAATTTATTTGATTAGTTATTTAATCAATTAAAACTTATAAATCTTAGTTGATATGGATTAAGTTTAGCTTAGAGTACTTTTGATTTATTGCAGTTAAGAACCAATAATTAAAGAAGTAGTTGCGCTTAAGCTAGGTGGGAGATGAGATGATGATGACTGATGCAAAAATTCCATTTGCTCATATTGATTCATGCTGGCAAAAATTCTTAATATATCAAGCATTTCATTATTATTTAGGCAGATCTATTATTCTAAGGGCTGATTTGAAATGAACTTTAGTTTGATTAATAATAATTAATTAATAATAATCATGATAAAATATTTGTTTTTTTCTTTTCAGTGGAACTAGATGATACTAAATATTAAATATTTTATTTAATATTAATTTGTGTTTCATATCAACAATGTGCAAGAGTTGCTCTGACTCAACAAAAGGGAATTATCAGCTGATGAATTGGATTCCAACTAAATGTTGTCCACCTCTAAAACACAAACAACCTGCACATAATGACATATCCACTATACAGTTATATAAAGCAATATAAGTACATATGTATAGCTATAAGAACTCAATGCAGACAGAAATAGCTCGACTGCTGCCCTTCAGTTTTGTTGAATGTAAAACTTGTGTGAGATGCGTGCAATTCAGGCAGTTCTTAATGATATATAAACAGATAAATGCCCAGTATAGCTATGTGTATTTATGAACTTATGTACATGCACACGCATGCACACACATACGCCTGTATAAATTAACTTGGGGACTGTTGTTGGCGCAGCCTACAATAAATTTGTATTTAATTGAGGCTTATTGCATTATTTCGGGTGGGCGGTTGGCTTGGTCATGTCTCCAGATGGCCAACCGCCTGTTCTGGCCGTCTGCGAGGTTATTGTCGCATCAACAGATGCGACTTTCAGCCGTAGAACAATGCGAAAATTAATCATTGGCGACTTAATGCAGATGCTGATGAGAGTGCATGACAAGAAACGAGATATATGTATATTATATGTATATATATACATATAAATCTCTATCTTAATATCAGATACTTTTGCATCTTGTTTATTGTCTGACGCAATGTATGCTGCACATCTCAATGAGCTGTAAAATTATTGCCTATAATGATAATGCTGATATACAGTCGAGTGTGTGCGAGAGACAGGCGCAAAGATATAAAATGGAAAACTCAGCGAATGGTCGCCAAGTCTGTGACATTGATGGAAAATGCAGTTCGTATGCCTTGTCACAGATCACAGATTTTCCCCTTTTGTCACTTAGAAAACGTATTTCGCTTGTTTTTTTATGCTAGCTTGTTTCGTTTTTTTTTTTTTTTTTCGCTGTTTTCTGTCGCGTTTATTTGATTTCCGTATCTGTTTCTTTGTGACATATAGCTCAAGTTGAGTGAACCGAAAAGGTGAAATAAATAAAGGTAAATGACAAAGTTTCTTTTTTTTTTTTTGCAACAGAACAACAAGTTTCATCTTAACAAGCGCTGACAGTTGTCACGTCGACTCTGAGGTTTATTAAACGATATTTTATGGGGTTCGACAGAGCTGTTTCAGTTTTGGACTAGAAATATGTATTTGTTCTATTGATAGGGTGATGAGAATTGTTAGTTGTGAAACAGTCTATAAAGACAATCTTATAATAAAGTCTTATAGGAATTTTTTAAATAAACATATATATATAATATGTACATAGCGAAGATCTAGAATGTTTCAAATGAAATATTTCAAACTTCTACGAAAAATTATAATCTTATTAAACAAGTATAAGTGTTCGACTAGCCGATACCCTTAAACTTGTTCAGATCGGCTATTCCATCCATTCCACCCTTCCTTATTCAGCGTACAGTAAAAACAAACTTAAAATCACTTACATTTACGTCATTAGTTGGTGGCCAAATAAATGCCAATGGCTAAAATAAGTGGCCAATGAAAGCAAATCGAGCGAAGCGGCATAGTTCCATTGAATTGAATGTAAATGGCTGCGTTTATCCATTTTCTAAAAACTCTAATGTCCGTATACAACAAAATACTGGGGTTAATAAATCCGATGAATACGCCCGTAAGTGTATCGTTGCATATTAGCGGGGCACCTGCATCGAAGTGGTACATGGCAAAAAATACGTAGCTGCACATGACACCGGCTGCCTCTGCGGCCGTATAACAATACATTTTGTCAGTAGTCCGAGTAAATAAAAAATGAGTAGGACTGTTTTGCATGACGCCCTAAGTTTGAAAGAAGGCAATTGATTAGTTTGGTTAGCGATACTCAAATGAATCAATATAGAAGATCTAATTCTTCGCTTACAATTTGTCCACCCCAGCCACACAGTTCACATTTCCTATGCGGGCTTACAGTCCTCGTGTTGAGGGCTAGATATGGTATAGAGCCCATCGTGGGGCTCAGATCATCGTAGGTGAAGACCAATCCAATATTGTAGGCTACTTCCCCAATTTTGTACAATCCATGGTATCGCCAATCGGCGACTCTCAGCACTTTCATCATTGGACTTATGCCTTTGATGAACGTACTCCCCACAACAACCACCAGATCTTCTCGTTGTTTTCTGCCGAACATATCTTCAATATCAATAGCCAATAGCCAATCGGTTCACTCAGCTATACCCACCCATATATGCATATAGCTGCCGTAAGAAGCACACGATTTTTAATAATAGTCGCTGCACAAATATGTCCACTGCCGATTGCCACAGAGTCCTGTCGGATTTTACGGACTGAGGCCAGAAAGGGAACATCCTCAATGCTGACATCCTCAAATGTCTCAAATTGATCAGATTCGACTTGAAAGAATAAACAAAGTAATCATTGATCTGGCATACATACATATATGTATGTATACAATCTATAGAGTATGTGTATATAGGATACATAATTGCCATGGCTTACCGATAAATATAAATGAAAACAGGCATAATAACCTAATTTGAATTGTGAAAATAAATGGCATGGCCATCAGATGTATTTTTATTTTTAATATTTTATAAAAAATAACAGAAATTTAGATAAAATTCTAAAATTTAAAAGCAATTTATTTTACTGACTAAATTTACTTACCAAATGTACTTCTAATGGTAAACAAAAAATCAAATGATTATGACTCTAAATGCAAAGAGAGACTCTCGATCCAATTCAATACCGTTTTTAGCAGTAAAAAAACTATTGTTTATCAATTTTTCTGATGCGAACTCGATCTACGAGTGCTATAAAGGAACCTACAAACAGAGTCTCTAGCTTTTATAGGCTCAAACGTACGGACAGACGGAGGGGGTTCAGCTCGTCACCCTGATCAATCATATACACCTCCCTCCCCCGGCTACATTTCATTTGGCAGAACCATAACACCCTAATTTCCCATTTTAACAGCAAGCTCAAATTTTACAGGTAATGGAAACTTCCGTGTAAATAACATAATTAATTAAATTAGAGCAAAACAAAATCAAAACACAAAACACACAAAACTTGAATGAGTGACACATATATTTGTGAGACGTTCAATTTTCGGTCAGTATAATTGTATGAATTTATACGCGTACACATACATCTGTATATATATTTACATATGTATTATTCAAAGTGTTCTAAACGGCGAGTGAAACGAAAATAAACAAATTCCATGACAATGACCTCCTAAACAGATAAATAAAGCTATGAGCAAATAAATGAGCAAACATTTTGAGTTGAGAGCACAAATAGACAAAAAAAAATATATATAAATAAATTTCTAAAGGCAACTACTTAAACTGATATAAATATAAATCATTTTTGACATACATATGTATATGAGTGTGTGTAAATAGTAAAAAAAATAAATATATACTATTTTCATTTTTCATTCACAATGAAATTTTATTTGATTATAATTAAAAATATTTGAATTTTCAGCTGTATTCAACCTATTCAGCTGTGCCAGAGTGTGCATGCACCTGTTACCATGTAGGTGTGTGTGTTTGTGTGTGTGTGTATAATCAAATAGTAGCAAGTTCACTGCACGGAAACAGCAAAGCAAACGAAAAACACACACAAAACGTGGCGCAGCGAATAGAAAAGCCAAAGAAATAGAAATATAAAAAAAAATATTTTAATAATATTATAAAAAAATGTGTATTGAAAACGTCATCGTTTGTGTGTGGGCAGCAGCTGATTAATATTAGATTGACACAAACGAAAGAGAGAGAGAAAGAGAGAAAGAGATAGCGGGAGAGAGGGGCATAGCTTATTGAATAGGTTTTTGCTTAATGTGCACTGAGCGGGGCATAGGCTAGGGCAGCTGCCACTTGTTGCACTTTAGCTAAAAAAAAAAGAGAAGAAAAGGTAATTTGCTTTTTGCTCGATTTCTTGTTTTGAATACATATCTTTATTCGGGTTTTTTGTAGTCGTTTTAATTCTTGAATGTGAAACCTGCTGCCCACGAACCTCGCACAAGCTGCCGAAAATGTTGCGAGCTTGAAATACATTTTATGGACATCATCGTTAAAGTAATCAACAGTAAGAGCAAGAATCATCAGCAGACGACAGCGAGGCAGCATTTAACACAAGAAGAAGACAAACTGAGCAAGAGCCCAGAAAAGTGACTGACTATGGAAATACCCTGGAGACAGTTGCATATATCCTCAAAGTACAAATATGAATGATCAGAAAAGGAGTTGGATTTATAGCAATATATGTATATATGGATATATGTATATATATATAATACAGACTATCTATAATATGAATGTGATCATTGCATGACGTTTTTGTATATTTTAGTATAAGATATGAGATGCCTAATTTGTTATCAATTTTATAGGAACAAGACCAAATGAAATTGATGATAAAGACCCTGCTCTCGACTCTGACTCTGACTCTTAGAGATATAGCTAACCTATGATAATACTTTCTAGTACGCTCATTCCATAGAACAGCATACCAACATACCATTAATCAAACTACAGGGTATCTGAAAGAAGTACAACAAATAAAAAGAGAAAAGAGAAAAAAAAAACAACCGCAGCCAGCAGTCACAAGAGCCGAAAGCGAATAAAAGTTAAAAGACTTTAGCCAAATTCAAGGTCAACTTCGTTTCAATAAATTGCAAATGAAACGATGGCTCTGCCTGCCGGCCGAAGGGGATGCGACAGTCGGCAACTGCATGACGCAAATGATGCCAAAGTCAGACAGCGGCTTACCTGTAACTGAAGTCGACGCCGTATATCTCAAGCTAAAGCTGGAGCTGGAGCTGAAGCTGAAGCAGCAGTAGAAGCTGAAGCGGTAGATGCAGCTAAAGTAAAAGCAGAAGTCGATGCTAAATATCTGTCTCCACAATTTGGCCTTCAGAACATGCAAATTTGCGGTGTGTTCACAAAGAAAGTAAAATATATTTAATGAATAACTTTAATATATAATTATATAAAGTACTCGGTATCTACTTATACCTAAACCTTTTTCCTTAAGAAAAATTCTAGCAATTATTATTTTAATAATTTTTTTTTTTTTTTGCACCTATAAAAATATGCTAAAAATTACTATCAATATAATTACTCGAATTTCAATGTATTTATTATAATTTAATTTTTTTATTTCTAATTTAATTATCTAAAATATCAAAATAATAATAAAATAGACCGCACGCATTTTCTATAATTTTTTTTATTACTAATTAAAGCTGGTTTATGAAAAGATTATTGCTAATGGCATCGATGGTGTTTTATAATCATTAAATAAGTCCATAGGCCAGGCCCACGCGCATAACAGTCAAATGAGCTGCAATAATTTGAATACAATTTTGCTATTTGAAATTTGCATATATAATTTGTTTATGCATTATTTGTTTACTAACCTCTGCCCAAACTCTTTAAATTGAGCCAACAATTTAACAAAAACAATAATATGAAATGCTAAATGTATGCGTGAGTGTGAATGTGTGAGTGTGCGTGTGTGTGTGTGTGTGCATTAAGCATTTATCGAACTCTGTGCTTAATTTGTTTATTTTACCTGTTAACCAATTTATTTCGGATAAATTGTTTATATGTCGTTGGCTTATACACAATGCGGTGGTACGATCTGGTCTGGTTTCTGGCTATCCTGTTGCTGCTGCTGCTGTTGTTGTTGTTGTCGTTGTTGTGCTTGTATATACTTGTATATTCATTCTTTTGTTGTTGTTAAATTAGCTTCGTGCTTTTCAAGTTCAATCAACTTTGCAGCGCGGCCAAAAACACAGCCGCAGCAATTGATTAATTTATAAATTATTTATTGAAAAACTTTCTGTTTATTTGCCCGGAGCATTAGTCAAAGACGCAGCAGACAACAGAAATGCAAATCGAACGAAATTTATTGCGCTGATAAAGAAATATGATGCAAAGAGAATGTAATTTGTTAATGAATTTGGGCGATGTTTCTTATATAGTATGAGAGATGCTAACGCTCAAATCATTTGCAGCTTAACTGCGTCTTCCAAGACGACGTCCACAGTCTGTACGTTGATAGCAACTGCATCTGTGTGCGTTGTGTATTGACTGTAGCTATAATATATATATATAAAGAAAAAGCTAAACATTTGCACTTCGTCTACTTGTTAGAAACTAAGCAAGAGCGAGACTGGCGAATGGGTTGCGGACCATTCGGGGCGAAGGCTGGAGGCACTGGCAGCTGCATGGTTTATCGCAGCAGCCAAGCTCCTCCAATATGCACTCGAATGCCCTTCATGCCCCGCTGTTGCTGCCCCTCTTCCTGCTGCTCTTAGCCCGTCGCTCGCTCGCTCGCTCGTTCGCTCGCCGTCTTCTCGCTTGAACTGTGTCAATGGCCTTGAAATTGTTTTTGCGCCATGCGCTGCTTAGTTAATGTTCTTGTTTTGTTGTTGTTGTTGTTGTTGCTGTTTTACTTGTTGTTGCTTTGACGAGATTAGTGAAAATAGCGCGCACTCAGCGCACGCTTTGTGAGTCGCCCATAAGGAAATGCAATGCCATGTGACCCAATATAAATAGAAGAAATAATAATAACAGTAGTGGCGCCGCGGTACCACGGTGCGTATGATTATGATTATGTTACCAAGTACCAAATGGCACCGCTATCTAAAAAGATCGCTTCCCCATTTCAGTTAGAGTGCGCATTTAGAGCATGTTGAGCGATCATTAGAGGTTCAGGAAGCATCAGCAGCTTTTGTGGTTTTTTTTTTACATCAATGTCATCGTGCATCTGTAGCGGGCATAGAAAATCGAAGCAACAACAACAGCAACAGCAAAAAAAAGCAAATAAAATACACTGCACGACAAGGTCAAAGTCAGCAACAACCGCACGTATAGAGCGAATGCTGAGCACTTTTTTACCCCTTTTTGTTGTTGTTTTTTTTTTATTATTATTATTTAGTTTTTGTTCTGCTGCCGTTGTCTGTGTTATTGCAGGCCATGCACAGATGCTGCTAATGATAATGATACTCACTGCGAGATGAGCGTAGTATATAAACTAATATGTAGTTTGTCCATTCTCATTCTCTTATTAAATATGTGAAATGGGTTTGTTTTTTGCTGCAACTGAGAAAACAGAGTGCAAACAAAATTATGATAATTGAGTATAGAATTTAGGAGTGGAAGAAGCCATGAAGATGCTGTGAGGCTTATAGAATACTGAAACTATTGTACCGAATATTACAACTATCGTATATTTCGATGTTAAATAGATCTACATATATACTCAGAATCTATTTCTAGTTGCTGAATATAAAAATTACTAAGAATAATGCAGCTTTCTATTCTAATTATCTCAAAAAATCATTAAAAGTTTTTACAGCAAATATTTATGGAGAAAAAGGTATTCAAGAATATAAATTAAAATAAATTGAAATTGTGAATATTTATGAATATTTACTTTTATTTATTTATTTGTGTTATTATTGCTTTTTTTGGAGAACTCGAGCGCTGTGGGATGACATAATGCACAGCTCGCGTACAGCCGGGTGGCAATTATTTAGTGCTGTCAGTTGCATCGTCCCGTTTCGTTTCCATGGCTAACTGCAAATCGGGCGCTGCATTTAGCAGTTCGACTTTGTTGCTTAATGAATCTTTAGTTGGCAGCATCAAGTGAAACTGCATTTTCTTGCAATGTCGCGCTGGCACATTAGTTTTTCACAAACTGACGTAAGGCCAACCAGCAGCAGCCGCAGCAGCAGCAGCAACACGTTAACACTGCGTATGAGTAACGTAATTGATGCTGGCAATTAGCAGCAGCCGGGCAGAGGCTGAGATGTCGATGTTAACGTCTCCGCTGGCTATCGCACAAATCTTGAAGGCAGCCACCACTTCGAGGTGTTGACAGGCTGAAGTTCAAGTTTTGCCTTCCATAAATTATAAGACCTTATTGCGAGCCCAAAAAAACAACAAACAAAACAAAAACTGAGGCGCATGTAAGTAATATATATGTATATATATTTGATTCTGTTTTTGCCTTTGTATTTGTGCTTTTATTTTTTTATTCATCCACATTCTGTTGTCCGCATCTCGACTTGTTTATCGTTGGTTTTTCGCATTCGCTTGTCTCGGATTAATCTCTTAATTTTGTGGTCCGTGTTGTTGCACTTGTTATTGCTGCGCTGTTGGCAAGTACTCGAGGGTTCAAAGGTTTAACCCAGCTGCCTCGAGACTTTTTAGGGCCCCCCCAGTGCTGTTCTCTGCAGCGCTTTCAAAGTTTTTAATGGCGGATTTACATTGACCTTAACGCTTCAGTCAGGTGTCAGATGGGATAAGTGCAACAATTGTGATTAACAGAGAAGTTCATATTTTGTAGTACTTAAGTGAGTGACAGCAGCTGATTATTGATAATTGTTGTCGATAAAAATCGATACACAAAGGGGGTTTTTAATGTGAATGAACTTGATACATTAAAATAGAGAGAGAGAGAGAGATGTAGTTTTATTCTTTTATTCACTCACTTCTTCGATATTCCCACAGTATTTCATTGTGACACAAAGTTTTTTTAATCTCTGTTTTTAGCTAAATAGACAAATTTGTAGTTGCAAGAGAGGTAAACCGCAAACCCGTTGTGCAACATTTGTGGCAAGCCGGCAATCAGATTTGGTGACGATGTCGATGACGCAGCCAGCCTTGACCCGGTTCTAGATGCTGCTCAATGGCGTTGGCTTAACTTGGCTCTCGTAATGCAGAGCCCGCTGGCTGACTTCTAACCTCCATTTAAGACGCTCGCGACTGCCATTGTCAGCCTTCTCTCAACTCCCCCACCCCCTCTCCATCTACCCTCTCACCCAACCGCTGGCCACTCGCTGTCGCAACTATTTCAAGACACAGACAGATTTCAATTAGCATTTCCGCACGTTCGCCTATTTAGTGTTTGCTGTTGTGGATTTAACTTTCATTCGCAGAGCCCACTGTTGCTTCCCTCGTTTCTTTGCCCAGCGCCTAATTAAAAGCGCATCTCTCTCGCGTCTCTATTGGCAGTCGCTGAGTTAACACTTTAAGCTCCAGCAGCGACGCCGACGTCAAAGCAGTTGCCGACGCTTCTAACTGTTGCGATGTTGCTGCTGCTCCTGCTGCTGCTCCTGCTCCTGCACCACCAACCCCACCCCAGTGGCCCAAAAAAGTTTTCAATTAGGAAATTTTCTCATTTGCATTTCAAATGAATTTCGCGCTATTTGAGCTTCAGCTATGCGCCGCTTAAGTGCTTCCTATTAACATCTTGGCATGGAAATTATCCTTCCAGCTAAATATGAGAAATCACTCTTCAGATGCTTCATTCGTTTGCTCAACAATTAGTTCGAGGCGATTAATGTCGTTTAAATAGCTTTAAGTATGCCAAATAAATAGTTTACAAAGTGTTTTATATGCATAAAGATTAATTATTTATTCTATTTGGGTTTTCGTTAACCTTTAATCTATTAAATTTTCAAGCAAACTAAACTCAACAAAAATATACATCTCTATTTCATTTCACACTCGCACTTTTTTCATGAAATTAGTTTTTGGGTCCCAGCAGTCGCGACGACTGTCAGAAAATATCTTGAAAATCACCTAAGGGGCTCAAGACGTCTTAGCTTTGCCACGTGATGTGCGTGAAAAGGAAGAATAAATAGCATTGGGCATGCCCCCAGCCTAGACTGCAGAGACGCTGCTAACAGCAAAATATCAGCAAAAGTGGCGCCCTCTAGCGAAAATAATACAGTATATAATACAAAATATATACATACATATAAGTATGTACTTGTGTGAGAGTATTTGCAACTGGAAGATGCCTTAGAATTTATGAGAAGAAAGTGAAGAAAATAAAATAACATAAAATAAAATAAATTAAACAAGACATATTTTTGTATGATATTTAAAATTTCAATTATACTATATAGATTTAAAAATCTTTTCATATCATCTCCCATCATTCAAGGATACCAATGCACACCTCTTTTGAGTAATCTAATTTAATCTCTTACTATATATCAGCAACATCAAATTGTTCATACCCAATGTCAGGGTATCTAAGTAGCCAAATAACAGTAATACATATAAATTATAGCAAATAAATCAACGATAAATTACAAACACAGCTGGCTACATCACAGTCTGGAATCTGGCATCAGCCCCAGCACCTGAGGACAACGACGTCAATAGTTGAGCGCACCAATATTAACAGCTAACCTGTCACACCTTTAGTTGGCCCAATTCGCAGGACATGTCGGTGTGTTGTTGTTATTGTGGTGGTGGTGTGCGTGCGTGCGTGAGCACTCACGCGTATCATTCGACAACGTGTTTATGCTGGAAGCTCAATTTCGCATTGACAGCATCTTCAATGGTGCAAACGAACGAATGGGGAAAAATAGAAAGTGGCAGCAGCTACAAGAAAAGCGCCTAACAAGCACTTTAAGCTGGCGCCCGTGACAAGCTATTCCAAGTGCTTCATTCATGCAGCCCAGCAGACCGTCTCTTTCACATCCCCCCATCCACACTCTCTCTCACTCTCTCTCTCTCTCTCTCTCTCTCTCTCTCTCCCTGTAGCTATCGTTGCCTCGTCCATACACAGTCAGCCATCATCAACAGCAGCATTGATGTTGTCATTATACTCATCGACATCCTTGTCATTACGCGGCACATACGAAAAGAGCACGAAAACACTTGTCATTAACACAATCACACACTCAAATACACACAAGCACACCCACACACACACCCACACACACATACCTCAGCACGCCTAAGAAACTTGTGACACTTTTCTGTCTGCTGTTGTTGCCGTTGAATACAACCCTTACAAGGATACTTGAACTATTTGACAGTGCTTGTAGCATGCGAAAGGACATTTTGTTATCCTGGCCTAAGGTGCTTGCTTAAGCACCAATTTCGTGTATAATTATATATTTGTATACATCTATATTGTGACTAATCTAAACAAGTAAGAAGTATATACCATATTACATTTCAACACGAGTTGATTGACTGCTATCGATGGACAGACAGCAAGCTGGCTGGGAGTGATTGAATGATTGACTGATTAGTATGCAGATTGACTGATTGATGATTGGCTGTTGGACTGGTTGATGACTGGCTGATTGATTGATCGATAAATGGCTGATTGAGTGGTAGATGACTAATTGATTGATAAGAAATTATTTTATTGGTTTTTTATCTGCCAAGTGGATAGTCAGATTGGCTCCCAGGAGACATACCAGACTGTTGACTGCTGATTGACTGATTGACGATATATTGCCTTAGTGATTAAATGACTATTTGCCACGACGATTAAGCGACTAATGATTGATTAACAATGTTAAACAGATTAACTGATTGTCGACATATTGACTGACGACTGTTTGTCTGATTGTCGAAAAAACTGACCTGATTTACTTGCTGATTGATTGATTGACTGTCTGTCAAACTAACGAATTATTTCATGGAAACTGATAATCAATCAGTTGATCAGTTTCTTAAAAACTGATTGACGGACTGACTGATTGATTGGCTAACTTATTGACTTGAGAGCTGACAGCTGTCTGACAGATTAAATGAAAGACTTATTTACTACCTGGCTGACTGATTGACGCAATGCTAAGTGTCAAATTGATTGACTGACTATTTATCAGTCTATTGACCCATTTACCATATTTACTAATAACTCTCAGATAGACAAATTTAGAGACTGATTGAATAGATTCCAATTTGACTGACTGCTAGATTGATCGAGTAGCGAACTGTATTTTTGGCCAAGCAATAGGCAAAAAATCTAAATATCTAGTTAGCTGCTTCTGACTGTTTAAGCCCAACTAATACGTCACCAAGTTACGATATACCTTTGCAGCACTTTTAACTCCAAGTCCATTCTCCTGCGTCTACATTCGCTGGCGGCTATGTTTTTTGCTGCTCCTTATCGAGAAATTCAGCATGGCACATAGCCGACCACAATAAATCAAACATTCAACTGTTTTGTCGTCGGGTGCTAACCAACCACACGAAAATACTAAATCACTTTTGGATGATGGTCAACAAGCAGGTAGAACAACAACAGGAGAACAAAACAGAAAAAAAAATAAATAAATAAAAGTAAAAAACAAACAATTGTCGAATATATCACAAGGGTAAAAATTGCAAAGCCGTACAATGAAACGGGTCAGGATATATGAATGTAGAGCATTTATATTCCTTTTATCACATGTCTTCTATTCTACAACAAAATTCTTCATGTTGTTGTTGCTGTTGTTGCTGCTGCCGTTGGCATACTCGTAACGTATACGCAGCGTATTGCAGATGCTTGCCACAGCTGGAACATTCGAACGAACATCAAATATCAAATAATTGTTTGCCATTTAGCAATGTGCATTTTGAATGGTTGCCAAAAAAAAAACCCCAAAAAGAAGAAGAACAACAACAACAAAACACAAACAAAATAGATGCAACGGCCATTTGTTTACACAGACAGACGAAGAAGCAGACAGCAAAAAGATTCCAAAGACATATGTATGCAGATGCTTGTAAACTTATAGATAAAAAGCAAGTTAAGCGAAAGGCAGTGAGTGTATAAGAACAACTAAATACCCTAGAAACATCTTCATCAACTACTAAAACCTAGTTAAGCTGAAAATGCTGACATTAAGATAAAAATGCTTTTAAAAAAGATTCTAAAATTACTTTTTTTTATAATTTTTTTTCTTTATATAAATCATTTAATATATATTTAATTTCGATATGAATCTTATACATCCACAATTTCAAATGACTGTAAATATTATAAAGTTCCTTAATCTGAGAAACTCTCATAACTATAAATTCAAAATAAACAACATCTAATCCAAGAAAGTTGTACAAACTCTAAGTCTATGTAAGCACATAATAAACATTTCCTTCTCAAGCAGATATACTGAAATCCTCCCCAGTAATAAATGGCTCACCCTTGTTTACAGGGTAAAATGGAATTGCAATTGAAATAAATGAATGTTCTAATCGAGGAACAAAAGAGCTTGCCATGTGGCGAACAGAATGCAAACTGCAAATCATTTGTTTTTTGGCTCAATAATGCTGGAAAGACCCTCGAAATCTCTGTCACAGCGATTTCAGCACTTAGATTTAGTATGTCCGAAAACAAGATTTATAAATAGGGCAGCTGCTGCTGGCCCCCCGTCAACTTCATGGTCAATAGCATCGTCATTGCGATCTGTCAACATCTCATGCAGTTTATAGCAGCCATAATTGAAATGATTGATGCGACAATGTCGTTTATAGCCATCTTTTTTCCGCCAGGTATGTGCGGAAATTGCAATTGGACTAACAGCAGCAGCTGTCCATTGGACAGCCAATTTACACGCAATTTTCACGTGCCAAAAAACACACACACAGAAGCAGTAGAAAGGCCGTCGTCAGCCGAGCTTAAGGTCCAGCACTCTTAACAGTACAGTGCCTTAACAGTGGCTGTTAAGCTGAGAATAGCAGAGCAGAGCAGAGCCGAGCAGCAAGCGTCACAAAGAGCGCAATCAGAAATGTAAAGAGAGTCATCGCGTATCGGCGGCTGTTAAGTTGCGCTCTCTTAATAGCTGTAGACGCTCTGTTAAAATGCTCGGCTCAGCTTAGCAGCTGTCAGCGAATTAACCAGCTCTTTAGCATTGACTAAAGCTGTTAGGCTCGCACGCACAACCCTAAGCACTGCCCTGAGGGGTAAATTGACTCATCTGGCAGTTACATTAAATGTGCGTTGGCCTTTTTTTGTCGGCAGTAAAAACGTGGCCAATGCCAAGGAAAATTTAACAATGCGGCAAAATAAAAATAAAAGCCAAACAAATTGTGCATGAAATGATGCCAGTACGACCATTGCAGCCATCGACTTGCCTTCAAGTCGGCCTATGGAAAAATACATCCGAAATTTGCACAAATGAAAATTGTGACAGAAAATTGAATTACCCCCAAGCAGAGGCAACAGCAACAACAACAATGACATGGCCGACGGCCACCGCAGTGAAAACAAAACAATAAAAGCGAGAATAAAAGTTGAAAGTGTGCCCCTGAAACGAATATGTTGACAAGGCCGGTAAAGCAAAAAACCAGAAAGTAGGAAAAAATAAATAAAATAAGCGCCAGCAAAGTCAAATGAAAATCATCAGACCCAGAGGGCAGCTCCAGCTCCAATTGCTCTGTCTCCTGCCGCTGCCGCTGTCCGTGGCCCTGCCCCAACCCCAGTCTCAGTCCCAGTCAGTCGCTTGTTGCCACATTAGCCACGCCACGCTGTGTCCCCTAATGAGCATGCCAGACATATGCCATGGGCCATGTACTACCTACATAATCCACCCCCGCCTTCGACATGGACGCCGACACGCTCTTCTTTTATTTCTCTATCGCGGCAAAGATCTTTGAACGAACATTCTTGAAGGCAGAGAGAAAGAACAAAAAAAAACAGCCCAATTTGGGGGTTGTCTCTGCCCGAGTTGCGACGACCCATGGCATATGCTTCTTCGACAGTTGCTGCTGCGGCTGCTGCTGCTGCTATATGAAAGTGTTTTTATTGCTGAATTCCATAAAAGGCACTAGCCATAAGAATGCGATTTTTAGCATTGCGGCAGATGGTCAGCTCAGCTAAAAACTTACTGAAAACAAGAAAAACATTTTAATTTGGCCGAACTACTGGAAGAGCAAGGAGTTGAGAACGAAAGTAATAAAAGTTGTTTTGAGATTACGCAAGAAAATGTAAAAAAATTAAAAAATATATGTGCAATAAGTAGTATAAATATAAATTAACATAATACTATTCATATAATTCAATCTTACAAATATAACAAATGTATTTTATGTAATATATATGTATATATAAAAAATAAATATATAAATAAAACTATGAACTCTATGTCAATAGAAAAGCTAAGCACAAGTTGAGCGTGTTTCAATACTTGCCTATGTTACAGTGTATGCATATAAATATTGCATGAACTTGAAATATTACTGGTATGAACATACTTTATGACTCACTGTAATGCATTACTTAAAAAAACAATCAACCTATACATACATACATATATACAAAATTTTATATCTTCTAATACCAAAATCTGGTCACGTCGCAACTCACTATCACTAGGGAAACTTGAAGTAATCAATTCGCAGTACACAACTAGTATTTGCTCTCCGGAAGTTTTCAGAGCATCAACGAATCCTGCCTCACGAAGACAATGCCAGCTCTCACGTACCGGCTCACACACGAGATTTTTCGAGCACTTAACAGATCGAATTAATGGGTCATCCGCACTACAGCTCCCAGTTCTTTTTGTTCCTGAACATCAAGAATAAAGTGGGAGCTCAACGGCTTTCAGCTTCTGAAAAGGCTTTTAAAGCCAACTCGTTTTAGTGTTCGCCACTTCTGGGTAACAAAAGTGCATCGAAAAGCAGTTAAGGCAAGTGCTGAAGTGTTTTGCCTTCTAAGCTGAACATTTTGGTAAAAGGCTAAAAAGACATTTTCAGAGCTGTTTTGTCACATTTTCTTTAAAGTTTCTCTGTGCTAAGCCGAAATGTAAAAATGACGCAGACAAAATAAATACATATATTTATTTATTTTCAATATTTTTATATTTTTATTTCCTTGTTATTTTAAATAAATATTATTTTTCTCTGTTAGAAAAAATTCATAATTTTAAACTGTTATATGTATATTAAATTTTGGATCAGAAAAATATTTTTTAAAATAGTGCTTAACATATTATATAAAATAATATAAAATAAAAAAAAAAAACAAATATATAAATATTTACATATAATGTAGATAGGCCAAAAAATGTTTGATAGAAAATAAATATGTAGAATATTCAAATATATTTTTTTACATATAGGTGTAGACATACATATATATTTAAGTAATGCCTGTTCAGTTATGTTTCGTATTTAATGCTTCCCCCTGACACATTTAAAAGAACCATTAAACATTAAATATTCAAATGTTTTTGGTCCGAGATGTTTTCCTCAGAAACTGTTTCACTTGTTGATGCGAGTGCATATTACGTATACGCATTGCAAATTTTCGCATTTCGCATGATTCGAATTTACATGTGCGCTTAGTTTGCCAAAAAAAAAAAAAGAAAATCACAATGGAAAAACAAGAACAAATGGTGGGGAAAAGAAGAGAAATAGAAGCAAAAACAAACTTTGCGCTGAACATTTTTCACTCGCTGGGTTTCCATTTCAAGTATTCCGTCGACGTATTTCAAAAGATGTCTAAACAAAATGCTAAAGAGATTTCTTTTCGCTTTGGCTAGGATGCATGTTGCGACTGCCATACACACACACACACACACACACACACATACTCACACACACACAGATATAAATGCTTTTGTGCTGACGTCAGCAGACGGCGCACATGAGCTATGCGAGAACGTCAGTCTGGCTGACTGTCCGTCTGTCCGTCTGTCAGTCCGTTAGTCACTCGGTCGGGGAGTCAGTGAGTCAGCTTTCAGAGCAGAGAGCACGGCGCGCATTAACAAAAGTTCGCATTGCATTGTGCTGAGCTACCGGACTGCAACGAGCTAGTTGCGAACTTGACGGCTGCTGTTGCAGTTTTGCTTGATTTGCACCAAATTAAGTTGGCCCCCATCCATCCGGCCAGTAGACCATGTACACCCAATAGCCAGCCGCCCGCCCCAGTTCTGTGCCGTCTGGCTGCCGTCGGACGACCTGCACCACTGGCGGCTGCCCAAAAATGCAATAAAATTAAATGCTTTTATGTAAAAACTTTATGACTTTGTGTTTATGCTCGCTACACGCTCAACGCTCCGACGCTGTCTCGTCCAAAACACCGCCCTCTGCCACGCCCTGGACCCATTATGTCTTCGCCTTCGTCTTCTTCTGCCACAACTTTGTTGGACTTTAGCTTGGCCTGCTTTAGTTTCTCGCCTCTGACAGCCGCTGCCGCTGCTGCTGCTGCTGCTGTTATTAGTGCCGCCTCGCATGTGTTGACAGTAATTAATTTAACTGGCGAAAATGAAATTTATATGGCCAACAGCACATATTGGCCCGCACTTTGTCGCTGCAATTTGTCCAAATGTTGCACAGAGCTCTAAAAATTTTCTGCTGCTTTAAGTAGCCAAGTAACTAAGTAGGTAAGCAGCTGACAGAGCTGATGAAAATTGATGGAAATTGAGTAAACAACTGAAAGGAAAGGCAACTGAAATTAAAAGAGCTTAAATGCCATGCACAGGACAGGCAAGGATACGCTTTTCAAATTATATTAAAAATCGCGGGTATAAAATATGATTTTTCTTTAGTCCCTGTTTTTTCAGTCTAATTGCTTAACAAAGAAAAGTTGATTTCTTAGCCAAATGTTTTTAAGCATCACAAACAAAAGTGCTTAAGAAGGCTTTTCAAGGAATTTGAGCTTAGGGAACATTGCAATCAACCTTAACCAACTTCTTGACACTCCTTGGGGACTCAAAAGTAGCGTAATTTATGCATATGTTGTTGTATTAAATTTTATAAAAATATTATATCTATTTAAATATTGTATATAATTATTTTTTTATTGATATACGCCAATAAACGCATTATATAATTGCTAGTTCTATTAGTTATGGCTGCCAATAGTGCTCGACGGGCAAAACTTATTAATTCCAGCTCTATAATTATGAATTATATTATAGTATTTTAGCTATTTATAAAGTTACCAATGGGCAGATCTCTAAACTAAACACTCAATAAGACTGGCATATAATTGAAGCCTATCGTAATCAACATTTTTATACTAGTTTGCACAGAGAATTTGCAAGTTCAATATAGATTGCTATAGATCAATGGAGAATAATATTGTAGCTGAGCTCTAGCTGTAGATTAGAGTCATTCTCAGCCCACATTACAACAAATCATTTTGGGCTTTTAATATACAATTTAGGTAATTTTAAAAATTTACCATTTGTCCTTCTTATATTCCACTTTAATAACAAAAATTTTCTTGCCTTTTCCTTACAGTATAAAATCCCGAGTATTTAATACAACACAACACCTCTGACCGCTTGATGGTATGCCATACTTAAGAACTTCGTTCTTCTACACATTTGTCAAGTAAAAACAAAATGAGGGGGGAAAATGAAAGCAAATAAACAAACGGCAATTAGCTTGTAATATCGTTGAGAAACTTGGCCAAACAGTCGTAAAAGTGCTATGAGGAACAGTCTCGGCCAAGTGAAGCTGAAAAGTGCAATAATTTGTGTCTTTTTATCTGCAGCAAAGTTGGCGAACAGCATCAACAGGAAAAGTCAACAACAGTAATTATAATTTGTTTTTCGTTTTATAATAGCAAACAAATATTTAATTACAGAACTCTCACATTGTGCAGCAGAGACAGAGTTTTGCCGATTTCAATTTCACTTCAGTTGACTGAAATTCGCCAGTCAATAAACTAGAGCATAACTGTAGCCCATTGGGCACTTGGTTGCAAGCCATAGGGCCATCCATTTAAGTGAGTGACAAATGAAAGTGAAAAGTGAAAGAGCTTCTTGACTTTGCAGACTATATTGTATATTAATTAACAATAAAACTAACAAATAAATATAGACATATATTTCAAATTATAATATTTAATAATTTATTTATATACCTAATTATTATTTAATACTTTAAAGAATTGCTTTCAAATAAAATAAATATTAAACTATATTTTAGCTATGATTACATTTATATACATATAACAAAAAATACAATTTTAAATTTTTTTTAATATAGCACATCTCCCATTGGCATGACTGCCCTAGGTATTTTCCGAAAATATTATTTTCATATTATCATCAAACGGTCCAGAGACTCGGCGGTGTCTAACAACAACAGACTTTGCAATGAATTGGCAATAAAACAGTAAATAGCGCGTACTGAAGAATGAATTTTACCATAGATAATCTGGCTGAATCGATGGTTAGCAGACACAAATATTCACTTGATGACATGCTCAAAGATATGCAGCAAAAGTGCCAACGTCAGAGAGTGGAGCATGGCGCATGGCGAACGGCGCATGGGGTGTAAGTCGTGGGGCATGCGGTTTGTGGCATTAAATCATTTAAAGCAAAAAAAAAGCACACAGGACAAAAGCCAGAGGCCAGAGGGCAATGAGTGGCACGACTCGTTGCGAAAGGTTCACAGCGCACATCCGCTGCCATAGAAGACCAACGGCAACAGCAACAACAGCAACAACAGCGAAAGGTTGTAAACAAAAAGTTTGCGCTTCATAGCACAAATTGAATAAATCATCAAATGTCGCGCGATTGGAGAGACATACGAGCATATAGGGAAGGTTACGTGCATAATTGTTGAGTGAAATTGCCTAAAGAAAAAATACCAATAAACAAGCCAAAATGGCTGAAAAAGAGGAAGAAAAGTGCAAATATTATTAGCTAAAAATCAGCTAAAATGTAGATAAATTTTGTTGCACTAGTATTTAGTATTTATTCCATCTTAAATGAGTTGTGCTCTAACTAGGGAAAGGGAAATAAAAAATCAAATAACATTTATTTAGAATACTGAAGAACTTAAGCAGTCAGTCATCAGTAAACATACATATATTGCGAATAATATTTACTTTTATTATTGTATATATGTATATAATACTTTTATTTATATTAGACAACAGTCTAGGTAATCATAAATGAAAACCTTTGCGGAAATTTGACACTTGGAATATGGAATCAAATAAACCAACTTTTTTGTTCAGGAAGTGGGAAGAGTATATTAGGCTTGTGTAATGCCCGCCTCGCTGTCTGTCTATTTAATTACTTGTATGGACGCAAATCGTGTCGCCGCTATGGAAACTAGAGAAATTTAATTGGATATTTGGTCTAGTAGGGTATTTTCTCCCAATATTTGGTATTACAGAAACGTTATTGTCTTAGGTTGTAGAGACTTGAGCATTGACATATATTTAGTCGTGGATTGAGACTAAGCTACAAATTTTACAGCTTTAGAGCCTTTGCTTGAGACCCTGGACAAACCCTTGAATTGTATAGTTCGAATTCCTCTAATTGATTGATAATACAGTAAACAGTGCCTCAATTATTCTGAATAGTCTGGAAAAACTATTTGCTAAACAGTTGAAAAGCTACAGCTGCAAATTTCGACTGCCTCTTGAGGTTTGCAAGAGCTAAATAAAGTTTTTATTGGCTAGTAACGAGCATGATGCAGCTGGTGACGCCCGGCTGCAACAGGCTTACTTGAATGCAACTGCCGACATGGAATCGTTGCAACACTTCCACTGCTCAGTTCCAACAGAAACTTCACTCAGGCAAGATGTGCGCCTACAAAGTGTACGAAATAATTATATTTCAGATAAAATATTATGATATGATTAAATTTGCATTTCCCACTCACCTTTCTTAGCTACGTGGTGCTCATGGTGCTCGGTCTAGGGGCCCTCACAGTAGAAGCAGATGAGGATCAACTAGACATAAATGCCACTCTCTTCGTAAACGAATGTCCGCCCATGCAAATGGAAGAGGATGCGCCCAAGAAGAGGCTGTTGGGGGTGTGGTACGCCTATGCAACCACTCCGCTGCCCTTTCGGGACTATCAGCGTAGATGTGCCTCGTACAATGTGAGGAACTCAAGTGAGTATTTGGAAGCGATGATGTGCGTGCGATCAGGCAACTAATGCTCCTGGCACAGCCTACTTTAAGACCAACATTCTCTATTACGACAAGGATAAAGCTGATAGTGTCATCACATATTCGTGCAAATACGACCAGGGTATCCGGAAGTATAAAAGTAGGTACATCTATCTTTTGCTGAGCCGAATCATTTAGTTGACTACTTTTTAGGGAAACTTCGAGTGCTGACACGCACGCGCACCCCTGACAGTCAACAGATTTTAGTGATCAGCAGTTTTCTAATGATGCGAGGATTTGACATCAGGATACTGACATGGCTAAGAGCAAACGCCTTTTGCTTTGAATGGTACGAGCTGAAATATGAGACCAGACGCCAGCCGATGACCTATCAGGCGCCATTCAATATGCCCGGCGCATTGGGGCGCTAGAGATTCGAATTAATTGCATAAATGTTCAATTATTGTAACATAATTTGCCGTACATATGTTAACCATTGAATCACTGATTAAAATGAGGAAATCGTATAATGGCCGAGGCCAAACTTAATTAGGATTGTCGACCACCAAAATCAATTACGTCGACAGTATCGGCCGTTGATCATGTGCTTCACGCACATATGGTTTAGCCAGGAGGCTCGGTCCACATATAAGCATCCTGGCCATGAACGACACCCATTTCCTGCTCCTGCTCCTGCTGCTGCTCCTGCTCCTGTGCCTATGTTCGTGTGCTTGCAGCCACGCAAAAACTTTCCATGAGCCCAAAATTATCTTTAGTTTGTGTGTTTTCTTTTTGTATTTTCGTTTTTCCTTTTTGTTTGCTATTGTGCGGCTTCCTTAGGCCAAATTGCTTGGCCGCACAAATTGGCTTTCGCCTCGGGCTCTGGCAATAAAATCAAACTCACGCAGGCGTATGCGTAACGCACAATTATCCCTCATTGAGTGGGTGTGTCTGCACTCGAAGGGATAACAGCCAGAGTCCCTTAATAATTGTCATTGTCAAGTGGATTCTGTGGATTCTCTGAATAAGTCCTCTCGGCTCCTCGCACTCCCCAAATTTCCCAACTGCTCGACCTATCGGCTCCTCCAACAATAACATAAACTGTCCTTCAGAATCAATTTACTTTCAATTGTTGCCGAATTGTATTGCTAATTGTTGGCATTAAATTGAGCTAACTGAGTACTGTCGAATTTAAGTCACGCTCTCTAGCAATAAACGGTACTTGAGTGCCCTAATGGTATAGTAATCTGAGGATTATCATAGGTAATATAAACAGCAGCTGCTTAAGTTTTCATAGCAAAATCTGTCTCTGATGAATACAAGCAACAAAAGAAGAGAGGGAAAGGAACAAGAAAGATAAGTTCTTTATTATGGAAAAGTTTCAGTGTATAACTGAAATTGATGAAGAGAAGAATAGATATTATCTTTGTTAAACTATATTGAGGTGCCGTAAAGACTTTTTATATTTCACAGTAATTCTAATATTGTAGATCTACAATCTTTGTAGTTCTGAGCTCTGGGATATAGATGATTTAATGTATTACGTCTTCGGCTTCACTCTGCTATTCATTTATTATTTATTTATATTTTACTGAAAGGTATCATATTTTGTTAGCCTGCAAAATTGCTCACATTTTCAACAAACTTAACACTATTTTTTAAATGCTTACAATATGTTTATTATTATTATTATTTATTTATTTTGTGGAGCTAAATGCAGTGCTTAACCACAAATCAATGCAACCAGAACAACATCTGTGTGTGTTTGTGGCTACAAACGTAACTGGTAAGCGTTTTCAGACTCTTCTCTTTCGGCCGGCCGCCATTCAATTTAATCTGTTTGTTTTACATTGCTTTCGTCGTTGTTGTTGTTGTTGCTGCTGCTGCTAATGTGCTGGGGTCGCCATTGTAACAATTTTATGGTTAGTACGTTTTGCTTCAAACGATTTACTTGTTAACATACGCCACAAAAACAGTATCGAACGAAAAAATACCCTGACATTTTTAGAGAGCTCTATGCATTTCTCTATTACACTATAATATATTATAATATTTTATAGCTATACTCTGAATTTCAATTAAATGGAATTGTATAAGTAAAATTATCAGACTTCCAGTGAATCATTTTATCAGTCACACTATTTTTAAGTTATTCTAATTTTTATAAATTTTTATAAGAATTTAAATGGGACTACATATGTCAGAATCTGTGTTTTTACCTTATAATAAATAATATACTTTTATATAAAAAAAATTAACATTAGTTTAAATGTGTAGCATATGTATTCCATAGCTATTCATAAAATAAAATAATAGTAATAACATAAAATAATACGTATACGACCTGTCGAAATCACTTTTCCCATTAGTTTGCAGTTTTTTGTTAAAAAAAACCTAAGCAACATATAAAAAGAAAAATACTTGTGTGTGTGTGTGTGTGTTTGGGTTGGCTAATGCTGTTTTTACTTTGTTTCAGTTGCATGACGCTCTCTGTGTTTTCAAGTTCAAATCGCTTTTTATGGTTTTTTATGCAATCACGTAATCGCACTCGTACGGCAATTTCCATCAATGTTTTTGGCTAGCAACGGGGAAATTATATTTGTTTTTTCTTTGCTTCTTTTTTTGTTTGTTGATATACACATTGACATAAGAGAAATGAGCATATTGGTTCCTTGCAATGTTCTTCTTGCTATCCGTCTAGATTTACCGGATCCGTGTCGAATTGGAAAGTGCATTTCTACGGTTTTAGGTTAAGAAATTCCAAATAAAATACTAGTTTACTGTTCACTTGCATATATATGTCATATGCCCATTGTATACGTCGATCTGAAGGTATGAGTATTGTGCAGTCGATAACGCCCGGCTGCAAGCATCTAACTTGTTTCTTTTTTTATAGAGTTGCAATACGAAAAAGCGCGAGACGCAGTTATTAAGGTAAACATGAAAATATCTTTTATTTGCTCTGGCAACTCTTAATTAGTTCAAGAAGTTCTTTTGGTTCGACTCGGATGGCTGTTTGACTGGTTCCACCAGTTTGCGTGCGTTAATGTCTCTGACGCTGTCGCCGTCGACGCAGCAGCTGAGAGGCTGAGAGGCTGTGAGGCTGACTGGGCTGGCTACTATTTGTCAGTGTTAGAATTTAAATTTCAATTTCGTTTTCGTTTCTTTCACGCCAAAGACACAAACACGAAACGTACCAAAGAAGACGACAGAGCTGCGCACTCGTGAGGCAACAACAAAAACTACCATTTATTGATGTGATAATCTAAAGATCAAGGTCTTCCTTTTGCCATTTCGATAATCGTTGTCTCTGCGCTCAGTTTTTATTTATATACACTTTTATTTATTCTTTTTTTCTTTATTCTTTTTTGTTTAGAAATAACGAAACTAGAATTGTTTTGTTTTGCCAGATTTGATTTTAATGAATGATGCGGCAGCTTTTGCTAGAAAATCTTTGCAGATTAGCAGAATTACCAAAACGCTAAAAGCCAAAGACCAACTGAATGGCAAGTTCCCAAACAGGAAATGTTGCATATGTCGAACAAGAGTTTGTCTAACACAGAGGAGAAGAGCTGAAAAATGGAATAAGAGAAAAACAAAAAACGAAAGTTAAGCACCAAATGTGGAGCAGAAGCTGCTTCTGTATTGACACTGGGGATTCGGATTCGGATTCGGTATGTATGCCGTCAAAGGGAAGACCCAGACGTACCAATGGTAAAGCCAAGCATATGCAAGTCTAATGAGCCTGGAGGAAAGTGGAAATGCAATTGAAATGCAGCAAATACCGCCGCCACTCACTGAGGATTTGCGTTGATTGAGGTAAAATCAGCAGAAGTGGCATTAAAAAAGATGAGTGCCTGGGTTTTGCATGGCAACTACACCATATACATAGCTACACACACATATCTATACATATGTGTGTGTATATGTGTATACATGCACGTATTCTTTCAGGATTTGAAGTTGGCAAGAATTTCCATCCAGGATTTATGCAAATGTATGCCATGAAATTCAACTGTAATTAGATTTGTAAAGCTTTGCAGTAACTAATTAGAAATAGTTTATGGTAAGGAAAATTATCCAGGCATAATTAGTGTATAGTAATATATAATATATCTATTGAGAAACAAGTTAAAATTAAATTTTAAATTTCTTACAGAATACAGAATTTTATAATTATTTAATAAACTATTATTTACATTATTACAAAAAAGGTTTTAATTTTAAAAAATATAATTCAAATTTATATACTATTATAAAATATTCTGATTGATTTAATAATTCATTTAAAAATATAAAAATAAAATATAGTAGTCAATTATATAGTATGTATAGTAGTATGTATATAATATTAAGATCTTCGTCTATTACCTCCACATCTATTTGACTTATATGAAAACTCAGTTCCACAACTAAAGAGAACCATCATCATCATTTCCACTCAGGCTGCAAGAACCAGCTGCCAACCAGTCAATTGATTCAAAGCCCAAGTCCGACGACCAAGAAATTTATTCTCTGATTTATCCTAATCTGCAATCCAATATGCAACTTTGATGAAGTCACTTTCGAAACAAAATCAATGGCTCTGAATTGAGGGATCGAACGACTGCTAACTAAATAAATGAGGCGGAGAGTGAGGAGGAGAAAGTTCTGATTGGGTTCAAATGGGTGGCCATCACATGCACAGAGAAACAAGAAAACAACAATCAAAGAGCGCAGCACAGCTAAATTTGGTATGCGTGTGTGTGTGTTGATAAGCAAAAGTAGCCGAAGAAGAGGGCGTCAAAGTTGACGCTTATCTGCGCCTCATTTGCCAAAACAACAAGAGCCCCATCAATTCCATAGGCTGCGCGAGAGATTGGGCAGCGGTTGAAAATCACAAACAAGAAGAAACAGAAGACATCATCAGCTGCCGCGGCAGCAGAGGTAGAGACAGAGGCAGAGGCAGAGACAGTGGCACTAGAAGTCGAGCAGTGAAAAAAAATCAAAGCGGCCAAAGTTCAGTCAACTTTCAACTTGTAATTTGTCATTGTGCCAGCGCCATGAGAACTGAACGCGACACCCGGCAGCTGTCGCCGGACTAGGCAAAGTGGCCGCCACAACGTCATCATTGGGGCCGGGCAAATAAATATTAAACATCATGTTGTCTGCTGTTGGCCATTTAGACATACGGCTGCAACGTTGCGTATACGCAATAAAATTTATGTGCCACACAATGCCGCGCAATGCAAACGCTTTAAATGTCGCATTTTTGTGGAGAGCACGGAATGGGGCTGTGCTGTCCGTTCGTCCACTCTGGTGGGGGCGTCTGATTAATTTACGTATTGTTCTTTGAGTTATATATTTCGCCCGATCTTCTTTTGCCTGATTTATATATTGTATTATACCCTGAAAACGTTGCAAATGCGAAATCAAGGTGAATTGATTATCTTAGTGTGTTTGTAACAGGTTGAAGCAGACACCATATCGATATGTTTATCTATCGCAGTACCTATACAGGCTAGAGACTTAAATAAAAGAAGATAGCAAGTCCCGTTTAAGTATTAGTAATGATAATGACGACCCTGAAATTATTCCCTGACCCTGAAAATTATTCCCAAATGACATTTTAAGTTTACTTTCACATCAATTAAATTTTTTGTTTTATTTGTTAAGAAAGTGTGTTAGAAATATCAGATCAGCGCCACTTTCAGGGCATCAGTTAGTCAAGCACTGCTGACTAGAGCACTCTTATTTATTTACTTATTTTTATTTTATGCCATGCACAACGTTCAATGAACGCACAGTCGTCGTAGACAACAATTTTCAGCTCACCCATGAATTATGACATTATTAACATACATGATATATTGCTTAATTTGTTAACGGCTAAAAAGCTGTCCCATTTGCTGAGTTATATCTTTAAAGAGTATCCTAAGGGATCTTAAGCTAATTGAAAAAAACTTCGATATTTGCAATTTTTATTTATTATTTAATAATTAAAAATTTTTTACCTATTATAATTTATTAAGAATTATATATTTTTATAGTAAATATCTTCGATATTAAAAGTATTTTTTATTATTAATTATCTTTGTATTTGATTAGATTATTTACATATTATTTATAGTCTATTGACCATTGTTTCACTCCAGATACGTATGTAAATTATATATTTGGGTTATAAATTGACCACAACTTGGGCTTACTCAATATAATTTCTACTGCCATTTAAATGTTACACAACTTTCAGTTGAATGAAATCAAATTGCTCAGTCGATTGCCATTGAATTGCTATTATCAGCATCATCATTAGCATTATCATTATGATTGGCCAGTCATGGAATGTAAAAATGTAATTTATAAATACCAAGAATTATGGCTATCGAACCACGTCTAATAACTGGTTTCCGTCATAGCTACATGCTTGGCAATAGTAATAAAAAAAAAAATTACAATAAATGGCCAAAGCGGAAGCAAATTCTACAAATTTCATTTACAAACAGTCCTTGACTGTGAGCGAACACGAATCATCTGAAGCTCTACGACTAACTCGAACTGCCTGGTGCCAGCTGGAAGTCACAACGGCGTTGACGGAGCAACCACCTAGGCAGGTGGATCAGAAATTAGCACTTGCCACAGTGCAGGAAAGCCGCCTGCGATTCAGCGAGATTCTCCGCGATTCAGCGATTTGATATTAAAATGAAGAAGCGCTCGCATAAATCGCATAAATATGTTAATTTTTCACTCAAGCGACGTTTTGAGCTTTGCGGCCAGGTATTTTATATCATTTTATTTTTATTATCATTTTTTTTTTCTATGTCGCATTAACTTAATATTCAGCTTTGCGCAATTAGCATAAGTTAACTGTGCGTGTGTGTGTGTCTGTGTGAGTGAGTCTTTGTGCTTATGAAATACAAGTTCTAGAGAACAAAAGTAAAAAAAAAAGTAAAAGTAATTCGCAGCTATTGGCAATAAGACTAAAACACATTTTTTATTTCACGAATTGGGTCAATGGAATGATGAATAAAATTACTGAACAAAAAGAGAGAGAAAGAAGCCAAAAAAAAAAAGTTAAAACAGTAGCTAAATTGAACAAGTTTAAATTACATTTAAATGCGTGCAATATCATGAAATTTAATTAGCTATAAAGCAACTGCAAATCATGCGCAAGCATTAACCTTCTCAAAGTTTTTGGGGTCGATAGAGCCAACAGTGCGTATGTGTGATGTAATGAGAAGTGTGCTGCGTGGCTGTGCGGCTGTAAATAATCTAAAATGTATGCTGCTGCGGCATATTGAAATACATTCACAGACACACACACAGAGATGGAGGGAGATACACACACACACACACTCACACGCACAGAATGTCTTTTCTTTTTCATGCCAGACAAAGGCAAAGAGCAAAGGCAGCCGGCAAAGGCAACCGGCGCGATAAGCAGAGCTCATAAAAGGTTCAAAATTCGAATGAAATGAACGCTAAAGACTGAAATTATAAACTCATAGATAGACGAGTGAGTGACAAACTCTGAAGCACACAAGAATGTCACAAAGACAGAGGCTCTGTGCGTGGCAGACGACCCAGAAAAATCCAAAAATTTGAATTTGAATAGAGCAAGCACCCGATTGAGTCGACAGATGTCGACGGCAATTGATTAAATTTATTTATTAGAGCACTGAATGTGCGCCTTATGAGCTGCTCTTAAGCGCCATCATCGCTAGACTTTGGAGTCGGCAGTCGTTAGAGCGGCAGTTGTGTGTCCTTTTCAGTGTCCTTGATTGCTGGCAAATTGACTTTGGTCAGCAGTTTGGCCGACTGCCTTTTGTGCGGCAATTGAATTCACAGACTGTTGTTTATCTGCTTAGCGAATCGATACAGATTACCCCCAACAGCTGACATATGATATTGGCCTAAATATCTTTATGTCTCTCTCTCTCTCTCTCTCTGTGTGTGGATTTGTGCCAGCTGAACTGAATGTCTCCATGACAGTTTGGCTTAGCGGAAATGCAATTTCATATTCCTATTTTACATTCTATTGAAGTCTCGCCTCTGGCTACGTGCGCCCTTTAGTTTCTATACTTATTTTGTGTCTTTCTGATGTCAAAAAAAATAAAACACAAAAATAAATAAAATAAAATTAGCTCAGGTCTCAGAGTTGAAGTTCGTGGCTCGATTCACGTCCCGGTGCTTACACGTCGCAGCTCAGCCAAGACGCAGCCAAGCCAAACACAAAACACAACAAAAGACGAAATTGATTATTTTATTATGCTACGAATACCCTTCTCGACTCGAGTCGTTGTTGTCGTCAATGTTGCTTATCGTCGCAGCATGAGCAGACGCTTAAATTTCATTTCAGTTCTGCATTTCTTTAGCGAATCGTGCAGCCCAGCTTAGATTCGCACATGATTCACACGGCGACTCGATTATAAACAGTGCATACACACATACATATACATAAATGTTTCACTTGAAAATATTTAAACATAAGAAACATGAGAACGGAAATCAAATTGAAGCTTTTCATTTTATCAGTTGCAACGTGAAAGTTTATATAAAGTACAAATAATTTGCTTTTTAATTAGTGGTTAGCAGTGAATAACGCTCTTTTGTTTGCAGCTGCAATTTGTTGGATTTGCTGTGAAAACAACGAAAAAAAAAAATACCTGAAAACTGACATTTGATGCGGCTTTGGAGGGCTTTGTTAGAACTTTGGCTTGGCTGGCAGCTCAAACAATGTCCAGGAAATTCCCATTTATTTATTGTTAGTCTGACAATTCAACCATGAAAATCTAAAATGATCGACTAGCTGATGACCTGCGTGGCAGTAAACAGCAAATAGATTTATTTACTGCATAAATATGTGTGTATTGAGACAGAGTTAATCTCTCTTCATCTATTTATAAGTACTATTTGCATAGCATATTAGGCAATGCTCTTATCGTAGCTGAAATGTTGAGCAAGACAACATTTTGTTTGCATATTTAGTTTTCTTTGTATTATCGCGACTACAAATTTTTTTTATATTTTTATTTAATAATTTCTTTTTTTCTTCTCATTGTGCATGTCTTTATTTTGATTAATATATGAATATAAATGTGAAATACAAAATAAAATTTAAAAAATACACACACATAGCTTTTGTTTCATTTACTTTGTTTGCATTCTGTAGTTCGATAATATATATCATTTATATTATATCAGATTCTGACTTGAATAAATATTTTTTTTTTTTTAATTAAAAAATTTATAGTTTATCAAATTTTTCTCCTGCTTTTATTACCAGCGTTGTAAAATTTACATATATAGTAATTAATTTGAAAGGAAAAGTAAACATAAATTTAAAAATAAATAAATAACTTTAAAAAATTCAAAAATAATTTCGAGTTTTATTAAAAAAATACACTTTTTTCTATGCCTAAGGCCTAGTGCACATGCTCTGTGACAAAGCAAAATTATGATTAGTGCTGTATCAATAATGCCTATACTGTTCCATATGTTCTATTCCATTCCGTCTTTCTATCATCACAGAGACCAACAGATTTGAACTTTCAGTTGACCAGCAGCAGTTTAGTGTATTTATTCTAGAGCAAATTCAAATCTATTCAAATTTATACGTAGTCCAACTTCAGCTCTCAAATAACTCGCAGAGTGACCCATTATATCATATTATATATACCTAAGCCTTAAGCAGCGCTTGACCCAGCCAGCCAATGGTCCGGCTCATTTGCAGCAATATGCGTAAGTGCATTTCCATATGTTGTGTGTGCGTGAGTGTGTGTTACACCACAGCAACAGTTGCAACTGCCGGCCACACAAAAGTGCAATTTAGCCAAATGCTTTGGTCCGACAGTGAAAAACACTCACGAAAACGCATCGTTGCGACTTGCTTGGGGGACACTTTAATAAAGTGCAGCCCAAATTATTACTGTTGTTGTTGTTGGTGGTGCAGTTGCAGCCACCGTGGCGTCAATTATCGCCGCTGTACGCAAAGTGGGCCAGGCAAATAATAAACGCGCCCAGAGCCGCGTCGTCATCAGAGGCACTCCATTGTCAAATGAGCTTAAACAGGCTGCCACGCCTCAATGAAGTGCCTTTGCACCTCCAGTCACCCCGCCCATCTGCCTCTGCTGCTCATTCATTTATGCAGCCATCTTTGACTGCAGTTTCGTTTTCATCTCTTTAAATGCCCTAACAAAGGGTATTGCAGAGGATATACATATAACTAAAGCTTACATAAATATTTCAATATACTTGTAGACCTTATCATACATGAGTAAGTATTTCCAGATATACACTTTAGAGGCACATCTCATAGCAGCAGCATGAAGAGTCACTCTGATCTTCCCGGAACTGCTGCAGCTATGGGTTAGGGTATTCCCATTTCGATTTGCTGCATCCATGCATTATTTTTCTTGCTCTTTTTGCTCGTTTTCTTCGCCATTTTCACGCCTCACTTAACGACTCGTTCGCTGATTGATGGCGACCTCAACTTCAACTTGGACTGCGACTCCGACTTCGACTCCGACTTCGACTTCGGCCGCGACGTTGACTGTGACGCGGCGACGGCGGGCAGGTGTCGCCGCCTAATTAAACGAAGGCAACGTGCACGCATGCGTAACTCAATCGGTAAATATCGGCACAAACTGCCCCGCCCCCCAGCCCACTTGGAGGCAGTGTGTGTGTGTATGTGTAAAATGGGTCAATATGCAATTATTGCATTTTTATTTTTATACATTTTTTGTTTTTGTTTTGCTTTGCTTTTGTTTGCGTCACTGCGTAACGCGCATAGTCGCTGGGAAAAGGGGGGAAAGCGGGGAAAAGGGCTCGCACGTCCCATTCGGGCTACTCGAGATCTTGATTTGTCAATATTTGCGCATTGCTCGCACAGTTGTGCCCAGTGTGCGAATGCAATTGACGGAACTGTATAGAACTCAACTGAAACGCAAGACAATTGCATAATTTCATTCACATTCAGCTGGTAGCAATATTTGCAATTCATTTTATAAATGAAGTAAGAGTGCGCATTGCGGGAGTGTGCGACTGGATGATACTCTAAATACCCAATATAATTTAATATTACTTTATAATACATACATATATACACTCACATAGCACTTGCTCTGCAGTTGGTAGGGTCTATGATGGGTTGCTCTTATAAATATGCATCATGGCAGATCCAAGAACGTACAATTGGTGTCCATAAGTGTCATAGCTCTCAAAAGTGTCGGCATCAGTCTTGCGAAGAAGCGGAAGAGACATCCAGTATTACAATCATTCAAATGGGCATGAATTCATTACAGAAACAGAGACAGCAAACTTAAAATCTATAGCTTGTACGCATAATAATCAAGAAACTCTACCAAAATTAAAAGAAAATTTTGACTATTATCAAATTGAAAAATTTACCATAGCAACGATCACATGTCATCCAGTCAACTTATCAATAATTCATATACTGCAACCGAAAGACCATTATGCTCGAAATCAAACAATTTTCAATGAGTTCAAATTCAACTCTAAAGAAAATTTGCTTAAAATATACAGGTAGATTAGCACAAAAAAAATATATTCTTAAGTGCTTCCTCATCTACGTAATTCTTTTACGAACTATACAAAAATTCCTCAAGTCAAATTCAGTTAGTAAAAAAAATTTGTTTGCTCAAGAACTTTGCTCATTTCCGTCTGGTTCATTTGCCAAGTTCAAGGTGACCATTTGCATAAAAGCACAGAGAGAGAGCGAGAGAGTGCGAAAGAGAGAGAGAGAGACAAGGCATTCATAACCATATACGTGTAGATTATTACTCATGCATTAAGCGCTCACCTTTGGCAGCGACCCCTCCCCTACCACAAAACACATCATCATTCAAATAAAAGCCACTTGGCTTGGTGTTTGGCGAAGAGTCAGCTCGCATGCTCTCTGAGCTCAACTTGGAGATATATGCGGTTGTCTGTCGAGTGCAGTCCGAATGTCTATGGTACGCCCACGATCTAAGTGTGAAAATGAGAGATAGAAAATAAAAGAGTTAGACAGAGAGAGAGAGAGAGAGAGAGAAAGCACGCAAGCGGCACGCATTGCTTTGCTGATAGCACTCGCTGAAAAAATGTACGACTTTTTTTACAAAACAAATAAACTATATATATATATATATATAAATTTGTATAATATAAAATATATAAAATGAAAACATTGAGAACATAATTTATAGATTTAATTCACAAATAAAAACGGTAGTAAAAAACTTGGAGTAAAGAAAGCCAGCATACATAATACAATGATCCCCTTTCTATCCTTTTTCCTCTCTCTCTTTCTATTGCTCTATCAACCCATCTATCACCCTCTTTATCTTACTTTCTTTTTCCTCTCTCACTCTCTTCCTCCATCTCTATTAAATGAAAGTAGTAAAATAATATATAATATATAAATATATAACCTTATAAAATTTGTAAAAATTATTGAAGCACTTACAATTCTCCATATCATATACATCCATACTCATATAATATTCATTATCATTTAACTATAAGTTTGTAAGTTTAAATAGTATTGCAAGGCATCGATGCGCAGATTTTCAGATAAATTGCCAATGCGACACGCGTGCAATAAAAGAGCAGAACAAATCGAATGGCTAGCTATGGAGATGCTGACACAGTTTGTGGCATGCAAACAAAATATACAAAAATATCAACAAGAAGAGGAAAAATTAATACGCTGCGTTTACATAGGGCCATAATCGAATTGGCGCAAGTGACCTAGTTTCGTCATTTATTCTTTTTCCTAGGCAGCAATGCGAAGCTGTTGCGCGCGGCAATTTCATTTGGCTCGCCAAAGATTCTTATGCAACATTTGTGGATCTATTTAGCCTCGACTCGCTGCCCGGCTGCCGGACTACGGACTGCCGGACCGCCGGAGTGCCCACTGTCCGTCTCGTGCAATTCTGTTCTGATCTTTGCAGTATTCTTGCTAAATTAAGTAATTGGTGCAAGAAGCAACTGGGGCAGACCAGACCCCAGTGCCCATACCCCAGCCCCAACCCCAACCCCGGCCCCTGCTCCTGCTCCTGTCCCACACTCAACCGACTCGAGTCTGTCAGTTATGGATTCTTGCAATTTAGATGCGTTTGTCTGCGCATTTGTATGTGTATATACATACATACACACACATATACATATATACATATCTATTTGACGTATCTGCATATGTGCATCGGTGCAATTGTGAGGCGGTATCTATGAGAAGCGGGCTCTGTCTGTCCATTTAGTTCTTTTATGTATTCTGTTCTGGTTCTGTTTTCCATTGCGAATGAGCTCTGCAGATGCAGTTCACAGCCGTGGGGCGGCCATTGAATGCAGGCCACGCCAAAATGTGAGCCATATAGCAGTCAAAGGGGCTAATGGGAGTGCATAGACTGTGTGCGTGTGTCTGTGTGTGTGTGTGTGCTTACTTGCGCAACAGCTAAATCAAAGCAATTGTTGCTGCTACCGAACTGCAGCTGGTTGCATTTAGCAAATGCAGCGCCCCCAATTTGCAAATGGCAGGGCTTTCAGCTCGACTAAAGCTAACAAACAGCCGGTAAACAGCTAGATAAACAGCTAAAAAGCGCAAGTATCTGAAGTTATTAAAAAGAAGACGAGCATAAGAAGACACTTGGAAAAGCTCATAAAAAACAAATGTAAAAAAAATAAGAAAAAATTTCAAAGTTAGAATTTTATGATATTTAAATGGCGAGCCGCAAAATCGCATTAAAAAATAATAAATAAAGAGACCAAAAAGTCGAAGCAACGGAAAACGGCAAAGGCGATAAAATGTAGAGCTCAGGGCAGAACGAAACTTCGATACACTAACTAAAATAGGGACCGACTTTAGTAAAGGCACAATAGAAGAAGAAGACCTGTCATGGATTACTATTCTATAATTATCTTCTACTATATAATATTTATAATATATATAATAATAAGAATATAAGTTTGGTATAGCATGAAGAGCATTGAATATGAAAAAGAGCTAGTTATTATGATTATTTATGATTAGATTTTCTTGTGAATATCATAGAAGGATTACACTTGAAACCTGTATTTGATATGGTCATAGTGATATAATCAAGTCCAGGAAATGTTGTCCCTGTGACATAACTATACAATACGTAATTACAGAGTGAGATGAAAATATTTGCATTATAGAGATGAAACAGATAATAGAGTCGAAACCATCTATGTAATTGAAATACCCATCAAAAAGGGTAATCGAATTCGATGTACAAACAACAGCAGCAAAATTGAAATCAAATTCCAAGGTCATCAGCAAAAGAACTTTTTTTTTAGCATGTGTAGAGAGATTTTTAGGCGCTGTTCAATGGGGAATTGAGTTGCACAGTGAATGATGCTTCTTGTTGTTGTTGTTCTTGTTGTTCTCTTTGGTTCTCTCGGTTTGTTTAACAAAGAATTAGCCGGTTAATCAGCAGCGTATGTAAACTGGAATATATGTATGTATATATAAATCTTTGCTTATATATACATATATAGAATTCATATCCAAAAAAGATATTGCCTCTGGGAGTTTATAAACTTTTTTGGAGTCGCAGGTAAAACGGGCAGAACAAATGACACAGCGCGGCGGTAAAATGTTGAATTCGAGTGCTAATTAAAGTCACAGATCCAGACAGAAAGAAGCAAAACAAAACAACAACAACAACAGAAACCAAAAGTAAATAAAAGTGAAAGAATCCGATTCGTTTGAGTAAAATACAGACAAGACTTTTTAAGCAGGCGCTGATGTGCACGGCTTTCTTTGAATTACGCAGCTCAGTCGCAAAATGGCTTTTTATTATATTTTATTGATACCCAGTTGGGTTCCCAGGCGTCGTCCACTCACCTTGACCCCAGACTGAATGCGCTCCTTTTGAGAGTGCACAGAGCTGAGACGCGAATGATTGTTAAGCATCAGCGAAGACTAATTGAGTTTGGCTAAAATTGGTCAAAATGCGCAGCATCCAATACAATTGAAGCCAGGTCCATGACAGAACAGATCTATCAACGGCAACAGCTCAAGCCGAGGCTTTGACAACATGACATCATCATCGTCATCATCCCATTCGACAATTACCTGGTACACTGAACAGCAAATCTCAACCTGTCGCTGTCACAGCGCCAACTGTTGGTATGACAAAGCACTTTAAGCTCCAAATTCAAATGGCCAACAGCCAAGAGCCAAAGCAGCTGCAGCAGTTGCTGCCGTTGAAGTAGCTAACTCTGAAGATGGAAGCGTACAAACAAATTTGCGACTAATTCCTCGAATTTTATTTATAACCAAAAATATTATTTATTGAAAAAAATAAATGTACTTAGATTTTAAGAATAAACAACAAATTTTGTGGTTGTCTTCAAATGCAATATTATAAAATATAAAAGTCATTAATTAATTTTGTCTTATAAATAGGATTGCAAAGAGCGAAACTCTATTGGAGGCCAAAGCTGGACTGTGCTCGGTGCATGAACTTGGTCTGAAATCGAAATAATATAATAATTTGGCATTATGATTGATTCTATAAAAATAAAAAATATAATATTTAATTTGTTAATGAAAAATATACAAAACCTAATTAAGTCAAGTCAAGTTTGAGTTTCTTAAGAGTAGGGGAATTACAAAAGAATATCTAGATCTATAGCAGTCTTAGATTGATCAATAAAATTGCAAAAATTACACTCACCATAACACTTGGCTTTTTATATGTATATCTTAGCTCTTATTTAATTTTGTTTGTTGGTTTTCCGTTTTCACGCCCCGCCCCATTCGTAGCTCTTTTTTTTTTTTTTACAGCTGACTTGCAACAAGGCAGCGATTATGCCGCCGCTCAAGTGGCAATTAGCGTTGACATTCATTAGAAGCAATTAAAGCGAGATCAGATTATGGCAAACGATGACGAGTCGCGCGTGAGCAGGAGCTGTCTGATTGTTGAGACACTGACCACGCCCCGCACTGCCCACTGCCCACGGGAGCTGTGTGTGAATCACCTGCCTGAATGCAACCGAATGGAAGTGGCTAATAAATTAGAATGGCCAAAATTTAGCTAATTATATGACATCGCGTCGATATAGGCGATGCGGGAGACAATTCATAATGATTCATAATGAATCAGGACTGAATGGGCGGGCTGGGACAGAGCTTTAACTAATTGTTGAGCTGCCACAGCTGCAAACTAAATTATATGCCACATTTTTGACTTGATCTGAAACGAAACAGTCCCATTTGCAAGCACCTGAAATTTAATCTGCGAGAGAGTGGCCTATAATCCAAAATATACTTAATCTGCGTGGTTATTATTACATTGTATGGTATTTTAGATATGATTTAGAAACAAAATAAAATAATCGTTTTTGTATTATTAAGGTAACAATGAAAGTCATTCAGAAAGAAAAAAAAGTTTAACTGCTTTCATCTTTCCATCTCTCTCTCTTTCTCTTCTAGTTAAAGGTCTAGACTCCTCTGCATAACAAATATTCAATGGAATTATTTTTTTCAAAAGCTAAGCATTTCCATCTCATTAATGTAGCTAGATAGCTTAAGTAGCTGCTTGACAATCTGGCCGTCTGGGTGACACCTGCGTTCGACTGACTACCTTGAACTTGTCAAGTGATCTTTGCTGAACTTGGAGCTGCTCCCTCGTGCGCTGCGTGTGGGACTTTAAATGATTTTCTTTTTTTGTTTTTTGTCATAATTGATGATGGCAATTGAAGCTTTTTTCCTGTGTGCAATTGCATGAAAAGCGAACGCTGTGCAGCGATGCTTGAAAATATGGACAACAAAAATGGAAGTCGAGGGAAAAAAAACTACGCTAACTGCCCTCGCAATAAACTGATGATGGTTAATTTTTCTTCAATTTCTGCTGGCGTATATTTTATTTATATTTGCGAATTCGTGTATTATTTGTTGGTCAGACCAAAAAGCAACGACGCCATCATTCGACGCCATCATCGGAGCAATTACGTTTGTTTAAGCCGCGTGCAGGTTATGCAGGTTCAAGGCCAGAAACTCTGCATTAATTATAATTATTTTTGCATTTGTTAAACACAGGCAGCATCAGCAGCAACGACAACAGCAACAACAACAACAACAACAACGAACATTCCCCCAGCCCCATTCGCTGGTTAATGGACAGCGGTAAACGTAATGCAAAAGAAGACAAACAGGTAAATGCAGCCTTTGTTTTATTGCGCACATTTCAAATTCGAATTCGGAAACCCAAAAATATGGTAATTAATTGTGCCACACAATATATACACACATTTGTATGTATGTATGTATGTAGATATCCATGTGGCCAATGCAATTGGTCGACTAATTCTGATTAAAAGCCCGAACCATAAATTATCATTTAGGCTAATCAAATATGCTCATGGGAAAACCCTTATCAGGCAGCTCTATATAATAAGTGGGGTAAGTAGCAGAACTGGGCAGATTGGCTGATTAATAGAGTCTATGTTTGGGATCATCCTGACTCATAGAACTGATATCAATTTTAAATAATGTGGCATATCACCTGCCTTAAGCTTTAGAAACCCCTCTATGGGTTAAATTAATAAATTGGCAATCTATTAGAGCCTATTAAATGATGATACACTAGAAGCCAAATGCTTTCTATAGACATACTTAAATACTTTTAGACGAACCACAACGGAATTTGACACAGATTAAATTACATTATTATATTATTATATTATATATCTAGAATCCTAGATATGAAAATAAATATTATTATTTATATTATTTTTTTTATATCAAAACATCTCTCTTCTACTTCTATATAAATATTTTTTATTTAAGAATTTTTGAAATAAATTTTACATTAATAATATTTTTACATATTGATATATACATTTTTTAGTTATTTTTAATTTAATTAATTTTAATTTTTAATTTAATTTTTAATTTTATTATTTATTTGTATAGAAATGAACTATTTCAGACTCAATATTCTTAACGGCTATCTCTAAACATAGTTTTATAGGCTCAGTCCGTTATCAACAAACGTTACATCGCCTTCAACAAAATAAAGCTAGCATCTGAAATTATTGAAAACAAATCAAAGCAACATAGAGCTGCTTCATAAAATACCTTGAAGTATATGAATATTTCAATTAAATAATTTCTGGATCAGCCTCTTGAGGTGCCAAAGCTCTTGGACCAGCAAATGCTCAATGATTGGCCGAGATTATCTGGGGAATTCCTTTAAATAACGCTTGGACTTTGACCTGCACTCAAAATAAGTTCTCAACTGACAACTCCGATAGGCATCAGATCAAATTCAATTAGCTAACCATCGATGCCCAGCAACAGAGAGTGGCCAGAGTGAGTGAGCGAGCGAGTGAGACAGGCTGAGACTAAGCCGAGTGCTTACCTGCCCCCAAGTGTTTGGCAGGGCCATCTATTTGCGATTACGCCTAAGAGCTGCCCATTAGGCGAGTTGATAATAAATAAATTTAATCAGTTGACAAGTGCTTGGAAATCCGCTTCTAATTCTATCAAGAGAGCTTTAACATTTGCTTTAATATGCGTCTCTGCTGTTGCTTCAGCTTTTGCTTCTGCTTGCTGTTGGTTTTGCTTTTGTTTTTCTGTGCTTGCCATCCGCCATGGGCTGGGCATAGCCTACGACTTATCTTGGATTCTTGTTCTGGTTTTATTTATTTTGTATTTTTTTTTTTTTTTGTCGACTTCAAGATTTCGTTGCTGTCTATCATCTGCTTTTTTTATTGGACTGGCTGTTGCTTCAGTTCATATTTTTGTCTATTTGGACGCTGCCTCTTTTTTATGGGATGCCATTTGGTTGCTTATCGCGCTGCTCTACATTATAATTTTTTTTCCTCTGAATTTTCTTTATGCTTCGATTTTCGCTCAACAGCCAGAGGGGCGTATACGTAATCACTGGCAAACTATAAGTGTCAATTTATCGGCCTTACACTTCATGGTTGATATCGTATAATGTGAAGCGTATTGAATACTCCACTTAATGGATATATTCTCGGTTCATTTGTGTTATTAAGCTGCAGTGCTATCATCATTTTGAGTTTGGACACAATTTCACTCCAGCAAATATGCTTGTTGATGTTTTAATGGCAGCGCTTGACATTATGTAAATCATGTAATGTAAATTGAATATTGCGTTTAAAATTTTTCCTTTATTTTCATTGTTCAATTAAAATAAATATTAATATTAAAATACTTGTACAAATAATTGCGGTACGGCATGCATACAGAGCGACATTGCAAAGAGCCCAACCCGTAATTGGATTATATTAAATATTTTTTAAAAATTGCCATAGGCAATGCTTTCACACAATTACGGGTCAATTCAAAGGGAAATGCATTTTCATTTGAGCGATATATATATGTATGTATATATATTTACGTCTGCGTGTTTGATCCCCGTCAATTCAATAGCCCTGCGCTATCGATTATGCATCAACTTGAATATTTACTTGAAAATAAAAACTTTAACAGGCGAATGGTTGACGTATTATATCAAAGTCACAAAAATATTGCAAATAATAAAAGAACATATATTATTTATTAATCGATAACATAACGATACATTAAAGCTGCACATTAATTGATCGATTTATTTCGAAAGGGAAGAAAAATGTGAATCTAAATGTTAAGAATATATTTTTCTAAAAAGAATTAATTATTCGCATAAAATCAATAAATTATAATTGATAATTATCGATGTCAATTAACAGTATCTGTTCATTTCAACTGCATGACTTCATTGTCTATAGCATATTCTGAACAGAAGCTTAATTTCTAAATTGCCGTCACGTCTTAATTAAATGATCCGAAATAAAGCAAAACAAAAAAACATTAAGAACTTTCACTTTTATCAAATGTTAGACACTTAATATTGAATGCCGTGCTTAACTAAGGAACTGGCAATCCAAACCAATTCTATGCTAATTAACGGAATATAAAATGAGCAAAAAATAAATAAAACGAAACGAAACGAAACCTGAGCTGAACTGAGCTGAGCTGAGAGCGCCGAGAGATATTGCGAGATCATCCAATCGGATGGGCGGCAACAACATAAATTAGCATATTTATGCGATTTATGTTGCCGGAGCATGGTCAAATAGAGTTCTGTAGCGTGTTAATTGCGTTGACTTCTTGATAACACCAGTTTTATTTTTCTTTCCTTTTGTATATCATCCGTAGCATATTGGCTAAGCTCCAAGGTCGCCACATAAAGAAATTTATTTCCGCTTCTTGGCACTCGAGAATGTGACTAATATTTCGTTTCATTTTTAGATACCCATCGATAAATCCATTGAAAATGGGCATTTATGGTCTGCTGATTTCTTGTAAATATATGCTTATATGTATATATGTATATTATATGCTTATATGTATATTATATGCTTAGAAGTATAAACTAGAAGCATGCATAATCACAGCTTATATAATTATAGTCTTTGAGCACAGCTTAAACACAGTTTGGGTTTCGCGTCTCCAAGAAATCAATTTAAAATAATTAGAGCTGGTCTGGTACGTTTTGGAAGCTAGATTCATGAAATTTGATATATTGATTCGCTTAATTTATCTTCAGATATAAATCACTTAATTTCTTCTTTTTTTTGATAATTTGGATAGCATTAAATATTTGCATAGCGAGAAACAATACATTATGCAGATACATAGATAGATAGCTAGAACGCTAGAGAGATTAGCTTAACTATTTGGTCAGCTCAACTGTTTCAAATACCAGCAAAAAATGGCCATAATCTCAGCATGTTTCCAGTTTTATCACGAACCAAAACAAAGCCTAGCTCTACTTGTGTAGATGCGCCAGCTGTGGGTAATAAAAGTAAATCAAAAAGTAAAATTTTATTGCGATTTTAATTACCCAAGAATATAGAGCATTGTAATCAATATCCATGTGACCAAACTGATTCAACAGCCTAGGATTACATAACACACGACACGTTTTCCACAAAAAAAGTACAAATAAAAAAAGAAACACTGGCGCTAAAAGTCCGTGTACATGCACAGAATATGCAAACAAAATTATAAATAAATTCCAATAAAAATATATAAATAAGCAATGTAAAATGTTTTTTATGTAATTTTTAAGAGTTGTATTAGTGCCCAATAAAAGTTAATGGTATTGTTAAATGGCAGCAATATTTAATTAACAAAGGCGCTTTCAATGTAATCCGCATAGCAATTTATGAATGTTTGTTGTCGCTGGTGTGCATACTTTATGGCAGCACTGTTTATTTGGGCCACTCTCATTGGCAGGCCATTAAAATTAAACTGTTCTAAAAACCGCAGCTACTGTGTTGTTGCCAGGGCAACCCCTAAATCACTTGGCTACAACGTCGAACACGCGCTACTCCGATTCCTTGCTACCTCGTTCAACAGCCAGCCTGCCTGCCTGCCCCTCTCTCTCTCTCGATTCTCTGCCTCTCTCTGCTGTGCGCCGCCTGGTTATTCAATTTTCCACAGCTGCAGCAATGTGCTCACAAGGCTAATGCCCTTTTATGGCTTTCGAAAGTACCGCATCAGCAAAAAACCTTCGCTCCGGCTGCATCCAGCACTGAACGCCATCCACCACGCGAGCCATTAGATACAGCACCAAGCAGCAAGCACCAGGCGGCAGCCAGCAGCCAGCAGGCATTCCCTAGCGGAGGCTGGCATCTAGCCTTCATATTGGCGCAGACGGCAGCTCATTATGCTTATGCGTTCGTCCACCCCCCAGCCCCCAACTCCATATATTTTTCGGATGGAAGCTGGTGACATGGCACTAAGTATGTATCCCATTTGCAGGTCGTCTGTTTCGCGTCCTTTGTCTACCTACCCCTAACAGGGAATTGCGAACTGTGAGCTAAAACGATGGGAAGATTGGGAGGACTGGGGAGATAGGGGAGATGCGAGTTGAGAGCTGCAACCTGCGAGCTGCCATAGAAATTAACTTTACTGTTACACAGATCGTTGACCAAGCAACTTTCGATTTTTATGCTTTAAGAATACTTTCAGCGTGTGCATATGTGCGAATAAGCAAGATGTGCAAGACTTGATTTGAATTAAATTGGATGACCAAGCAGAATGGACACGATTTCTAGTAACTGTACATCAGCCGTTGATTGTTAATTATGTTAACGAAATGATATATTTACCTTTAAGCAACATATCAATAATACTCTAAAATTATGTAAAATAATATCAAATTAAATTAATTATAAAAAATAATAATAAATTAAAATATTAGAATTATAGAGCAGAATAAACTGCACTCTATTCCATTTAATAATTAAAGATACATATTAATGTGCATATGCTATTGAGCATATCAACAGTTAGCCTTATCAGGCATATATTCTTGAGCAAGGTAATGAAATAATTCGATCTAACTCTGCGTATTGATTGTCTATATATGTGTTTTTATGCCTGTATGTATATCTGTCTGCCTGTCTGTCTCCCTGTCTCTCTCACAGTCCTCTTCTCCGTCTGCCTACCTAAGAAAAGCAAGGTATTAAGAAGAGCTACAGGAGATCACTTAAGCTCTCTATGTGTATGCAGCAGTATTCATTTCATATTTATATTCAAGTAAAACGAACCTAGAGTGGTTGCAGCAGTAGAGAGTGCGCACATTGGTCACTTAAGGCTCTGGCGCCCGGCTCAACATTTGAGAGCGAGCTAAGATCGTCCTATATAAAGGGCAGCAGCTGCAGCATTTCTTCAGTCGTCCAGTGAAGTGTGTGATCATCTAAGCATTAAGAACTTAAAGGGAATACGTAGACGGCATACGTAAGGGAAATACGTAGAGGAATTACGTAAACCATCTGCGTAAGTGAATAACGTAAGCGAATTACGTAAGCAAATTACGTAAGCAAATTACGTAAAGGAAATACTTTGAGGAAATACTTTGAGGAAATACTTTGAGGGAATACTTTGAGGAAATACTTGGATAAAATACGTGGTTGCAGCAGTAGAGAGTGCGCACATTGGTCACTTAAGGCTCTGGCGCCCGGCTCAACATTTGAGAGCGAGCTAAGGTCGCCCTATATAAAGGGCAGCAGCTGCAGCATTTCTTCAGTCGTCGAGTGAAGTGAAGTGTGTGATCATCGAAGCATTAAGAACTTAAAGGGAATACGTAGACTACATACGTAAGGGAAATACGTAGAGGAATTACGTAAACCATCTGCGTAAGTGAATTACGTAATTAAATTACGTAAGCAAATAACGTAAAAGAAATACTTTGAGGAATTTACATTGAGGAAATACTTTGAGGGAATACTTTAAGGAAATGCTTTGAGAAAATACTTATAAGAAATACGTAATAGAAATACTTAGAGGAAATTCTTAATCGAAATACGTAGAGGAATTACGTAGAGGAATTACGTAATGGAAATACTTAGAGGAAATACTTTTAGGGAATACTTTGAGGAAATACTTTAAGGAAATACGTGGTTGCAGCAGTAGAGAGTGCGCACATTGGTCACTTAAGGCTCTGGCGCCGGGCTCAACATTTGAGAGCGAGCTAAGGTCGCCCTATATAAAGGGCAGCAGCTGCAGTATTTCTTCAGTCGTCCAGTGAAGTGAAGTGTGTGATCATCTAAGCATTAAGAACTTAAAGGGAATTCGTAGACGACATACGTAAGCGAAATACGTAGAGGAATTACGTAAACCATCTGCGTAAGTGAGTTACGTAATTAAATTACGTACGCAAATTACGTAAGCAAATTACGTAAGCAAATTACGTAAGCAAATTACGTAAAGAAAATACTTTGAGGAAATACTTTTAGGGAATACTTTGAGGAAATACTTTAAGGAAATACGTGGTTGCAGCAGTAGAGAGTGCGCACATTGGTCACTTAAGGCTCTGGCGCCGGGCTCAACATTTGAGAGCGAGCTAAGGTCGCCCTATATAAAGGGCAGCAACTGCAGTATTTCTTCAGTCGTCGAGTGAAGTGAAGTGAAGTGAAGTGTGTGATCATCTAAGCATTAAGAACTTAAAGGGAATACGTAGACGACATACGTAAGGGAAATACGTAGAGGAATTACGTAAACCATCTGCGTAAGTGAATAACGTAAGCGAATTACGTAAGCAAATTACGTAAGCAAATTACGTAAAGGAAATACTTTGAGGAAATACTTTGAGGGAATACTTTGAGGAAATACTTTGAGGAAATACGTGGTTGCAGCAGAAGAGAGTGCGCGCATTGGTCACTTAAGGCTCTGGCGCCGGGCTCAACATTTGAAAGCGAGCTAAGGTCGCCCTATATAAAGGGCAGCAGCTGCAGCATTTCTTCAGTCGTCGAGTGAAGTGAAGTGAAGTGAAGTGTGTGATTATCTAAGCATTAAGAACGTAAAGGGAATACGTAGACGACATACGTAAAGGAAATACGTAAAGGAATTACGTAAACCATCTGCGTAAGTGAATTACGTAATTAAATTACGTAAGCAAATTACGTAAGCAAATTACGTAAGCAAATAACGTAAAGGAAATACTTTGAGGAATTTACTTTGAGGAAATACTTTGAGGGAATACTTTAAGGAAATGCTTTGAGAAAATACTTATAAGAAATACGTAATGGAAATACTTAGAGGAAATTCTTAATCGAAATACGTAGAGGAATTACGTAGAGGAATTACGTAATGGAAATACTTAGAGGAAATACTTTGAGGGAATACTTCGAGGAAATACTTTGAGGAAATACATGGAAGAAATGCGTAATGTAAATACTTAGAGGAAATTCTTAATCGAAATACGTAGATGAATTACGTAATGGAAATACTTAGACTAAATACTTAGAGGAACGTAGTTGGCGGAAATACTCACATTTGCCGTGATTAATATTAATATTGAAAATATTAATACTTCGTAATATTAACAAATAAATGTATTTTAAAAATCTGTATTGAATGGAAATATTTAACACTAAATTTATTAAGAAGAGGAATATAACGTAAAGAAAAAGAAACAAAGCAAAGTTCAGAGCTCATTGTGGGCTGATGATAAAGAAAAATGTCAACATCACGCTGAATTAGCTCAATTTGAATCATCGACAGCTTTTCATAGTTTGTAAAAAGTAAATATAAATTGTAAATATATATATTGTCATGATTCACTCGTCTAAAATTCAAAGTGCTATATAAATACGTATATGTTGCTCTTTGAATATGTTACTACATATACTTACAGGTGTATAGCCAACGATGACGAACTCAACAGAAAATCCAGCAAATGTCAAGGAATTTATCTGTACAAATAAAAAACTGAATGCTTCATATGTCTGCGCTATACAAAATGCAAATGTGGCTCGAAGCGTATTTTATTCATTTTTCTCTTTATGTTTTTGTTGTTGTTGCTGTTGTTTTTGTTTTACTTTATTTTAGTTTTAATTGCGCGCACGCAATAATTTTCTTTGATGGCACATCAGCGTCAAGGCGAATCACCCAATATGCGCCATCCATCATAAATGCCAGCTCACCCCAAAGTGGCAGCCGATACGGAATCCCACTGAGGAATCTTTGATTATGAGCGCGTGCGCACAATCAGTCAGCAGTGGCACAGTCAGTGTCAGTCAGTGGAAGACTCAGACTCAGACTCTGCCTCTGTCTCGGACTCTGCCTCTGCCTCTGTCTCTCTGACTTGGATACGATGTCAGTATTTCTGTGGCTCAATTATCATGCATAAAGCGCAGCGTTCATAAAACGATTCTGCGTTTCTTTCTGGCCAAATGGCGTCTTGCGCCTTGTTTTGCATGCGCTGCTCGTTAAGAACGACGCACAGAACAATGCAACAGCAGCAGCAGCAGCAGCAGTTACCCAACTGGTGTCCAGTAATGGGCTAAGCCCATTTTACCCAAGTCACAGTCATAGCCCATGCCAAAGCTGCTCTGGCTTATAATGATGCCTCGCAAGCAAGCACACAAACAAAACAAAATACAGCCAGCGCTGTGGACTGCATATTGATTGGCCAACAACTTATCCCTATGGCACGTTGCAATCAGCCAAAGAATGTGATAAGGCAGCGCGCAAAGTGACAATCTCCTCTTTACTGTATTATAATAGAATAGAGGCTAGTAATGCTAATGAAATTATTTATTATTTAAACAACTAAATTACTTAACATTATATTACATTATTCTTTATATATAAATAAGTTAATATTATTACTCAATTTTGGGTTTTTTGGAACAGGAAAAGTAAAAGTATTATTTTACTAAATTTAATAATGTTGCATGCCTGCACGATATACTTTCCTTTCATATTGCTCGACACACAATAAATTCTACCCAGTTCTTAGCCTATATACATACATAGGTATATATACAAAAACAACTGAAAATTCTTGTCTTTTATTTATAAAAGTTGGAGCTTTACACTTACACGACACCCACAACTGACATTTAGTACGTCCATAACTCACTTGTTACTCATTTGATACAGGAAAATGTCGCTTTTTGCAGCGCCGCCAAATAGAAGAAGCTAGATCTATTAATACGATTTATAGGATAATAAAGGAAATCTAAAATATATCAAAAATCTGCTCAAAATATTCATTCATTTATCTAAACATTCCTTTATGTATATCTATATTCCAGCAAAATCTAGAAACTGTCAAAACTACATTTATTTATTTATTAATTCTTTCATTGAAATCTACTTCCTTATTCAATGATTTTTCTATCAATAGTTTTTATTTGCAATAAAATTTGATATATGTAACTTATTTTTACCAATAATTTTACCAATAATTAAAATAATTTTGAACTATTTAGTTCTTTTACATATTCTCGATATTTCTGTGTAGCTCTGGCAAACTTTTTCGATCTCAGTCCGAGTGGTTTGGGGCCAGTTCTTAAGCCAAGGTTGGCATGTACTCACACAGTCGTAACATAACCAATTTAATTTGTTTGTTTTACTAATCAGTGGCACGTACAAGCCCGTTTCGATGCCCTCTATATATGTAGGTATACGTAAAAGTGGGTATATTTGTTTGCAATTAGAAGTGATTCTTGAAATCGATATATATTTTTTATAGATAAACATTACGAAATTACAAGTTCATTTGCATATTAATACAATAGGTTCAAGCTAAATTTGATAAGAAGATGATAAATAATAGCGCAAAAAAACTTCTCCAATTGCAGGGTAGCGCCTAGTCGACTCATGTCTATGGCACTCTTACTTTTTTTTGCGTTAAAGTGTCTTTAGCTTGTGGTTCGGTTCTTTTGGGCTGTTTGCTTAAATTGTTGTTGTTGTTGTTGCCGTTGATGTGCCGTTTTTGTATTGCCCGCCGTTTGGTTAAACAGCCCACGTTTAAACATGGCTAAGAGCGTGCTAATCAAGTAGCTCAAAAAAAAGGCAACAACAAAAACAAAATGAAAATGAAAAAAAAAAAATTACGCGACCGACTGAGCAAATGCTGTTGGGCCGTGTTGTTGGCTATTCTGCTTGGCTATCTGCTCGTCCGCTGTTTGGCTGTTTGGCTATTTGGCCAACCTATCTACATTTGGCTGTACGGGTTTTGGACTCCTATACAGAGTTACGTTTTGGGGCTGGGCCACCGGTTCGTTTTGATGGCTTCTAGGTGAAGGTCATTGTGTGACTGAAATGTTAATTCCGTCTGTACACCCGTCCGTCCGTCTGTCTGTCTGTCTGTTTGTCTCTCCGTTTAGAGCCAAACACTCTCTGCACAGCTATGGCATGTGGGCAACAAGAGTTTCTTTTTATGACAGTTGATATATTCTGCTTTGAGGGTGTCCCAATGCTTAATGTGGCTAGAACCCATTAAAACAAAACAAAAAAAAAACTTGGCTATTTGAGGCAAGCGTTGGCATCAACTGAACTCAATTGGTGTTTGTTTCACTTGATGTGTGTTTATGTCCGTCAACTTTGTTCGCCCGAATTGACTAACTGAATGATTGGCTAATTGACCAGCTGCTGCGACTGCTTATCAATACACAGCTGCAAATCTAAATTGTTTTTATAGTAGTAGTTAGCGTTTTTTTCTGATTTATGTGAACAGCGAATAAATATTTGAAGAAAATTAATCATTAAGCTAAAAGAAGAATGGCTTAGGGTTATTTGTCACTTGCGCAAAGTGCTGAAAATTAATTTGGATCTTAATCAGATAGAAGACCAAATGATGCTAGCATATACATTTAATATATAATAATATAAAATGTATTATTATAGTTTTTATTAATGTTTGAATTATCATTTAACAACTCTGGATCTATAAAATAAAGTGAAGGGAAAAAGCTGCAAAAGAAATAATAAAATAATAATAATAACAATAATATATTATACATCATGTAACTGTAAATTTTTACTTATCCAAAAATTAATTATACGCGACACACTCACGAGGGTCTGTATTATCCAAATAACCCAACAAATCTGTCTATTCATGCTATAGCATATGCTATAGTACCTTTACTTTAATCAAATTTTCACTTATTAACACAGCTCTCTCTATATATTTGTTGTTCCAAAATGTTCTGTTTTAAACATCATTTATTTATAAATTAAAAAACAAAAATTCTACATAAATACCATTTAGTTTTACGCACTTATCTCGAACATTGTTTCAATCTAAATTACATATAAAACTAATATAAATATAAAGCACAACATGTAAATAAATATAAAGCATATGCACTCCACTTTATCCGTAACAATATTTTTTTTAGTTCGCAAATAGTTTGAACAGACAAAATATGTGAAATCAACTTTCATTTAGAAATTTCGTACAAGTTTTCTGTGTCACGGACATGTTGCATATGCCAGCATGTCCTTTGTTGTTATTTTTATTTATTTATGTTTTTGCTTTGTACTCTTGAACTTTTTGTGGCAACTAAAAGTGTCCAAACAATTTGCATACTGACTGTCATAGCATCAAAACTTTGTCAGTTAATAAATAAAGAGACACGCTTTTTCCCGCTATGCAATCTTTATGCTGTGACGCATAGGCGAAGTGACCGTCCCGGTCTATGTATATGTATTTATGTGTTTTTTTTTTAGGGCGGAAGTTCGCATCGTTTGCTGACAAACGTGTCTATGGTGGCCCCGCAGCTCTGTCAAGGGGCTAACCCTGGCGCTAAGAGCGACATTGTTGACATTTCGCTGAGCTATCTGGACAGTTGGATCGCGATGTCTGCCCGATATGCCAGGCAATCGGATTTCAAATAAATGTGTGTGTGAATGTGTGGAGCTGTGGATGGGTGTCTGCCAAATGCCTTTCAAAATTTATGGCGGTTCGCAAACAGACGCAAAAAAAGGGAGTTCTTGTGCATGATAGAGGTTTATTTATATTTCTCTTTTTTCGAGTTGCTATTGCAACAGCTGAAAGGCTGCAAGGCTGATTTACTTCTGGTTATTTCACTTATTACACGAATTACATAAGAAATATAGACCGATGCATATCTGCGAAATAAACTGCAGGCCGTCAACTGAATGATGTCTGATTGCCAAAACAACATTTTTCAGATTGTTTATCATAAAGTAGCTGCGAGCTACTGCATACCACAACTGTTGAACACTCTGCGAAATGCCAGAGAAATTCCACAACAAACATCTTCAAAGTCTCGCCAAAAAATATGTTTCAAAATATTTTATATACAAATATAATTGAAGTGGTAAATAAAGAAACAAAATAGAAGTGAAACCCAGTGCAATGGCAATTTTTCAGATACTCTACAAATATTTTATTGATGTACATAAGAAAACAACAAAGTTGTTTAGCTACTTCAAATTTAATTTAAACTTACATTTTATATGAAGTTATACGACTTAAGTACAAATAAAAAGAACATCAAAAAACTGCTGTAAGATTCACGTTTAACTAATTAAGCAATATAATTAAAGCGCTACTCTATGTGAATAATAAATTTAAACTCTAAACTCATATGCATGTACAATACGAATTGATTATGTTTTAGTATATATATGTTTACAAACTAAGGTTCAACTTTTTAGATTTTAGATAAAAATAAATAATTGAAAATCAATTGCCCAAGCGAAACTATGTTTAAGCTTACGTACATTTATTTACAAAACAAAAAAAAAAAAACAAAAAAAAGCAAAAAAAAAAATAATTGAATAAAAATAAATCCAATTAAAAAAATAATAAATATATTTAAAAAATAATAATATATAAAAAAAATAAAAATTTGAAATAAATTAATATATAAATAAAAAAAATAATAAAATAAAATATCTATGTACATGAAAAAATATATACAAAGTAAATTAATTTTAATAAGTAATTATTAATTAATAATAAATTACTTTTACCTATTATTTTATCTTTATTCAGAATTTTCTAACAATTTCTCACAATTGAAAGAATTATATATTTAGAAAATTTTGTTTTAATTTAAGTAAACTAAATTTAACAAGACATTACTAGACATAACTGAACTACCAAGCATATCTCCACTTGCAAGTCTTTGCCATTGGAAGCGTACGATTTACAGTCGATCAGTCACTTATAGACTCTATAGCTTTTAGCTTAGATACTCTGCCACACAGCATAGCAGCAGCGTCAACGACGACAAAGGCAGCCGCAGGGCAAGCACGCGCTCGCCACATATAAACAACCATATATACATACAAATATATTCATATATACAATTTATGAGCTGTGCCAAGCCGAAGATCATAAAACATACACAATCATGCATACATGCACACATGTATGCATGCCAGGCAAATATAGGAGATATTGAGAACTGGCCCCGTTGTGATTTACCGACTGCGCTTCAAGTAGCCGTGGCAGCTGTCAATCAATCTGGCTGCAATCGGCTTCCATATGAGATGCCTATAAAAATGTCAGTGGATGATGAAGAGTAGGAAAAAAAAAGTAAAAGTGGCTTACGGTAAAACGATCTGTCGACAACGCCAAGACAAAAGTGAAGAATCGCTATCTCCTCAATCCATCCAGCCACACCCCCAAAAGCCCAAAATGCGTGCGCATCCGCAGTTATTAACCGACAAAAAAAAATCAAAAGAAGAAGAGGAAGAAGACAATTGCCGACCTCAAAAACGTTTAGCACTCGAAATATTTGCGATCTGCCTGACCGATATTGGCAATAAGCCAGTGCATGCATCACATATGCTCGGCTGCTGCATTTAGTTAATGAGCCCTTAAACTGTGCCGTTGCGTTTTCACTTGGCCAACGATCTCATTAAGCCGCCGTGGAACGTGAGCCCAGCCTTAAAAAAGAAAAAACGACTCAAAGATATACCATATACATATACATATTTATTTTTTATTATTATTATTATTATTTTTATACATTGGGCTGGGTGTGGTGGACTCTGAAGAATGGTCAAATGCGATGGTCAACCCGTTAATTTCTACCTGGTCACAAAAATGTATTAAAACACTGACTTTTTTTTATTATTTTGCAGACCTTCGAGGCGGCCTAACGCGCAAATAAAACCCCCATCAAATTGCCGTTGTTTTACCCACCAACTCTCCGTGGCTTTTTTTCTGATTTGAAATTAAAAGAAAAAAAAAAAACCTTTTCGAGTAACACGAAACGAAACTGTCAATTGATGTATTCGGCGCCAGCTTTTGGGCCAAGCCAAGTCAAAGCTGTTTTTTTTTTTTTTTGTTATTTCCTTGGAATTATCTTAATGTGAAATCTTTAACTATGCTTGGGACATGGTCGGCAAGGGACACATACAGTCAGACAGATAGACAGCCTGACATACTAATACATTTTTCTGTGCACACACACATAGCTGAAAAAAAATATGTATGTTTATTGAGTGTACCTTAAGACGGTTTTAATGGATTTCGCTTGACATGACTCGGGCTGCGCTGCCTTTGACAACGACCAAAGACTCATTTAATTGCAAAGTTTTGTAACAACCAAATTTTATTGTGAAACAAGAGAAAAGATTTTGTATATCATCTCCAGCTGTGTATGTGTGTGTGTATACGTATTATATAAGAATATAGTTACGTCCTTTTAAAATATTTAACTCAAATTCAGAGCTTTCTTATTCAATTTACTATTAAATTTCCACCGAAATTCAAGTGGATTCGTTTTCTAGTGGCTGCAAACCTTTGTGGAATTTTAAACATAGCATACAATATTTATGGAAATTGGGGTTGCCGATGTCATACAGTGATAAAAAAAAAAAGAACAAAAATGGCAATTCCGTATAGCGGACGTGTGCGGAAAAACGAAAATCTGTTCAACATATAATAACGGCGAAAAAATATGCAGACACACAATGAAAAGAGCCAAAAATGTTTACACAAAAAAAAAAAAAAAAAAAAAAAACAATAAAACCGAAAAAGAAATTTACAAGAGATTATAGTTGGCTAAAAAAAAAGGAAGAATTATTATTCGTTTCCAAATAACTTGCATAAGCTGTGATCGAATTTTAAATAGGGAAATGCTCTCCTTTTTTAATTCTCCGTGTAGCGCATAAGGCGCTGCTCGGTTTTTAAATAAACTTTTCTCCTATTCATACAAAAAATCCTTTAATGCTATTTCTAAATTTCCCTAATCATTCTATTTAGTGTGGCATCGAAAAATAATTTCCCAATTTTAAATGTATTTATTGATGATGGAATAGTTTCAACCAATTTTTAATATGCACATTTTCTACTTTATAAACGTTTGAATATTCCCTTCACTATTAAACGCGTAAATAAACAAGTAAACATAAGTGAGTAAATAAACAAGTAAATTTTTGTTTTCTGTATTGAAATTTTTCATATGGTGAAACTGTTAGCTTTTTTAACAATAGTTGTCCATAGTTGTTGAATAAATACATTTTCCATTTAGTGGGTATTGAGTTTTACATAATTTTTTTTTCTTTTTTTTTTTAATTATGTAAAATTATTTATTTATAGTAAATCTATGCAGCGAATTAGCGTCCTAATATACTATACTATACCTATACTTTTCTATAAAAATAAGAGAAAGTTAAATACATATATGCAAGGGGCAATACATGAGCTCAGTTCTCAGTATCTCATTATTTCTCCTAGTTGGCATTCAGTTGAAACAATACCCCGTTAAAAGTGTATAAAACAAGAGCTAATAATGTTGCCCAATGCCCTAACTGAAGACGATGTGACTTTCAAAAGAGCCGGATAAGGATGTTTACGGACTCATTAGTAAGCTGAATGTGTGCTGTGCGATTCGGTAGTGGGCTAATCCAGGCCTGGTTCAAAATGCCAGGTAGAGGGCGGCTGTTGAAGTGTTTAACTTTTATCTTGGCCACATAAAACAAACTTTACAGCAGTTTTACAGTCGTAAACAGCTTATGAAATTTTAATGCCCCGGCATCAACAGCGCAAATCTGTGTGAACTTGAAGAACTTTAAGGATATTGATTTTATACTCACTGATTTGGACAGTTTAATGCTCCACTGTGTGGCAAGCACGTAGTGCACACTTGTTCAACGGACGGAGAGCTGCTCCGGCAGCGGATGGGGACGAAGTCACATGTCCATGCCACGCAACAATGACTACAAAGCCGCTTAGAAGGTTGTGCTCCGTTCCCTGGCCATGTGCCACATCGTTGGGGTGGCAACTCTGCTCGTTGTCTAAATCTGTCTGCTAAAAATGTCAATAGCGCTTATTAGGCAAAAGTTCAATGCGCTTCAAGCGGGCATTACTCGACGCAACAGTCCAAATGGAGGCTGAGCATCTTCTACAGGCACTTGGCAGAGGTGTCATAAGTGGGCGCCCAAGTGTGTGGAAGCTCTGTCGATGCGCTTTCAAGTCCGCTTAATGCCAGTGAAGAAGTCAGAAGACCCGCATAGGTAACTAAATGAGATGTAAGCATCACAGGTGGTGACCTGCTAAGTATTGTGACTCATTTAGTTAATTCTGCATGTTTTTTATTTATTTTAACAAACCAACATCAGTGGATGGACAAATGCCTCTTAACGAGCTGCAAAGACCAACTAGGTGGCAACAATCTAAAGCCGCGACAGCTGTTTAATAGATACGTACGAGCTGTGCTGGAAAGCGTGCCAGAAAAAAAAATTTTTTTTTTTGCTTTTTTTTTCAAATCATCTTTAAAAACAAATTCATATTGAATCCAAATTCGCTGAAATTCATACAGGGAAATATAAAATTTCAATTTCAGGGAAATATTCAATTTCAACAAATTTCCTTTGGGAATTTCCCCAACAATGTTTTGAACATACATCTTATTAGCTAAGAAAATTAAGGAAAGCCTTTAAAAATAATAATAAATTTACTGTTGGAAATTAACAATTGTCAATTATACTAGATAATATTAAGAAAAGAGAAAAGAGCGCACAGTTGCTTCTACACATCTACTGAGTATAAACAAACAATGAAGCACTTAAATTTTGTTATCAGGGACATTGCGTCGGTACGTTTTGTATTTTTTCGACGCTCAACGCTGCGTATGATTAATCACTTGACTAATGCACGCGGCACGGCGCTTAGTGGCAGGGCTGCTGTACGACATTAAAGCCAAAGTATCAGACGCACTTAATTTAAAATGCATGTTAAAATGTCATTAAATTGAAGCAGGAAGTCAGCTGTTTAGCTACTTACTACATACACACGAGCTGCTCAAAAGCGAGGGAATGGGCTTAATAAAAGGTTTGTTTTCTGCCCGAGATGTTCGGGCGTTTATTGAACTCTGCCCAGCGAGGCGTAGTCGCTGTCATATTTTAATTTGAATATTACCAAAAAAAAAAAATAAAAAATAAAACAATGCAAGTTGTGGCTGATGCCAGTTACAGATAGGCTAATTACGGTGCAGGGGTCACATATGCACAAATCTGACTAATCAGACTCAGCTGATTTTAGCCACTTAAAATCGCTAAATTGAGCTTCGAGCCATTTCAAATATTACTCATGCAACCGCTGGCAGCAAGCGCTTGCAAATGCTTGCAACAAAGCCACACACACACACACACACACGCAACATTGAGCGGTTGCAAATTGAAATCCACTGATGATCTACGCATGGCCGTCTGCGGCAGCCTTGACCTGGTTCTTGAAAACTGACAACAAGCAACAACAACAACGACTCCAGCCACATGCCACACAGCACACAGATTGCAGCCAAGTCTGGCAGAGACAGCGACTAGTTTGTTGCATTCAACTGCTGCAGCTGTTCGGTTAACCAACTAACCGGTTTGCCGTTGCCTGTATACCCTGTAAGCTTTTCGATTTTCAAACAAGGTTGTGGAGGCCTAAGGCATACGCATGCGAGAATCTATCAAGTTGAACTGGAATGGAAATGGAGAGTCTTTAAAATTAAACTAGAATGAAAATAAAAAATCTCATATCATATAATAAGTAATAGAAATAAAATAGAGTTTTTTTTAAATCAAATCAGACGTTAAAACTAAAATTCAATAAATGCAATCTATTAGTTTAAGTTGTCAGCTTAATATAACGTATACAAAAAAAAAAAATAATAATAATAATAATAATAATAAATAAATAAATACATTTTTATATACATAAATAAAAGAAAAATCTATAAATTGAATTGATGTAATTTAATTTTCAAGTACTATAGTCAATTGATCTCCCATATATCTTATATAATGTAATATAATTATAATAATTATATTTTTGTTGCTTCCATATTCAATCAAAACCGAATTTAACTCATTTATTTGTTCGTTACAGCGTATATGCTAGTCGCGCATACTGTCCATGCTCCGCTGCAATCTCACTTATTTCACACTGTTTATGGCAATTCGTTTGATGTCGTTTACTTAAGAGACGCCAGCAGCAACAGCATCGATTTGTACATTACATTTTTGGCGGTCAAATTTGTTGGACGTGAGAGCAGCGGCTTAAATTGGGGGCGTGGCATATATTGATGCAGACAGAGATAATATAGAAGACAAGTAGTCAGTGTAACTGTGCCCGATCAGATAATGATTATGAAAATAGCAACAAATTTTACTGCACTAAAATTATATGTCTTGTAAATGTTCAATAATAAACAAAAACTTTTGAATTATAATGCACTCAAATATTATTGAAGTATGGCCAACTAATAAATTACAAACAGTGTTTGAAGATAGATACATTTATCTTTATATGCATGTAATATATTCAGCATATTTTGTTTTAGTTTGTTGGATTGTTGCTGTAATGTAATGACCGCACCTACTATGTTCCGCCCCAAAATGTCGCCAAGCAAACATATTAGCTTTAAGCATAATCTATTTGGCCATAATGTGAGCAGCTGCCAGCTGATGTGGTGTGCATACCCTTTATGTAGGCTGCTATGATTATGCCATGGCATATGCTGCACATAGTCTTTAAGGGTTCTTGGTATCGAAATGGGTAGAGTGTCTTATGTGTTGAGTTGATATATTGGTTGATTTTTATTGAATTGTCACATCCCACTCACAACGCCCTCACGCCTCTAGTGTCTGTTGGTGGCTTGCGAGGTGAGCGAGTCGCTGAGTTTTAAAGTGACTTTAAGGTAAATTTGATATATCCTGCAACCATTTACTATCCCCATTCATATAGTGATATGTGCATCACTAACCAGTTGACTAACTATATCTATTATATTTATATATAAACACTATTACATATCATATATGTATATATGATTTCTAATTGATTTTTTTTTAAATCCCTCAGCAAAGGGCATTCACTCTTCGGCTTGCCAATGCTCACACACTTTAGCTTGTTTTATTTCTTTACGAAGCTTTTAAAATTAAGCAGCGCAGGCTGTTTGCAATCCACCGAACCACCCAACCACCCACTACAACGACCCACCACAGACAAGCGCCCACAATAAAAACAAGGCTGTTTTCCGCCTGCTCTTATGGCATACTTAACGGACGTCAGATTAACTTTGGCTGCGGCGCAACATGTTGCCGGACTCGCTCTCTCTCTCTCTCACACACACAGTGTCCTTTTCTGTGTGTGTGTGTGTGTGTGTGTGTGTGTGTGTGTGTGTGTGTGTGTGTGTATATTTTGGTTAGCTTCTATTTGCGCTGCGGTTATGGCTGAAAAGGGTTTGGACTCGCATTTAATGCCAAACAATTAGAAATGTTCAGCCATGGAACAAGTGTTTCTCTTGCTGTTGCTTTCCATGGCAGTTTTTCTTTCCTTTTTTTGGGAGGGAGGAAGGGGCATTTGTTTGCCCACTGTTTTTATCGACATAGAAATGTGATTTAAATTTACATTTCAAATGGAAATTTGCACACTGAGTGCCGAGGTGCTGGAATGGAGGTTCATTATATTCCGACTGCTCTTAATTGACGCCGCAGTTGGTGTTGGGCTCGAGTTTACCTCGTGCTTGTCACCGTTGTCTTGGCGCATTTTTTTCTGCTGCCCATTAATTTTACAGTACAAAAGCCTCGGTTAGAGCCAGGTAACCAAGCAAGCGCGCCAGCCACCAACCGGTTTCAAGAGAGCTCACACATCTAATACCAAGTTCAAGGTCAAGATCGCAGTCGCAGTCGCACTCGCAATCGCAGTAACCGCAGTGTGCATCACCAGCAGCGAGAAAAAAAAATCGTATACAGCATCACTAAGGTGTGACGATGGCGGCGTTGTCTTAAAAGATTTTTCAATCTTTGGCGAGGGCGGAGCCGTCCGAAAGGGACGGTCAGTGCAAGCGGGGGCGGGCGGAGCACGGGAGTTGTTTGTCAGCAGTGCAATGCATTGGCTGTTAATTAAATATATAATATATATTCACAAATACGTGCATGCCTTGTGGGTAAGTCAAACAACCACAGATACATACGTACATACATAGGTACATATGTATATAGTAGACTTTTTTTTTGCAATAGAATGCAATCAAGAGATTTTCCCACGAATTACGCCATTGCCATTGACTTTGAGACGTCAAGTGCCTCCGAGCCGGCCGAGAACCGGGCACGATTTCCACTTTGAAGCGCCAAAGAATGCGCTTGAGCAACGCTCGAATATGCATAGAACAGTGTTACATATAGATAAGTATGATTCCAGCTTGATCTCTTAGTGAGCTACAAGGGAAAGTGAATAGAATCCAAATATTATAATACAGTATATTATTATATAAACAATTTTTTACTCTCAGTAAGTATGAAAAAAATTCCATTTCAAAGAAAACAACCTCAATTTATTCTCATAAATTAAAATTTGTTTATTTAATATTGATTTCATATTGATTTCACATTACGTATCGAATCTCATTTAAAAGTTCAGAGAACAAGCCCATTTTTTTCAGCTAGAGCCCAACACGCCTTAATTTTTCATTTGTTTCGCTAATTAACTATAATTAAGTCAATTTTCAGCTTGAATCAAAACAATTCGAGCTTAAAAATAGCTTTAGTTAATTAATTATTTATGATATTTTAATTAATATAATCAATATGGTCTTGGAGAACTTATTTTGATGCTACAACGCCTTAAAGCCTCACTCTCCCTATTTGAGAACCTAAGAATATTTGGTAGTATTCATATTTTAAAAGATAGCATATTTTGAGGAAGACTCAACAAATGTAGATGAAGTTTGATATTTCCGGGTACTTTTCGCTCATAAGATATACTCTATAGAATCATATTTTGCCGATTATCTTGGAACTTTCATTTGTATCACCTGCATTATAAACTTAATTTTAAGTATGCTAAAATTTAATATTATCTAGTCTCATACCCCGAACTCCATAAACTCCTAAGAATTGCCCACTTTCAAATTGGTAATGCAGAGCAGCCTTAAAAAGAAGTGTAAAGGAATTTGAGAGCGGAAGAATGAATGGTCCGTGCGTGTGTGTGTGTGTGTGTGGGTGTAGCGTTAGGGCAGACGCAAAAAATATTCAGTCCATACGGATATCCTGAATATCTGTCCATAGCTATGCTACTTGCCACTTTGCTCTGACAGTCATTTCCGTTTTGAGGGTTTTGCTCTGCTCTCAATGAACTTTTTGCCATTTTGTTTGTGTGTAGGTGTGCGTGTGCTTGTGTTTGTGTTTGTGTTTGTGGGACCTGTTGCACCGGCTGCGATTTATATCATCGTAAAAGCTGCCATTTGAATTTGGGAATTTAATTTGAATGCCCAGTGTGGTGGGTGGCTCGGCGGATGCTTAATAAAAGGGCTCTCTGATAACTGAGCTGAAACTGACGCAAAGCCGTGCAGTAAACGGCACAATATAGATATGTATATATATATTAAATATATACTTGTGTGCATGTATATGTGTGAATGCCACAATGCCCAGCCGCATCCACATCGTCAACGATGGCATCGCACACGCGTCGCCCATTAGGCGAGCCTGTCATTTGCTCGTCTAACGGAAGTTGTCTGTGTTAATGGAATTACATGAATTTCAACTCTGAACCGCAGAGCAGGATGGCAAGCGACATTTCCCGTTGAAGTGTTGCCTACTTCGGCTGCTGCTGCTGTTGCTGTTGCTGCTACGGCCCATAAACTTTGGTGGCGAAAGTTTGCTTTTTTCTTTTCATCAGCACAACCGGAAATGGAAATAGCAAGAGACACAAGCAAACAAACAAACAAACAAACACTAGCGATTCACTGAGGTCTTTACATATTAAAGTCTTAAGCTTAATGCAAACTAAATGTTTTTCAGCTGCCAAACCAAGGGAACGTTAGCATGAGCTGCAATTCCATGATATATACAAACGAATTGATTCTATCGCTTGATTTAAATTGAATGATAAGCTCTTTTTTTCAATTCAATTTCATATAGAGTGCAAACGGCAATGGAAGCTTATGTTTAAATACGCTTTCCACCACTTAACCATTTGGTGAAAACGCACAGTGCGTGGTGAATTACAGCCCAATGCTTGCAAATGCATAACTTTGTGGCAACGCCAATGTTATGTGGCATCGCTGCCCTTTAAGCATGCGTGGCGCTGAAAGCAACGCGGTTCGTTTTTTAAATATTAACTCAAATATAAGAACAAACTGCATGAAAAGTAAAAAGTAAATAAATAAATAACACTGCAAATACTTTACGATAAAAATAACGATTGCCGGACATTGATTGAACGAAGAGCGAGAGGAGGATAACGGTTTCGCCTATTTGTTAGGTTAAACCACTGTCTGGTCAGTGGTTAAACATAGTCATAATAAAGGCGGTAATTTAGTAAATTGCAGCTTGGCATTTTATAAGCTGTCAGCATAATATCAACTACATATTGAAAAAAAAAACTGTGAGTATAAAATTAAGATACTTCCATTGCTATGACGCTTATTGTAATATCCCTTAAACTGCCAGCTAAAGTCCTCTATGATACGGAGCAAATGGAATCCAATGTGATACCGTCATGCAACTCAATAATATCAAAGGGAAGCGTTTTTCCGGTCATGGCCCTTACAGGCAGGCAATTGGTGCGCACCACGATTACCGTTAAGGAGCTGATTGGCAACGGCACCTTCGGGCGCGTCTACAAGGCGCATCTGGACAACTCGGAGCATCTGGTGGCTCTAAAGCAAGTCGACTTTGATCCCAACAAGATGCATATTGAGGCGAGAATAATGATTTACCTTAAGGTATAGTGAGTCTGATCTGGTACTGCTATGCCCAGATGAACTCCTCCAAGCAAAAATGCCTGTTGATGGCCATGGAGTACATGCCAATGACGCTCGCCGAGCTCATAAAGAAGCATCGCCCGCGACCCCTGCAGATGATCTATGTGCGCATCATCTCCTATCAACTGTTCCGGGGCCTCGGCTATTTGCACTCGCACTGCGTAATGCATCGGGACATTAAGCCGGAGAATATGCTGATCGATCCGCTCACAATGAGTCTCAAGTTGGCCGACTTTGGCAGCGCCAAGTTCCTCTACGCCAACTCTTGCAGCGCCACGTATGTCTGTACGCGGTCCTATCGGGCGCCCGAACTCTTAGCGAGATTCCAGCGTTATAGCACCACGGTGGACGTCTGGAGCGCCGGCTGTGTGCTCGCCGAACTGCTCAAGAGCTTCAGGCTCTTCGCCAGCAACAAGCACGGCGAGGCCCAGCTGCTGCACATGATTAGTGTGCTGGGCACCGACGGCTTGGAGCGCGCGCCTCAAATCCTGGCAGCCAGTGGCCTGGACACCGCCACCACGATCATCCCGCGACCCAGGTGGCAAACGCTAATTGGCGCCTGGGTGCCACAGGATTTGGCGGCACTGCTGGATGCTTGCCTGCAATATGATCCCGCCGCTCGTATCGCCCCACTGCGAGCCTGTGCCCACGCCAGCTATGACGAGCTGCGCATAATGGACCCCCTCAACACCCACATGCCCAACGGCGTGCGTCTGCCATCGCTGTTCAACTTCAGCCAGCATGAGCTACAGATTGATCCCGACGTCAGTACGCATCTATTGCCACTCCACCTGGTGGAAGTCATCGAGCAATAGCGACTCAAGGCCAACCCTAGATTTTAAGTTCACATTGTGTATAGTCACCCGGGGCTGTATTAGTTATATGCATTGCTTTTTAAATACTAAACATGAGGTGAGTATCGAAAACTCGCGGCTCTACTTATGCAACTCCTTCTGTACTACCGTTAGTATCTATTCAATATATTGTACTGGACATTAATTTTAAGCTACTTGAATGTATTTCTATAGTACCTACTCACAATTTTTAGCTTTCCTCCTATGGCACTTTAGGTTTTTGGATATATTTTGCAAACATATACCTCCTCTACAACTCAAGTATTAACTCTTATAATTGTTTTTCTATTTGGATATTTGTGTTTTATAAAAACATCATATTCTCCGATTTGTTCAATGCCAATTGTATTACTTTTAGCTTGAAGTGTATATGTTTTGCCAAGTCTTTCGTCCAATCCCATACGTAGACATTGTGGTTTAATTTACGCCTTGCGGCTATTGTGATTCTTCTAGAGCCTCTATAACCCGTTGCTGACCGACTTGTCAGCGCTTACCCTTAGTCTCTTCTGTCTAGAAAGTCTTTCAAACCCGCATTTCCAGCTATATTTCCTATCTATGTACTTTTAGCTCGGCTCTTTATTAATTTTGGCTTTATTAATTTAGGAACTTTCTCTACTGCACTTTAGTTCTTCTCTTTTCATTCAATTTCACATACATATGTAGCCACATTTCTTATAGCCCTCCACACACATTGACATTGCGTCCTGTCTTTTGCTGTCACTTTGAGGCTAATATGCTTTAATTTTTTTTTTTTTTTTTTTTTCTGTTTAAGCCCTTTGCTTTTCGCTCGCCTAGGTTAGCTCAGCCACAATTTCAGTCTCTTAATTTTGCCGTTTTTTCTGTTTTATTTACAGAACTCAGTTGATGCCAGTACAGAGTCGTAAATGAAATTTGTAGTTGATGTTGGTTAAGCCCATGAATTTGACAGGCTTTCCGATAGCACGCATGGGACTCGAGGAACCGCTTTGAATTTCGAGACCCAGTAGCCTTTGCGTAATAGAAAAAGTCGACCATCGCTTGACGGTCTGAAAAGTGGTTTAGTTCAATCTGTTCTGTCGTCGTGTGAACATCGCTAAAAAAAAAAAAAAAAGCCAAAAACTAAAAGTCAAAAGAAAAAATTTGAAGAAAAAATTTGAAGAAAAATCGTGCAATCTGAAAAGTGAAAAACTGAAGAACTTAAACATGGAATTGCCGTCGATGGTGGAGCGTTCTGGTGGCCGCTTGGTGGTGCGCAGTCTGGTGAGTGGTGCCACAGTCTTTCAGACAGCAATGGAGGAGAGCGAGGCAGCAGCGGCAGAGAGTGCCGATCCGTTGGCCACGCATCCCCTGGTCAGCGCCGAGATGCTCGAGCGCCAGCTGCAGCTGCTCAACAATCAGGCAGCAACTGCTCAGCCGCAGCCGCTGATGGCGCCGTCGGCCATGCCCAAGGCGGAGCAGGAGGACGGCTGCAAGGAATCATCGGTGGCCATGCTGGAGTCGCGGGCCGAGGAGGAGCTGCCGCAGTGCAAGATCAGGCGCAACTACAGCTGCAATGCGTGCGCCTTCTTCACGCAGAATCCGCGCAGCCATTTGTCGCACCTGCGCGACGTGCACGGCGAGAAGATCGTGATAAACGAGTGCAAGCTCTGCCTGTATGCCTCGCGCCACTTCCAGAAACTGGTGCGTCACATGAAGATGGTGCACGGCTGCTCGGACGATGACAGCAATGGCTTGGCCGGCAGACGCCACTGCAATCGGGAGGCGCGTAAGCGTCGTCTGGAGGAGAGCATCGAGGCGCCAACTGGGATGCCAGCCCCAATGCAGCCGATTGCTGCTGCACCTGTAGTACCGCTACCACTGCCACTGCCACTGCCACTACCCCTTGCACTGTCACTGCCCAATCCAATTGATGCCGACCAGAGTGGAGCAGCGCTGGCTGGGCCCTCGCTCAAGCAGCTGAAGAGCGAGCTGCAGCTGCAGGAGCAGCAGCTGTTGAGCAATGTGGAGGCGTTCAATCGCCAGCAGCAGTTGCAGCATCTGCAGCAGATGGTCTCTCGCAGCGCCAACATCTTCTCCATGGCCTTTGAGTTTCAGATGTGCATGCTGATGCCGGCGGCATCGTCCGTCCAGCCGAGCGATCGACGCGTCGAGCAGCTAGACCGTGAGCCGGCGACCACCAGCTCGGACTCGGAGGCGTCTCCGCAGGCCGATGAGTGTGTGACACCCGAGGCGCTCGATCTGTCAGCCAGCGGCTCCTCGGTCACCCAGTATCAGTGCCAGAAGTGCTCGTACAGCACACCGATCCGGGCACGCTTCAAGAAGCACGTCAAGTATCATTCGATGCCGCTGATCAAGTGCGCCTCATGTGACTTTCATTCGCCCTACAAGTGGAACCTGGACAGGCACACCAAGAACCATGGCGCCAATGGCTACTTCAAGTGCACCGTTTGCGACTTCAGCACCAACATCAAGCAATCGCTGACCATACATGAGCTCAACCACCATGTGGGTCGACGGTTGGCCTCGCAGGAGCAGCAGCAAGTGCAACATAAGGCAGCAGGAGCAACTGCACTGGACTCGTCAACTGATCAGGCAGAACCAATGGACTCGGAATCAATGGACCCTAAACCCGTCATGGAAGCAGTTGGCTCTAGTTCTGGCTTGCCGCTGTCCGAGCTGCCGCCCATCAGCTGCTCACACTGCCAGCAGCGCGTGCCCAACGCCATGGAGCTGATCAGCCATCTGCAGCAATGCGAGCCGGCGCTGCGAAACACCACGCAGCTGGCCTGCGACATAGATTTGACCGGGGACGAGGACATTCGTGGTACTAGCGCTGATCTGAGTTATTGTGGTGTCGAGACGGCACCCGGCTATGGCGAGGTAAGCACTGAAGAGCAGCTCAGAATCGATTCAATGGTAACATTTGCCCTTTGCCAGGTCACGGAGCAACTGCAGCCGGAGGACTCGGATGCCCTCAAGAAGGTCTTCAAGTGTCCGCATTGCACATTTTGGGCAGCGACCGCCTCGCGCTTCCACGTCCACATCGTGGGCCACCTGAATCGCAAGCCGTTCGAGTGCTCATTGTGCTCGTACCGCTCCAACTGGCGCTGGGACATCACCAAGCACATTCGTTTGAAGGCCATGCGCGACAAGTCGCACACCCAGGCGCAGGTGCTGATGAACGATGAGACGGGCAGACGCAACTACGCCAAGTACAATCAATATTTGACCCTTATGAAGGTCAGCGCCGAGCAGGCAGCCGATGCCAAGACCATGCGCTGCGGCGAAATGCAGACCATCAGTCTGGAGCAGCAGCAACAGCTGCTCGGAGCTCATCCCCAGCTCGAGGAGGATAATCTAGAGATTCAGGACTCAAGCACGGATTCCTTGGCGGCCCTCGACTTGCGTGTATCCAGCAAGTCTCACGCGGACCAGACCCCAGCTCAGACCAATGAACGCTCCATGGAACGCAGCCATTCGACACAGAAGCAAAAGCACAGCAAGACAAGCGGCAAATCCAACAAACATTCACATAAGGGATAACTCTCATCACAAGCAAGAATATTACACTAATCATTGTTTCTCACTATTCATACAAACTGGCATTGCAATTATTTATACAATAATTACTTGTTTTCCATACGGCATATATGTATAGCTATTTATTGCACTTTTTCATACTTGAATAAAAGATTGCCTTAATTATAAACCTTGAAGGTCTTACAGAAGATCAACAAACAGAGCATAAGTAATCGAGTATTATTGAAGGACTTTATAGCGCTAAGAGTATTGCATGAGATCATTTCAAGTAAAGCTTGCTAGATTCGACCTGTTACACATTTTGCTCGATTTTTTTCAAATTTAATTTTAAAGCTATATTTATTCTTCATATGGGACTAATTGCACTTTTTCATATATATAATATATATATTTCATATAATCATATATAATTGGGAAACTTCAAGCATTGCATGAGATCATAAAGGCTCTACAGTTTTACATTTACATTTAAATTTAATTTTAAAGTCTTTTTTTAATTTATTTCTTCTATAGAGGGCTATAAGGTATAGCTAGTCAAAAGTACATGTTCTTTGAAATTTACAGGGTAACAATTTTTGCTTTCGAGTATTATTTTGCATAATAATTAGGCTTGAATAAATAGTTTAACACAGAATTTTCGTTTTGGTATCCTAATAACAGCATAATAACAACTACTATCCATGCTTTTAGCTAAGCTAAGTCTAAAATTTTGTTTAGGGGCTCTCTGGCTAGTCAAAATTAGCCAAAATATTGCGTCACGCGCTGATCACAGCAGACATTCCTGTATGAAAAATAATACTATGCATAGTAAAACGATTAGCGGCACCAAAAAGCACAGCTCGTCCACGCCAAGCGTGGGCCGCAGATTCCAAAGATCGATGGCGAGATAGCGCGCCTGTAACAGCCACGGATACGCCCATGCCCACCACTAAGTTGTCTGGCATTGGACCCCATTGAAATGCGCTTCATCTTCATCATCGGTGTCAGGGAGACGAGGTTGTGGCGTATAGTCTGTCATTTCTACATGCTGCGCTCCTGCTGGAGCTGGAATTTTAACACGCGGCGGCAGCACAGTCTCCAGCGTGGCCAACTGCTCTGGCGTGGCGAATCCATCGGGTGGAAATTTCACCTTAAATTGTACAAAGAGATCCCCATGATCCTCCGGTTTGCTGAACACTGGCATGCCGATTCCTTTCATCATTTTGATATTATTGTGCCGCAGCACTTCGCCCGGCTTTGTGGTCATGCACACTTGTCGTCCATTCAAATGCTTGAAGCAATACGTATAGCCGCACAAAGCCTCTGTTAGATTAATCTCTATATCGCCCATATACAGATTTGCATGGCGACGCCTGAAGAAGGGATGCTCAACCTGTACGATGACCACAAAAAGGTCGCCGTACTCGCCGTTACGCAACTGATGTCCCTCATGGGCAAAGGGCAACTTTAGCATATGAGGCACGCCGCGTTCAACCACGATATCGCGATGCATTTGCTCTTCCATAAAACCGGAGCCAGTGCACTTCTTGCAGCGCATCGATTCCTTGATGGTAAAGCCACGACCATCGCACGAGGAGCAGGGCTAGCAAACAGTGGACAATCAATTGATGCATTTCTAAGCAGGATATTTCTCACTTACCACATCGAAACTGGCCATACCCATAAATGTGAAGGCAGGTCTATGACCCACACCTTCGCATGTCTCACAGGTTTCTCGGCCCTGCGGTGGGCCGCCTTCGCCATTGCACTTGTCACATAGCTTCTGTCGCTTGTACTGCAGCCTCTTTTTACTGCCACCCGTGTATATCTCCTCCAGCGTCAGCTCCAATTTGATCAAAACTTTACCATCGTTTATGCCACCAAACCATTGTGTGAAAAACTCCGATGTACCCATCCCATTTTCGGCGCCTTCCTGCAGACCTCTGATGCCATAGCGATCGTAAATGCGACGTTTCGCCGGATCGGAAAGCACTTCATAGGCGAATGATATTTCCTTAAATTTATCAGCCGTATTGGGATTCTTGTCCGGATGGAATTCTTTGGCCAATTTGCGATAGTTCTATGTTGGGCACGGGGTTGATTAGGTATCAGTAAATTGAATACGAGAAAGACAACCAAGAACCTTTTTAATATCATCTGCGGTCGCATTCTTTGCCACGCCAAGAATATGATACAAATTCAGGTTGTCCATTGCGATTGCGCGCTAGCCCCTATATTCAAAGACAATGCCCATACATGGTAATCAATAGAAAAATGTATAATTTATAACAACTGTGACACACTGACTTGCATTTCAAATTGTTATGATGTTCATTATGTTGTTGTTTTCATTTGATTTTTGAATTCGGTCTATTCTAAACAGCTGTGTGAACAGCTGCACCACTGGCATGTTATACGCTTCAGCTTACCGAACTCTTAAGGAATATCAGCCTCTATACGTTTTTGTTCTATTAATTTTGCATTATGCTCTTAATAACTCATGTTATAAAGATTTTATGACAAGAGTTCAATGTAAGCAATCGAATGCAATAAATACATTAAGGGACTGTGGCGACAACGACGTGCTTAGTGCTGTAAAGTGCACGATTGTACTCGAATACATAAAAATGGTCACCCTAAAAATGAAAAAAGTACTGCAATCATTTTTAAAATATATCTGTACTATTAAAATCCACAATATCATCATTCATTTTACGAATCAATTACTATTATGTTTTCTTGCTGAGCTATTGCTCATATTTTTTGTGCGAATACCAACTATTTGCAGTGTGACCGTATACTGTCTGCTAAAAAGCACAAACATGAGTCATCAATGCGCGTCTCCGTAGATAACACGTTGGGCGTGGTGAAATTTAATTATTTATTCCAACGTTTGCTTTGGGCACACTAGGCGGTTGTACGTCACATCATCGGAAAATTTTCCAGAAATTACGTACAAATTTTACGAAAAAAATTTAATAAAAAACGCTTTTAAATATTTTAAAATTTTTCTTTTAAGTTAAAAGTCGGAAAAAATAGTGTTTGAATTAAAAAAGTGGGATTTTTCGCCGTAAAACATCATTTTTACGCAAGCAAAATGGATGCAAAGTAGAGACGTAAAAATTTTGTGTGTGTACCAACGAAAGAGAGGAGAAAACGGAACGCGAGAAAGTAAAAAGAAGAAATCGTAACTACTTGCTGGTGGTGTGCGTGAGTGCTTGGTAAGAAGCAGATAAAGCATAACATACAAAAACTGTGTTGCGCCTGGCAAAAATGATGGAAAATTTCGAGGACATGGATGTTCGACTAGGACACATTAATTTTAAAGAGATTGGAGATGTACACGAAGTTCAATTACAAACCGAGCGCAACGAACTACAGACTTTTGAGCACACGCAGGCAAATTTCGATTTTGGCGCTGAAATTGTGACAACAAACGCTAAGCCAGCAACAGCAGCAACAACATTAGCAGCGACAGCAACAGCAACGACGCCAGCAACAAGCGAAGCGCAACCAAAAGAAAATAGTGAAATCAAAACAAAAACATTGCCTCAAATGGGAGAACATCAAATTGGCGCCAATCGTAATGCCGAAAATCTAACAAATGAGGAGCAAAATAGCCAGCAACAAACAAACAATTTGGAAAGATCCTTCTCCGAGGCAGATGATGATGATGAAGGAGATGAAGATGAAAATGAAGATTACAAATCAAGGTATAAATAGCTCATCTGAATGATGCTCATATAAAATAACATCATTAACCAATCACAAACTCATGAATAACAAACTAATCCTTCCTAAATTGAACTTTTTTCCAACTTAGGTCTTTGAATTTTTTTTTTTTTTTTTTTTTTTTTTTTTTTTTTTTTTTTTTTTTGTACGAACAAAAATTTAAAATAAAATTTATATTATTCTAATTAAATTACAAATATCGTTTATTTCTTTTATATAAATTGGCAAACAAATGTAAATAAAAACCAAAAATACAAATTTCTATACAATATTCATCTATAATTCTTTAGCTGGGCCAACAGCGATGACGATGATGATGATGACACCTCCAGCTCGGATTGCTCATCAGTGAGCCGTAGCGATTGGAAAATGCGTTGGCTACAGCGCGAATTTTACACTGGTCGCGTACCTCGTCAGGTGATTGCCAGCATAATGCCGCACTTTGCCACTGGATTGGCAGCAGACACAGATGACTCGGTGTTGTGGGACTATCTGGCACATCTATTGAATGAACCGAAGCGTCGCACCAAGCTGAGCAACGTTAATACCTTTGACGATGTCATTGATTTGGTGCACAAGTCGGAGCGAATTATTGTGCTCACTGGAGCCGGTGTCTCCGTTTCGTGCGGCATACCAGATTTTCGCTCTACAAATGGCATATATGCACGACTGGCGCATGATTTTCCCGACTTGCCTGATCCACAGGCCATGTTCGACATTAACTACTTCAAACGCGATCCGCGACCCTTCTATAAATTTGCTCGCGAGATTTATCCCGGCGAATTCAAGCCCTCACCGTGTCATCGCTTCATCAAGATGCTGGAGACAAAGGGCAAGCTGTTGCGTAACTATACCCAGAACATAGACACATTGGAGCGTGTGGCGGGAATTCAGCGGGTGATTGAATGTCATGGCTCATTTTCGACAGCCTCGTGCACTAAATGCAAATACAAGTGCAATGCGGATGCACTACGTGCTGATATATTTGCCCAGCGCATACCCGTGTGTCCGCAATGTCAGCCGAATGTGGAGCACAGCGTAGATGCTTCCGTAGCTGTAACAGAGGAGCAGCTGAAGCAACTTGTGGAGAATGGCATCATGAAGCCGGATATAGTCTTCTTTGGCGAAGGTACGTAGTAGATAGTAGATTGTCTGTAAATTTTAAACTAAAGTCACTAAGAGAAGCCAACTAGCTCGATAACTAATTTTTGAATAAGGATATGGCCAATCGCCAATGCAGCCAATGCCATAGTTTTCAAATATGTATATTATTCAACACTATTTAAAGTGCTGAAAGATGAACAATTATCGTTTTCTTAAATTTATAATCGATTATGTATTTATTATGTAAACAATTGTTATTTTAATTTCTTATAATCATAGGATTACCGGATGAGTACCACACGGTTATGGCCACAGATAAAGACAAATGCGATCTGCTGATTGTGATCGGTTCATCGCTCAAGGTACGCCCCGTCGCACACATTCCCAGCAGCATACCAGCCTCGGTGCCACAAATTCTGATCAATCGCGAGCAGCTGCATCATCTGAAGTTCGATGTGGAACTTCTGGGCGATTCCGATGTTATAATCAATCAAATCTGTCAACGTCTGTCGAGTGCTGGGTCCGGCGATGACGACAATGATTGGAAGCAGCTTTGCTGTGACAATCAAATGTTGCGTGAATCGAGGGAGCTATTGCCACCGACAGAACATCATTATCATCATCACTATCACCATCATCGACTTCGCAGCTCAGAGAGTGAGCAACAGTCGCAACTGGACACGGATACGCAGTCCCTAAAATCAAATGGCTCGGCTGACTATCTGCTCGGGTCGTCAGCAGGCACATGCTCCGATAGCGGGTTCGAGTCTTCCACATTTACAGCGGATCACAGCAAGCGAGATCAGCCGCAGCATCTGATGCTGCAGCAACCGCAACCAGTTGCCATCAGCAGCCACAGCAATGCAGCCGATGCAGACCGAGAAGCCATTGAACGCATCAAGAGCGACATACTCGTCGAATTGAATGAGACGGCATTAAGTTGTGATCGTTTGGCGGCTCCCGTGGCAAATGGTGGCACCACTGCCAGCTACCGTCATCTATCCGTTGACTCGTCAAAGGATAGCGGCATTGAGCAATGCGAAGCATCCAACCCCAGCAATATCGAAGTGTCCGCCGGCTATGCCAGCAATTTGGACCCAAACCTTTCTGCGAATGTGGTTGTGGAAACTAAGACAGCGGCGCCCAGTCTAACACCGACTCCGCCGCAGCCGAGACGACAGACCATAGCCGAACGCCTGCAGCCCGGCACCTTCTATTGCAATAGCAATAGCTGCTCGTATGTATTTCCCGGCGCTCAAGTCTTCTGGAATAGTGACTTTAGCGATGACGATGAGGAGGAGGAGGAGGAGGATGGGACAAGTGTGCGCGAAGCTGATCTCTTTAGCAATGTTGTGGCCAGCGATGAGGAAGCATGCGATCTAAATGCGGTGCCCCTATCACCGCTTCTACCACCGGCACTGGAGGCGCACATTGTCACCGAAATCACTAATGGCAATGCTCTCGACGTCGACGTACTACCAGCTGCTGCCACCAGCACCTCGAGCAGCATCAGTCCCAGCAATAAGCGGCGAAGTGCAACAGCCATGGAGCAATTGCAGTCGCCAACGTCTGACACCAGTCCAGCGATTGAATCTGAAACGCCGCCGCCAATTAAGAAGCGACGACCCAGTGTAGTTACAGCTACAGCAACAGCTGCAGCCACATTAACAACTGTGTAAATGTTTATATACACACATATACATATATATATATATATATATTTAGTTGCCGGCTAAGTTAAGTTTATTATTTATTATTATTTTCACTGCGACTTTTGCAAGTCAATTCAATTTCGACTCAAAAGCCCGACCACTATTCAACGTCTAGAGAAGCTCAACACAAACAGTAATTGAGGCTTTTGTAATATGTCTATTTGTCTTCTTCGAACGTAAGCAGCCGAGAGATCCCGGTTTCATGGCTGACTTACGTATCCCTTTTTGATATATATTTTTTTGGAAACTTAGTTTATATATTTATTCATTACGCGGATATATATCGATCTATATATATGTACATGTAAAATCTTAGTATTTTTATCATGTTAAGTTGTTGCTGAGGCCTTTTAGTTAATCCACTGAAAGCTGGAGGATAAAATGCACGCAAATTCTCTAATTTGCAATTTGTTAGCGCAGGTTGCCTCGATTATATTCAAAATAGGCTAAGCTTAGAAGTAAATAAGATGAAAAACAACGTTTTTTCTAGCATTTAAGAACCGGACAAAAAAAAAAAATTGTATATAGGTAACTTTGTAAATGTAACTTTTCTATTGCATATGATTAAAAATAATCTGTTTCCTTATTTTTAACTCTCGGTTATGGCAGTTTTATATATATAAATGTATTTGCATTCATATTTACACTTCACACACATACACATAAACACATATTGGCTTGCAGTTTAGTGCGAGTTTGAATGAATGTTTAATCAAAAATTTAGCATAATTTTCAGATATATACATATTCATATATATATATATATATACATATATATATATATATATATATATATATATATATATATATATATATATATGTTATAGCCACCAAACGTATGTGTAAATGATTCATTAAGCACTAGTTGTAATATACCAATATATAATGTATTAATATCCAAAAACAAAAAACCATAATAAACCAATTTATTCAAAGTTGTTGAGCAGCTACAAGAGCATCTAATTCATTGGATTGAATATCGGACAATGGGTATATCTTAATATAAAATGGGAGATTCAGATTCTGAATTTGCAGCGGAAAGAGCCTTTTTAGTCATACACTTAAAGAAGTAACAGTCTTATTGGTAGAAGAAACCTCTCTTAATACATGTATTATCTTAAGGAAAAGTTTATGCAGATCTATAACAACTGAAGAAATCTTTTTTGTTCATTAATTTTAAAGAGCATGATTCAATAGATCTGTAAGTAAATTATCGCCACCATCAAGTTGATTCATTTAAACATTTCATGCAATATTTGAGTTTTTGTACTCACACCAATTAAATTCTATGTATCATAGCAGTTTGTTTAATATCATTAAAAGTTTCCATTAATCAGCTATTTTAACAAAAGAACTATGCATATGTAAAAAGTATATTATATTATAGAAGTTTCATACTATAAATATATAATAAATAAATGTTTAATATCAAATTCCATTTCATTTCATTATAAGTTTCTAGTTCCTGTAAGTTAAATATGAAATGTGTCTAATAAATATTGATTATATACATAGGACATCCAATATATACATATGTATATATAAATTTTTAGCTTTGCTTTCCCATATCTAGGCAGTAAATATCCACACCCCAATGCAATAATTACACGAATATCGTTTACACTTTGCAATTTTGAATTCGTTTTTATTAATTACGATTTGTTTTTTAGACATTAGCTGATATCTTAAGCATATCTAGATACATAGTTGTCTAATTTAAAATTACCTTCTGCTCAAGTGTTCGCTTAATTCATTTCATGCAATATGCTGGCTACCACAACGCAAAAAAAAATATATATTATTAATTGGTTTTTTCTGTTTTCTTGGGACTTTTTGCTTACGGACTAGGAGCCACTAGCTCTGCTGTTAACTGGATGCATGTGCTCACGAGATGCTGCCTGATATTTGTGTCTTGCTTTACTTTGATACTATGTGCAGGGTTGGGTACATAGCTGCGTGATGTCGGGTTTATGAGGTTGCAAGGCCAGAACGAAACTCAAGTTCTTCTATTTACATCCTAGTAAACCTAACCGGTATTTGTAAACAATTTAGTATATACCCATATATATAATATTGTATGTTGTATGTGTATGTGTGTCTATGTACATATGTTTTTATTTGTGTTGTACCTTAGCTTTCGATTTTCGATTATAAAAATATGCGTTTATGATAAAAATGAATTTCCCCAATTCACTTTGCTATATAGAAACTCTGACTGATAATAACATGAGCGTACATTAGAGACAACTACGGGGATGCGTATGTCTTTATACTTATACATATTTGAATGTATGTATATATCTATATCTAGAGTAGATATAAAATAACGCGCTCTGAGACTTGAGTTAGTTGTATAAACTGTGTGTGGATATATGAATCCGTTATAGGCAACGTATGTGTTTCGATTTCTAACAAAATACTTCAATTATATTTATATCTATATATAGGATATACAATATAATATTGTATATGTCTATATATAATATACACGTGTAGATGCGTGCGTTTCATCGGTGATAACATTCGTTTCATAAAAACGAAATACTACTACACTTGGCTTTGTTAAACACTGTTTGGGTTTCGTTTGCGGCATTGAGATAATGTCGTGGCTGATGCCGCACTATAAGAACTGTGATTTGTTCGTCTTGTGCGATCTGGACTTGCTGGGATTGAGTTTGCACTTTAGTTGCGCAATGAGGTCAGAGATTTTAAGCGCAGGTCCCACTTTCATGCCCAGCAACGGCATTATATCATCCTTAGTTAGCTGCAGCAATCGCTTGCCATCGATCTTGTTGCGGCTAAACGTGTCGCAGTGTGCGGTACAGTCGTTCACGCGCAGAAACTGTGACACATCATACACGTTCCAGGTGTCCGGCATCAGCTCCAGATGCGCCTCATTCGAATCGACATCGGCCAAACGAGGAATGTACTTGCTGTTCGTAACCGCAGAGTTCTGTTTGACGACAAAGGATATCAAGAATATTAATTTTCCATTGATTGGAGGGCGCTTAGGTTGGAGGCGTGGCTGGGCTTTGAGCTGGGTGAATTCTGGATGAAGCTATGCAAGTACCAAAATAACAGTGCGTAACATAAGTTATATACAAATTGCATTCAACTTTTGCTGAACTTTTGATGATTGTTAATTTATATACATAAATATATATATACATATATATACATGTATACATAGGTGAGCTAGCGGGCGGGCGGGCTTTGGTTGTTTGACTGTCTCTAAAAGCTATACGCACTATTATCCTACAGTACTCACCGCAATGTAACTAGTGGCTTTGCGACCCACAATTGGTGGCGCAGGAGATTTAGTAGTGGAAGATTTCTTTACCATTGTTTTGTTGGCATTGCCATTGCCGCCGCTGGCCGTTGGCGTTACCGTGCTGGCTGGAACGCCGCCAAGTGAAGCAAACTGATCGGAGCTAGTTGTGGTAGACTGTTCGGACATGTGGCTAGTGCTGCAATCGCCATCGGCATCATCCTCAGCCACCCCATCCTCATCCTCATCCTCCTCGACCTGGTTATTCTCATAGAAGGCAGCATTGTGATGCTCCGGCTTCAGTTCCAGCTTAATGCTCAACTTCGGCAAGTGCGGCGTAGTCTTTAAGGCGATCGTGCGCGGCTTAACTGCTGCAAAGATTGTATTTAGAGTCAATTGGTAATAGGCTAGCTTACATTTGGCTTAAATCTGGACCCACCTGTCTGCGTGTTATTGTCGTGCTGCGACTGCTTGTTGGCAGCAGCGCCAGTTGAGCCATTGGCTCCCTTTTTAGTCTTGCGCTTTCTCTGCACTTTGGCTTTGGGTGCTGGCTTCGGCACTTGCTGGTGGGAGACGCGCGGTGGTCCCTCCAGTTTGTGGCCAACGAGCACACACCAGCCCACAGGATAAATATCCGCCGACTCGCAGTCCAACCACTGATCATACTCGTCCGTCCAGCCATCAAAGTGAACCTTGAGTAGCCGACCCACAACACGCGCCACTGTGGCCACACACACCAGACGCGGATCCATCAGATCCGCACATTCCAGACTCATGCCGGCTTCAAAGCCATGATCGGGCACAATGCGATGGAACAGATGCTGGCCGGCCGCAACGGCGCCAGTGTCGCGCAGGTAACCCTCCCAGGTGAAGGTCCGCGAATCGTAGCCATTCGGCGGCGTCACAGCTATGTTATTTGAGTCACAAAAGCCCGCCGGGAAAATGCAAGGCGACTTCTCATGGTAGCAAAACCTGCAAATGCATATCAAATTGTTTGTTTTACATAACTATTGACTTCCACCCAAAAACTGGCTCACCAATCAGACCCTGAGGCGTCCGGTTGATATGAATCGATGCGTATCATCATATATCCGAATTTGAGTACAGCCATCACAGTGGCGGGACAAATCGAGGAGAGATTGAGCGGATCGACAGCCTCCAGCTTCATGCCTTCAATAAAGCCATTTGTTTTGCCATCCAGAAAGTATTCGTCAAAGGTGAAATTCATTTTGAATAGCTCAATGGTGGCATCATCCTCGTGCACTTCAATCATGGCTTCACGACCCGCTGAAAAATCTCATATATCAGATTTGATACCGCATTGAACTGTTAATGTGCTTACCCAGCATACGCTCCAAATAGTCCTGCGGCGCGGCCAAATTGTGGCCAACTGTTGTGGCCCAGCCAACTGGATGGATAATGGGCGAGTCTTCATGGCACCAAAAGCCATCGTCCGAATCGAAGTAGCGCAGAAACAGACGCTTACCCACAATCTTGGTCACCGTGGCCAAGCGCACCTGTGATATGCGATCCTTGTCTACGCACTCCAGATTCAGGCCGAGTCGGAAACGCGACTGCAAACTGTCGTTGACCTTGTTATAGAAATTGGAGGGCAATGTGCGTGCGCCGGACAGACGCTCTACGAGAAAGTCCTTCCAATCCTTGTACTTGTGCTCGATGGTGCGTGGTGGTATCAATGGCTTGCCACGCGTTGCACACCATCCCACCGAATGGACTTCGGCATTGCAGAGATTCACCCAAAAGTCGTGCGAGTTGACGTCGAAGCCCTCGTAGCTCATCAACGCCTTATAGCCCTTAATCTCCAGTATGGTGGCCACCCAAAACGACGTGGGCGTCTGTCCCGGCTGAATGACCTCAATGTTATCGCAATCGGTGTTCTCCACCTCCACCTTCATGCCCACGCCCAGATTATCCCACACCTCGTAGCCGGGCGCGTGTGGAAAGCAGGTAACGGGCGCCGCATAGAAGTTCGGTTTGCCCAGCCGCGGCAGCCAGTCGTACGAGTGCAACGGATCGTACATGCGCCGTCGTATGCTGATGATCTTCTCCATTTGGGGGCATGGTGCCGGAAGACGTTCGTATTTGGGTATTTGAGGCAGATCGTCCTGCGGAAAGGCATCTCGAAAAAGACGTAGTGCTTTGGGCGTTGGCGCAGCATTTACAAAAGAATTGCTGGCGGCGGCGTTCAGCTCACTGCCGCTGGCTTCGGCCGGCGGCGCAGCAGCATCGCCAACGGCAGCTCCATTCAGTGCTGCAATTGTCTCCTCCGTGGACATTTGCACATTATTGGCAGCTGCATCCCCGCCCAGCGACATGGGCTCCCCGAATCCATTCAGCTGCGTTATCTTCGACTGATCCGTGATACGAAAACGATAGTTGGCGTTTTTGATATGTGCCGCTTGCAGCGTTAGCTCAATGTCCGACTGCTGCTGCTGTTGCTGCTGATGATGTTGATCCTGCGCATCCAATGGCGATGCTACATTTGTTTCCAATGTGCCCGATGGCTCGGGCATCTCCAGCGCAGTAGCTGGCGAACTGTTGGCATCCATCTTGCTATTGAGCACCAGCGAATAGAGCTCGCCGCGAGCACAGGCCATGCTGCAGAAACGTCGCGACTTTGTGTAGAACGTGTGCTTCACACCAATGGCACCGCAACGTTCACAGACAGCTGCGAAGCAGAGCAGTATCATTTTGAAGGATTAATTACAGAGTCGATAAAGTTTCGCGAATATCTAACTAATTATCAGCTACAGGTCTGATTCAAGAATTGCCACTGACCGTCTATATACATATATACAAATCTCTGCGCTATTGATATTGCTTGAGAAATTGTTTTACGATTGATTATTACTATTATTTTTTATTTGGACTAAAAGACAATTTATTTAGTATTCATTCTATTAAAGAACTTAATTATTTCGAAAATGACATTATATTAGCAAATGCTTATAATACCTAGCTCTATGTAAAAATGGTTGAATTAATATTTATAACTATATATGCCTAAGCTAATATAAATATACAATGAAACCTATGTGAAAGGTGCATATCAGATCAATGCTGCAATTTGGCTGGGAGCCATCATTTAGTTCCAGAAATTCTTGTGTTTCAACTAATTATATAATATGTAATAAATCAAATAATTAATTGCTGTGAGCGCGATTAAAATCTAAATTTAAATTCATTAATAAATTTCATAAAAATAAGCATTTGTAAATAAAATGATAAATCAGATATAAACTCTAATTAAATGGAAAAAAAAAAACATGTAAAATGATGGTAAGTGAAAACATACCCATGCCGTCTTTCTGTATTGGTATGACCGAGGGATCAATGTTGCCCTTGTAGGCAATCGGTGTCTTGAGCACGAGTCCAGGCCGATTTACTGGCTCAATTTTGCGCGTCTTGCGCTGGGCACGCATCGAGGAGCTGGACCCAGACCCAGACCCGCTGTTACCAGCCTTACAGCTGCCGGAGGCAATACTGTACGGACGCATTGCTTTTGGCGTGGGTGTGGCTGTTGCCTCCTCGCCGGCAATTAGGATGTTTGCAAAGCCATTGCCACTACCAGATGCTGCTGACATGCCGGCCAGGGATGTGCCGGCTTGATTTATCATCGCATGCGTGGTGCCCAGCAGCTTGTGATGCAGCAGGCCATCGGCAAGCGGCACAAGCATATCATGATTCGGCATGTTGGTCATGCACGACGACGATGACTGTGAGATATCCTTATCCGACGAGGTCATAAAATCTGTGCCATCATACGAATTGTTATCCTCGTTCATCATTACAAAATCATCAATGTTTATGATCTCCTGCTTGGGCTCTAGATCGGACATGCCGCCACTGGCAGCGCCATCATCATAGCCATCCTCCAATTGGCCATAGACCTGCTGCTCATCATCAACGGCCGCCGAACCGACGCCCATCAGTGCCACACCGGCATTGTTGCCATCATCGCCATCCATGACTTCGGCATAGTTTTGAAAGACGGTCGCTGCAGCAGATTGCTGCAGCAATTGTTGTTGCAGTCCACCCATATGCGCAAAGCCGTAAAGATTATTTGTATTTGTGGCAATTAGCGTTCCCGGCTGTACGCCCAATGCGGCAGCGGCTGCTGCTGCCTGTCCCGTAAAGTCCCCCCCAACAATGCTCATCATTGGACTCATATCCTTTTTGTGGTATGGGTGAAGAGTTGGAGGTGTTTATCATGTTGTTGTTGTTGTTTGTGTTTGGGTTTGTGTTGAGTTGGTTTTATTTTATTGATAGGCAGTTGAATACAGTTGACAGTTGAATGGATACGGATACAACGTAACCAATACATAAATCATAGAAAAGAAAGTAGAAGGAAATAAGTAAACGAATTCCAATTTTCAACTAAAGCATAAACAGATGATATTGCATATACATATATGATGGGTGTTTCTGTGATACCTGACTTAAGCTAAGTCTCATACCTTTCCACCTGTTGATGTCAATAATGATTTCAATAGGAATTTCAATATTTAACATAACTAGCTAAAAATCGTGTATGTGCTTTAATCCACTAGGATTCAAGCTGATTATTTCCGGAAATTCGATATAAACCTAAGCTTCAAAATCCAAATTCACATAGTCTGTTACAATTAATTAGGGATTATATATAATAATAATAATATTATGGCTTCAAGACTTGATTTACATAGCATTAAAAATTAATAGATCATAAGGCTAAATATTTTATTTTATTTCAGTTAAAATATTTTCAAAAACAAGGGAACAATGGTCCCATTAGGACTTACCAAAGTGGGCTGATGTGTCATATCCTCCATAACGGATAGGCCAACAGTTGAATGACCCAATAGAGTTGCAGCATCCTCCAATGTAATGCGCTCTGAGTTGTATTGGCTGCTCATCCACATCATCCGCAGCTCAGCCGGATTCATTGTTTATATTTTTGCTTCTTGATAGTTGTTGAATTTGTTGTTGTGACTTTAGTATATTAGTTGTTTACTATTCAGACAAATTGTAGCGTCTTTTGTTGTGGCATTTGTGAAGCGGCGATTTTGGCTGCAATGGGAAATACACACACAAACACATATAAACAGAGTCCTGCACTTGCTGACCATATGGACCGTCATCGGCGCCTGTTTTTTCGTATTTCTCTTCTTTTTCTGTTTTCTTTTTTTTTAGTTCCGCTTCTGTTTGTTTCCCCTCTTTACGCTTTCCACGAAATCGTAATTTAAATGCAGCTGCTAGCAAAACGCTCTAACGATTTTCGATTGGAATAAAATCATCAACAAAATCACTTGTGGACAATTGCAAATGAGTTCGGTTTACAAAAACCGAAATATTTTAGGTAGTTTTGGTCATTTTTATGCTTTACACTCGCTCGAAAAGTCAATGAAGCGCACCGTGCGACCAGACGACGAACGAACGAACACAAAAGAAAACTAACAAATCGTCCTCACGCATCAGAAAACTTACATTTTTAGCACACCCAATATGCAGTTTATTTATGTGAATCTGTATGATCACATTTGTTGCTATTTACTTAAACGCGTTTAATAAATTTGTTGCAATAAACCAATTTTTGGCATTCTTTTACGCGCAAATTTAATGCTAGTTTTGCGATGATTGGTGATGCGCAAACGCAACTTAGCCGATAGTTAGTGATATTTAATTGTTGATTTGTGAATCGCGTGGATTAAGCAGTGCTGTAAAACTTGTACATTTTTTTAATAGCTGAAGGCGTCGATAAATAAAAGGAATAAGAAGAATAGCATAAAAGTATGTTGTTGGTGTACCAAAGTTAAGTATTCTCCACAAATTATTAAACTACTGAAATAAAAGCAGCTGTGTGGATAAGCACACATTATCTTAGTGGTACTTCTAAATATAAGTTTATCGATATACTATACTTGTATAATTCGAAATTATCAAACACTAGTATAGAGAAAACAATGAAAACGCAAATAAATAAATAGCCAAACAATAACAGGCGCAATATATAGATAGATATATATAACATCAATGTAAACATAAGAAAATGCCCGAAAATGCATTGCCTGAAACGATTCGTGCCACTTTGGGTGGGTGCACATTTGGTCAACGCAGAGAGGATATTTTTCGACGATTACAGCAAACTGCGCAACAAACAAGTGAAACTTACAGTGGAAAACGCGAGCTAGCCACGGAAAAGGATGATGTTGTACAGGAATTGTGTGAGGCATTGGAGGAAACACTTTCGTATGGCTTACGGCAAACGTTAAATGTTACACTGACGGCCGCAAGCATCTTTCAAAATATGCATGAGATCGTAACAGGTGGCAGTGGCAGCAGCACCAGCAACAACAATGAAACGACTTTCTGGGACTTCTGTGAAACGCAGTTGACACCACACGAAAAACAGCGTTACGAGAGACTCAAGCAGATCTGGACGAAACATGGACGTGGCCGCGCTTTCATACGCGCTACACTCAACGAAAAGCGTCTAATGAGTCATGTTCTTACTTGGCTCAATGACGAGGCGCAACTGCAGCGTTTCTATACGCCCTGGTCGCTGTTGCTTAATGAGGAGGTAGCCAAAAAATTGCCCGAGATACTAGACAGTCTCAATGATGTGCTCTTTGCTCTTAACGTTGAAAATCCCGAACTTAATGCACCCAAACGTTGTTCCGTGCCTGTTGGCATTGTCAAGGAGGAGCCAATCATATATGCACCACAGCCCGTACCTGTGGCGGCACGCAAGAAGGGACGTTTAGCAAATGCTGTGAAGCGGCCGATTGTATGTGCCAGCTCAACAGAGGACCTACTGGGGGCATTTAGTCCTCGAGAAATGCTTGAAGTTCAGCAAATTACGGCGAGAGATGCAGTTGAGCAGGAATTAAAGCAGGCAATGCCAATAGAACCCATTTGTAAAGCGCCATGTGATCCAATAGAACCGGAATTGGAATTTCTGAAAACTCCACTACCCGATGTACCGTCAATTGGCCAAGATGAGGAGCTTGTACAAGAATCTCAGGAACTGTTTGAAGATCACAGTGATACTTCCTCGCAGTGGAGCAAATCCTCGTCGTCAGGCAATGGCGCTAACAGTCAGCAGACCATGCAACTGGCGGAGCAGGTAACGCAACTAACCGAACGCTGTGCACTACTGGAAACACGGGTGGCTGAGTTGAAGTTAGAAAATCGACAACTGATACGTCGTCTCACCAAACAGTTCAACGAAACAGGCATCGATCCCTCATCGTCGTTCTGCTCCAACTTTCTGATTACCATTCCACATGTAAAACTTGTTAATACACCACGCTCGGGGTCGCATTATGTTTACGAGATGCATATTACAATGCGCCAGCGGCTAGAGCATTGGACACTGTTTCGTCGTTATAGTGAATTCAACAAGCTACATAAATCGTTGCTACGCACGCATCCCAACATAATCAGCTCCATCGAGTTTCCGCCCAAAAAACATTTTGGCAACATGAATCTTGTCTTTGTTGAGGAACGTCGACAACAGTTACAAATCTACATGCTGAATGTTATTGAGGCACTTCCACAGGTGGAGGCGTGCAAGTCGAAGTCGGAATTACAAAAAGTGTTCCCATTCTTTCGCGAGCGATAGCATCAGTATCCTGGCAACAAAGCCAAATACAACTTTGGACCAACAACAACTTAAAAACAATAGTATTTTCTCTCGTTAAGTTAATTCTGTTATATTTATTGCAATGTTTATTTACATGTATAAAATTGGAGTTGAGTGTCTGAACGGTTACAAAATGATATTAAATAAAATTTTAAAAATTATTTAAGAAACCATAAAGTTGTTAATCCTAATATTTTTTTCAATTCCACTAAATTTATTTTATTTACAAACGCATTTAACAGCAAATTATTTTATTTATCGACTGCGGATGCCCCGCTTTATTGTTAGAATTTCCAAGACAGTAAAGTACTCGTATATCCGATGACATATCGATATATTTTTAACTATTTATATTTTCAATCGATAGCGTTTAAATAGGGTGATTACCATTTGCTGGGCCGCTTGGCACCAATAGGAACAGCTGTATTTGTTATTATCTGTTGTCGTAATATTGCGTGTACATTTGTGCCCAGCTTTTCATCACCTTAGGAGAGAATGATTCTCTGAGTGTTGATCTTTCGCTTTTCGTGCGTTCGAAGTCTGCGCATTCAAACCCATATATTAAGCTGGTGTCATACAAGTCTGTTCAATTGATTTGCCTGCAGTTCTAATCTAATTAGTGCAAGTGCAACATGTCTACGACAGCAATAGCGATCATCGGCTCCATATCTGTGGGTGCGTACCTCATGACGGTACGCATGATACCCCGTCTCCGTGAAATGTTCATAAAAGCGAATTTGTGCGGCCGAGATCTGTGCAAAAAGGACAAGCCACAGGTGTAAGTAATGCTGATAGTCCTGTTCATATACTCTTAATTAATAGTACTGTATGATTTTTGCTCAGTCCCGAGTCCTATGGCGTGATTATTGGATGCGTTTTCTTGATCTCAATGTTTCTCTTTATACCCATACCATTTACATTTGATAAAGATGCCGCCACGGATGCAGTTACTGGCGGTAAGCCGGTCACGTTTCCCCACGATAAGGTGATTTACGATGAGTCAATTCAACGAAGACAAACATATTACTTTATGGTTATCTTCCGAAACAGTTTGTGGAACTAATTGCCGCTTTGTTATCAATATGCTGTATGATATTTCTTGGCTTTGCCGACGATGTACTCGACCTACGCTGGCGGCACAAACTTCTGCTGCCCACTATAGCGACATTGCCTCTGTTAATGGTCTATTATGTCAACTATAATTCCACGACGGTCATGATGCCCAACTTTGCACGCGGACTTTTTGGTACATCAGTTAATATTGGTAAGGATTTGGTTACCTACATATGTATGCATATATGTTCTTCATTGTATATTACAGGCATATTTTATTACATATTCATGGGCAGTCTGGCTGTATTCTGTACAAATGCTATTAATATACTCGCTGGCATCAATGGCCTGGAGGTGGGTCAATCAATTATCATTGCCGGCTCAGTATTGGTATTCAATCTAATGGAACTTAGTCTGGGTCATCAGGTGGAATCACATCAATTTTCTCTCTACTTTATGATACCTTTTTTTGCTACATCTTTAGCTCTATGGAAATTCAATAGGTAAGTGAGCAATGTAATCAAAAAGATTTTTCTAAATAATTTAGTATACATTAGAAAAGCACTTTAAATATTTATTCAATCAAATTTGATTTATTTCATAAATTAGCTGAAATTAAATTTGCTTATAACATTTATCAATATATATATGTATATTTAAAAACAAACGAAATGATCCATATTATGAATCCGCATACTTAAATTACATACTTTTAACTTAATTCACAACAGCAAATTCCATGAAATATGAGAATCGTTTTTAAATTCATTTCTAGTTTAGTTCCTTATCACAGATCTGTCTGTCTGTCGGCGCTGTCTGCCTGCTGAGATACTAAATTTTGAATCATTTTTATGAAAAATCAGACGATGTACATATTGTATATTAATATTTATAATGATGGCGATATGTTTGATATGAAGAAACAAAATCATATAAGTTCGATTGATGTTTTGGAAAGCAGGCACATATATCTTTATATATATATATATATATATATATATATATATATATATATAGCCGAATAGGATAATGGAGGTTTCTTAGTCTTAGTCTTCGTCCTCCTGCACATCGTCCAGTGTATTCGTATCATACAAATTGACCAGAAATTGTCCAAATTGACTGCTATAAAGCAGCGCCGTCGGTGGCGCATAATATTTCTCACTTTGTTGCCGCAAACGCTGCAACGTTGTGTGGCCATCCAGCAGGATGCCAGCTCCAATCAGCTGCTGTATGTAGTCGGCATCGATGCGGGAGCTTCTCGTTTCGTTGGGCATTCGTATATGTGGGCTATTCCCAGTTTCTTTGGCTGTCAGCATTTGAACAATCTGTTCAGGCGGCATGCAAAGCTCACAGCTCCAGCCGCCAAAATGATTGAGGTCGCCCAGCGTATAGGTCGCCTGTCGCTCCAGCCTTTGCGGATCCAATTGGGCGTTGTGCAGATGCACTAGGGAACTGATGACACCATCCAAGCGTGCCAGCTGCGGATGCTGCCAGTAGAACCCGTAGACGTTGTGCTTCACCCTAAAGCGCAAGGGCAGCACATCAGTTGCAAAGTATTTGAGATATTTCAAGGCTGCCGGCGCATAAACAGTTCCCCCATTGCCATACAACAGCAAATCCGTGGGCTGCATTTGCACCCCGCATCGGGCCCATAGCTGGTGACGAAAGTAGCTGTAGGTCGCTGCTCCGCTGCAGTTTCCAGGGTTCTGTCCCCCTTCACACTGATAAAGCAGGTAGCTGGGAATAGGTATCGCGTCCAATTGGCGCTCGAGCGTGCGCCGTTTCAGTCTATCCTTGCTGTCCCTGACATAATAATAAATGAGAAATATATCCACAACCTTGATAAGTGTGCGCAGCTGCAGTTCCAGCAGCTCCATATTTATATGCTCCCAGGCACCTAAGTTAAGTATATAGTAAAGGCGTTTCAATGACGTACTGCTCGCCTCATGCAGCTTCAATGGCGCCTCGTTGCCGCCTCGCTTGCTGGCCCGACTGTGCGTCATCAGGGCTCGCCATATAATCTCCGGCTGTCCGCAGTCACGTCCATGCCAGCCGCTGGCACACAGGCACTGTGGCTGTGCCAGCAAATAGTCTACGCTGTTACGTCCTTGGCGGGATTCGTTTAGCGTGCCCTCACTGTAGCACCATAGAGTGGGAGCCAAGTCCATGTCCATGTAAGCCGGCATAGCATAATCTGCAGAGCGATTCATTCGATCGATTTTCATTTGAAAGAAATCCTGTTGATATCGATTTATGTTCTCGCTCCGCTGACAATGGGATGAGGCAAGAGACTTCTTGGCTTGCCTGGCCTGCTGTACGAAATGCACACGCCCCACATCTAGCTCCAATCTGTTTTTGTTACTAGTGGATTGTAGTTGGAGCTGATTGTGATTGCTCTGTAACAGCCAAATGCAGGCAATAAAGCACACCTGCACCAGCACCACAGACCACAATACAAGCCTTTTGGTATTCGCCAGACGGCCGCCGGCTGTTAAATTCTGAGCCGCGCTCCTGGCCATTGTGTGTGATTAAAACTACACACTGTACATGGTTTTTAAGTTTTTCCTTTTGCAGGCGATTTTTGCGTTTTTTATTAATTTTTCCTTAATTTTTTCTCGGCTAACACACCCACTTTTTACACATTGCTGCCCACCCGCACAGCTGTCGCTGGCCTTGTTCTTTTTTTTCAGCAGCACTGTCTGCGTCTCTCAGCTGTTCAATATTGAGCACAAATAGAATGGAATTGTTTCAGATTTCCTTTATAAGCGGCAAACAAAGAAATATAATCATACCTTAATTTTAAGCACTATATAGATTTTTTATTTCAGTTCATAGGCTGGTAATTTCTCACAATTATAATTTGTAATATTGTGACGTCACTCTATTACTCGTTATATGCATACATGCTCGCCTTGGCGATAGGTACAACCTTCGCTTACTATATACACTGTTGCTCATATAAATAATTCTCCTAATTATTTGGCTTAATAAAATTGTGCTCTTTATAATCGTAATAATTTTTTGCACATAAATTTATGTTTAGGATAAAGCGAAACAAGGGCTAGATTATTTTTGTTTTTATTTGTACAGATATACCGCTTGTTGCTTTAATATACATGCATTCTCATGTGCCCAGTGTGACCTTACTTTATAACTTATCTTATCGTTGTATTTGAAATGATTTCCTGTTATTTACTTGCAGATATCCAGCACAGGTTTTTGTTGGCGATACTTATTGTTACTTTGCCGGCATGTCCTTCGCTGTTGTTGGCATTTTGGGTCATTTTAGCAAAACGCTTTTGCTCTTCTTTCTGCCGCAGATACTCAATTTTTTGTACTCAACCCCGCAGCTGTTTCACTTTGTGCCCTGCCCGCGGCATCGACTGCCCAAATATGATGCCAAAACCGATTTGTTGCACATCAGCACAACGGAATTTCGATTGAACGAACTGGGTAGCCTGGGTCGATTGATGGCTAAAGTTCTTCGCACTTTCCATCTGATTAGCTGGCAGGAGCAGCCCGATGGACGTGTGATCACCAACAATTTCACGCTTATCAACTTTGTGTTGTTTATCTTTGGACCGGTGCATGAACGGATTGCCACTCAAATGTTGATGTCCTTCCAGTTGTTGTGCACCTTATTGGCCTTCTTCATACGCTATCCGCTGGCCAACTATTTCTACACGCTGGAAACATAGCAAGCGTTCGCCTAGCATACATGTCTAGATATATAAATTTAACATAGTTTATGTAAATATAGAACACAGTTCCCAAAACTAACTTAAGTACGATATATTTATTACATACAAGGCGAAGTAATAAATAAAATAAAATTATATTATGAGCGTTTCAGAGGGGTCTGATGAAACCGAACTCTCCTTTCCCGAAGAGGAAGATGAGGGACCAAATATTGGAGTAGGTCAACTGGGCTTTTTCGTCTCTCCAGCTCACTGTTTCCATCTGTTCTATCCTCATTCATCTATAGAAATACATAGGTGGACGCAATGCAGCTGGACAGCGTCATGGACGTGGCTGGGCTATTTTACCCAATGGCGATCAGTACGATGGCAATTATCGCAAGGGACGACGTCATGGCATCGGTCTATATGTCTTTAAGAATGGTGCTCGATACTATGGCCAGTATCGTTGTGGCGTTCGCTGTGGCCGCGGCATATTCATTTATCCAGATGGCTCCGTCTACGAGGGCAATTGGCGCAGGAATCTGAAGCATGGCAAGGGTCGTTATAATTATGCTATTGGAGACACTTACTCGGGCGATTGGTATAAAGGCTATCGCCATGGTGTTGGTATCTATAGCTTTAAGACCGAAAAGGACAACTGCTGCATGACGGTACGCCTTAAGTCCACTTGGAACAGCAATGTCCGCATGGGACCCTTTGAGCTGTATATTGGCAATGATGATAAGTGCACTATTCTACACGGTCTCTGGGACAATCTCTATCCCAATGGACCGGCTGTATTCAGCTTTGATAATCGTTACATGTTGCTTGGCTATTTCTTGCCGGGCGATTATAAATTCAAAGTTATTCGCTCATCTGGGGATGTAGAGGAGGACGAATACAACCAGGAGGACGAAATTGGAAATGAAGAGGACCAGCCCGAGGAAATCAAGCCTACATTGTGGTTCGCCCAGGAGATCGCTGTCTACGACTATTCTCTACTGCCTCAAGAGCCGGTGCCATTGCCCATCTCTGACTCTGAGCTTTCGGTGTGCTCGATCACCTCAGAGGTGAGCACATTAAGCCAAGAGAAGTTCAGCTTTTATGGCGAGGGCGAGGAAGCCGAAGACGAAGGCGAGGAGTTCGAAATGGAGTGCTTCCCGTGCGAGTGTGACTATGATCTCAGTGAAGTGGAAACTGAATCCGAGCCATGCAAGATCGATGCCAATCCCTGTGCCATCGAAGTACTCAAACAGCCCGAATGTCCCGAACCCTAGATTGAAACTATTCCCATATTTTTGTTCGTTCAGATTTAAAATATACTGAGTATCCGTGTAAACTATTTGAATGGATATAAACTCCATCATCAAATATATACCAACGTTTGGCATTACAGATACCATAGCAATAGAAATATATTTTAATAGAAATATATTTGTGTATAATTTTGTATGGTTGCTTTATTTACCATTTCACGAATTCAATAAAATTTGTTTTTCATCTTGTTTAAAAATACGTCTGCATATATTTAAGTAGATTTAATGTGCTCTCTATAAATAAATCGCTTCATATGTTATTGATGAAATCACAAATGGGGGCTTTCCAAGTATTATTGACATTATTGATGATACCTTCGACACGAGACACATTATATATATATAATTTTTTTTCTTCTAATTTTTACTATTATTTAAATCGTATGACTTGTGTTTTTTTTTTTTGTTTTTTTTTTTTTTTTAAGTGGTTTTACTCCATTTCTTTTCAGCATTTGAATTCTTTAAGTTGCACTAATTAATTCTACACGCAATTATTGTTTGATGCCTTCTTTAAACACAATTGAAACATTAATAATAATAACACTTCAGTTAAATGTGTTTTCAGTGGCCAATCATTTTGTTTTCGCTTTTTAAATAATATATTTTAAAATTAATAAAATCTCTAAGTGGTAGCAGGGGTAGCATTTGCCGTCTCATAGGATGATGGACAGCAACTGTCTGGGCTGCTGTTGGATTCACATTGTTCCGTCGAGTCTGCCACCTTGCAATCCTTTCTTTGTTCAGTGTTCATCGGATAACGATTTGGAGATAGCGCGCCTTCGTCACAGTCCTCCTCAACGATGTTGAGCTGCTCCTTGGGCAGATGCAACATCGTCAATGTCGTCTCATCGACTGGATTTAGATGAACCATCTGATGTGGCTCTCCGTCTGTGGTGAGTAGCTCGTGCAGTGTACTACCGTCTCGCTGTTTGGACACCTTATAAATAGCAGGACACGATTTGGAATTCTTAACATCACTCGCATCCTTCAGTTCACCCATCTCCACATTACTAATGCTATTCTCCTCCATAAGCTGCGCATTCTGATTGTTATCCTCAACACTGCAAGCAGCTAAAGCCAGCGCCATGGCAGCTGCCTGACTGCTGCTCGAGCCCTCTGGATAAACATTTAATTGCGATTTGCTAAAGAGCAACAGATGCGGATCCATTTTGAAGTCGTGCAATTCAAGCTTCTTCTGATCCAGATTCTCATCAATATAGTTGATGTGTATTGGCGAGGTTTGCAAATTTAGCGCGGTGCTCTGGAACAGTTCGTCATCTGGCGGCGTATAGTAGACAGAAGCCTTACTAGCCGAATTGTTAGCGGCCTTCAGCGATTTGATTTTCTGTATGTGGAGCTCCTTCTCCATTTGGCTCTTGAAGTAACAGTCTATGTCTGCAATTAAATAAATATGAATTATATGTTTCTTATCATAAATATAAATATGTATAATATTTACCCTCGACAATGTCTTCCTCACAGCGTCCGCGACAGTTCTCAAAATAAAAGCTAGGCAAGTTTTCCAATACCTTGTTCAATGACTGCTGCTGGTACTTGTAGCCCTCACGTAGTCGCAATACCTGATGGGCACTGAACTTACGTATCTTATTGCGCTGGAAGACATAGTTCTCGCGCACCCAACTCAATTGGCCAGTAGAATAGTCGCGCACCTTCTTCACCTGATCGTAATATTGATCTTTTAGCGCTGTCAAATGATTGGAACCCATGTCTCTGAACTCCTTGACATGCTTGGCCTGTGTTGTATAGCTGCTCTGTATCCATTCCACTTGTAGTGCGCAATTCTCCCGTATGCGATGCACTTGCTGTGCATAATTCTCACGCAAACGCTCCAATTGCTGGCTCTTGTAGTTTTCGATGCTATCCAGCATGGCATAAATTTGCCGTGATCTTGGTGACCTTTTATTACGATTCGCACAGCAGGTCAAACGCTCACAGAGCCCACAGCGCTGTAGGCAGCTGCGCAAGCCTTGTACCAAAAGGGTTAGCAACAGAAATGCCGTGGCAAGTAAAGTACCCGCCAGAAGGCTTTCGATTTTGACGCGATAAAATACAATCGGATCGATGTAGAGCCTGTGAAATGATATATGAATACAATTGAGCAATCTGATACGATGCGGTATATAGATTTATACTACCTAATGCCAGCCGATGAATTCCCCATCACATTAAAGGCGTAGCAGGTGTATAGGCCACTATCACCACGCGATATATTGTGCACGAGCAGCGAGCCGTTCTCAATGAGCACCACGCGCTGACCCACAATCGTTTTCTGTCGGCTGATGTTTATGTGCAGCGATTTGGTGTTGCTGTCATCCGTCAGGGCAAACAGTTCAAACTTACTAGGCTGATGGTCTTTGTCGCTGTTGATGATGGTGGGTCGTTTGTCGGGATCGGCATGATGCCGTAGAATCTTGTGGCGTGGTGTCACCTGCAAACAGCAAACGAATTTTGGTGATTAACAAATGTTCACTATTATCATTATTCAAGTACGCGTTACCCAAATAATATCTGGTGTTGGACTGCCATAAACCATGCACTCTAGCTTGGCTGTGGCATGCAGCCTGTACATCTTGGGCTCTGAAGATTGCACCACAACTGGTATGGTACAATTGAGATTGCTTAACACGCGCAGCATGTCGCCGGGATAACCGTATTGACATTTGAGTGCATCGATCTGGTTATCAATATGCTCATAAGAGTCCAGGCTGCGAGTGGCATTTTGTGTTGCCCGTCGCAGAGAGGTCGTCGCATTTGTTAACCAGCTGGACAGCCAGTACATGCTGCAGTCACATTGATATTCATTGCCCAAGATGTTCAAATAGTGCAAATGGCTTAACTCCTTGAGGGCCTCGGGCAGTGAGCCCAACCGATTGCCACGTACGCTCAGCCGCTGCAGACGCGACAGGCTGGCAATCTGTGGGGGCAACTTGGTTAGACTATTATCGGCTAGCAGCAGCTCGCGCAGATTGCGCACGTTGCCAAACAATGTGGCTGGCAGCTGAGTGAGCTGCAGATTCTGTTGCATCGATAGGTAGCGCAGGCGTTGCAGTATTTGCCCATCTACATAGTCCTCGTCTCGCGAAATCCAATTGGGCAGCTCCTCGAGCGGCGTCTCATCGATGCGCAGCAACACCAATTTGCGCTGCGCCTGAAAAAGTCCGTCAGGCAATTGTTTGAACTGATTCCGGCTCAAGTCCAGTTGCTGCAATGAGCCAAGTGGCTGGAATATGATGGAGGACAGTACTGTTAGTTCATTGCCAGATATATTAAGAGTCACCAGATGTTCCAGGGACTCGAAAGCCTTGCGATCGATGCTTCCCAGCTCATTCTGTGACAGATCCAGATGGCGCAGCTGACGCAGATTATATAGGCTGTGCTTGCCTATGGCCTTCAATTGGTTTCTCTGCAGCAGGAGCGCACGCAACTGATTATTGAGTGCAAAGAAGTTGTCCGGAAATGAGAGCAAACGATTGTCGCTGAGATCCAAGTGCCGCAGTTCACGCGCCGTCTGGAAGAGCTGGAAGGGCAAAACGGTCAACTGGTTGCCTGAGAGATGCAACGACTCCAGCTGCAGTGCACCCTCGAATGTGTTGCGTGGCAGCTCGAACAGTCGATTATAGCTAAGATTCAGCAGTCGGAGCTCGCTTAGGTGCTGCACGAACTGCACGGGTAAAGCGTGCAGTCCATTGCGATCCAAGTGCAGCTCCAACAGATGATTCATATGCTGCAGTTCACTCAGACTGCAATTGTCGGCCAAGCGATTCCCACTCAGCTTAAGTACTTGAAGACGTCGCATCGCCTGCGGCTGCGCCCAATGAATGCAGCTCAGCAAATTCTCACTAAAGTCCAGTGATTCAACCGATTCGAAGCGTTGCACATACTGCGCAACCAGCCGTTGCAGTGTTTCATCGTGTAATGAGCTAAACGTCCATTTAAATTTCTGTATACTCTCATATTGTTGCAATTTCAGCGGCACTGCGTCAGCGTGGCCCGGTACATGCATCAGCGATATCTGTTCATAGTTCATCTGGCTATTGAGCTGCAGCTGGGCATTGATTTCAGCTACGCTGACATTTTGACAGCGCAGCTTTACGATGCTGTTGGCGGGATCACCCTCTTCAGAACTCTCCTGCTCTGCGTCCTCCTGTTGAACATATAATGTCTGGGCACTATTATCCAATAGCCAGGCATCATCGAGGCCATAGCCATCGTCCATATCCAAGTCCACAGCATGACCGACAAATGGTAAATGGAACTTGTAGCCCAGCAGCGAGAACTCATGCTCCTGCCACGTTCGTATCGGCACCAACTGCTCCACTCCCTTTACTGCTCTTCCCGGCGACTGCAGTGTTGTGTTCCTTGAACTGTAGACGGTGCTGCAACCAGGCCTATGGTTTGACCTATCGACTGTGACAGCGGCCACGGTGACCGCATTGTAAGCAATCAACGCAGCCAATATCAAGGATTTGTTGGATATTGTTTCCATTTTTCCGTGTACAATCTCAAAAACTTATATGGCATTATATGTGTATCATCGTTCGATCGCATAGTACATCTGTGAATACAAAAATCAGGTAGCTTTATTTGAGCGCTATTTATAGCTACATTTAAAATTAGTTTACTTAACAAACCATGTAATTACCGTGAAGTCGACTGGAATGAGTTACAACTTTTGTACATTTTTTTTAGACTTGCAGGAAAGTTGGAAAGGAAAAGCTTTTACTTTGGCCTGGAGGGGGGATAATGAATTTTTCAAAACAAAACAAAAATAATGCACTAACCATTATCTAAGTCATAAAACCTTGCTGTTTAAAGAGCAATTAAAACTGTCTAGAGGTAAACAGTGTTTAGAAGACATAAAAATTCTTTTTTTTATTGCTCTTATGCGTTTTTGAATGGGAAAAATATTTTGAAAATAAATTAATTAATACAAAAGGTAAATATATACATCGGAATCAACTTGAGCTGACTAAAAAATATTTTATAAACTTTTGTATTAACAGATTTTACGTGGCTTTCGCGGCAAGCGAATTTGAAGGGAAATTGTTTTATAAAATGATTCTATTGAAATCCTAAATAATTAAACTAAACTATTAAATATATATATATATATATATATATATATATATATATATATATATATATATATCTATATATGTATACGTATATATAAGTATATATGTACATATATGCATTTGCATTTGCACCTGTGAGTATAGGATATACATACACATATAGAAAAACAGTAACTAATGCGCAACGCATGCGAAAAAAAAAAATGACAAAAAAGATAATAATTAGCGTAAGCAAAAACCAATTTTAATGCTCGTGGCTATGTGTGCTTTTATATGCACAGCAGATAAAAACTACCTTTTTTTTAATTGCTTATGCTTGAGGCCATTTAAATCGTTTAGATCAAACGCTCTGAAAATATTACAACGCACCCACAGAGTACTAAGTTACTTTTTAAGTGGCATTTGTCACAATATACATACATTCATAGATATAAATCTTCATTAAAAGGTTGCATTTATTCTCTAGCTAGTAGAGCTTAGTTTGAGACGAACTTATGTAATAAAGAGTTGAGAAAATTCGTCTACCTATGTATGTATGCACATGTGTAAATATGTAAAACGAGCTCAAAGAGTGCAATAAACAACCGTATAAGAGATAATTTGTATGGGTATATTTATATTACCCGTTATGTACAAACACATACACATGTATTTTAACAATATGAATAGATGCCTTATTTTCTATCTGTGTGTGTGTGTATATATATATTTATTTTGTATATAATGACGTCCAAAAAGCCGCTAATGAACAAGTTGACAAATAAGATATATGTATGTGTTTGTATTGGCACGCACACCAAGGTGAAGCAAGACACGTTAATGACGCCAGGTGAAATGGAAAAACCATTCACAAAATTAAGCCTGCAATTTCATTTGTAGCAGAAGGTACTTTTACATTTCCATAAAGTTCTTCTGACTACATTATACTGTTTGTTGTTTTTTTTCTTCTAGTATTGTATCGACCCAGCTGTACAAAGCTACAGCAGCTGGAGTCGAGGAGTGTGACTTAGTGTATATATGTATGTACATACAAATGTACATGTATGTATATACACACAGTCGAGCATGAATGTGTTTCGTTGCTGTTTTTTTTTTTTTTTTTTTTTCATTTTTCACCATTTTGTGGCAATAATCAAACAAACACAAGCATAAAACACATATGTTTGAAAAATGTATAAATATTTATGTGCCAATAGATTGCATTACACTTTACAAAAAAATTACACTTTATTAAAAGCACTCACTGCTGCTTAACGCATTTAAAAAAAGGTTGTATCTCCAATAGTTCCGACGCAGCAATTGATGTTTGCTTTAAGAGGATTTTACGATGTGTGTGTGGTGCTGCTGTTAAATAGCAAATTTATGTTATTCAATTGGTTTTTCTATTCTGTTATTTTGTTGACAAGTTACAAACTTTTGTACTTTTTATTATTTAAAAGTTTTACATCGTTTATGATTAATTATTTTTATTAGATATTTATAATTTTTTTTTTTCATATATTTCGAGATGTAAATTATATTTATTTTTTAGCTGTTAACACGCTGTTATACTTAAAAATACTCAATATAGTGATTCTCCATCCCTGCTTAGTAATCGATAAAATGTGATGCAGATTTATACCACTAGTTAGTTTTTATACCACCAGTGCTTATACTAAATTTAAATACCATAAATACTACTATTTCTATTTTTGTAAGTATTTTTTTATTATGTATTTATATTTCATTTACATCCTTAATTAATATGGGTGTCGATAGGCATTTAATTGTGGCGCCAAAGAACGGATTTCGAATTGTAAAATTACTTCGAAAATAAATGGGCGAATTGCATAGTTTGCTTTTCCCTTAGTTTAATTCGGAATATTGTCTTATAGGTATGGCGTAAATTAGCTCCAAATATATGTGCGTGTCGCAAAATAGCATTACCATCTATGCAAATATACGCAATCGGTTTGTATAGCTGTATCAGCAAGCCGTCTAAATAAGCTGTTTTATTTATTGCACCTATTTAAGAACGATTATTGTTTTTAGCAAAACAGCTGGGTAAATCTATGTGGTCCAAGCCATCAGGGTTAACAATCTTAAAAATGATATATAATGAATTGATGTAGATGCAATAAATATGATGTGAGCTAAGAGAAGAAATCCCCTGCAGCCTTAAATACTTTGGGACAATGTTTCGCTGCCAACTGCATATAAGCTGATTTTGAATCAGTCTTCAAAGGCCATTTCGCGGAGAATCGATTCCATATATGAATTATACGAGAATTCTTAATTCGTTCCAGCATTTCACTCGCCAGGTTTTGGTCAAGAAGCAGTTCCGATTGCTTCAATGGCACTTCGTAAAATTCGCTCACGTTGAACACTCTGAAGCCTTTACAACGTTTCGGATCTCTAACCATAAGAGTAACATTTCTTGTGCTGCAAACCTCTTGCAAAACCCGCAGCAAGAACTTGTGTTCAGTTGAGTCGAATGAATCTCTCACCAAGTTCTTGCGAAAATCCTGCAAAAGCCACTCTGCAAGCTGATGTCCAAAGCCCTTTGGCTCCAGGCCCAAAATACTGTTACTAATGCTCTGATTTCCCATTGAGCACGCATAGTTCAGGTGCAAATCCTCAAAAGTGCGCAGCAGCATTACATCCATATCCAAATAGATACCTCCATAACGATAGAGCGTTAGCAGACGCAGTAGATCGGATAAGTGATGCATCAGAAAACTAAGTAGAATATAAATACATATATACATATATAAGATGTAAATATTTTATATAATTTTCTCTAACCTTGACCGATAAAAATCATTTAACTTGAGCCAGTCCGTAATGGGCGTATCTAGTATATAAGTCCCAATATTTAGCTCTCGAAACTTGATATTTTTATAGCTCAATAATGCATCAATAATATGTGCCGGTTTCTCCAGATATGTACGACAAGCAAACAGTACAAAAACCTGAAAATTTTGATTATGCAAGGCAGCCGATTCAATGGCGCAAGCTTGATGTGCCCTCATTTCTTGAATATTATAAGGAATATCTAAATATTGGCTACTTGCTGAGAAAAAAATGGTCTTTCCGGGCGAAGGCTTTGAGCTGCATAACAAGATATCCTCTATTAGAGCATGAGCTATATTATTGGGTGCCGAATTTTTAGTTTTGGAGCTGAGGCTAGATGTTAAATTTGCAAATTTGTGTTGTGATTGTGTTATGTTAAATTTTGATTCTGGAATCTTCCGCTTATTGAAATGTAAGTTTTGATGAGTTTTATTTAATGACTTAGCATGCTTGTTGCCCTGAGCACTGGGTGAAAGCATATCCATAATTATTTTCTCAATTTTAACTGTAAAGTTATGTACTGGTAAATTCGTAATATTAGATCTGAGCACTTTTCGGATGTGATCTTTGTTGAAAATACTGAACGATGAAATATTCTTAAAGATATTTTCAATTTTTTGTGTTAGGTTCTGATGTTGTTTCACTGTAGGTGTTCGAATAATATTTGATGATCCATTGGCGTTATGCTTAGTTAAATTTTGGTGATCTTCGTTGAAGAATTTTGCCCGCATATTCTCTTTAGTAGTCGATGATAACATTTCTTTAAATATTTTATCATCGTGAAATATAAAATTTTGGGGCTGTAACTTTGAGCCATTTAAATTAATCATTTTGGATTCATTTGGCTTCTTCTCATCCCTAGTTAAATTCTGATTTGGAGAAAACAACTTTGGATTATGTAAATGAATTATGGTAGAATCATTTTTAGTTTTTTCATTCGTAAAGAAATTATGAGCTAGGGGCTGCAATTTTGAAGAATTCTTTCCATTCATATTTAAAGTCTGACTTAAGTGTATAATATTAGATTGTTGAAGGTTCTTATCATTCATAATATTATGATGATTTGTCCCTTGGGGCTTCGAGTTAATATGCTTAGCAAAAACTTTTGGATTTGAGCTATAAAGTTGTGCTTTAAAATTCTTTAAGCTAATCGTATTGGTTGCATTTGATGGTTTATGGGTATTGGATAATAGAACTGCTTGCATTTGTTCAGGCGCCTTTTCCTGCTTTAAGTTGTGCGTAGATCCGACAACATTTTGATGATTAGTAGTCGCATATCTGTTATGAGCTGATGACCCATTTAAGCTATGTAAATGAATATTCTCATGAATTTGAGGTGAATATTTCTTAGTAAATGTTTGCGCTTTCGTTACGGGATCCGCATTATTATATCCTTTAAGGGATTTCACCTGAGTTCCATTGTGAGGTAGTATCTTCTGCATCTCCATATTAGAAGGTTTTGTACATGTGTTTGTTATATTTGCCGTTTTTAAAGGAATTTCGCAATGGGATTTGTTAAAGTTTAGACCTTTACTGTTATTTACTTTCCATCTGTCAGTACACTTGACATGATCCATTTGATTTGCTGTTTCCTTTTTAGAGAACGGATTGAAGGACACCATCATGAAAACGATGCCAATAATTAGAGCTACAAAGAGTAGGCGACGTGCCCAGATCAGGCACGGCGTCACCATCTTTCTTTTAAACATTACAGTCCTGAACCAAGTTAAAAGTGAGACTAAAAATGTTTTGAATTGTCAAGGGGATATTAAAATTCAATGTCAATGAAAATGCTCATGTCAGCTTATTCAGCTGCATTTACCTAAGTATATATCGACTTTTGCTCTGTTCTATTTCTAGACGATACAAATGTGTGTGTAAAAAATTAACGAAACTTTAGACAATCACAATGCTATACAATGTTTTTATAATATACATTTTCAAATTTAATATCTAAAGTATCTTAGAAAATAGTAGGTATCAGATCTCTAGATGTAACATTATTTAAAATATGTTTAACGATAACAAAATCAGATGAGCTTTCGACAAAATATGATGAATTGGACTTTCTACGGGTGGACTGGCGGACATCAACCTGGTTAGAACATGTATACATATTCTTTATATATATATATATATATATATATATATATAATACATATATATATATATAATTCAAAATATATTTATAAGCATACGATCGTCACTCTATGTGGAACACTGCCAGGCTGCCTGGGCTTCGTGTTTACAAAATCAATATTTGTTCACCTTTTTTTGGTTAAAAAAATATGAAACTGGTTAAAAAAAATAAATATTAGTGCGTTTTATATATATTGTTGAAATTGCTTGAGCATTATAGGCAACGTATTTACTATTTGACACACAGTAAAAGTAATCACATGAGGCCGCAGGACAATAATATCCATCTCTAAATAGATGCCTCCAAAGCGATAGAGACTTATGAGGCGAAGCAGGTCAGATGTGTGCTCCATCGGATAACTGTGTATTAGAGCAAGTGAGTTACGTTACTCTCTAAAAGGGAGTCTAAATAATTTTCAAACTTGCCTAGAGGTAATCAAATCGCCCTTTTGGACCCAATTTTCAATAGGAGTGCCTGAAGCATAGGTTTTTAGACTCAAATGACGGAGGTTCACGTTCTCATAGCTTTCGATGGCATCGTAGGCCAAGAAAACACAGTAAAAATTTGGAAGTTGGGATTATTTAGAGCTGCCGATTTGTCGATCCGTCAAATTCATAATCTTGGGTTCGATACCCAATCGATCTGGAGAAATGCAGCTGGTTTCATGAAAGAAAATGCTACGTCCTGGCGGAGGCTGTAAGCTTGAGTGTAGAATATCCTCTGTATCACTCTGAATTGAAGCAAATTCAGTTTCGAGTGACTCTAAATCGGAAGTTTTGTTTAAACTGGTATAGAGATCCTGCATTGGGTAAACCATAACTAATAGCATTAGGATAGAAACAAGTACTGGCACTACGAGACGTCGCTTTCTCATTAGCAAGATATTCAATTGTTGCTTTAGAGCTGCCATCAGAATGAACCGTGGAGACTGTGCCTAAGCGCTTTACTAATTACCAACTAAGATAATTGCAAACTATTTTGTCTAAACAGTATACTGCACTTACAGCATTCAATTTATTCAGCTGCTTCAATTTGTAGAGAGTCTGAATATGTTTCTCTACTTCACTATGTTACAGTGATCCATTTGTAAAGAGACTAAACAAGTAGTCATAATCGTACTTACTCGTAGTTGAATTATAATTCTCCAATATATAAACATGCGAATTTTGAGTTTGTCTTATGTATTTTGGGTGAATAAGATATTTATTTATTTGATTGCAAGTTTCTTAAAGTTAAACGAACGCCCTTAGAAATAGTCACCAGCTGCAGCATACGTTCTGGGACAGTTCTTTTTGGCAATATTTACATACGCAGTGTTGGAATCGACTTTGATTCGCTCTCCGCTGGACAGCTTGTTCCACATGTGTATCATAAATGAATTCTTAGTTCTTGCCATAGTTTCCTCCAGGTACCTGGGCTCAGTAAAATGTCTCCACTCTGGATAAGGAATTGAATAGAATGCCGTCGTATTGAATATTCGAAATCCCTTGCAACTCTTACGACCGCCTTCCATGGCTTCCACGAGACTTTTACCACAAAATTTTAACAGAACGGTTGTTACAAGAGTTGGTCCATTTTGTACATAATTTTGTCCATTGAAGTATTTTGCATATTGCTCTAATGATAGCACAGCAACTTCATGACCTATGCCATCGGCTGTTAAGCCTATAACAGCACCGCAGAGAGTATCGTTAGATTCAGCTCCCAAATAGTTGAGAGGCAATTTCTCTAAGTTCTTCAGGACAATAATATCCATGTCTAAATATATGCCTCCAAAACGATAGAGACTTATGAGGCGGAGCAGGTCAGATGTGTGCTCCATCGGATAGCTGTGTATTAGAGCAAGTGAGTTACGGTACTCTCTAAAAGGGAGTCTAAATAATTTTCAAACTTGCCTAGAGGTAAGCAAATCGCCCTTTTGGACCCAATCTTCAATAGGAGTGCCTGAAGCATAGGTTTTTAGACTCAAATGACGGAGGTTCACGTTCTCATAGCTTTCGATGGCATCGACGAGAAGTTTTTGACGACCGACGAGTGGACGATAAGTGGGACAAGAAAACATAGTAAAAATTTGGAAGTTGGGATTATTCAGAGCAGCCGATTCTATGGAACAGGCTTGTCGAGCCGTCAGATTTATAATCTTCGGTATCGAATCTGGAGAAATGCAGCTGGTCTCATGAAAGAAAATGCTGCGTCCTGGTGGAGGTTGTGAGCTCGAATATAGTATGTCCTCGATAACATTCTCATTTGAAAGAAATTTAGCTTTTAATTTACGTAAGCCGTAAGCTCCATTCGAAATAATGGATAGATCCTTGATAAAGGATAGTACGACTAGGAATATTAGAGCTACAAAGAGTAGACGACGTCCCCAGATCAGGCACGGCGTCACCATCTTTCTTTGAAACATTACAGTCCTGAACGAAGGTAAAAGTGAGACTAAAAATGTTTTGAATTGTCAAGGGGATATTAAAATTCAATGTCAATGAAAATGCTCATGTCAGCTTATTCAGCTGCATTTACCTAAGTATATATCGACTTTTGCTCTGTTCTATTTCTAGACGATACAAATGTGTGTGCAAAATATTAACGAAACTTTAGACAATCACAATGCTATACAATATTTTTATAATATACATTTTCAAATTCAATATCTAAAGTATCTTAGAAAACAGTAGGTATCAGATCTCTAGATGTAACATTATTTAAAATATGTTTAACGATAACAAAATCAGATGAGCTTTCGACAAAATATGATGAATTGGACTTTCTACGGGTGGACTGGCGGACATCAACCTGGTTAGAACATGTATACATATTCTTTATATATGTATATACATATATATGTATATACATACATTTTCACAAAAATATTTTATAGTTCAAAATATATTTATAAGCATACGATCGTCACTATGTAGAACACTGCCAGGCTGCCTGGGCTTCGTGTTTACAAAATCAATATTTGTTCACCTTTTTTTGGTTAAAAAAATATGAAACTGGTTAAAAAAAATAAATTTTAGTGCGTTTTATGTATATTGTTGAAATTGCTTGAGCATTATAGGCAACGTATTTACTATTTGACACACATTAAAAGTAATCACATGCGGCCGCATACGTCCTGGGACAGTGCTTTTCCGCAAATTTTACATACGCAGTATTAGAATCTACTTTGATGCGCTCTCCGCTGGACAGCTTGTTCCACATGTGTATCATAAATGAATCCTTAGTTCTTGCCATAGTTTCCTCCAGGTACCTGGGCTCAGTGAAATGTCTCCACTCTGGATAAGGAATTGAATAGAATGCCGTCGTATTGAATATTCGAAATCCCTTGCAACTCTTACGACCGCCTTCCATGGCTTCCACGAGGCTTTTACCACAAAATTTTGACAGAACGGTTGTTACAAGAGTTGGTCCATTTTGTACATAATTTTGTCCATTGAAATTATTTGCATATTGCTCTAAAAATAGTTCACACAGTTCATGACCTATGCCATCGGCTGTTAAGCCTATAACAGCACCGCAGAGAGTATCGATTAGATTCAGCTCCCACATAGTTGAGAGGCAATTTCTCTAAGTTCTTCAGGACAATAATATCCATGTCTAAATAGATGCCTCCAAAACGATAGAGACTTATGAGGCGGAGCAAGTCTGACGTGTGCTCCATCGGATAACTGTGTATTAGATGCAGGTGAAGTTACGTTACTCTCTAAAAGGGTAAGTCTAACATGAATTTAAAACTTGCCGAGAGGTAAGCAAATCGCCCTTTTGGACCCAATCTTCAATAGGTGTGCCTGAAGCATAGGTTTTTAGACTCAAATGACGGAGGTTCACGTTCTCATAGCTTTCGATGGCATCGACGAGAAGTTTTTGACGACCGACGAGTGGACGATAAGTAGGGCAAGAAAACACAGTAAAAATTTGGAAGTTGGGATTATTCAGAGCAGCCGATTCTATGGAACAGGCTTGTCGAGCCGTCAAATTCGTAAACTTGGGTATCGAATCTGGAGAATTGCAGCTGGTCTCATGAAAGAAAATGCTGCGTCCTGGCGGAGGTTGCGAGCTCGAATATAGTATGTCCTCGATAACATTCTCAGTTGAAACAAATTTAGCTTTTAATTTACGTAAGCCGTAAGTTCCATTCGAAATAATGGATAGGTCCTTGATAGAGGATAGTACGACTAGGAATATTAGAATAACAACCAGAGCTGGTATTACGAGACGTCGTCCGATGATGTAAAGACACTGGGAATTTTTCTTCAACATGATGAACCGATATAACTGGGGCTAAACGATTAACTAGAACCACTAACCACGCAACACAAAAGTCAACTATTTCAGTCGAGCGACCCGAGCAAATACAAAGTTTTCAGGGATTGCCATGCTTCGATCATTCCGCGATGTGTCCAATATCAGCAAGTAATAATTTTTTAACAACGTTCCATTGCTATTATTGAATTAAGAAAAACACATGAGAGTCATTGAATTGAGCAATTTTAAGAACAAGTTAGTCAGTTAATTAATTTTCAAATATTGTTGAAGATAAAGCACTGTGTCCCACAGTCGTGTCGCGAGCTAAGCTATAAGCTATAAATATACACATACGCGTAAATGGGACTGCGTGTGAGTGAAATTGAATTGGAGCGCAAATCAAGGTGATCTGATTTGATTTGAGCAATGTTTTTAATTAAAATATATATGTATGTAGCCAAGTCGTGTGCTATGCCGGCATAGCACCTCATCTGGTTATATGAATGTGTTTATTTCTGATCCATAATGCCGGGAAATAGATATTATGATTTATTGAAGTAATACAAAGTAAATAAATCAACGGATGTATTATGTAGCGCAGAATGTGCGGCCATAGGATCATAATAATATATTTTCATTTGTATTTAAAGTAATATGTATATATATTAAATAAGTGTTGCAAATATCGGAAATGCACTTATTTATTTAGATTTGTTTTACTTGTATTTAAATTGGCGAAGAAAATTGGCTTTTAATATATATTACTGTATTATTAAATATATTTATTATTATTTAAAATATTAGACTAAAAACTTTTTGAATTGTGAAGTGAATCTAAAATTCAATATCAATGATAATGCTCATTATAACTTATTCAGCTGCATTTGCCTAAACCTATATCGACTTTTGCACATAAACACATAAAATTAGGTTTTATCGTTGGATTGCATCTGATCAAGAAAATTCATAGTGAATACGACTCTATAATTTAATAGAATACTGCCTAACTGTCTAACTGCCTTCGTGTTTACAAATTCAATATTTATTCACCTATTTGTGACGACCGACGAGAGGACGATAAGTGGGACAGATTCATAATCTTGGGTATCGAATCTGGAGAAGTGCAGCTGGTCTCATGGAAGAAAATGCTACGTCCTGGCGGAGGCTGTAAGCTTGAGTGTAGAATATCCTCTGTATCACTCTGAATTGAAGCAAATTCAGTTTCGAGTGACTCTAAATCGGAAGTTTTGTTTAAACTTGTATAGAGATCCTGCATTAGGTAAACCATAACTAATAGCATTAAGATAGAAACAAGTACTGGAACTACGAGACGTCGCTTTCTCATTAGCAAGATATTCAGTTGTTGCCTTAGAGCTGCCATCAGAATGAACCGTGCGGACTGTGCCTAAGCGCTTTACTAATTACCAACTAAATTAATTGCGAACCATTTTGTCTAAACAGTATACTGCACTTACAGCATTCAATTTATTCAGCTGCTTCAATTTGTAGAGAGTCTGAATATGTTTCTCTACTTCACTATGTTACAGTGATCCATTTGTAAAGAGACTAAACAAGTAGTCATAATCGTACTTACTCGTAGTTGAATTATAATTCTCCAATATATTAACATGCGAATTTTGAGTTTGTCTTATGTATTTTGGGTGAATAAGATATTTATTTATTTGATTGCAAGTTTCTTAAAGTTAAACGAACGCCCTTAGAAATAGTCACCAGCTGCAGCATATGTTCTGGGACAGTTCTTTTTGGCAATATTTACATACGCAGTGTTGGAATCGACTTTGATTCGCTCTCCGCTGGACAGCTTGTTCCACATGTGTATCACATATGAATCCTTAGTTCTTGCCATAGTTGCCTGCTTGTATTTGGGCTCAGTGAAATGTCTCCACTCTTCCCAAGGAATAGAATAGAATGCCGTCGAATTGAATATTCGAAATCCCTTGCAACTCTTACGACCGCCTTCCATGGCTTCCACGAGGCTTTTACCACAAAATTTTAACAGAACGGTTGTTACAAGAGTTGGTCCATTTTGTACATAATTTTGTCCACTGAAATTATTTGCATATTGCTCTAAAAATAGTTCAGCAACTTCATGACCTATTCCATCGGCTGTTAACCCTATGACAGCACCGCAGAGAGTATCGTTAGATTCAGCTCCCAAATAGTTGAGAGGCAATTTCTCTAAGTTCTTCAGGACAATAATATCCAAGTCTAAATAGATGCCTCCAAAACGATAGAGACTTATGAGGCGGAGCAGATCAGATGTGTGCACCATCGGATAACTGTGTATTAGAGCAAGTGAGTTACGTTACTCTATAAAAGGGAGTCTAAATAATTTTCAAACTTGCCTAGAGGTAAGCAAATCGCCCTTTCGGACCCAATCTTCAATAAGAGTGCCTGAAGCATAGTTCCTTAGATGCAGGTGTCGAAAGTTCACGTTCTCATAGCTTTCGATGGCATCGACGAGAAGTTTTTGACGACCGACGAGTGGACGATAAGTGGGACAAGAAAACACAGTAAAAATTTGGAAGTTGGGATTATTTAGAGCAGCCGATTCTATGGAACAGGCTTGTCGAGCCGTCAGATTCATAATCTTGGGTATCGAATCTTGAGAAGTGCAGCTGGTCTCATGAAAGAAAATGCTACGTCCTGGCGGAGGCTGTAAGCTTGAGTGTAGAATATCCTCTGTATCACTCTGAATTGAAGCAAATTCAGTTTCGAGTGACTCTAAATCGGAAGTTTTGTTTAAACTTGTATAGAGATCCTGCATTAGGTAAACCATAACTAATAGCATTAAGATAGAAACAAGTACTGGAACTACGAGACGTCGCTTTCTCATTAGCAAGATATTCAGTTGTTGCCTTAGAGCTGCCATCAGAATGAACCGTGCGGACTGTGCCTAAGCGCTTTACTAATTACCAACTAAATTAATTGCGAACCATTTTGTCTAAACAGTATACTGCACTTACAGCATTCAATTTATTCAGCTGCTTCAGAGAGTCTGATCCGTGTTATAAGAATATGTTTCTCTACTAAAACAAGTAAGAAAACACTAGTCGAGACTGCTCGACTAGGAGATACCCTGAACCACCAATTTGATATTCTACTCACTCTGCACTTCTCTAAGCCACTCATATGTACATACACACGCACGTATTACAACGCGCTCGGCGACTGCGCTTGGGCTGCGCTGCAGTGTGGGCAATATAATACGAATTTATTTGTTGAATGATTTAATTTCTAAATATACGATCTTAATGAAACTTACAGAACGCTCTAGCTCTAAAAGTGTAGTAGATATACTTAAATTACTTGCTTTCGATAAGGTTTTTAATCGATAATAAAATATCAAGCCTCTAGCTCTTATATCTTCTGAAATCGACGCGTTCATACATGCGGATGGACGGACAGACAGACGGACAGGGCCAAATCGGCAGTTCGTCGCCCTGATCAAGAATATATATACTTTGTGGGGTCTGCCACGCCTCCTTCTGCCTGTTACATACTTTTAACAAAACCATTATACCCTGATTTCCCATTTTCAATGGGTTCAGGGTATAATAATCGTACTTACTCGTAGTTGTATTATAATTATAATTTAAGTGTCAAGCTTTGGGAGTCTATGCTGTTTCTCCAATCTATTAACATGCGAATTGTTAGTTTGCCTTATGTATTTTGGGAACTAAAATATTTATTATTTTATCATTAATTATTTGATTGCAGTTATTTTAAAGTTAAATGAAAGTCCTTAGAAATAGTCACCAGCTGCCGCATACGTCATGGGACAGTGCTTTTTGGCAAACTTTACATACGCAGTGTTGGAATCGACTTTGATGCGCCCTTTGCTGGACACCTTGTTCCAAATGTGTATCACATATGAATCCTTAGTTCTTGCCATAGTTTCCTCTAGGTACGTGGGCTCAATGAAATGTCTCCACTCTGGCCAAGAAATTGAATAGAATGCAGTCGAATTGAATACTCGAAATCCCTTGCAACTCTTACGACCGCCTTCCATGGCTTCCACGAGGCTTTTACCACAAAATTTTAACAGAACGGTTGTTACAAGAGTTGGTCCATTTTGTACATAATTTTGTCCATCGAAATTATTTGAATATTGCTTTAATAATAGCACAGCAACTTCATGACCTATTCCATCGGCTGTTAAACTGATGACACCATTGCACAGGGTATCGTTAGATTCAGCTCCCACATAGTTGAGAGGTAATTTCTCTAAGTTCTTCAGGACAATAATATCCATGTCTAAATAGATGCCTCCAAAACGATAGAGACTTATTAGGCGGAGCAGGTCTGATGTGTGCTCCATCGGATAACTGTGTATTAGTGCCGGTATGTTATACTACTATCTAAAGGGTAATCAACATGAATTTAAAACTTGCCGAGAGGTAAGCAAATCGCCCTTTTGGACCCAATCTTCAATAGGAGTGCCTGAAGCATAGTTCTTTAGACTCAAATGACGGAGGTTCACGTTCTCATAGCTTTCGATGGCATCGACGAGAAGTTTTTGACGACCAACGAGTGGACGATAAGTGGGACAAGAAAACACAGTAAAAATTTGGAAGTTGGGATTATTCAGAGCAGCCGATTCTATGGAACAGGCTTGTCGAGCCGTCAAATTCATAATCTTGGATATCGAATCTGGAGAAGTGCAGCTGGTCTCATGAAAGAAAATGCTGCGTCCTGGCGGAGGTTGCGAGCTCGAATATAGTATGTCCTCGATAACATTCTCAGTTGAAACAAATTTAGCTTTTAATTTACGTAAGTCGTATGTTCCATTCGAAATAATGGATAGGTCCTTGATAGAGGATAGCACGACAAACAATATTAGAGTAGCACCCAGAGCTGGTATTACGAGACGTCGTCCTATTATATAAAGAGACTTGGACTTTTTCTTCAACATAATGAACCGATATTGTTGGCACTAAACTAATAACACCAATTATAAGTTTACATGTCATAAATTTTTTAAAATTTCAAATAAATACAGTTGTTTGATGACTTTGTTTGCATAACATAATCTCGTTTGAAAACTTTAAGAGCAAAATGTTGCCAAAATGCTTAAGTACATTATAAGTTCAATGTGTGTAGCTAGTTATATTAGATACAGATAGGTAGAAATACAATGTAAATAATGTACCATATTGTTGTGATAAAAATGTTGTTGTTACCGCCAAAATTCAAGATCATTTTGCCATGAGTCCATTTGTTTTATTTTATTTTTAGTTGTTTAATTATATTCTTATTGCTATTATTATTTCACATACACATGTGAAGGCACATAGGCATACAAATGCTTCTACAAAAGATATCCCATAATTGTGAGAATCGCATACCTCGCGTACAAACAATCAAATGGGTATATTATAATATAATGCTTTAATGCTTTAAAATGTCCATAGGCAACATGAGCATATAAATGGTCATATATGTATGTACATACATATGTACATAGCAAGGGACATTGGGTGCATGCTCCTCGCGAAAGCGAGGAAAGCGAGACTAAAAAAGTAGCCATAATCGTAATTACTCGTAGTTGTATTATAATTATAATTTAAGTGTTAAGCTTTGGGATTCTATGCCACTTCTCCAATATATAAACATGCGAATTTTTAGTTTGTCTTATGTATTTTGGGTGAATAAGATATTTATTTATTTGATTGCAAGTTTCTTAAAGTTAAACGAACGCCCTTAGAAATAGTCACCAGCTGCAGCATACGTTCTGGGACAGTTCTTTTTGGCAATATTTACATACGCAGTGTTGGAATCGACTTTGATGCGCTCTCCGCTGGACAGCTTGTTCCAAATATGTATCACATATGAATCCTTAGTTCTTGCCATAGTTTCCTCCAGGTACCTGGGCTCAGTGAAATGTCTCCACTCTGGCCAAGAAATTGAATAGAATGCAGTGGAATTGAATACTCGAAATCCCTTGCAACTCTTACGACCGCCTTCCATGGCTTCCACGAGGCTTTTACCACAAAATTTTAACAGAACGGTTGTTACAAGAGTTGGTCCATTTCGTATATAACTTTTTCCATTGAAATATTTTGCATATTGCTCTAAAAATTGTTCACCAAGTTCATGACCTATTCCATCGGCTGTTAACCCTATGACAGCACCGCAGAGAGTAACTTTAGATTGAGCTCCAACATAGTTGAGAGGCAATTTCTCTAAGTTCTTCAGGACAACAATATCCATGTCTAAATAGATGCCTCCAAAACGATAGAGACTTATGAGGCGGAGCAGGTCTGATGTGTGCTCGCTCAGATAGCTGTGTATTAGAGCAGGTGAGTTACGTTACTCTCTAAAAGGGAGTCTAAATAAAATTTCAAACTTGCCTAGAGGTAAGCAAATCGCCCTTTCGGACCCAATCTTCAATAAGAGTGCCTGAAGCATAGTTCCTTAGATGCAGGTGTCGAAAGTTCACATTCTCATAGCTTTCGATGGCATCGACGAGAAGTTTTTGACGACCGACGAGTGGACGATAAGTGGGACAAGAAAACACAGTAAAAATTTGGAAGTTGGGATTATTCAGAGCTGCCGATTCTATGGAACAGGCTTGTCGAGCCGTCAAATTCATAATCTTGGGTATCGAATCTGGAAAAGTGCAGCTGGTCTCATGGAAGAAAATGCTATGTCCTGGCGGAGGCTGTAAGCTTGAGTGTAGAATATCCTCTGTATCACTCTGAATTGAAGCAAATTCAGTTTCGAGTGACTCTAAATCGGAAGTTTTGTTTAAACTGGTATAGAGATCCTGCATTGGGTAAACCATAAATAATAGCATTAGGATAGAAACAAGTACTGGCACTACGAGACGTCGCTTTCTCATTAGCAAGATATTCAGTTGTTGCCTTAGAGCTGCCATCAGAATGAACCGTGGGGACTGTGCCTAAGCGCTTTACTAATTACCAACTAAATTAATTGCGAACCATTTTGTCTAAACAGTATACTGCACTTACAGCATTCAATTTATTCAGCTGCTTCAATTTGTAGAGAGTCTGAATATGTTTCTCTACTTCACTATGTTACAGTGATCCATTTGTAAAGAGACTAAACAAGTAGTCATAATCGTACTTACTCGTAGTTGAATTATAATTCTCCAATATATTAACATGCGAATTTTGAGTTTGTCTTATGTATTTTGGGTGAATAAGATATTTATTTATTTGATTGCAAGTTTCTTAAAGTTAAACGAACGCCCTTAGAAATAGTCACCAGCTGCAGCATATGTTCTGGGACAGTTCTTTTTGGCAATATTTACATACGCAGTGTTGGAATCGACTTTGATTCGCTCTCCGCTGGACAGCTTGTTCCACATGTGTATCACATATGAATCCTTAGTTCTTGCCATAGTTGCCTGCTTGTATTTGGGCTCAGTGAAATGTCTCCACTCTTCCCAAGGAATAGAATAGAATGCCGTCGAATTGAATATTCGAAATCCCTTGCAACTCTTACGACCGCCTTCCATGGCTTCCACGAGGCTTTTACCACAAAATTTTAACAGAACGGTTGTTACAAGAGTTGGTCCATTTTGTACATAATTTTGTCCATTGAAGTATTTTGCATATTGCTCTAAAGATAGCACAGCAACTTCATGACCTATTCCATCGGCTGTTAAGCCTATGACAGCACCGCAGAGAGTATCGTTAGATTCAGCTCCCACATAGTTGAGAGGCAATTTCTCTAAGTTCTTCAGGACAACAATATCCATGTCTAAATAGATGCCTCCAAAACGATAGAGACTTATGAGGCGGAGCAGGTCTGATGTGTGCTCGCTCAGATAGCTGTGTATTAGAGCAGGTGAGTTACGTTACTCTCTAAAAGGGAGTCTAATTAAAATTTCAAACTTGCCTAGAGGTAAGCAAATCGCCCTTTCGGACCCAACCTTCAATAGGTGTGCCTGAAGCATAGGTTTTTAGACTCAAATAACGGAGGTTCACGTTCTCATAGCTTTCGATGGCATCGACGAGAAGTTTTTGACGACCGACGAGTGGACGATAAGTGGGACAAGAAAACACAGTAAAAATTTGGAAGTTGGGATTATTCAGAGCAGCCGATTCTATGGAACAGGCTTGTCGATCCGTCAAATTCATAATCTTGGGTATCGAATCTGGAGAAGTGCTGCGTCCTGGCGGAGGTTGCGAGCTCGAATATAGTATGTCCTCGATAACATTCTCAGTTGAAACAAATTTAGCTTTTAATTTACGTAAGTCGTATGTTCCATTCGAAATAATGGATAAGTCCTTGATAGAGGATAGCACGACAAACAATATTAGAGTAGCACCCAGAGCTGGTATTACGAGACGTCGTCCTATGATATAAATAGACTTGGACTTTTTCTTCAACATAATGAACCGATATGGTTGGCACTAAGCCCCTCACTAACTAATAACACCAATATAAGGTTTAAGGTTGTATGTACATCTTGCATTTTCCTAAATTTCGATTGTCGCTCTTCAGTGTAGTCAGCTGTTTCATGTTTTTGTTTGCTTAACACTATCTGTTTTGAAAACTTTAAGAACAATACGCTCCAAAATGCGTGAGACACATTTAAAGTTTGATTAAGTTGAAGATCCAGATAGGTAGATATATAATGTAAATAATGTTACATAATGTTATCAAAAAAAAATTTTGAAATAGGGAATTGTTACCGCCAAAATTAAATAAGAACTGGCCAGCTATCGTGATTTATTGAGGAAAAATAAATGGGCTCACAATAGATCTCTCGATGTGTTTATAAAAATAGGCGGTGTACCATTCGATCATGAGTCCATTAGTTTTATCTTATATTTAATTGTTTAACAATATTCTTATTGCTGTTATTATTTCACATACACATGACTTACAAATACTTTTACAAAAGAGAGAATCGCGTCCCATGCGTGCAAATTAAATGTATATATGTATATGTATATATATATAAGAGTGAGAGAGAGAGAGAGAGAGAGAGAGAGAGAGAGAGGGTGAGTAAGGGGAACTTTGAGCATTGCGGAACTACGCTTAAAAGTCGGTCATCTCGCCCGAGAGCATTAAGAAAAATTATTTCCACTTCTCCAATATATAAACATGCGAATTTTGAGTTTGTCTTATGTATTTTGGGTGAGTAAGATATTTATTTATTTGATTGCAAGTTTCTTAAAATTAAATGAACGCCCTTATAAATAGTCACCAGCTGCCGCATACGTCCTGGGACAGTGCTTTTTGGCATACTTTACATACGCAGTGTTTGAATCGACTTTGATGCTCCCTTTGCTGGACACCTTGTTCCAAATGTGTATCAGATATGAATCCTTAGTTCTTGCCATAGTTTCCTCCATGTATTTGGGCTCCGTGAAATGCGTCCACTGTACCCATGGAATTGCATAGAATGCCGTTGTATTGAATACTCGAAATCCCTTGCAACTCTTACGACCGCCTTCCATGAGCTCCATAACGCTTTTACCACAAAATTTTAACAGAACGTCTGTTACAAGAGTTGGTCCATTTTGTACATAATCTTGTCCATTGAAATTTTTTGCATATTGCTCTAAAAGTAGTTTACCAAGTTCATGACCTATTCCATCGGCTGTTAAACTGATGACACCACCGGCAAGGGTATCGTTGTATTGAGCTCCCACATAGTTGAGGGGTAATTTCTCTAAGTTCTTCAGGACAATAATATCCAAGTCTAAATAGATGCCTCCAAAACGATAGAGACTTATGAGGCGGAGCAGGTCAGATGTGTGCTCCCTCACATAGCTGTGTATTAGAGCAAGTGAGTTTCGTTACTCTCTAAAAGGGAGTCTAATTAAAATTTCAAACTTGCCTAGAGGTAAGCAAATCGCCCTTTTGGACCCAATCTTCAATAGGAGTGCCTGAAGCATAGGTTTTTAGACTCAAATGACGGAGGTTCACGTTCTCATAGCTTTCGATGGCATCGACGAGAAGTTTTTGACGACCGACGAGTGGACGATAAGTGGGACAAGAAAACACAGTAAAAATTTGGAAGTTGGGATTATTTAGAGCAGCCGATTCTATGCAACAGGCTTGTCGAGCCGTCAAATTCATAATCTTGGGTTCGATACCCAATCGATCTGGAGAAATGCAGCTGGTCTCATGAAAGAAAATGCTGCGTCCTGGCGGAGGTTGCGAGCTCGAATATAGTATGTCCTCGATAACATTCTCAGTTGAAAGAAATTTAGCTTTTAATTTACGTAAGCCGTAAGTTCCATTCGAAATAATGGATAGGTCCTTGATAGAGGATAGTACGACTAGTAATATTAGAATAACAACCAGAACTGGTATTACGAGACGACGTCCTATAATGTAAAGACACTTGAATGTTCTCTTCAACATAATGAACTGATGTGGTTGGCACTTAACCCCTCACTAACTAATAACACCAATATAAGGTTTACATGTATGTACATCTGGAATTTTCCTAAATTTCGATTGTCGCCCTTCAGTGTAGTCAGCTGTTTCATGTTTTTGTTTGCCAACACTATCTGTTTTGAAAACTCTAAGAACAATACGCTCCCAAAATGCGTGAGATAGTTTGAAGTTTAATTAAGTTAAAGATCCAGATAGGAAGATATATAATGTTACATAATGTTATGTTAACAAAGTTTTTAAATAGGCAATTGTTACCGCCAAAATTCAATAATAAGGAGCTATCATGTGTACTGGTCGAAAACACCGATCTTTTGGCATAATGTTTTATTTTCAAGTTAGTCATTAAATTTCACACATTTATTTGTTAAATTATTATAGGATTTCGGATTTTTTATTTTGGTTTCGGATAACAGGTAACCCCCTCCTCCAGTACCATTATTCTGCTTCGTTGTTTAAAACAGTTTCAAATGGCCCATCATTATGATATTCCCTGAATATGGTGGTAGTATACATATGTATCTCATCCCCAAGATTTAGATTGGGAGTTTTGACTTACCTATAATTAGTGAGATAATGGTAGATCATTGGAGTCAAAGTATTTTTGTGGTTTTTCCCTTTTCAACACACCTTTGAACAGAACATAAACAGAACATGCTCTAGCGTGCTCACAAGTAATACTCCATAAAACGCGAATCTATTTGTTAAAATTTTTTAGTTATAATAACGGTTTTTTCTTTCTCGTGTATTTTTAATACAAACAAATTTTGACTTTAAGTCAGAAAATTAGATTTTTTGACCATAGTGGCAAAGCAACGATTGTATGCGAAGCGCCACAGGCAATCTAACCACGATATGTTAGAGATGGAAATATTGCAGAACTAGTGATGTGAGCCTTTAATACTGTAGCCGCGAGCACTAGCCATAGTGATGCAGTTCAATTCGATTTGCGATGAGTCCAATTTAAGATAATTTTAATTGTTTAATAATGTTCTTATTGCTATTATTACTGAATTAGGAAAAACAGGTCACAGTCAATTGAGCATTTATAAGAAAAAGTTAGCCAGTTAATTAATTTTCAATTCTTGTTGTTGCCAAGTCATCGATATTTTTCAAAGCATCTACGCTTTATCATTTGGGCATCTCCAGTGTAACGGCACTTGTCGAAACGAAAGCGCTAAATTAGTTCTGGCGTGCTTTGATAATTATATTTTCACGTGGACTCCTGACATCAAACTCCCACAGGCGAGCAAAGCGCTTAAATTTAAGTTTTTTGAAGATGCACCGACGTGACATTTTACGTTTGTGGGCTCAGATAGTACAACACACAGGTGTAGAGGAATACACCGCTGAGGAATGGCAGGAACACTATGAGAATTTCTGGAAACACATGCAATCGAATGAAATGCCGTATATACGTCTTGAAAGTGTAAATCAATGAGTAGAAGAGATGTTCTAGTCTAACGATTCAAATCGAGTTTTATTTTTTACCCCACAGATTGACTTAATGTTAAAGGATGATATTTCAATTAAACCAGATCAAATTCAACGCACAAAAAGGAATAATGAAGCGCGGATTGTTAATAACGAGTTAGTGCCACATGTGTTGCGAAAACGCCTTAAATTAGCGACGGATAATAGGTTATTGATTCAGAAATCAAATGAATCAAAAGTGGTTCCTAGAATGAAGTGTACGCGAAAGAGAAATACAAATGATAAAGTCGAGGATCATATTCCAAATTCTAATACCATCATAATAGATGAGCCAATGACAAGCTCAAAGTTACTGGATAGTAAAACAAGGAATAGAGTATCGATATCTAACAGGCCAAAAGATAAAGCAATAGATATTGCAGAATCTTCAATAAAAAAACTTACGAAAAATTGCACTCCTACTGTGCAGAGTGACTCATCTGACAATTGGAATCTGCGCAAAGAACAGCTATCTGATGAGGAACAAGAAACTCTAAATAAGCAAAGGGAACACCTTCAATTAGAGCAGGAGATTAGCCATCTAGAAGCTGAGCTAGATCAGTTATATGAGGCGAAGACACAGCCTAAGAATCAGATGATGCGAAACAAAAATTCGAATCAAGAAAAGAATAATTATAAAAAGCCGGTGAATGAGCTGGAGGATGAGCAAAAGAACCAAGAATTCATTGGGATAACAAAGCTAAAAGTACAAGATAAATTAACTGATGAGATGGAGCCGGATAATAAAAAACAAGTAGGTCAAGAATCAGAGCAGCATAAGTTACAACCGTCGGAAGAAGCGGGCGAGAGTATTTCGTTTTCAAAATCTGTGAAAGAAAAAGAAAAGCAGAAGCAGCCTGAGCCCGAGCCAGAACACATTATAACAAATACTAAGGTACGTAATTCAAGACACAAACGCATTATTTAAATAAATGCAAAATGTTATTATTTTTAGGAAAGCAAAAATAATTTGAAAAATTCCTTGGCAGAGCTTTCCGGGCAGACTTGTTCAAAAAAGGCTGAAGAGCAATTAGACAGTATTAATTTAAGCTCCAGGGCAGAACCTGAATTAAATAAAAAGCTAATAGAAACCCGATATGGGATGCGCACTCGTTCGCGATATGTAGAGAAACAAGAACCAAAAAAGGCAAATCAAGAACAACAGCAAGGGAATCCGAAAAAAAGAAACCCCAGATCCTCCCGTAAATCAAACGCTGTAAACTTAATTTGCGTTACTCTAGAGTTCTCGCCACCTAATCAATTTTTTTTGTTACCACAGATTAATGAACAGATGGCGCACATGCCAGAAAAAGCAATCGATATGTCTCCGACCAGTCTTCCGACTTGTACTGCGGCTCCTGATGCTGTAATTGAAAAAGATTTGTTATCAATTGAGCCTGAAAATCTCAGCACAACTCAGTTAAGTAACGATATAGAAACTCCAAGAAGTGACAATTCCGTAACGTTAGGCCAGACGGAGTCTTTTGAATTCGGCAAACCAGAATCGACATATTCCAAAGCCAATTGTGAATTAGAAGATAAGCTCATCAATGAAGTCAAGGAACTGGCTGTACCAGGTGGCGGAACTACGGATATAAATCAATTATTGACTGACGTTGGCAAATGCGAAATTTTTCAATCGGGTGCTGAAGAAATCGATCGTTGTTTGGAAGTGTTCATTAATAAGACGCCAAGTGAAATTGATCACCAGATAGCTGATACATCTGATTTTTTCGATAATTTGCCTAGTCTATCAACTTTAGTGGATAAAACGCCTTTGGAAATGGCTGTGCTACTGAATGATACGCTCAATTATGATGTTGATGTGGAAGATGATGATGATGATAATGATGCTATATCGGTGACCACATCCTGGGATGGCGATGATCAATTGCCAGTGTCGAATCCCGCGGTGTCTGAGAAGGAATCAACTATTGGGGAGCAGCCTGAGATGACGAGCGCCGCTGCAGATACAGAACCTGCAAAGCAGACCAAGGAATTGCTGTCCTACCGCATACTCAAAGGGACACATACTCAAACAGAGAAGCCACATAAAGAAGAAGAAGTACAACCGACTAAAACTATTGTAGACCGGGAAGAGATAGAGCTGCAGCAGCCAGAGCCACAACAAAAGAATCAAACACGGCACCAGAAACTGGAACAGTCATTTCGAAATCAGCCAGAGAAGGAACGAGTTATACAGGCTGAGGCACTATTGGAAGAGCAATCTAATCCAAGTGCTGTGGACCGAGAAAAGATAGAGCTGCAGCAGCCAACACCACAACATAAGAAGCAACTGCTGCAGCACCAGGAATGTCAAGAGCGACGGCAGCAATCGCTTCCACGGCTGCAATTCATTCCATTACATCATCCAATTAGACAGGGTTCGTTACTTACACGAGAAGCCAATAATGTGCCCCTCTTTGGGCCACTATATCGTGTGCCTTTGGAGTCAACTTCCACCGCTCATACTTCTATTCCAAATGATAGGAAATATTTTATATTTGGAATTAAATGCTGGGCCTATTTGGACGGTCGGTGCCAGGCCATCAACTGCAATCACATTCTGGCGAGCCCGTGGGATGTGCAACGCAAGCTAAATCAGATGACGACTGATAAATTGTGTGATACCTACAGCATGGTCTTGCGACATGGTATGTTGTTCCGCAACTATTTTATCATTTTCGCTGAGATCTATGGCAATCGGGGCATGATGTCGTATTTAATGAAAATGGTTGAGGATTGTGGCTTATATATGGCGTATAGTGCACCCTATATAACTGAACTCTACTGTATCTTAATGCGTTACAAGCTAATGCCACAAATAGCAACCAAACACATTATGAAGCATCTATGGGGTCCAGAAATTGGTCAAACCTATCCAGAATTTGCTATGCAACTTCTTCGAATTCTTGCGTCGGCTGATTGGTTTAACTATCTACCACAACTGTATCATCTCTTCAACAATCAAAAATTTCCCATACCTGGCGAATTTATGGTCTGCTTAGCTAATGATGCCATTGCCAAAAATGACGACGCGCTCGTTAAGAAAGTCTGGGAGATGACGCTCTTCTGTCCCATAAACCTAAAGGATGCCACATTGACTTCGGTCATTACAGCCCTTAACGCTTGTTTACGTAATCCATCAACCCAGCCGCCGCATCAAAAGCAACAGCAACCAAACCAATCTTCACAGGAAAAAAATCAGCAGCAGCCGCTACTAAACTTAAAGAGACGCTTCAACAGTGCGGCTCAAAAAAAGAAAGGGAGGAAGTAATTCGGCAAATCGATGATTTTTAACTGATTACGTAAGCATTTAAAAACAATTATATTATTAATTTAATAATACTAAACGCTTTATAGGCGTCCTGGATGTTTGATTTATCGCTTTTAACTGTTGAGCAGCGCTAAGTGAACCAAATTTGTATTTTTATTTTCATTAATTTTTACACAATTAAAATGTGTATATTATTTTGTTTTATTATTAACTTAAATTTATAAACGAATTTAAATACTTAAAATCTAGTTTTTCTTTTTGCCCCGATTCCAGTTCTTTTTAGCCCCACCACTGCCGCGGCCCCCACCCGTTACTCCCTTGCCCTTACCAATGGGTTTCATGCGCTTCCGAGCGCCTGTAAATTGCTCGGAATCATCAATATCACCAGGAGCAGCGCGTTTATTGCCTTTGCCGCTCTTATAGCCCTTGCTATCTTCTAGATCTTTCAGCTCTAACTTAGCCGTGCGTTGCGCTTCGGCGACGCGTTCTTGCAGCGCCATCACCTCGTCCTCCTCGCATTTGTAGAGCGGCAGCTGCTTGCCCAACAATTGCTCAATGCGCTGATACAGCTCAATGTCATACTGAGTGACCATAGTGATGGCTTGACCAGACCGGCCGGCACGTGCAGTGCGCCCAACACGATGTATGTAGTCCTTGCTGTGCGTGGGTATATCAAAATTGACAACCACATCGACGTGAGGAATGTCGAGACCACGCGAAGCCACATCTGTTGATATCAATATGGAGCGATTCTTCGCTTTAAATTTGTTCAGAGCAGCCAACCGTTTATTCTGAGACATCTGCCCATGCAGCGGAATAGCAGCCAATCCTAGAGCGCGCAGCATTAGTGCCGTCTTTACAGTATTGTTACAGGTGCTACAGAAGATCATGAAGCTGTTGCCTGCCAATTCGTTGAGTATGTGCACGAGATACACATCTTTGTATTTAACTGGTATGAAGATGTAGTACTGTTGTAGCTGATCCACCGTTTGGTATTTATTTGAAACTTCCACCTTGACGGGATCTTTAAGAGATGCGCGTTGTAGCTTTTTAACCTTCTTTGTCATCGTGGCGCTAAACAAAAATGTGCGACGCTCGCGAGGTAAAACCTTTAATATCTTATCTAGCTCTACCTCAAAATCCATATTGAGTATGCGATCTGCTTCGTCCATGACTAAGTACTTAATAGCCTTCAAATTGAAGCCCTTCAAGTTCTCCAGATGATCCACCAGACGGCCGGGCGTAGCAATTATTATGTGCGGTTTCTTTGCCAGCTGCAAACCCTGTGCCACCATATCCATGCCTCCGACCACCACGCAACATTTGATGCCGATGCCGCTACCTGCAGAGAGTGATAGAGAAAAGATCTGTTTGAAATTTTGCTCATTTTGATCTAATCTACCATAGAGATAACATTTTTACTCAGAGGTAGTGACGAATAAAGAAATAATAATTTCATATTTTCGTTTAAGAACACAAAATCAAAAAGGGTTTCTACATCATTGGTGATATATATATATATATACATACATATGAATAAAATGTAAATAGCTTAACACTCACCCAGTGCTTCGAATTGTTCGCCTATTTGAAAAGCTAATTCACGCGTGGGCGTCAACACCAGCGCAAAATAACGCTGTGGATTCTCGAGCAATGCATGTAAAATGGGCAAGGCGAATGCTCCCGTTTTGCCTGAACCGGTTTCGGCCAGACCAATGACGTCTTTGCCCTGCAGTGCAACAGGTATTGCTTCCTTTTGAATTTTCGAAGGCGCCTTCCATTTCAGCTCTTCGCATGCTTTGCATAAAGTCTCGTTAAGTCCCTACATATTACAAAAACATAATTGAATAGTGTTCGATTTGCTTGCTCATTTTCAGAAATTTACAAGATCTTTCCAGGTTTGCGGCTGTTCGCCTATGGTAGCCTCAGCTTCTTTATCAGATTCACCAGGGTCACTTGTGTCTTGATCTTCAGCATTTTCACCGTCAGCTTCTGTGTCCTCTTCAATTTCTTCCTCACCGCTTATCTCTTCCTCGCTTGTTTCCACTTGCGCTTGTTCGTCTTCTGAAGTTTCCGACATACTGTTACATATTTTTCTACACTTTAGCTCTTGCGGATATTACCAGTCGCCACACGTGCTCGTTGAGAAAAGAACGCTACGAAGTAAAATGTGGAAGGCATATTCTATCGTAAAAGTATCGAGTATTATTTCAGTTGGCGGCAACCCTAGTTGAATATTTTGCAATGTACCATAAAACTCCCAGCTACATTTTCCCTCCAAATTATCACCAACCCAACAAATATATAAGCATTCAAACACGTCTTATAAGTGTTTATTTAAATTTAATTAAATAAATAAATTGGTCTCGGTTTACAGTAGCCCTGAACTAGTTACTGAACAAACCAAATCAAAGTTAATTTTTTCGGCTCGTTCACCTGAGGGGTAGTTCGTTTTGCTTAGTTCGTGAACATTTAATTTACACGACAAAACGAAGCTAAAAAATAACAGAAACGTAACAAAAATTTATTATTCAAATGAAAAGTAAGCACTTAAACGAGCACCATACAAGGCACACAACTCCAACGATTAGAATTAAATAGAAATCAATACCAGCAAAATACGGAGGTGAATTTTTCGAACAACCAAAACGCCCACCAAATAACCAAGTGTCAATTCCGATACAACTGAAACATTTACAAACCCTAAGCTGAGGTGTTAGTTTCTTATTTCTTATCGGTTGTAGTTGTTGCCGTTAGATAAGATGATGTGTTTCTAACAATTTGCAATTGCATTTTAGGTAAACCATAAAAATCCATTGTGAAAAATTGTGGGGTGGTGGGAGCAAAACGGATACTCAATAGTAAAAAGAGCGTAAGCCAGCGCAAACGAGAGTGTGTGTGTGAGTGCACAGTGGAGAGGAGCATGACATGTATTTGATGTGTACTCAGCGGCCGAAGAGAGCGCATTAGACAAGAACAAAACACACGCACACAACTGCGAGAAAGCTTCTTGTCGTTGTTTGTTGTCGGTGTAGGGGAGTCAAAGTCGGTTACGAAAAATACACGGCGTGAAGCGTGTGTGGATAGCATAAAGAACGCATACATACAACCATACACACATAAAAATATATACAGAAAGTAGTATATTTTGCGAAGTTCGCACTCCAAGTAGAGGCACGCAGAAAACAGGGCAGCAAAATGAATCCAGCAGTGGATGCGTGGGTTATTACCCAGCGGGAGAAGCTCAAGTACCAGGAGCAGTTTAAGGCACTTCAACCCCAGGGCGGTTTTGTAACTGGAGCCCAAGCAAAAGGATTTTTTCTGCAGTCTCAGCTGCCGCCGCTGATCTTGGGTCAAATATGGTGAGTAGCGGAACTGACTCATTTGTTTTTAATACACACAAATATGTGCACCTACACTTGCATACATACACAGTTATCCACTATGCAATGCTGGCAAAGATAAGACGACAATAACAACCATTCTTCCGATGCTTTGTTTTGTTCTTTGCTTTCCCATTTTGTTGATATGAACTAGAGATGTGTTAATGAATTGCTGCAAACTCATATTCGTAGGCACGAATCACGACAAATATAAAACGTTTTATATATGTTTATTATTTAATATTTAATATTTCTCATTAAGTAGCACCATTAAATATTATTAGTTAATAATGGGTTTTTATATGTTGGCACTATTCACTTATAATTAATCATAACTCTTCAATAAAAAATGGTCAACAACACAGTAAACTTATTATACATTTAGGAAACCATAGTTAATTAATTGCAGTAAATGTGTTATTAAAGACTGGAAAAATATTAAAAAAAAAAAAAAATACGTTTTTATTATGATTAAATCATGATTTATATACAATAAAAATTAAGAATATCTAGATATAATATGTTGATCTATGATTATGTACTATAAATTTCCATACATGCGCACATCTCTAAAATGTTGTTTGTATTCTGTACGTGCAGGGCACTGGCTGACACCGACTCTGATGGAAAAATGAATATTAATGAGTTCAGCATAGCTTGCAAGCTTATCAATCTGAAGCTGCGCGGCTTGGAAGTGCCCAAAACTTTGCCGCCCACACTGCTCAGCTCGCTAACGGATGTTGTGGGCGGTCCGTCACCTGCCATGACCCCTCGTGGTTCAACCAGCTCCATGAGTCCCGTGGATGCACTGAAAAACATTGCAAGTGTACCGCCGGTCGTGCCCATTGCTGTCGTTCCACCTCCAATTGTGGCACCACCTGTGGCGATTCCACCACCAGTTGCGGTTCCTGTTGCTGCTGTGCCCGCAGCGATTGTCTCGCCTCCGCAAAGCAATCCACCTAGTCGGCATATGTCCATTTCGGAGCGTGCTCCTTCCATTGAATCGCCGTAAGTAAACCAGAGAAGAAAAGAGAGCCACTCTTTTAATATATTATTTTCTCCATCTACAGGCAGGCAGAGTGGGCCGTGCAGGCGGCACAGAAACGCAAATACACGCAGGTATTTAATGCCAATGATCGCACCCGGTCGGGCTTTTTGACGGGAGCACAGGCCCGTAGTGTGCTTGTGCAGAGCAAATTGCCGCAGGTAACGCTGGCGCAGATTTGGACACTTGCCGATGTAGATGGTGATGGCCGACTCAGTTGCGACGAGTTCATCTTAGCCATGTTTCTATGCGAAAAGGCTATGGCTGGCGAAAAGATACCCGTTACTTTGCCACTCGATTGGGTGCCGCCCAGCCTGCGTAAGATCAAGTCGCGACCAGGCTCTGTGTCCGGTACTGGTTCTCGCCCAGGCTCGCAGCCTACATCACGTCACACGTCGGTTTCCTCACAGGGCGCCGTCATGTCGGACGCTGATCCAACTGCCGGCTTGCCGCAAAGTAAGTAGAACATTAGATGCTCATTACTATAATAAAACCATCGATATACTTAGCTTCGTTCGAGGACAAACGCAAGGAGAACTATGAGAAGGGCAAGGTTGAACTGGATCGCAGGCGTAAGCTAATGGAGGATCAGCAGCGTAAGGAACGGGAAGAGCGTGAACGCAAGGAACGGGAGGAAGCGGAAAAACGCGAAAAGGCACGTCTTGAAGCTGAACGAAAGCAGCAGGAAGAACTGGAGCGTCAACTTCAGCGTCAGCGTGAAATCGAACAAGAGAAGGAAGAGCAACGCAAGCGTGAGCTGGAGGCCAAAGAGGCGGCCAGAAAGTCAGTGGACAAACATATAAATTCTAAGTGAATACTGTAAAATAACTAGAATTTCTTCTTGATAGGGAGCTGGAGAAGCAACGTCAACAAGAATGGGAGCAATCACGCATTGCCGAAATGAATGCGCAAAAGCAGCGGGAGCAGGAGCGTGTACTCAAGCAGAAGGCACACAACACTCAGCTAAACGTGGAGCTCAGCACACTGAACGAAAAGGTCAGTGAATAGAGTACACATGTAAATTCATATATAACTAAATTCGTATCTCTTGCAGATCAAGGATCTATCGCAAAAGATATGCGATACACGCGCTGGAGTTACCAATGTCAAGTCAGTGATTGATGGCATGCGCACTCAGCGGGACACGTCCATGAGCGAAATGGCGCAGTTGAAGGCACGCATCAAGGAGCAAAATGCAAAGCTGCTGCAGTTAACACAGGAGCGAGCAAAATGGGAGGCCAAGAGCAAAGCTAGCGGTGCTATAGCCGGCGAGCCAGGACAGCAAGAGCAACTAAACGCGGCGTTTGCGCACAAGCAGGTAAGGAAATCTGAACAAGATTTTAAAAAAATATACGACATATTTATTGCTTATGTTCATTGCAGCTGATGATTAAGCAGATCAAGGATAAAGTGGAAAACATTAAAAAAGAAATCGAATCTAAGAAAGAAGATCTCAATTCGAACGATATAACCATGCAGGAGCTGAAGGCCGAGCTCTCTGCATTGATTACCAAATGCGAAGATCTGTACAAGGAGTACGATGTGGAACGCACCGCGGTGCTGGAATTGAAATATAATCGCAAGAATGAGGCAGCCACAATAAGCGCCACATCTGCTTGGGATACAGGCAGCGCCTGGGGCAGCACTGCCACCAGCGTGCCAGCTGCTGTCGATGCCTATGGAGGCTATGGCCTAAGCAATGATACAGCCGCTGCTGAAACGGTAACCGCTGTTGACCTGAGTGGACCGGCGCCTGAAGGTTTCGTCAAATATCGTGCAGTTTATGAGTTCAATGCGCGCAACGCGGAGGAGATTACGTTTGTGCCAGGCGACATAATTTTGGTGCCTCTGGAGCAGAACGCTGAGCCCGGCTGGTTGGCCGGAGAAATTAATGGTCATACTGGCTGGTTTCCCGAGTCCTACGTGGAGAAGCTGGAGGATGGGTCAACAGCATTGGCAACCGGAGAGGCAGTGGCAGTGCCAAGTGTTGCTGATACTGCGGCGACCCTTACCAATAGCTACTTGGACAATAACACCTTGGCGGCACAGTCAGCGCTGGCAGCAACTGATGCTACTGCTGCTGTCACTGATGCTGCTCTAGGTGATGTCGAATACTATATAGCCGCATATCCTTATGAATCCGCCGAGGAGGGTGACCTGAGCTTTAGTGCTGGTGAAATGGTCATGGTCATCAAGAAGGAGGGCGAATGGTGGACGGGCACTATTGGCAATCGAACCGGCATGTTCCCATCGAACTATGTACAAAAGGCCGATGTTGGCACAGCTGCTGTTGCCAATTCCGCTGAGACTGCGGTTGAACCTGAACCCGTTGAACAGGTGAGTCCATGTCATAATTGTATAACTCACAAAATGCAGCCAAATATAATACATACTGCAACTGTATAAAGTAGCGCACTATTCGTGTTTAACCATCATGTGCTCATCTACTAATCCAATGCTTTTCATTTGCTGAACCCCAATATCATCAACACACATCACGCTGCTCGCTCGTCCAGGAGGTCACACACAATGGCATTAGTGCTTCGTATGCTGCTCAGCCAGAAGCGGTAGAAGTAAAGCAGTCACGGACCCAGCCGGCCGAGCTGGAGGAGTCGCACACAAACGAAGATCTCGACACTGAAGTATCGCAAATAAACACACAATCCAAATCACAGAGCGAACCGGCCGAAAGCTACAGCCGGCCCATGTCACGTACTTCTTCCATGACACCCGTAAATAGTTGACCTACATGCGCCCCCACTTCCAGCTCTTTAGATTTTAACTAATCCGTATTTCGTTAATTACGTTGCAGGGTATGCGCGCCAAGCGTTCGGAGATAGCACAAGTCATTGCACCATACGAGGCCACCAGCAGCGAGCAACTGTCGCTGACACGTGGCCAGCTGATCATGATACGCAAGAAGACCGACTCTGGCTGGTGGGAGGGTGAGCTGCAGGCCAAGGGCAGAAGGCGTCAAATCGGTTGGTTCCCAGCCACCTATGTCAAGGTGTTGCAGGGCGGACGCAACAGTGGACGTAATACGCCCGTCTCGGGCAGTCGCATTGAAATGACCGAACAGATTTTGGGTTGGCTATTTATTTTTTTATCCAACAGTTGAGCTTGTTCTTAATATTAATTTTTTTTCCATATGCAGATAAGGTGATTGCTCTATATCCGTACAAAGCACAAAACGATGATGAGCTCTCGTTCGAGAAGGACGATATAATTAGCGTACTGGGCCGCGATGAACCGGAATGGTGGCGCGGCGAACTGAATGGCCTGTCTGGTCTGTTCCCCAGCAACTATGTGGGACCATTTGTTACGTCCGGTAAGCCAGCGAAAGTGAATGGGACTAAAACCAAGTGAATCTCCACAACAATCGCCAGTCACAACCATGACGATGCTTTACAAGCAGTAACACTCTCCACACACACGCGCTCTCTTCTCTCCCACGCACATTCCAGTTTACTTTATGTATCTAAAGCTAAAAAATCTATTTTAATTTCTGCCTCTATATCGAATAAGTAAAGCCAATTTGTTCTCGCCACGCCTAACGTTTCGGAAGCTATTTATCTAATGATTTTTAGTTCTAATTTGTTGCAATATCTACACTCATGTATGATTTATCTATACTTTATTGTTAATTGTTATTATTTAGTTGTTTAGCAATTATTTAATTTTAAGTTAAATGCCCAATCCAAACACGTTTGTATCTTTGTTAGCCAATCTTTAGCTTTAATTGATATTAATTTGCATTTACATGCATGCATATATATATATATACATATACATATATTTACTATACGTACATTTTCTGTATTTAGTCCATTGATTTTGTATTTATTTTGTATAATTTTTTTGTACTTTTTTTTACCTGCTATTATTTATACATTGATACAAATATGTTTATTCTGTATATAAAAAGAAAGTCCAAAATCCAAAATCTAATTGAATTTGAATCTTTGAACTTTTTGCTACTCCGCACAGGAAACGTATAACGAGTCGTCGGGTTTGGTCTTTAAGCGGCGTTAGGAGTACGTCGCACACAACAACTACAACAATAAAACCAGGTCTACATGGACCCATATATTAAGTTCATTCAAAAATTAATCAGTATCTAGTCGAAATTTTGCGGGATATTTTTTAGTTTCGTAACTTTGTTCAAACTTTGAAAGTCGTCTTATATTATCACATACCATCCTAATTGTACCAACAAATTTAATGAGTATTAAAAAATATTGAAGTTGTTTAAAAGTTAGGGCTCTCGCTCTCACAAGTTTAGGCAGTTATCATCTTCAGCTTTATAGTTTTAGATATATGAGATGTTTTATTTTACTTTTTTTTTTAAGATTCAAGGATCTTGTCCTAAAATCAAATGTGCAACTTTAAAGAAAACTCATAAATGTAATCAATCAAATTACCATAATGAATACAAATCGCAATCGAAATCAAGTTACATACAAACATATTTAATAGTATATATATATACACATACATACATATAATATGCATATAGAATGAGATAAAAGAAAAACTTAATTATATCAAGCAAAATATTACAATTTTGTTGTATTTATTAGATGTGTTTCACTCAATGCATATACATATACTATAAACATTTAAAGTGTTTTCCCCCAAATAAAATCGAAGAAATAAATAAAATTCAAGATACATATATATATATTATATATTAATTAACTTTGAAACTACACACATATATAAAGATGGTTTTCTGTGTTTTTCAATAATATGCGCATGTGTTTGTATATAACATATATTTAATATTAATTGTTAACTAAATACTAAGTATAAAGACCATTCACAGCTATATATACAAACAAATATATATAAACTATATACAAATCGGTATGGAGGAGAAGGCTTAAAAGCACACATACAACAGTATTGGTAATACGTATAACATCTTCAATCGCTTAACTTTATATACATACATATATGAGTTTTTTGTTTATAGACCTGATTTAATAGTTTAATACTTTAAGCGCTTACTTTAACTGCCATATTTAAATTAGTTTTGCAAGCAGCATTTAAAGCGGGATTAAAAGTTGATTAGAATACTGTAAAAAAAAAACAAAATCTGATAAAAATATTAAATATTTATTGTATAAAATTTGTGGGTAGAACATTATACGATTTCAATACAAGTTAGCTATATATAAACATGCTATGCTCTAGTACAATATATGTATTTAATTATAGCTATATTATGATCTGTTCTGTTATGCTGTGCATCAGTTCTATGCTAGTTATGGTTAAATATATAAATATACTTGAATATACTATTAATGCTATATCTACAATGAAACCACTCACACTCTCGATTGCCTTTCAAAACGATATCCAGAATATAACTTGATGAAAACTAAATTAGTAACTTGTTATTGCATACCACAAACTATACATAATATGCATCTATATAGGATCTATAACTATTAAAAAAAAAAAAGAAATCCAAATCAATAACGAAAAAGACAAGACAAATTTTTCCTAAAACTTGCCTGATTAAAATGTTTTACTATTTGTTTCCTGTTTTTTTTTTTTTTTTTTTTTTTTTTTTTTTTTTTTTTTTTTTTGGCAAGTTTTTAGCTGAAACTTTAGAAACATATTTACATATGTGTGTAGCTGACGTTGCATTGATTTTGAAAACAAAATCAAAATATGATATATATATTGAGTAAATTATACAAATTTCATTAGCAAAATGTTAAATAGCGAAAAGAAGACAAAGGAAACAAAATAAAAAACCAAAATGAATGAAAATTATTTATGTTTACATTAAGTATGGAATGCACACTTCTTATAGAGCCAAAAAAACACACAACAAACACCCACACACACTTGCATATATATAATGCTCATATACGCGTATTTGTTTTTAGTCGTTAAAGCGTTCATAAATTTAACTAAGCAGTAAATAAAAAATTATTAAATTTAAAAATAAATAAATAAAATAAAATAAAAAAAAATACTAATGAACTACATAAATAAACGGCAATTATTTATATATGTACGCATTAGCTAGCACACACACACACACACACTCAGATACACTTTAAAGCGAAATGATGACCATCGATATACATATTTACCTACATACTAACACATACATACAGACATGCATACATATATAATGAAATAACGTACGCTATGCACATGGAACTTGAACTTCTTATGTAGAAGTCCTGTTTATCTGTTAGATCTGCAGAGATACAAACATAAATACATGCATAAATACATACTAAACACAGATATATATACATATATAAAGAAAATGTTCTTCAAGAGATGCAAATATTAAAATGAGAAAATACCAATAAACATATTAAACTATATCAGTTTCAAAAAGAAATAAAACTATGAAATTAAAAAACAAAAACAAAAAAAACTTAACACATATTTGGTGAAATAAATGTATAAACGAAATTTCAAACAAAATCGTTGATACTTGTATAGTTATTTGTCGGCAGGTGGTATCAGAGATAAGTTTATATATACAATATTTCATACATTTTTTATTTTTATTTTTAAATACAATTTATAGCATATTTTGATTTTCAATTCTCTAGATATTCGTCTTATGTACTTACTCACACAGTGCTGAAAACAAAAACTCAAAGCGCGCCAACTGCATGCTCAACCGCAATCTCTGGCACAACCGTAACCGCAAGTGCCACCGCAGCCTCAACCGCAACGGCAGCCAATCAAACGCCGTTACGTCCTCTGCAGCGATTCTGGCAACACTGGCGCTCTAAGACAGTGACAGGGCCTGAACGTAGTGATGCCATACCAGACGAACGGCTGCGCGGCAAAATTCGATCGGTTCACATAACGAAGCGCAGAGATGGCCAGCTGATGGGCTGTGCTTACGTCACTTTTGAATGCAATGAGACGCTGGCGCGGGCAATGATGGAGGACCAAAACAATCGTCTGGTGGGTCGTGGTGTCATCATGGACTGGCAGCTGCCCAAGAAACCCAATTGCACGCAGTGGCGCTGCTGGTGCTGAGCCATATTTATACTTGCTTTTGAAATGATTTGTAATATGAATATTTTTGATTTTTGCTTTGATTTTTATTTTTAGTAAAATTTTCTTATACAATATTTAAAATCAGTTTAACAGTTTACAAGTTTTTTGTGTATTATTTTTGCTGTATTTCATTTTTTCCATTTTAGGTTTGTGTTTTGCTAAATAATTAGGTGAATTTTACTTTACTTTTTTCTTTTTATTATATTTTATAATATGCACAACTTAAGGCCTACAGTATGAAAATTTGCAAACTATTTTCAAATTTCATTCAATTTATTTGGTTTATTTCATGCTCTTAAGGAATTTATTTGGTGAGCTGTCGTTAATAATATAAAGTTTTCATGGCATTTACATATTATGTATATTTATATAGAAAACGCGCTCATAAGTAACACAGCTCTGATTTTATTTCATTCAAGTATTTTATTTCATAATTTTTCTTTCTTCTTTAAGTGAAACGACAATTCACAAGAAACTCGCACATTTCTTGCAGCTGTTTATTGTCTTTCGTTTAAATAATAGAATATTTTTTAGTTAACCAAAGAAAATTTATTTTTTTATAGTATGATTCATATCCAATCTTAACTGAATTTTCGGTAAATTGTATTTTTATTTTATTTATTCAGCTCAAATGTGCATATTTAGAAGGCAATTTCTTGGATATACTTAGACAGAGAATCACTTAGGACACAAATCTAGTAAACAATTATCGGCTAAGCGCGTCGCAAGTGAAATTGTAAGTTTTGAAATCAGCAAATTGATGATAGAAATGGATTCTGTTCTGGCATTAAGTGTTCTTCACTTAATTTTCCATACCAATATATGGTTTTTGCCTCGATCTAGTAATACAGTCAAAATTCACGCATACTTCTTATACGATAAGATTTACTTGGGTCGCCTCGAGCGACCGTCTCCTGCTAAACTTTCACATTATTCATTTTGTGGCTCGTAAATGTTTACAAAAATAATTTATAAATTACACAACTCTTGCTAAGTAGCTATGAACTAGTTAGTTAGTATTTATATAATATACTAATTTAGTTTCACTTATGAATACGATTTTATTCATTTATTGGTATTATTTTGCAACTTGACTGTTTATGGCAAAAACTTTCGGCTTACTTCTTACACGCTGATTAACGGATACTTCAGTAGTTAATTAATTAGTTTGAAAGTATGACTAAAATTGAACTAAACACTGTAGCTGTACCGGTTAGCAACACAGTTCAAATTACGCTCATATATGTATGTATATTTGTTTGGTATATATGTATGTATTTAAGATAAATTTATCTAAACTAAAAGCAAAAACAATGTTACGACTTAATCTGAACTTTGGCTAAATTGTTAATGATAACACAATTGTTTCTGGAACACATTTGCATTAGGCTTGTTTAAATACAATGAAATACAATAAAATATGAATATATATTTAAGTAGATACGTTTCCAATTTTTCAAAGAAGCATTCAAATTTGTCTGTTAGACTAGGTAGGTAGGTAATATACCCTTGCAGAGTGAATTTTTGAGCCTAGAAGATTTGATCTCTTTATATACTTGACAGCATCCGTATTCTAGATTTTCTTAAATTTAAATTTGAAATTTAAAAGTGTATCCTCTTATATCAATTATACATGTTGCTGCTATAGAATCCCCTCTGCAAGGGCCATTTTTTGCGGCAAGCCGTTGGTAGCTATTCTCCCTTCGTATGTATATACAGATTTTTAGTTATTTACTTTTAACATGATGTTTTTTCATTCTTTTTTACTTTTAAGCCAAAATGGGTGCACATATAGAACGAACTATATGTATATAGCTACGTTGTGGTTTAATCGTTGCTGATCTCAGTAGAACATTTCGTATTGGAAAGGACTAAATCTGGATCGAGCACGAGCTGTCCAGCTAGCTGGAGCAACTGCATCTGCGCTGCTCGACACTCAAATGATGCTTTCATCGTTGTTGCGCGTCAGGCGAATGCTCGTGGTGGTGGTGCTGGTGGTTGGACCACCGCCTGATGCTCCACCACCACCGCGTCTGCCCAGCTCGTGTAGGCGTGGCGTGAGTGGGGTTGTGAATGTGGTGACCACAATATTCTCATCGTCATATAAATCGAAATCCTCGCCCTCGTCATCGTCATCGTCCTCGGTGTCGGTGTCGGTGTCCTCGTAGTCCAGCAACGCGGTGGTCACTTGATTCTTGCAGCCCGGTACGCCCACAGCAGAACCGCCCACAGCGCCGGCGTTCATGTGTCGGATCTGGGCACGTGGTGTTGATGCTAAACGGGGTAGCAAGGGCTCACGACCCGAATTCTTTACTCTCTCGCCCGCCGTGGAGGCGGAGACGGAGGCACCGGTATTAGTAAGCGGCATCGCGTCCCAATCATCCCCATCCGCGGGTTCGCAGAGCGATTTGGAGTGGCCGTGCTGATAGGTGGATTCCTCGGGTATTGTATCACTGTGATTGTGTTGTTGTTGTTGTAGTTGTTGTGTGCGGTTGGGCAATGGATGTGAAGAGAGAGTCGAGAGAAAGAAATGTCAATTTTGGGTTCAATTTTGATTGAGATGGAGCGATATGTGAGCATGGGTTACAATGAGGCTAAAAAACTAATTCATTAACTGGGGACCTCTACCGATAGATAACTAATAAACGAATCAAATATTGTGTTAATTACTCAATAGCTTTTAACAATTAGATTACATATAATTTGTTTATATTACTTTAATACTGAAATCACTACAAAGCAAAGAAATTGAATAAGCTCTAGTCGAGAGTATCCGACTAGCAAATGTCCTGAACCCAAGGAATAGTATTGTTTTTATCCTAATCTAAGTTAGACTCATGCTTATAGCAGTATTATAATAGTCGATATTATTATCAGGAGGGCCTTTTTCACACACAGTCCCTTAGATCGACCACAGACTACTATAACATAATTAATGATTCGGAATTGGTTTGCACCTGGTTGCACAGCATTTCTGAACCGCAGTACACACGCTCCTAGGATAACAAATGTCATATTTTTCATTGTTAAGCACATTTATGTTCAATGGGTTCTGGCAACTCAAAGAAATAATTATAATATAGAACACGTTATAGTAAAAAATGAGAAGCGTAAGCAGAAAAAGAGAAACTTTAAAGCAAATTTACAGAGTGAGGAGAAGACTTGTATAAGCTAATGTATGTTTTTTTTTTATTGTTTATATATAAATAAAACTTGTATAAGCTAATGTAATTTTTTTTTTTTTTATTGTTTATATATAAATTAAGGTAAGCACATATAAAACAACTTTTCAAACAACTGCCAGCGGTTTGTTTTCAAAGCTCTTTTCAAAGTAAGAATGATATATGTTTGAGAATGTTGAAGATTAGTATTTAATTGCGAGAGATATCTCAATGTAACTGATTGAACTGAACCTTTGTTTAGGATACACCTTCTAATAGACCTCACAATTGCTTTTATTTATGTTCGTCAGACTGATGAGAAACTAGAGAGTAATACAAAATCACCTAAGATTGGTAGGAAAAACTAATTTTTTTTTTTTTCAATATCTATATTTGTATGTATTCTTTTGCTTTATATATGTCATCTTATTGTGCTACTCACGTCTTTATTGATTATTAGTTAAATCAATTCTACTACATATTATTCTGTAATAAACTGTTAATGTATTCTATTTTCCAGGCCATTATTAATAATACGAAATCCCTCTATGTATACAACAGTTATATATAAAACGATTCTTGTCAATTCAGACAAACAAACCCAGTCAATCAGTTACAGGAATACCTCTAATATAACACATATAACAGTAACACTTGTTGGGGTTGGTTAGCACAGTTGTTAACTACGTGGTAATCATATAAAGCAAGCCAAAATACTTACACATATTTATGAATCATATATTTGATATATATAATTAAGAGCCAAAAGCCAATAAATACTAGACTTTTACAACAGCTCGACTACTATTTTGGATATTGTATATATAATTTTTAATTGGAAAATATTGATATATGTGGTGTGTTGTGGTGTCTATTAAGTGTGATAGAAGCATTTGGCTGTGGCATAGACAGCTGCTATACGGACTCAATTGAAACGTCGCTAAAAATATAATTCAAAATTATAAACAAAAAAGTTGAAAGCAATAAAGCAAATTTTCGATAGCAGCAGCAAATTGTGCAATTGGTTTTAGTAAAATGTTAACTACATGTTAAGTTACAGAATAAGTGTTAAGAATGAATCAGTTAGTCGAAAACAGAAACTTTTTAGTAAATTATATATATACAAAAACTATAGAAAATTGAGTTAGTTGGGATAGTTACACCAATCTATTTAGTTCCTGCCTAGGCATACGGACAACTCATACAATTACGGAGCCCAGTTCTGCATAGAATACTTAATGAGTGCGATATGAAGTAATGCCAATTGCCAGAGACATTGAAAGTTGAATCAGATCAGATCTATATATATCAGTTATATGTATGTGTATATAGTTAAAGACTACGCGAATTTTAATTTGCACTGACTGAATGAGATATGCGTGGACTGATCTCTATACAAATTATATACATATATTGTACATATACATATATATATATATATATATGTATATATAAATATAGGTTTGATCATAGGTTATATTGTGTTAGTTTCTTTTTGTCTGGTTTACGATATACGATTAGTTGAAATTCGACATTGGCCGGCTTTAGTTGCATTGCATTTTGATTGCCCTTTGGTGGTATTATTTTTTGGGCACTCGGATTACTTTGAATAGTACGTAGCGCCGCTGCTCTCCGATGTGGGTGAGCTGTAGTTGGTTGTTGACGAGTTGCTCGGAGAATTGTAATTTCCGGCTGTTTGATTTGCTGAATTGCTATTGCTGACTGAGGCTGTTGTTGTAGTAGTACTTGTTGTTGTTGTAGTTGGAGTTGTTATTATTATTGGTTTGATATTGATAGCTGTTGCTGCTGTTGTTGTTGTTGTTGTGGCTGTTGTTCTTGTAGTTGTTGTTGTTGTTGTTGTGTTGTCTAGTAAGTTATTAGCGCCAGGACTACAGAGCAAAATTCTACTGGGTCTGCGTCCAGTTGCTATAAGTCTGCGAAATCGTTACCAATTCGCGTATTTCGCATTTTTTTTTTATATTTTTCGAAATCAAATTGAGAGCACACAAATATTTAAAAGTTACAAAAGAAATCATGGATAATATCAATTGTTTCGCATAAGAAAGAATAGGTGTATATATTCGAAATGTAAAAAAAAAATAACAATCAGCGAAATCAAAAGTAAATTTGAGCAAACGACAAAATTTGTATTATTATTATTTTTTTTTAATTTTTATTGACGAAATTCGTAAATAGCTTGGCTTTGTACTCAAATAACGTTTATATGCTGAAGCGAAAATTCTGTTTTTATATTTACACATATAGTTTTATAGGCCATTTTATGCATGCTTAGCTTACGAAATTGTATAGCGTTTGTTAGTAAAAATCAATGAATACTAGTAAAATGTAGAAAAATATATAAATGATATACGATATGAGGCAGCATCCCAAAATTTTGTTTCCGATTATTTCAAACTTGATTTAAGCAAGATATAGTCTTTCGTCAGGTCTGCTTTCGTTATATCTTTTTGAGCTCATACGAATTGGGGTGGAAGCTATTGATTGGCATTCAACAAAAAATTATACTCTAAATATTTTGACCCTTGTTTAATGAAGTTTATGGAATATACAAACAGTCCTAGAAAAAGCTAAAAAAAAACAAGCACAGCAACGACCAATAACACCCACATGCATTGCACATTCAAGCTACATAAAGACAAAACAAAACACACACACATACATATATGTGCACACTGATTGTGTGTGTGTGTGTGCGCGCGTGTGGACAACAAAGTGTGGCAGTGTGCCGCAGGCGTGACAAAGACTTACCCGCTAAGCTCCAGCATGGAGCCACGTCGCACGTTCCGGCGGTGGCTGGCCGTGACCGGAAAGGGTCCGGTATGACCGTCCGGCCCCACCAGGTGAGCGCCCAACGTGCTCGAGGAGATGGACTGTGAGCGGTTGTCCAGCCGTGGATTGTGCATGGACGTCGAGGCATTGGGATTCATGGCGTTGCCTGCATTGGGCACAGCCATTAGATCCTGACTGGCTGTGGCTGCATCCACCGCACCACTGCTGTTGCTGCCCAGGCCCAGGCTGCCGGCCTTCGAGCTGGAACTTTCGCGACGGAACAGACCTATGACGGACTTGGGCTGTTTAGGCTTGTTTATACCACCTACGTGGGCGTGAGTCAGGAGCGAGCACAGTTGGTTGCGGGCAACATCAAAATGTACACGGTATCGAGAGATAGAGAGAGACAGAGAGTGTGGGTGTGTGTGTGTGTATCGGTGTGTGGGCGTGGGCAACAATTACCAAAGGATAAACGATGCGGCAAAGAGAAGAAAACACAAAGTTCAGGAAATTAAAGAAAATAAAATCATATAGAAAAAGAACTGCATGTGATTTACGATCAATTAGAATTTTTTGGTTTGTTTCGTTTAGTCTCGAGCTCAAAGCTGTGGTGCACTTAAGAAACACAAGAGAAAACTATATATTTTACCAATTATACATATTTAGTTATATACACATGTAACTTCAGTTATTTACATATGTTTATTTTCTTTCATAGAGTTTTTTTTAAGCCAATTTACATTTATAATTTGAATAGCAGAAATAAAAATAGTTGAAGTCGTAACGGAAACGGAACCGGAATTTGTACATTCAGTGTTGGAAAACTGCCCGTTCCCGTCCGTACTTGGAGCTGGACTGGCTGCTATCTCGTCAGCAGCTTGATTAACTTTGTATCTTACCTAGAAAGGTGGCGCTGGGCGAATTGTATGCCAAATACTCCTTGTTTGAGGCCCAGGCGGGAAATTCATTTTGCTGCACTGCGTCTGTGCTTTCATCGCCCTGGCGTTTCCACGGCAGCTGCGACTCTGTGGCTGTGGGCGTGGCTACGCGACGTTCGCCATCCGAGTCGCGCGATAAATTGCGGTCCTCTTCGGGTATTGGATGCTCCGCCACTATGGGATAGAAATTTGTTGATTGCATTCAGTAGGTTTTCAAACTTGTTTGACTATTCTGTGGCATGCATCGCGCCTTCAGTTTGGCTAGTTCGTTTAAGCTCAGTTATCGATAACTACTAAATATCGGGAGAGGAGTACATGAATAAAGTGCACTCAACTAAAATGCAAAACAATTCCGTTAGGATGAATCAGCATACATAAATCAAAGCGGATCGAATCGAGATGACAAAGCTGCGAAGCGCGAACCAGCGGCTGAACCGATTCGTCAGCTTAAATTATATCGGAACTGGCGTTAGTTGGACAGATTCATCAAACTGTAAGTTTTTATTTAAAAATTCGATATAATGCCAATAGAATTGAAATAAACTTTTATTGCAATAAGATAATATATCAAAGAAACAAAAAAGTATAGAATTCATAATTTACAAACAAGTTTAAAGAGCCCAATTAAATTTTAATGTTACTATAATATGACATCTTCGATTCGATTCGATTCGATTTGCTTCTATTCGTCTTTTTTGTATGAAAAAAAAAAATATTAATAAAAATTTTCGAATAAAAACCAATAGCTTGGACAAATCTGCTGTGTCGACGCGTCTTTGAACTTAAAATGTTGTATATGGTTCTGGGAAGGCAACAACAAATAACTTTGTCATGCACAAAAATGCCATGCTGCTTTTGCTGTTTGGTTCGCTTTAAAATGCTCGAAATGTTTCAAATGCTTGAAATGCTTTCAATTTTTGTTTTGTGATTTCAATTTCAATTGATTTGCGTAACATTATGGGATTCTATATATATGTAAATACTAAATTTGGCATTGCTTTTTCAGATGAACGCCTATGGTTATTATCATTGGTTATGGATTTATGGCACTACGAACTGTATTGCAGAGGTGTTTTGTTTTTTTGGGTTTTCTCTATCAATCAAGCAATTTAGCGAGAGTTTTTAGGTACATAGATATAGGTATATAACAATCAGTCGTTTCACAGACATCGATGACAACTATTGAAGACAGTAAAAGAACATAGATGATTAAGTACAGACTACATAGGCCCAGTAGTATCATGCTCCCATTCAAATAGGCTGTCAGCTGATCTAGCTGTTAAGTTTCAACAGGTAGTTAAGCTAACTGCATTTTTGAGCTTATATATTTGTATGTTGCCAATTCAGGAATATATAAGGATGTCGATAAATTATAATATTGATTTAATAGGAACTTAATAAAACGGGCCTAGGTATTAATCTGTTAACACAACTAAAAATAAATGGAAAATAGAGAAATAAGGAAGCAACTAAATTAAACTCGGTATAGCTTAAACAGCAGCTTCAAATGGTTTAGCACAATTTACGTTTGTACATTCAATTTCTAAGAGATTATGAGATAGATAACGGTTTTGGTTATTCAAAGAATTTATCTTTGGCCTTGTTCAGTTTTCATGAATGACGAATGACAAAAGAGTGAATGGAGATGAGCAACTTTAAGTCAACGGGAGAAGCGAAGAAAAACAAATAAGTTTAAGCGCCAGTTGTAAAGTAAACTCTGTTAGATATTTTAGAGATATCTACTGTAAATACTTTGGTAAAAAAATATTATCATCAAGATCAATTTGAACTTATTTATTACGCTTCTCTCCTCTGTAAATGCTGACGAAATTTTAAGTTTTAAACTTTAATTATGCAAACTGAGATATCATAGGTACTTTATTTTTAAATATTTACACAAATAGAAATACTGGCAATATTTTGTATATATGTAATTCCTATAGAATTTAGATGAGGAACTTGAGAGATATTTGTGTGGGTCAAGCCTAAGCGGATGATCTACAAATGTATATGCATTTCATAGTTGTATGGATAATGGAAGATATGGAATGTCGCTGAATATGAGCTTGAATATACATATTTTGTATAGCCAAAGATTCGTTTTCAGATAATTATAGATATTTTTGGTGGTTGTTGTTGTTGTTTGATTCTTGTTGATATTGTTTACCAATGCTCTGGTATGAACGATCCCGTCGCCAGGGCAGGATCAGTTCGGCCGCTGTGGGTCCAACTGGGGGATCGGGCGAGTCTAGTTCTGGCTGAGGACCGTCCTCAAGTTTGGGCGCATAGTGCTGAACGATGCGCGCTTTAGATGCATCAAAACCGGGCAGGTTTTGTATATGCGCTATCAGAGAGTTATTATTGGCGCGATCCGAGTCAGCTAATATACGGATATATACGAATATATCGAGCAACATATTGGTATGTCAAATCAAATGAAATTGGATAGGCATAAAATAGGGATAAAAAAATATATATAGAAATATTGTCGTTATAGCTTTTAGTTTATTTATTTTAAGTACTAGCCAAAGATTACGCGTTTAAGGGCGATTTTAGGTGGTCAAAATAAGAATAAAAATATATCAAAAAGGTTTATAAAAAGCTTTGGCTCTAGAGTTGATTTGTTATCATTTGAGTCAGTTCATGTGTCATCAAAAAGTGGGAGAATATACAAAAATAGACAAATTTTCATCTAGATTTTAACAGCAAAACAACTTCGGCTACTAGATATAATAAACAACTAGAGCATATCGTACAAAATGTTCATAGCCTTCCGAAACTATTTTTACTGTACTTTAAGCAGTTGTGTCAAACTGTGTAATATCATATAGATCAAGTCTGGCGTAAGGCCCATTTCGATATAGGATCAAATAAAATACTTGATGGCATTTTTGTGTAGTCAGTTGTTCAGATTGAAAACGAAAAGAACTGAAAAGGAATAAAGAAGAACACAAATCGGTTTTAGCTATATAACCACCGATCGTGTGCTCAGCATAGAGATCGCTAGAGGTTCAACCAATAAATGAGAAACATTGAAATCATAACTTTTATAAGGCAATGCAATGGCCCGGCCACCAATAACCCTATATGGTATATCGCTTACACGAATTAGTTTCCGATTAATGACATAGATATGGAACATATAGAAGCAAATGGAACTTACGTGATGATTTTGCTGTGAATGTTAGACCATCGTCCCAATCGTCGCTGGGTCCAATGACATTGATCTCATTCGGATTCTGTTGGCAATCCTCGGCTGTTTCATTAAGCACATCGTTAATATAGTCTTTAGATGATATAATATCACAAGATTATATATATCATGGATGGAGTTGTTAAATACAAAATGGGTTGTTTTTGGTGAGTGCGTGTTGTCAGTGTTGTTAAATGTGCAAAACAAATGTTTTTTAACAATTTTGTTTTTAGGTTCAACCAATTGTTTTTTTTTTGTTGGTAGACATCGGGAAGGATAGCGTGTGTCGTAGGAGGAAGATAAAAAAAGAAGATTTTTTGGGCATTTAGATTTAGTAACCAATTTTTCTTTAAATGAATTTTATAAAAAAAAATTATTAATAGCACAGTAGGATGTATTATGTTAGAAAGGGTTCGTAAAATTTATTGGTGGAAGAATGTACTATAAAGCTTAAAAATATATTTGTTTTATATTTTACGAGCCCCTGACATGCTTATTAGAAATGCATAAGAAACTTAAATGTAATGAGGTGCAGGCTATGTATAGTTAGACTTGGTTAATTTGTATTGATGTTGATAAAATCATAAAAATCGAAAAAAAAAACTCTACTTAAATGCTCAGATTACATCTGGAAAACAGCTACAGTCTAGATAATCAACTGAAATTTTAAATTTTGATTTTAGCTCTCTACAGAAGCTACTAAATATTGGAGGAATTAGTTTGTTTTCATTGTTTTTTAAATATTTAATTTCTGTATTCATTTAGCGGCATTTACCTATGTCTAATCTACGATATTTGTTAAGTGAATTGTGAGTATGTCTTTTTCTGTAAGATTTTTTGCGTGAATGGTTTGAACTCGGATGCGTATTCGTACCATTGGAGAGCTGCTTCGCGGTGCCGTTCTGCTGGAAATCATGGAAGGAGACGTGATTCTGTTTAACATTCTCCTTGGTCTCCTGCAGAAATAATTGTATGTTAAGATCTAATTTACAATTGAAGATCAAAGATCTTTGCTTACCTTATTGCTGGCGCCTCGTTTGCTGCGCTTGTGATGTTTGCGATCGTTGAACATGCGACGGAAATTCATTTGCATTTTATAATTGACCTAAAATGATATATGCATAGAAATCATATTTGTTAAATATAGATATGCGACAGTACTCTATAGGTGCTCTCAGAGATTTGTCAAAGTGTTTTCATGAACTCACCTGTGTGGACAAATCTCTGTCATCTACTGCGTGTCGGCTATAACTAAGACGACGGTGCTGTAAGGAATATGACGAAAGCACATTTAATGCAAAATCAGACATATACGAACATTTAGTGTTCTTAGGTGATATACATATGTATATATATATATATACAGCTGCGAAAAATAAAATAGCACCACTTGCATATTCAGAGTTTGAGGCGTTCTCCTGGACACATTTATCAATGTATTCATGTAATTTTTTCACTCAGATAAGCAGAAATGAATTAGTTATTACGGCAAAAAAGAATTATTACAAAAATATTCATAGTTTTTATATAATTCAAAAAATTCTCAAAAAAGCCGAAAAAATGCCGAAAAAAATAATAGCACCACTTTTTCATTTTGCGCTAAAAATCATTTAAAAAATTAAAATGAGTAAAAACTTTTAGTTTATTGTTAATGACAAATGAAAATAAATATACTCCCTTAAATTTAGCATTTATTTGATTTGCCTTTGTTAGCAATTAGGGCTGCTCAACGCCCAGACATGGATTCAACCAAGTCCTGACATCGTTTAAAGGGAATTTTAGCTCAGGACTCCTAAGCGACTTCCCAAAACTTTTTTGCATTGCTTGTATTACATTCAGAAACTATTTTCTGTCATCTGCCCACAAATTTTCGATTAGATTTAGGTCCGCCGGCTGTGCAGGTTAGTCGATTGAGTTCTCCTGGAACCATTCCTTCGCTTTCCTTCCGGTGTTTTTGGGGTCATTGTCTTGCTGGAAGACCCATTTTAGTGGTATATTGTATCCAGCATCACTTATTCAAATATATCAACATAAACATGTCGGTCAGTTATGGTTTTGATCCAATGAATTGGGCCTACACCATAGTACAAAAAGCAACACCATACCCTTACATTTGATCCTCCACCTTTAATGGTTTTTGTTGTACGTCTAGGGTTGAATTGCAAGTTCTGTGGACTTCTAACGTTGGACTGCGATCCCTTTCCACCAAACATTATCATCTTACTTTCATCAAGCCAAAGAATGTTGCTCTATTCCTGCGCAGACCAATATTTGTGATCCTTTGCCAATGCCATCCGTTTAGAAATGTGTTTTCTATTCAAATATGATACTTTTCTTGAACGGAAAGCATTTAAATCGTAATGTTTTAAGTATTTCCGTACTGTTTGGTCTATTGCTGATATGTTTAGGTCCTTTTTCAGTTGAGTAGCCGACTTAAAAGGATCTTTTTTACTCACGCGAATGAGTCAAGTCATCTGTTGCTAGGTCAGAACTCAACGCCGTCCGCATTTTTCACCATTTTTTTTATGGATTAATGCATGGTGGATCTTTTTATGTGAATAACCCATCAAACGACCAACTCTCCTGTGAAAATTTCGACCCGAAATCAACTTTTTGATTAGATTGCGTTGTTCGGGGGTGCAATACTTTCCATGACCCATTTTTTGAAAATTTTTACAAATTTTGTAAGTTTTTTAATTAAAATAGATATATAAACAACAAATCTCATCAATAAAGGCTTTTGAAGATATGTAACTCTGCTAAAAATACAGGTTTTCACTCGAAAAGTAGTAGTGGTGCTATTATTTTTTTCGGCATTATTTCGACTTTTTTGAGAATTTTTTGAATTATATAAAAACTATGAATATTTTTGTAATAATTCTTTTTTGCCGTAATAACTAATTAATTTCTGCTTATCTGAGTGAAAAAATTACATCAATACATTGATAAATGTGTCCAGGAGAACTCCTCAAACTCTGAATATGCAAGTGGTGCTATTTTATTTTTCGCAGCTGTATATATAGAAATCGTTAAAAGGATTAACTAGCATCGGGTCAATGCTTAACAGTTATTTCACATAAAGAAAAATGTATTATTTTATTTTGCTGAGAACTAGCATAAACAACAATTGATTACGGTGTAAAAAGGTCGCATAACATTTGTACAGATTATACATATATAGAGATTATGCCATCTGAATAATACATTTATATATATGTATGTATATGTATATTTATATATGTATATTAATTGAGTTATCAAGGACGGTGCATTTGGGCGCAACAATTGAGGGTTAACTTCGGATCAGCCGAAACATGAATACTCTTTCCAATAATAAACGTAGAGGCGGTATATTCTTAAATGATACATTATCATGTCACTCAGCTATGGCGACAAGTTTGAATTTTCAATCCTTTTATGGCTTTCAGACACTAATGATGTCCTATATTTTTCAGGCTTTGAATGATTTTTTTCTATTTCAAAGAAATACCAAATTAGTAGGCCATAAAATTAGTTTAATATCTGAAGGGAAGAAAATAGATAACTATTGAACAGACCTCATACATATTCATTTGTTTCAAGCATTATTTCATATTTTGAAAAGAGTATACAGATATATAATATTAGAAGGATAACACATTGTAACACAACAAATATTGATTATAGATGAGTTATATATATTAGATTCTTGCTAAACAGTGTGTGTAATAATATATCTTGCAAGAGTAGAAGGTTAATTATATTATTTTCGTGAAAAAAATGGTAACAAATAAATAAAATAGAAGAAAAATGTGGGTGCCTTTACACTGAATCGGCTAGGGTGGTCGATTCAGGTGTGCAATTCGTATTATAAGACTTTCAATTAAATAACCATTTTATTTTAACGAAAATTTAAATTCTATGGCAACAAAACTAATCAAAAATGTTAAGTATTGTTCTATAAATTTATCATGTTCTACATCTAATTTATTGCAAATCTTTTAAATAGTTATTTATAAGAATATATTTAAAGATTTTCATATCTATTTAATTTAAACTCTAGCTGAACCAATTTTATATGTATACTGTTGAGTCTATCTATATCTAAACATCTTTATTTTTAGCTTGTTTGATGTTAAACTTAAAATATCAAATCTGACTTTAGATCTTTATGAAGATTTAAGTATACATTTATGTAGATATGTATATTTATATAACATGTGAGAATTATTTTTCCGTTTAGTGAAAGTTTGTTTATGAATACGATTATTTAAAGACTGTTTTTTTGTGTTTTGTTTTCATATAGACACCAATTGAAATACATTAAGATATTTACTAGAAACTGTTGATTATTTAATTAGTATAATTAATTATATGCATTACAAAAACATTTTGCGGTCATTAGTACAGACTCACAAAGAGTGTAACATATACAGAAAAAAATTTGTTTTAATTAAAATTAGTTATACAAATTTGTTAAGTAAACGAAACTAAAAATGAAACAGAAAACTCTTAAATCAGTTTGAACCAATTTATTCGTACCATTTGTATGGAAGCCTTTCATTACGAAAATATTTGAATATTTTTGTACAGTTTCGTAAATAATTTTCAAAGCACACAAAAATTTGAAGTAGTTTTCGGATATATTTTTGTTTTAGTTGAATACGTGACGTTGACGAGAAGTTGAAGTCGAAGTTGAGTTCGTAACAACGGGAAGAAATCAAACAAACGATTAATTACAAATATATCTAAATATATAGATATAATCAGCATATGTAAATAGAGAGTATGTGAGAGGGATAGATAAATATAGATATTTATATATATTAAGAGATAGAAAGAGTGAAAGAGATAGAGAGAGAAGCGTGTCTCAAAACCAAATGCCCATAAAGGAAACTAAGGTGAAAGCATAAAATACAAATACGTCTACGAGGCGTCAAGTATTTTTTGTGAGATCGATTAGACTCGTGATAAATATATCATATATTGGGTTAGTATTTAAGAACTTGGGCTGTGTGTGTGTGTCTATATGTGTTTGTGAAAATGCTATAAGGTATATAGTAGTAGTCGATAAAACTGGTACTGCTATATCATAGAAATCCAAACCAAAATCGATTATTATGCTGAAATGCTGAATACTGCTCTTTCATTATCGGTATACATACCCTTCGATAGGGCTTAAGTTCTTCGGCGAGCAAGTGATGTATCTTGGCATCAGTCAAATCCTTTTTCGATGGATTATAGTCCAGTTCAGCCATGTCCAGGTTGTGGGAACACGAGTTATCCAGATTTGTCAAGCTTGGACTGTGCGAGTCAAGAGATTAGCAGGCAATAATATAAAGTTTTTAAATATTATGTACATATAACACAACCAAGTATTAACTAAAGATACAGATAAACGAATTTTAGATATGCAAAAGTAATATATAGAGAATAACAGTGTACGAGAGAGAGAGAGAGAAGTATTATTGAGTGTACAAATTAGGAGCCAATCAAATTGTTTGTGCTGTTCATGCTAAGAAAGGACTACAAAAGTTTTGTTGTTTAATTTGTTGCATACATGCATTGTACTGCTATTGTTATCGTTATCGTTATCGATTATTGATTATCGATTATCCAAAATTCGTTTACCAGGTGGTGTATATGGTTGGCGGTGCCCACCTGCCCCCAATATAATTATTGGTATAATTCCTAAACAAAGCACTCATCGACTCGGTGCCCGTCATCTGGCCAATGGTTGAGGGATTGCGACGCATCACCTCCATGGCATCGCGCATGGTCAGCTTGGAGTATGTCTCAATAATCTTTGGTTCAGCGCCCTGAAGAGTAAAACAGACAGAGATAGAGATAGAGTTTAAATAATTCGAGAGTCAAGCTGGTTAGGATTATTTTATTCGATGCCTACCTTCAGGTCTCTGATCAGCAGTGGGCGTATGAAGCGATTGTCGAAACGCTTGAACTTATCGCGCACATTGTAATTGCCTGTCTTGCCCACAATATCCTCAATGCCAGCCATCAAGTGGTCCATGAACTAAGGTAAAGAAATAAAATATTCAATGTAGATTAGCAAAATTTTTCATCAGGTTTTTGAAGAATAATATTTATAATTTATCAAAACAATATTTGTAACTAGCAGTTGTATATTTGACAAGCGTGTTAAACTTACTCGTTCGTGTATGCGCTCATTCATGGAGGGCTTGCGTTTGTTGGCTCGCTTCACATTCAGTATCTTGACGAGGGGCTTTATGGTGATGCCTTGCAGAAACACCGTAAAGTAGATCACAGCTATGGTTGTGGTCACAAACATGTTCTTATGCTTGACCACCTTCTCGTCGACGAGCAGCACGAGAGCAAAGGCAACAGCGCCACGTAGACCGCCATACGACATGACGAACTGATCCACCCGCGACAATTTGTGCAGTCGAAAACGATTGGCAATGGCCGACAATATAATCACACCTGTGCAGGTAGAGAATGATTTCAGTAATGGACATTTGAAAGGGTAGTTGGATCACCCACCGATAACACGAAAAACGGAGCAGAAGGTAATGGTTAGCACCACAAACCACGTATTCCACACGTGCATGTTATTGACTGTCGCCACGCCTAGGAACATGAAGATAATTGTTTCCGCCGAGCTGGATAACATTTTCAGGGCATATTTAACGGTCGTGTGCGATTTCTGAGAGATATTCGATTCCACATAGTTTTTCATTGTAATGCCACAGAAGGTAATGCTGCACAATAGAGAGAGACAGTCAGAGAGACAGAGAGAGAAAGGAAAAAAAAAGAGCAATGTGGAAGTATTAAATTATAATAATTATATTAGTTTTATTTCGATCATACTTACGCAAGTATGCCGCTCATATGAAAGATTTCCGCATTTAGATACGCCAGATAGGCCATAACAAATATAAATATGGGCTCTATGACACGCACATGATCCGTAAATCGTGTAACCAGACCGGTTAGGAAGCCCCAAATGATGCCTGCATAAGGAAAATAAAATGACACAGGTAAAATATGAATTGAAAAGGTATATAAAAATATATTTAAATAAACATGTAGATAGATGTCTAGCAGACGTCTCAGTGTAAGGTGAACATGGTATTGGAATAAGGTTCCTAGAAATGTCAACTACAGTAGTGCTCTGGATGTCTTCTCCTCCATTATGTTTAATATTATATATATAATCTATAATCTGATTATGCATTTATAATAAACTACAGCTGGATGAATATGTTTTCACTCATTATATCATATATACTTTCGATTCATGTATTTATTGATTGGCTTTGCGTCTTACCTATGGCAGTGCCTCCCAGAGCCACAACGAAAAAGGAGCCAACGCCGCTGGCAATGTCCTGTGCCATTATGTGCGGCAATCCAATTTCGTTATAGGCCTCCATCATGTGGTACATGACGACCTGCAAGAGAATATCAAACGAATGTATGTATATTGTATGGCGGCCAGCTAGTAGCAATCGGTAGTTGCATTTCGAGAGGAGCTGTTTCGTGGCTTAAACGATGATTTGATGGGCTTGTAAAAGTTTCTGGCGAATCACCCAATAAAAGCAACTGCACTTACCGTGACGGCATCGTTTAGCAGGGACTCGCCGAAGACAACAATGTAGAGGATCTCGTTGACGTGTATTTCCTCGAAGACGGCAAGGACGGCCACCGGATCCACGGCGGAAATAAGCGACGCAAACAGAAAGACATCCAATAGCTTGGGCATCTCATCGCCAAAGATGCCCATCACGCCACACGCATAAAGCGAGCCACCTGCAATGCAAGAAGGGGCATGAATCTCTACACTATTTTTCTCTTCTTCTTCTTTTCCAGTTTATTGCATTGTCAGTCGCACACGTCGGCACATGTGCGCACACTTAATTAAACCGAGTTCTTCTAATGCAATTGAAATGGGAGTACGCTGTTTTAATATTATTTGTTGAAATTACTATATATTCAATTTGCGATTAGCTAATGCACAGGTTTAATTTAGGAGCAGGAGTAAGGCAGTAGGAGTAAAAGTAAAGGATATGTTGTGGCTCTGCAGGAAAATTAATAACAGCATATATTTAAAAGTGAATGTATAGCAGTAGAAATGCAGACAGTTGGTCTAGAATGATACTCGAGAAAGACCATGCAAAGCAACCTCAAGAAATCAGCAATAAAAATCTTAAATTTCAACTGGAGTTTCAATGTTGGCTTTATCTAACATTTGTAACAATATCTAGTAGCGTTGTATATCAGTGGAAACACTGGTAGTACCTACAGTAAAATACTTGGAAAAACACGCGTAATAAAATGTCAACGAGACACCAACAAAAATCTTAAATTTCAACTTACTCAAGGAAACACTCACTACATTTAATATGAGTTTTGGTGTTGGCTTTATCTAACATTTGTCAACATTTAGGTGTAACAAAATCTCTCAGATCTGTAAATATTTGCTTATTTTTCATTAAAATCACTTTGTGCGGGTGTGAGCCAACCGAGCGTAATGCCTCGTGCCTTCATCATTAAATCTCGTTTCCTCAAAAATTACCCTAGATACAGGCATGTATCTGTATCTGTATCTGTATCTGTGCATGTGCCTATCTATGTGTATATGCATGCACACATACACACATCAATGCCGTGCGGTGCCACATTTGGCATAAATCACGTCTAAACGGTCATCTACAACTGTTCCCTCCCCCCATACCCCGCATCCAGCCCTTCTCCGTTCCATGCTCATGTTGCCCTGCCCTTGGACAACAATGTTTGTTGCTCGCGTGCCACAAATTTTGATGTGTGTGTGTGTGTGTGTGTGTAACAAGCGTGTCGCCATTGTAGTGTGTTCTAAGTAATGCTCCATATATGTATCCAGTAATTTTGCTGACTTTGTCGGCGTGTGAAAATTGCAATTGAAATGTTAACGCTACGCTGCCTGCACTGACATTACATCATTCATTTCATATTCTTGATTTAGTATCTATATAAATTAATATTGGTCTTTAAAGAGGAAATAAAAAAAGTACATATGTGTATATGTCTTTATCATCAATAGTTAATAACTATATAATCTCAATAACTATGTAATTCCAAATGCCTTCCGTTCTACATTCCGAAAAGGTTTTAAATTGAAATCATATGATCACATACTTATAAGATAAGCTGAATTGATAATCTGGAAATGATTAAAATAACTTTATGATTTTTAAGAGATTAAAGTAGACTTTTGTGAAACTATTCACATATAGTTGTAGTGATATAGTATAAAAGTTTGATTTCGACCAACATTTTATCAATTCAGCATATTCACTAATACTGCAAATACTCCCTCCACTCAGGCTATCTCTGCTTTCTGTTGAGCTCCATGAGAGAGCAAATGAATTGAGCTTTCGCGCGTAATGGATGAGTGTGATCCACCATCAAGTGGTGCAGTCATGGCTGAGCAACCACTTCAATTTCAAAACACTTAAGGGTCGCGTTCCACTCAATTGGCGGCACAGACACGATAACGATGACGATGTCGATGACGCAACTTCAATGGAAATCAATTCATTGGATTCGCTTACCAATTGTGGCCACATTGAAGATGGTGCCGACGACGGCCATTAGCAGGATGGTGCCCAGGTTGTCGAAGAACATGCGATTCGGCATAAAGTAGCCCGCATCCAGAATTATCGGCGGCAGCATGTAGAAGAAGAACGTGTTCGGCGTGAGTGGGGAGACGGCAACATCCGTGCAAAAGTAGAGCACAACGCCAATGACCACGCCCACGACAATCAGCAGGCAGGATTCCGGAAATATCAGATGCAACTTGGGTGTCATGTGGAAACCTGAAATGTAAAGTGAAAAGAAAAACAAATATAAATTTTAAATGCAAAGAAAAACTTGACATGGGCCTAACAATGCCCATGAATTTGCATATGTACATATCAGAGTAGTTGTGGGCGTCGACGAATACTTTTGCTGGTGTTACACTGACTGTAAAAAGCGAGACAATAGCAATTTCCATTTCAACAAACACCCATTTACATGGAAATTTCGCCAGCAGATCCCCTCCCATATACCTCGCAAATATACATTTGTTGTTGTTGATATTGTTGATTTTTGTATTTGGGTCAATGGCTATGCTGATGACTATACTACTATATAGTAAACAATGCTACATAAAACAAGGCAGTTAAGGCACTTCAACGCAAATATATTTTCAAGAATTTATTTTGATTTAGTTGGATTAGCAAGTTTTCTAGAAATGCCAAAAAGAGTTGTAGAGAATCATATTAATAAGTACATGTAAATGTTTTATAAGATAAAATATATTTCATTATATTTGATATATCTCAACATATTTTGATTATAATGAATGATTAGATGTGCATATCAAAGTCATTATATAAAAGTTTCTATTAACTATTATTCGTTAATGAAATTTATACACTTTTTAATCCATATATAATGCTCCATTATAAAACTTTAGTAGAGCCTGTGGCTAGGCAACCTATCCGAAAATTTTCATCAAGTTTAAAGTGAGACTTTTATTTAATAAACTTTTGCATAATTTCGGCATCATTTTGAAAATGTTTCTAATAATTATTTAAGTGGCTCTGGTCACTTGTGGCACTTGCCAATGCGGAGTTGTCCATAAAAAGAGGCCAACAATGGGTGGGTGGGTGAGCGGTTTCGGTTTGCTGCTGCGTGTGCCTTTCGGGCGCATATTTGATGGCCTTCGGCAAATGGACTTTTGTGCAAGAGCGAATAAAATATTAAAAAAAACAACAAAAAGAATTCAAGGTTTAAATCGGCTGCAAGAGCAAGCCAAGCTGATAACAAAGTCAAGAGCACGAAGGGGTCAACGGGCGGGAGGAGTGGGAGGTGGAAATCGAGATTGCAGCCAAAATGGCTTATGCAATCAGCAAATTGTTGCTCCTGGGGCTGATGCTTGAGCGAAAGCTTGGGGGTTGGCGCAGGGATTGAATTACATTTTTTTTTGGGGGTTGCTTTTTAGGGGGCAGTGTCAAGGTTTTCGTTGTGCTTGTTGCGCACTTGGCTGGCGCTTATGCAATGTCCTTCAGCTGGGACAGGGCTGCACACCTACACATCAATACAGGCACTCACACACACACACGCTTACAATTTGACGTAAAGCTGCATGTCACTGACAGCGGCAGAGCCGACGTTATATAAAACATATTGATTTTGCTGGCCTGGCAACCGCTGCCAGCCTGCAGCCACGCCCACTCTCACACACACACAGCAACTAGAGTTATATACCCATATAGATGGTTATACTGTAGGTACTAAGCATATATACTTACCGATTTTGGCTATGCTCGCTGACAGTATCCAAATGCCAATTATGAACGGCGTCTTGACCCGTGCAAAATCCACTTGGGAGAGCGGATAGCGTTCCATATGATGATGACCCGCCTCCTCCTCATCGTCGAGCGACACATCGAACAGGTCCTTCTCGCCGTGAGCGTCAGATTTCAGGTGTGCGGCATGGGGCAGCGGCAGAGGTGGCGGCAGCGCAGTTGACGCAGCCAACGAGGACGACGCCGTTGTCGTCTGTGCCAGCTAAACGCGTTGGGGCGAAAGGATAGGAGCATAAATGTAATCATTGGCCAGGGCGCCACGGTAATTGATTCGCTTTTGTCAGGTCGAATTTGGTACACATTTTGGTAATTGTCCATAAATAATGTCAAATAATGTCGAAAGGACTTTATCGAGCAGCTAGACAGTTAATTGAATGGTGATTCACTCAGTGGAAACAGTCATGAATGGAATTCTTATAAATAATGTATCATATGTCGCTTGACATTTCCAATTGTTTCAGTCCACGATATGTTGCTATAGGTCAGTGGCTTTATTTTCTTTCAGTTTTCAGACTCAAATTCATAAACCACTAAAGGTTCTTATATTGCATTTAATTTTTATAATTCCTCTATCATGCTCTAATCTTTCGCTGAATGGTGAGTTCTTGTTTCACAACATCAAATACATTTATCTTTGTGTCAGTCAACTAACTAACTAAGTGGAACAATCAGCCAAAGTAATCCCTGTCATATTACAAACTACATTTATCTCTTAAGGCTGGGACAGTCGTATCTATCATAGACTATATCTTCAGTCGGTTGTCCGTCCATTCTGTCTGTCAACAATTGACGTCAGCCGACACATTTGTTAATAACTCATGACATGAGACATTTCCACCGTTTTGCAATGCTTCAACTTGCCCAATTATCATAATTGAATTTTTTTGCGCAGTCGTTGAATTTTGCTGACTGTTGAGCCGATTGGCCAATAGCAGGCCATGCCTGAGGACTTATTGGCAACGAAGGCAGCCAAAGCAACTAATTAAATTTGCATTAGTTAAAAGAGTATGAGAATCCTTTAACTGGCCTACTCGAAGTGAATCGAAGTTATTTGAGTAGGCCGCTTAAAGGTTTCTCATACTCAATTACATTTAGCTAACCAAATTGACGGCACTCAAAATCCAATTGAAAAGCAGTCGGAATCAAATGACAGCTCATTAATTATGCATAAATGACTTGATTTCATGCGGTGAGAATAAGGGAAACGACAGATTTAAAGCGAAGCAAAGCTAAGAACAGTAATTAAATTGAAGGATGTGGATGGGGATGTGACAGTGCTTTGTAGTCAAGATAATTATTTGATATTTACTAAAATTCGTATAATAGTAAAAATTAACATTGGGTGAACCTACAACCTGCTGATGAATCGAGAATAAATATTCAAATCACTATCAAAGTGGAAGAGTACTTATGAGGAATCCTGCAAAGAATCCTAAATCAGTTGAATGAAAAGATGTAGAGATTGAATGGATAGCAAAGTTGGCAAACATCTGCGCCATCAAAGGCAATAAAGGATACTCTGATTGAATTCTATAAAAATAAATATATATATTGCCTTGTCTTGTGTTTATGTTAATATACAAATATTAACATACAAATTAATAATTATAATTATTTTAACAGATACTGGATCGTTTGGAGTGTATTTTATTCTTTTGAATTAGAAAGAAAAATCTCAAGATTAATGAGAGATAGTGAAACATAAAATTAAAAAAAAAAATAACACTCTTTAATATTACAATGTATTTTAATCGCCAGTGAATCGACCAAAACTCTCTCTTATAATAATGACAGTTCGATATTCTATGACAACCCCAAACTTATCAAAACAGTAATCAAACTTACGTTTAGCTGTGGGATAGCATCCGCCGGCTTAATTGTGGAGCTGGAGCTGGAGCTGGAACTGGAACTGGAACTGGAGCTGCTGGCTGCACTCATATTGGGACGCGCCTCGATGCCGCCCAAGAGCAAACAAATGCCGCATAACAGGAGCAACAGTTGCCGCTGCCAGCTGCCGCTGTCACGGTATTTACACATTTTTGTGGCTGCTGATGGCTGCTCACACGGTGGTGCGACTGCTGGCGGTGCAGCCAAGTGGTGCACGCTTTGATTTCGAGCCATTCGATTCACTGCCTGGCAAGCGGTTCTCTCGCGCAATTGAGTTTTTATAGCACCAAGGCGATAACTGGAATTGGAATTGGAGTCGGCGCTGCGAGCGGGAGTGGGAGTGGGAGTGGGTGTGGTAGGAGCTGCTGTGCTTGTGCAGCTGCTCCAGCAGGCGCGGCGGGCGAGGTTCATTTGTTGCTGCAACGCTGGCGTCGCACTGTCGTAATCCTTTTCCGTCCGGCCACTCATGCTCCGGCCTTTTGTTGTTGATTTATGTTGTTTACGACTTGAACTCGGTATACGGCAGAGTTATTGATTTCTGCGGGCATAATATACACTATGTGTGTATGTGTGCGTGTGTGGGTGTGGTTGTGGGTGTGTTTCTGTTGTTCTTTGCTATACCGTTTCTTGCCGCCTAGTTGAGCTCAATTTGGCGAGTGTCTGTAAGTAGAAGATTAAACAAAATGTCAAACGAGTTTGCTTAAGCGACTCGTGGGTCCTTCTACAAATACACATATACAATATACATATAGATATATATGTATGTACATGTACATTATATATTAAGGACATTAGTTAGCTCAACAACGTCAGCCAGAAATTCCTTGAATCCTTGAATTCATAATGAATGTAACTTCACTCAATGTACATCCACAAAAATTCCTAACAGCTAAATCACTTCATTTATATTTCAAGCACGCTTCCTACCTAACCTATCCTAATCGAATCGCTTATCTATGGGCAATAGCCTATCGACCGACCTGCCGCAATAACCAACTTAAACTGGTTAAAACCCAGTAAATTCACTTAGCATGAAAACTTCCACATTTAAAGCGGATCTTTGCACAGAGAGCACCAAAAGGCAAACCAATCAATAAAAAAAATGCCAAACAATAAGAAAATGTGCTAAAATCACGCAGAGCCAAAAGTACAACAAATTCATTCTCTCGCTCTTTGTGTGCTTAAGCATATACATACATAAATATGTAAGTATGTATAAGTATATCAGATTCCAATTGTAATCACATTTTCAGCTGCAAGTAATGGGAGTGAAAGCCAAGCCTGAGATATCGAGGAACCACTGAGATATCGAATATTCACATATAATGATGATATTATGGTTTGTCAGATAGGGGCATAAGCGAAAGTTGATAAAGGACTCTAACTAACGATAGGAAATACTTTTATTAAAATATTTAAAATTACTCTAAATTTAAGAATGAAAACTTTCCGCAAGACTTACACGTTATTTAAAGAAATATAATTCCTATAAATATTGAATTCTTGAAAACGTAAAACTTTTTTACATCTTATCTGTACTATCAATGGAAAATGGATTATCGTCGCGCTTTCTATGATTTTCTTGAACAAATTAGGCATTAAGTATTGTTAAGAACATATTATAGACCCAATGAATGATATTTTTGTTAAGTTGGTCCAGAGTAAAGTAACATTTTTTTACACACCTCTAAGTTGAATTTCCATTGTTAATTGACAATGTGACGTTGGGCGTTAACCGTATCGCAAGTATTCCACTTGAAGATGCTGAAAATCTTATTTGCAGGTGTCGAGTAAATATTTGAACTTTTAACTGGATAGATCCAGTGCACTTAGCGCCATGATAGACCATGCTAATTGCCGTTATAATACAAGTAAAAAATTAAACAAATTAAAGTCTTTTCGTTTCTCATGGATGCTGATAGCGGGGGATTTAAATTGGACGCAAAAAGAGCTGCTGATAGCAGACAATTGCCGCTATCAACACGCGCTTTCATTACAATCGCTTATCCATCAAGGCGCCGCCACAGAGAGATAAAGAGCGAAAGATCGTATAATTAGAATACTATGTGCCGCAGTAATTGATGCATTGACTGACTGCAGTCAAGACCAATGACGAGATGCGCTCAATTGAAGGGCAACATCGAGTGAGAAGGCCCCCCGCTGTTGTCCCCTGCGGCACAATATCTTTGGAAATTTTATCAATTGAAAGAGGAATATTTTTGCAAAAATATTACAGTTGTTTACTTTTCCGAGTGTTGCCCGTCAAATATGATTTATTACTGTCGCCACACTCAAGTGATAAGCTATAGTTTATGGGTATACGGGGGCTAATTATAATAATATCTCATAACCTTTGGACCCCCTTAAATTGGGCATATAAATTCATCTTAAGTATATACAAATATAGAATAAATAAATGTTTTTGATAGCTCTATCTTTTTTTAAAATGTGTATACTCAGGAAAACAAGATGGCGACAAGCAAACTCTGCGTTGTTCGAGGCCTTGAAACTGAAGTGCAGGGCATCTTCTAGTCGGAAATTCCTTGGTAAAACATTCTTATTGGTCTGCTAACCAAGAAGCATTTCCATAATGTAAGCTTTAATGTTAATTATATGCATTGAATATCGATAGAGGACTGCTTTCATGTTAAGTGTCTATCGACTGTATTTGAAGGCTTTATGTTAATTGGCTGTCGTATAAGTCTGACTTCAGTTTTGCAGTGGATCTCGTTGAGGAAGGTAGACACTCTTCCAGATTTAAAATAAAAAGAAGTAACGCAAAAAGTGTTATGGTTCATCACATTAAAAATAACTATTAGATGGAAATATTTCTGCTCTTCAGATTTTCAAAATATCTTCAGCTAAAATACTCATTTGAACTAGAATTTGAGTCTAATTCTCAATTGAAGTGCTTCAACGAGGTCTCTTATATCTCAATTAAGTCTTGTCCGTCTCATCTAATGAAAATTTCACTAACTCGTGGCCTGTCTTTGAAATTTAGTAATCAATCCCGAAATACGATATGAAATATGAAATCAATATACGTCAAAAACTTTCCGTTTACATTGAGCAAACCTGACCCCTCTTCAGATTGTAGTTCCTGTTTCCAATTTAAACAATAGTCGCGTGCGTCACAGTGCCATCGACGTATTCTAAATTGATTTACCCCCAAAGTCAATTCAGAGAGTCCGTCAATGAGCAGCATGGCGGGGCCACAACCATCTGAAAATATTTTCAAGCTCAGTGACTTCTATGCAAACGCTAACCAACCACTTAATCGCCTTAGAGCGGTAATCAAAGGCGCTAAACGGCTTAAGGCTAACTTAATAATTGAACAAGAGAATTCAGTGTAAAACTAATTCACTTCAGATGGAACTAATTGCCTACAATTAAATAGTTTAAGAGCTTAAGAGGCCAGAGTAAACAATAATGTTGACGAGAAGTTAAGCAACTCAAAAGTGCCTCAAATTTATTATGTGGCCATGAGCGCATAGCAAGGATGTTTGCAAGCCGAGTGAATTATGTAACACAGTGGGTAAAGGCCATACAGCACACAAAAACTGTGACCTTGACAGCCAAGCGTAAGTGTATCAATGAAATGCCCACAAATTTAAGCTAGAAAACTATTGTCAAGTGCTATCAAAATATTGCTTTAAAAAGTTCCAATTTGTTTGCTTTAAGCTTAATCGCCTTTAATTATTATGCACATGAACAGAAGATAAATGCGTTTTAGTCGGGTGTTATCGAATGTAGAATACTCTTAACTACGCCCCCAAATGGCATTAAGGTATATTATATGTTTATTTTTTAGTTTCTGGCTCTCAAATTGTACATGATACAATTTTATCCGATTTGCCATGCCTCATTTGTCATATCTTTATAAACTTTCACCTAGCATGACAGATTTCGGGCAACACGATTCACTTTTATGAATGGATTTCCGAAATAATTTTCATAAAGCTAGCTCTTGGCATAAAAATATTGACTGCTGTCGATAGTAATTTATGGATTTATGGTCTGTGATGTGGCACCTGGGGGCAGTACTTGATCGCTAAATGGAATTGACGTATCCGTTCAACTGTTGAATATTAACTATGACTTTTTGTTTTTGCATTCGTTTTGCTTTTTTTCTGCTTTCATATAAATTGCAAATATTTTTGAACAGAATTTAGTCGTCTGTGGCCGTTGGTCATGCGTCCAGACTGCGCCAAATTCAAGTTCAGGTTCGAAATGGCAAAAAAGAAAACATTTAAAGGTCAGGCGAGAAAGTGGGTCATATATAGTTGCTAGATACTCTGTACTGAGAGTGAGATAATAGAGTAGAGTAGAAGTATGTTTTTATATAACAAATATTTATTTCGGTACTTGAAACTCACAGAAAATTATGCCTATATATAGAATCTTTTTGTATTACGTATAATTTTTCTCACACACGAATTTCTTATCCATTTGGTAGTTATTACACTTCTTAGCCATTTAACGGCTCTAGGGTATACAAAATGCAATTTTAATATTCAAAACGCCATTTGTTTATGGCCAATAGACGGATTTATTTTTTGGACGCTTACCAAGAAAATGTTTGTCTTTGCAGCAGCAAGAAAAATAGATATTCAAAATGCATTTCAGAAATGCATTCGACTGCACATACTATAAGCGGCAGCTGTGTGTTACTATATGAACAGATCGATAAATAAATATATATATATGCATATGAATTAAAAGCCAAATTCAAATGAAGCAAACTTTGACCTTATGGCCAGGCCGAATCGATAGCCACACGCGCCGAGACAATTACGATGTGTTGCTCCGGCTGGGCATGCAATAGTTTTCCCCCACATTTCTAATAATGATAATAATAATAATGTGATTCATTTCCAAGCGAATCAAAGCCAATTGCAAAGATGCCAACCTGCAGCAATCATGAGCGAATTCCCAACACATGCAACCATAGCCGGTTGCGGGCGGATTATAAACCAGTTCAATGTGGTTCTCCAGCCAAGACGGCAAAGTTCTGCAACGGAACTTGGTCAAAATGAAGCACTGCAGCTGCCAACAAACACAATTTATCAGTGAAATTCAATTTGGAAAACAATTTCCATATGCCTGGCGTCTTTATGTGCACTGAATTTAACCTAAAACTGCGCAGAAGGTCTACACTGAGTGCTCGGAATTACAATAGACATTTTTTTTTTTTTGCCTATATACCACTAATATATTAAATTAGTTCAAGAACATAAAACATGCAACCTTTTCTCTCAGTGTAAAATATTTTTATTTATATTTTACCATTTAAAGGCATTCAGTCAAACCTTCCGTAATCCGTAGCATTTGAGCGACTGAATTATCTGACTCTAAGAAAGGATTCATTGCCCTGGGGGCGGAAGAGGTCATAAAATGCCTATGCAAAGCAATTAAATATTATTTATCCTTGACTTGGTATAAAGTGGCACGCAGCTAAGACAAAAGTTGGTTTATTTACAATTCTAATAGATAAGAACAACAATAATGTTATGCGACCTTGTCAAAACAATTCGTTCTACGTTTGAATATATAGATCTATATTGTAATTTTTTATTTCATTTATTTCATGTTCATTCTTTATTCTATTTGTTTTTCTTCTTACTTTCATATACTATAACACATTCATTTTCGTTTGTTTAACTAAGAATCTATAAACATACTTATCGATGAGGAAATTTTGTTTAACATATCTTGATTAAATGATTTATAGAGATGAAAACAACTTTTTTTGTATTCCTGCAGACAAAGAAATTTAATTATGTATTCAAGGATTTAACTTTCAACCCTTTCGCCTCCTCCCATTTTTCTGAAATTTCTTAACTACTTTCTCTAATGATATTTACTTGAACTGCCTTATTGATAAACTTGTTAAGTAAAATTTCAAAAAGTTCTCTACCCAAAATCATGACTTTGACGGCGGTAAAAAGGTGCCCAAAAGCATGACATATAACTGACTCAAAAGACCGCAGCAACAACAGCAGCAGGAGCTGCCAAAATGTGTATCACAAATCACCGCAAAATCATTTAATGGGCCGACGACAGAGCTTCGGATGTAGTGTAAGGACAATATCCCACAGAGTGACAAGTGAGCTAAGCCCAAGCTGAAAAAGAGAGAAAAGAAGCAGAAAAAAACAACTTCTTTGACTTCCGCTGAAATTGTCCTTTTCTTTTGGCTATTGAGTTGCTTCGCAATTGGTTTACTGTTAGCAAAAGACGCATATTTATGGCCAAAAATTGGGCAAACAGCAAGTGGTCTTATGGGACAATATATTGATTAAAGCATTAAGCCGAATCGTATACTTGGATTTGTCCATTTCCCGTCTCAAACAGAAGTTAAATTTATCTATATTATTCCAACTCTTCAACCAATGTTGTCGGCAATTTTCTAGTTTTTCGCCCGACTATGATGAGCTCATATATTTATGATATCAAACGTGATTTAATTATGAGCTTTAAAACCAATTTGATAGCAAATTGATATTTATTTTATATCTTTTTTTTTGTTTTTTTTGTTATTTTGTTTTTGGGAATACCTCAAATAAATTGAATTGTCTTAAAAATGAGTCCAATATAGGACTTACATATTTATAGATATTATGGGAATTACAATATTGATAGCGGCTACCGATTCGTCATAAATCAAATGCTTTGTCCGACATACTTGCGTAATATAATTATGGAAAGTGTTATCGTGGCTTTTGTTATTATTTCTGATTTATTTATTGCTAGAATTTAATGTGGTCAGTATTTTACATGGGAAATGTCGCAATAAATGTGGGGCTCAACGGGCATCACAATCGATAACAAAACACAGTGCTATACAAATTTGGAAGTAAATAATTTGTTTTTATTGAAAAACAAATTTGATTGAATGACTTTTTAATGATAAAATTAGATTTTGTGCAACGCATTGTACTTTATCGATTGATTTTTATATCAAAAGTAGAAAAATATGGTCTTTAAAATTTGTAGTCGTAAACGACAGCACACATGTAAAAAAAACATCAAAGTCGAAATTATTGATAAAGTCGGGTTTAGTTCACTTTATTATTTTATTGAAAAGGTCAATGGTGGATGTGGAAGTTTTGAATTTTACCATCTACAAAAGGTTTTGCTATATTATTATTTTAGAACAAAATATTGTGCAAAACGCAATCTCTACTCTTCTCTCTATTATAAGAATGAACTCTCATGATAATCAATTAATCAAAATCCCAATGATTTATTGCTCTCTGAATATTTGTATTAGAAACAAATTTTTAGGCTAAAAGTGCGTCTAGCAGGAGTACATGGAAATTCAAGCGGAGGTCAACAGCTGCAACCCCGATACGATCAGAGACCTTACGGCAGCTAATATACCTAGCAATAGGTAGGGGAGTTTTTTTTTTTTATTTTGTATTTTGGTATAGGTCGTCTGTGAACTGTTGGCGGCAGCGCTCGGCGGCTTGGTTTCTGTTATCAGTGGGAGAACAGCAATGCCGCAAAGAAACCAATGCAAATGACCGGAATAAAAAGATTTTGGAATGCGAAACACAGTTTCCAGCAAAAATAAAATGTGGGACAGTGTAGCGAATTGAGAGAGGGACTGAGAGAGCGATAGAGCGTGGAGAGAGAGAGAGAGAACAAACAACAACAGGGAAGTGCGGAAAGCAGAAAAAAAAAACAGAAAATACAAATATTTAGGTGAACGAATTCATTACAGTTCGAAAAGAAAATTATGAAAAATATCTATAAATATACACAAAGAAATATGTGAGTAAATATATTTCACAAAATGTCACTAACAAATTAAAAAGTGAAAATAAAAATTGATTCTTGAACAACGCACATTTTGACTTTGTTTTTCGAAGCATTTTCCATTAGCAGCAGACAGCTGCCCCTTGCGTAGGCTCTCGAGATTTTTGTTTGGATTTGTTGGGTTTATAAATAACATTCATTTAGTACACAGCACAGAGCATATTTTTCGAAAATATAAACCAAACTAAACTCGAACATTATCATAAAAGTCAATGTAGTCATATGTAGTTGCCCGACGCGAAAATGGCGCAATTCGAGTTCTGGAAGCCTACACGTGCTGTGTGACTCAACCACTGATAACCATGAAGCACAAACACAATTTTATTTTAAGTACATGCATACATAATGTATGTATATATTGATATATTTATATATTTTTGTTGTTGATAATATTGCTATAATATTTATTTTGTAATTTCTTTGCGTTCGAATTGAAGAAAACAAACTGCAGTCCGCGCTCTGAAGTCAAGAACTGAAACGGAGCAACAAACAGCAGCAGGAAAATTCAAAACACCACAGTGAACGTAACAGAGAGAGTGTGAGAGAGAGAGGGTGGGCAGAGCCGTAAGCGAGAGAGCACGAGAACTGAAGAGAGAACTGAGAGAAAAATGCCGGCTTTAGCACAGTGAGGCAACAACGAGTAATAAAACGACAAAAATTGTTATGAATTTATATGGAATACAAATTTTGAAAAAGTAGTGTTTAAATACTTAATTGAAAATAATGGTAATTAGTATAATTTTTAATAAGAAATAAATTCTATTTTATTATATATATAAAACTGCGGAAAAAATTACCCATTAAAATATGAATTGAGGCTATATAGATTTTGTGAGATATAACAAAGTAGCAAAAGGAGACAACAAAGCCTATTGATAATAACTAATAATCTGATATCATTATCGATCATTTGATTTTACAATTGTAATTTTAGCAACTTGCCAATATGTGGTTTGTCATCAATAAATGAATCGCAACATTATCATGCTAGAGCTCAATATCCTCTAGTCGGCGACTCCTAACTAAACCAATATCTCTTGTTTCTTCTATTTAATTTGGTATTTTTCGTTTGCCGACAATTTTCATTGTTAATTGGAATTAGAAATTGAGTGCACAAGCGACCGCAAAAGGAATTACCAGAGCCTGCAGTTTGAAATTGATTTTTGCCAAGGGTTCGCTGGGCGCGCAAGGAGAATAAACCCAACTTAATTCGCTTGTAATTACAATGTACACAGTGCCTGTCAATGTATGCGATTCCATTTGGCTGCCATTGAAAATATGCACATACATATGCACGACTGTTTGTGTGCATATATATGTGTGTACATATGTATATATATTTATATTTCAATATCAGGTTCGTGGCATTTCCATATCGATCGACTGACACGAGCTACAAAAATGGCAAAGAAGAAAAGGCAGAGGTATGCTTGGCCTGTTGTCAGGCAGGCTGAAGGATAACGATGGATTTGCAGATGATGCCTTCAAACTGCACAACAGATATGCAAGATATGTGCAATATGTTCAAAAATTGTTTTGTGTGCGTGCGTGAGAGTATGTGTGTGTGTGCACATTATCCTTGTACTTGAACAGCATGCACTAAGTGCACACATAATTGAAACCAAAGGACATACGCCTCTGCACCCCTAGACGTCCTAGACGTCCTGCATGAATTGCATGCCGTAACGAATTTCTCGCTCTGCCTTAAGCTATCTATCGGTGAGAAATGAACTTGTTTACGTGTTTATTCAGCGATTTGAAGAGGCAATCAAATGATATTAAAATCCACTTAAAATAAGTGCTCTTAATTGTCTAATTGTAGTACTTGACTCAGAGATAAATCGTGAAATTTGATTGATAAGAAATTTGAAGAGCACTTCGAACTAAATAAACAGCTACCCAGAATTATAGAACCCAATTAATTGATTGAAATTTTATTCAGTAAAAGAAAATTTTTAAGTATCTCTGTGATTTTATTTTAAATATAAAAAAGTAATTACTATAAAAATCTGAATTTGATCAATTATAAATATGAATTCTTACCAAAGTTTAGTATAATGAAAATCATTAAAGGAAATCATCATAATTTTACAAAAAATAATCATTTCAGCACTTCAGTAAAACTTTCTCGATTTCGGACTTCTTGTCAAGCATTTGGGAGCAACCTAACGCAAGTTTAGTTTTCTTAAATACATTTTCAAATCACAAAAGACGGCCAATAAAGGCAGCCGCAGGAGCAAAGCTTTTATGCCACTATAAGGCATAAAACTTTTTGTGGAAGGAAACCCTGTTGGGTCAACAAGAAAAATTAAAATGAAGATGAAGACATGGACGGTCACAATGAAGCTTGAAATTCAATAGACTTAAGCTCTAAGTGTGCGAGCTCAAAGCTATTACTTTTTCCTAGATATCGTTATAAATATGACGAATAAAAAACGTATTAATCCTGCCCCACCGCACACTAAGTAGCAACAAGGCGACGCGTTATGTAAGCGGCTGGCGTTGCCTCAAGGACATTCGCAACAAGACCAAGGTCCAAAACAGACAAAAAATAACAGTAGCTCGAAGCAGAGGCCGACACCAGTAAAAAAAATGACAAAAAAATACGGACCTCAAATAAGATAATGATGAAGAAGAAGAAGAAGAGCAAAAGAAATTTATTACACTTTTGCAATGGCCGAAGGACGAATAACACACAGTACTCATCGAGTAAATCAGTGGCAAAGAAAGGCAAATACTGGTTCGGGCGTGACAAAGACACAATAGTTATTGCTTTGGCCATTGCCAAAGAGGATGACCGAACTACTAGAAACTCGGCGTTTAAGTACTATTACAGATATTTTACTGAATAAATTTTACATTTATTGCTCTCTAAAAGGATTCGTCGGAAATGCTGTGTTTTCCCTGCCTATCTCATAGAAGTATTTGCAGACATTTCAGCTACACGTTGTTTGCTTTAAATACCTCTGGCATATACCACGAACAAAGCAAACACATATAAAGAGGATGTGTACATAAATACATTCAAAGTACCAGTGTTGAGTAAAGATTACACAATGCTAGTGGCATTGTCTTTACATGCAATACGATAATTAAAACTGATATCGATAGACACATGCCAAGCCTGACTGATCAAAGGGAACAAAATACGAAAGCAATGTTTGAAAATCTAAGACTTGCAGTTACAAAGAGTGTGGATGAGAGTGTGTGTGTATGCAGGGTGTCTGTGTGTGTGTCGCATGGCATTGTCCACATGACAAAACAAAATCATTTACTCAACAGCAATACAACAACAACAATCCGAGCGACTGCAATGCTGCGACACACACAAACACACACTCACACACACAAATACACAACAAACACACGCATACATACAAAACGTAGCATACTTTCGAGCAGCGCTTACAGCTTCGTCTATATGTCGCCATTGTTGTTATTATGGCAGGGAGCTCACTTGGCAGCGACAACGAATGTGACGTAGAAATAAAAGAACGAAAACGTCGGCGTTGCCGATGCCGATGCCGTTGTCGATGTGACAACTTGTTTTTGTTTAGCGTAGGTACCGTTAGCGTGGGCGCGCGCTTCACACGTGACATGCGCACTAAACGCTGCCGCCTGCAAAAACAGATGTTTGCGATTTATTGCGTGGGAGAGCTCAAAAAAAAAAATAAAGCAGTTAAGCCCAGAGCTGGAAAGAGACAGAGCAAGAGCAAAAGCGTACCAAGCGTACCAAATAATTACAAACAAAAAATCACCATTTTCGATTTAACAAAATAAGAATATGTATGCAAAAGCAAACTACAAAAAGTTTACATACGTACAAGATTTAAGTTAACAGTTAAAGGGGTTTCAATTAAATAATATGTTGCTTTATGAGAAGCAGGTACACAGTAGTCAATAGCCGAAAAGTGTACTGAATTTGGTACGTTTATTCTGGATAGCCCGGCCATAGGCGGCAGCTGAGTACTAGCTACTTTTTACTGCAAAGGGACGACAAAGGACCTTTTTCGGTTAATTCTAAGTGAGCAACCATGCCATTTTACAAACTATAGTCTATAGTCTAATGAAATGATATTATGGCATATGAAAATCGTCAGTTTATTATGCAATTATTATCATATTTAAAAGCGTTTACACAGTGCGTGTTTTGCGCATAGTTTAAAGTACATATTCAATTATGTAAGCTGACGATGTTTAGCTATGTATATCCCAATTCATATAATGAAATATTCATAGAATAATAATAATTGAGACTACGTACTTTCTCCGTCTGATTAAATTGTGCAGCAACAGCGACTTTTAAGCAGACACGCCTATCGTTAAGCCGTCATTATTTTTGTTTGTTGTTTAATTTTCATAAATTTGTGTAGTCATATTTGTATTGTTCACTTGGTTAAGGGGTTAAAACACTAGTTTGGCTTATTGCTCGCACGCCGCCAATCGCATAATAATTGATGTAATTGAAATAACACTAACAAACTTTAGCACACGCACACACTTCGCCCATTAACTGATACTGTCAATTGGTATTGGTGGGTGGGTGCAGGCGACGGCAGCGCCCGTCCTCCTCCACCTCCTGCTGCTTAAAGCGAACGCTTGAGCACGTTAAAGTTTTGCATTAGATTTGCCGTTTTCATGTAAACAGCAAACAATTTGATGTGATTTTTGTGAAAATTTGTGTATTTATTAAAGTAGTCTTGCCGCCGGGCCATTGCCATTGCCAATTTGTTGGAGCACGCACTGAAGACTAAAATTTTCTCGAGCTTCACCTTCACGTGTGGCCACAGGACATTTGCTAGCGATATATCCTTTGCAACAAAATGTACTAAAAATACTCATAACGGCGTTGGGCGCACTTTAGGGTTGCCTTTGCTTCAACTGGGCTAAAAAAAAGCGATAACAAAATAAATACAGATACACAATAAAAAATACACATTATCATTAAATGTGTGTATTAATACATATATGCATTAGTTGCTAAAATAGATCTAAAAACTAATTATCGAAGTGTCATTTCGATATTTATTAAATGACAATCAAATTATCGATGACAAACTTACAAAATGCCTGCGAATGGCAGAATATTCAAATTTAAAATTTTATTTACGTTCATTTATGTATGTAGTATGTATTTAATCTGTGCACACTTCAGCAAATTTAATAATTGCAACTATAATTATTTGTTAAACTATACATTATTTATTTTGTTATTGACTTTTTTTTAATTAGGTACTACAAAAAATTGTAAAACTTTCACAAAATTGTTTTTTGCCTTACGTAAATAAAATTGTATGGAGTTGTTATATTATTGTTAATTAGGTTTTTTATTCTTAAACCAAATGCTCTGCACAATACGGGAAATCGGCCTCATGCGTTCAGTAGTTCATTCTCGAGGAGCGTGTCGACTTCGAGATACTGTATTGACGATCATCACCTCGCGTACTGCCTCCGCGCTCTCGATCGAATTTGTCATGCGAGCGTTCTCGGGATTTTTCCTGCAGATAACAGTAGGAAATGTTGTCGTTAGCCATCGCACTTTGCTTGCTAGTATGGAGGACTTACTCTATGGCGTTCCCGTTCGCGGATGTCCTCATCGCCGTTTTGTGCTAAAAATTATATATTCTTGAACTTCCAGCAGAATGATTCACTAAATATACCTCACCTTCACGCCTACGCTTATGGTCGCTGGTGCTGGACTCCTCGTTGCGGTCTCGCTTCCGTCCTAACTTGCGATCCTTGCGTGCGTCACGCTCCTCATCAGACAGCTTGTCCTTATTGCGCTCTTTGGTCTTGAGGCCGCGCGCTTTCTTCACACTATCTACGAGCTCTTCTACCTTCTGTAATGGCATTTGATTAATATGGACTGTAAAAATCGCTGTGAACTAATAAATGAAAATAAAAAAAAAAAAACTAAAAAGTAATTATGTATTAAGACCACGCCCAACAGCACATTCAATGTACCCGCCCGTTGCCACGCTACTCCTGGCCCGCCCCTAAGCTGAGTGTCCGCCCCCACAGCACGCTGATCACTTACCCGTTTGCACACAATCAAGAGCAACGAATAAACAACTAAACTGCAATCGGCTTTGTGCTGAATTGGAGAGTCGGATCAATGGTGACAACGCTGGGCGCTCAAACGTCCAGTGGAAAAAGTGTTCCATTATTTTGGTAGTTTGTATTATTGGTAGAATTTGTTTTTGTTTTTTTTTTTTTTTTTAGGTTTTTTTTTTATGATTTTAAAAACGTCTCTGCTGATGAATTGGTCCAATTTCACGGGAAGACATTTGTGATTCCTTTGTTGTAGATTTACTTATTATCCAATGCGTCCTTTATAGTGGAATGTTTTCATTGTACAGTTCTTTGGTCACTCAACAGATTTAGGTAAATCTCTCTTTGTAGAATTATCCGCGGGTCCACGTTTTCAAAAGAGTTACATCACAGGTAGGTAACAAGGACTGCTTACGAAGTTATGAGAAGGCATTGTGTTTAGTCCAGGATTTGTCTATCGTCCATCTTTGTGTTTTTTTAGTCGAATTCGGAAGGGTATTTAACTGTAGACTCCAGTCTGACGAATTCGGAATACCGTTTGTTAAATATATAGCTGATACATCTTGTCCAAAGTGGATTTATTGTAGAAACCAAAAACAGGACTCAGTGTTGTGTATTTTGAGTCTTAGGTTAAATGATTTTTCTCTGGAGTGCTTGGGTTTTTTGGAATATTTTGTTGTTTTTTTTTTTTTGCCACAGCGTGTGATTGTTGTGTAGCTCTCGTCTAACCAAGCTTTTATCTGCTGATTGTTCTGGTCTCTAGGATTAATATAGCTCAGTCAGCTCTCCTGTTACTTCATTGTCTTCCAGATCAGCGATAACCAGTGGTTTTAGTTGCGAATGGCTCCGGTTGTTTTGCTTCCAGATTGCACAGCATTTAAGCGGCTGAAGTTGGCTTGATCTGCGAGTTGGTGGCATATGAAAGTATTGGCGTTGTTGCTCCAATGATGATTTAACGTTTGTTGTTTATAGTATATTTGCGTAATCTTCCCACGTTGTTTTATCTTTTTTTTTTTATTTATTTTTTTTTTTTCGTTGTGCGTGTATGCTGCATACACCGACTCTGCTTGGCTTCCTGAGTTTGTTTTTCTTCATCGGCTTGAGGAGTCCGTCGTTGTTCTTCTTGTGGTCCATTTCTTATTAAAAACTAGCTTAACTTACCCTAAAACTACATAACATTTCCATATATATAAGGCTTAAAACCGAGTCTAGAGATTATTTTTCAAAAAGCTACCTACAAATTAAAATACAAGTGCTACTAAAATCTCATTCACATAACATATAAAAATATACTCTCTCTAAACAGTTGAACTGTGCGCTTAACTTAATATCAACATATACCTTAATACTACACATTTTTTGTCCCCATTTTTAAACAACTATTGTATACTTAGATAATACACTTGTTTATCAAGGACGAGATCCAAATGTGTCCAGAGAAGATATTGCTTGAGGTGGGTTGCACAAATTGGTCTGAAGTCGTCTCAGATGGTACCAGTCGTACCAGGTGGTGATAAATGTGTGTGTTCTAAGGCGCTTCTCTCATGCTCTCAGTTTAAATTTGTTTTTTTTTTTTTTTTTGTATTTATTTATAGTTATGCCCTCCGTTGGTTGCGGTTCGGTCGGTCGTTGTCTTAGCGTACTATGTATGCAACCATAAGCTACTAACCTTTGAACTATTTGTAGATGATTCCAATTTACGACGCTTTGAATCTGCAGGCAAAACAGGAATTATATATTTAGTATATCTCTGCATAACCTCTATAATGTGGAAATAATGCATTATATTGTGATTTCATTTACCTTTATCATATTCAATTGTCTCGTGGCTACGTCGATGCTGCAGCGAACCGTTGCTCTCGTTGGACACCGAACTCAAATCACGGTCTCTTTGACGTCCTTCATAGTCCTCGTAGTGGCGATGATCCTGGCCGCTGTTGCCGCCGCCTGTCACCAGATCAACTGTTTCAACTCCCTCATGCCGATGCTGGCTTCGCTCATCGCGTCGTGATAGCTTCTCCCGTTTCTGTGCACGCATAGTGGCAAGTTCCAACTCCTCAAGGCGCTGTGTGCGCTCGCGTGCTCGCTGCTGCAGCTCGGCCTCGGTACGCTCCTTATTGCTGTTACGATTGATCTCGCGCTGTGAACTGCGCGTGCTGCTTAAGCTGTGGCGCTCTTCACGTTCCCGATCCCTCTCCCGACTGCGTCGCTCGTTTTGACCGCCATTACCGTTGCTATTGTTACTGCTACTATTGTTGTTGGTATTGTGGTTAGTACTGCTATTGGACTGCTGCTGCTCTTCCTTGGCATCCATGCTCCGATGAGATTGGGTTTCCCTGACCGCTGATGTTGACGCATCCCTCTTGCTCTCACGTTCGCTGTTCGATGGCGCAGAGACGGTTTTGGAGATGGAAACCACCGTAGATGCCGTGCCCTCTGGTTTGCTGGGCTTGCCGTCTCCACGCGCTGCTTGAACTAAATAGGAATGGGAATATATATTGATTGACAATAGTTTCAACCTTAAGTTAATGCTACTTACCAGTCTTTGCGTCCGGCTCTTTTCCTGATGCCTTTGGATCATAGAAGGACGAACTACTGACGGTTTTTGTTGTTGGTGTGGCCGTCGCCGTGGAAGCAGAGGCATTCGCTTTGTCGCCGGGCTGCACCTTGGCGGAGCTACCGGTGGGAGTTGGCGCTGCTTCCTTTACCGGCCGCTCCGCGACCTGATGGAAGTCGCTCTCTTTGAACATATGAGGAGACTTTAGTTTCAACTGGCCAATATAGCTGGAAGCGATGGCAAACAAATCCGGTCGCTTGGTTTTCTCCTCCTCGCGCACTTTGTCCACCTTGCGTTCGATGATCTGCGCTAGCTTGGATAGAACCGGATAATGGGGCAGAATTCGCATCAGTATGATAAGCGCATTGCGTATTTGCATGAAGTCCTTTGAATCCAGACAGAACACAATCGCTTTTGTGATCTTATAGTGCCACTTGTGGCATACATGACGATAGTTTTCATAGCCAACATGATCGTTGGCCTCCGAGAACTGATTGCTGACGCGGAATTTGGTCACAAAGCCAGGATAATTGGCACACTCCTTATTGAAAACAGCCTGATCCGCGTGCCAGCGCATTACCGTCTCCAGCATGGCACACAAAAATCGACCATAACGTGTCGCCTCGCCCTCCGTGCAAGATGTAACCGAGTACGTAATATCGCAGAAAAGCTAAACAGGAATTACAACATTAATAACTAAATTAACTATTTGCTGGGAGTCTATTCATACCCGATCATAACAGAGCAACGTGGAGAAATTCGCCGTCTTCAGATTATGTATGGTCTGAACGAACTTGGCACAGTAGAGTGCGTCCAGGGCAGTGAAGGTGCAGCGCGGAAAGAGGCATAGCTGCAGGAACTGTGTAATGGTATCATTTTTCGCTGATTTTGCGGAGCGCAACAGAAACCAGCCATCCTTTTGCTCCTGTAAACGTTGCAGAATTTTGTCCACATGCTCATGTTGTTTCTTACGCTCGTCATTTAGCTTCTCCATGAGCGCAATATAGCGCTCCTGCTCCTTCTTGTTCTTGGACTGGTTCTGGAAGAATTAGATCATTAATCACTGTTTCTCCGATATTTATTTAATTGACTATTACCGAGTCCTTGCCATCGGCAGCTTGCTGTGCCAACTGCTTTAGCTTGCCAATCTCACGCTGATAAATCTCATTCGGCACATGCAAATCGTACATACTCAGACTCCAGAAGGTAACCAGAAACTGAGGACTTATGTCCTCCCACACTTTAGCGCTGTGCAATGGCCGCACCGACTCTACAATGGGATTCATGATCAACTGCGTCGCTTCCAAATACTTTTGCAGCTTTTGGGCTGTCGTAAGCTTTTTGGCATTAGGATCCGCCTTACGCAATTGATCATATTTTTGCTAACAGATAAAATTAAAATAAAAATTAGCTTTCAGGTGGACAAAGTTAACCAATAATAAATTCTACTTACATTAATCTGGTGCGTGAACATGGGGCGTGCCAAGAAAAAGGCAACATCGGTGTTAATGTGGTATTCACGCAACATGGTAATAATTGATGGAAGGCGTTCTACATACTCGTCCACCGAATAGGTGGAGCCCAAGAATGTGCCAAACTGCACCAGGGCATCCTGGCACTGATCATACAAGCTGCCCACAAGCTTCAAGTGACTATGTGCAGCCGTTTCGCGATATATAACGCAATGCTTCTGCTGGGCCATCAGCAGGCAAAGTGTGACGGCGAGATCGTTGTTGGCTAACGCCTCCTTCAAACGATTCGAAGACTTTTTTGTGTTGCGCACCTGACTAAAGTAGCCCGCCTGAAAATACAATAAACAATAAATCTATATTTATATCGAACTCAAATATATAAATTATAAATTTACCTCGCCACGCAGCTGCTCGCCGCCACAAAGTGCTTGCAGCTGATCGTTTGTCATCTCTTCGCAGGACTCCACACCCGCCATTTTATGGACAAGTTCGCGTAGAACTAATAAATCCAGACTCTTCTGAGACTTCAGTTGGTTGGCTACATACTGAAGTAGGCCGCTCATTTCGATGCTGTACTTTTTGTAGATGGTACCACAGAAGGAAGCTAGGCTTTGCAGCCACAATGAGAGCGAGGTGCCATCGTCCTTAAATCGCCCCCGACCCGACATGGTAAGCGATTCAATAATGCAATAGCCCAGGCAATCAAACGATAGAGCAGTCAAATACTTGAGCATGTCACAGACCGGACCAATCAAATTGTCATAAATTTGAATTTGAACAAGAATCTGAAATAGGTGTAATTTGTTTAAAATGAAATTCACCAGAGATTTAATCATAAATACTTACATAATCGAAAAGCAGACCAGGCGTACAGTGGCTTAATTTGCCTACTAGACGCCCCAAGGGTTTTACATTCTCCTTGCTCACACGTTTCATGAGTGCCTTTATGTCCCGCTGTGCCAGACCGCAGCGACGTATCAGATTTGGATGCATCTGATAACTGTCGTTTTTCCAGCGAGCGTACATGCTGTAGCGCAAATGATATGGAAAGAACTTAAGCACAGCCCAAATCTCTTCGGACATGGAACAATTACTATCCAAATACAGCAACGAGGGCAATATGCTGGCATCCAAACAGGTAATGATATCGTAATAATGCTGTTCTTGCTCCGAATTCGGAGGGGGACCATTCAAGTTGTCCACGCCCATGTCCAATAATATTTTACCCATAATGCGCACTAGTTTGTACATCAACACTGTGTCGCAGTGCATTGCTGGACCCAGAACATTGGCCATGGGCCATGTGTATTTGCGCAAATCGGCAAAGTCTTGCGCCTGCATCTTTGCCACCAGGGCGGCATCGTCGTACAAGCGATTACGGCTGGGCTTACGACCGGCAGGTGCTTTGAAAACTTTCTTATAATAAATCTGCTCGACTGATAAATGCACCAACTCCACGATGGCGCGTGCGATTGGATCTTGAACCACAACTGATTGATCTGGCAGTTTCTGTATGATTTTGAGTGCATTGTCCCAGTCGCCAACTTTAAGCAGTGCCTCGCACAGTCCAAACTTCTGATTAGCATTGTATTTCTCCTGCAGAATTTATATAAGGTTAGTTACCATAAGACAGTGATACTAATGAACCATACCTCATCAAATTTCTTAGTTGTTGGTGGTGGTGGTGGCTCTTTGTCATCTTCCTTCTTGTTAGTGGAGATCACATGAAGTTTGCGTACCATTTCCCTGGCGTCGGCAAGGTCCTCCTCCCACTGAGCACGTATGCTACCATCATTGGGAGTTAACCAGACATATATATCATTCAGTTCAATGACTCCATGCTTGAGCAGCAAAGCGCACACATGATATAACGAACGGGGTGTGCGTGCCGCCTGAAAGTGGCAGAATTTGTAGCCAAGCACTTCGCAGATAATGGCGCCGGTGGGCATATAGCTGCGTAGCAGAGGTATAAAAAGTTTCCAGCGATCGGGACGCGTCTCAAAGGATTCAATGATAATATCCAGTACGCGATTGGGATCAAGATTGAAGCAGCCTATAAGCAATGAATGGGAGGTTAATGATAATCTTAAATTAAATATAGCTGAGCTCACCAATTAATGATTTTATAATATCCATTATTGTATCAGGTGTTGTGTGCTCCTCGAAATCCTGATTCATTTCCGTGATAAGCTTGGCAAATCCTTCACTCTCCTCGCGAAAAAGATTAAAGCGTCGCTGTTTGTAGCTGCGCAATTTTAAAGGATTGTTCGGTTAATTGAATATATATTGACCACTGCATACTTCAGCAGATGTATTCATAGGTTTTCAGTTAGTTTGAGCAATATACATAAATAGGAGTACTTACTAAAGCTTAGTCTTGACTTTGATGAATTTAGTGTAGAAACTTTTGTTCTTAACAATGCCCACTTCCTGAAGCGTATCAATTTCCAAGCGTTCTTTAAGCAAACTCTCCGGCAGCACCTTGTCCAGATCCTTAACAATTTGTACAAATCCATGCCGCTCCTCTTGTAAGCCCTCAGTCATCAAGGATGTCTCACTGTCCAGAATGTTGACCACGTCCAATATAAGACTTGGAAATTCCTTATGCAGCGCCTAAAAATAAGAAATCAAATTATATATATTTGGCTTTAGGTGCCCGGCATGCGCAGTACTTACCACAACGTCTGTGAGCACATGTAGTACGACATCTTTCTTGAGCTTGTAGCGCAATGCTTGCCAAAGCAACTCGTATATGGCGTTTGAGATCCCGCGTTTGAATGTGCCATGCTTGTCGAAAACTGGACTTTCTGGGGTATCCTGCAGCTGTTGCTTCAAGTACTTCAAGCTTCAAAATGAAGAGCGTGTACATAGAATATTAATACGCATATAATAGACATCCTAGAAGCAGCTATGTACATACAATTCGTTTCGCCCAGACTTATCAAAATGTTTAAAAATATCTGTATTGAGCAGTGTTTCTTTATTCACACTGCCGCCATTTCCATTGGCTTCCGTCAGGGTCGCCGCATCGGGCGCCGTTGTTGCTGTGGTCGTCGTCGGCGCTGCATCGCTTTCTTGCGTACCCGTCACACTGTGACTCTTAGACAGTTTCTTCAAACGACGCATACAAACTTATTATTTCTACGCGCGGGCAACACGTATTTTATTTGATTTATTTACAATTTTTACGTTATTTATTGAACAATTTGACAAATTTTCACACTTTTCTCCGCCTTTTCGAGTGTGAGAGATGTGCCTGAAAAATTTGTCTATCGATAACTGAATATCGAACTAGGGACACTGCGCAAGTTTTTAACAGGGCTACCACATTAGAATCGAACGGTTGCTGAAGAATGGTATGGTATATAAAATAAATCGAATTTAAATACTTCAGGCACCGCCAAAAGGTTAACTTAAACATTTTTGGAGAAAATATGTTATTAGTATAGTCAAGCAATGACCAATTTTACGACACATGAGTTTATTAAAAATTTAATATTCAGAATTGAAAGTGCTTAAGATGTGATAAATTGTTACATATTTTTTTGCTGTCGACGTAGACAATGTTTGTGAGCGATTTTCGCAATATATTACTTTGTTTACAGGTCCTCTAGAAACGCGGCTTGAAAGTAGCCGGGAATTGATTGAAACGCGGACGCAGCGCAGCATTGGATTTCTCGAACTTCTCGCCCGTGTGACCCAATATAATGCCGTCTGTTGCCTTTCCGCCATCCTTGTAGCTGGGTTGGGTGGAGCTGGCTTCAGCCACGTCGATAATGCGCGGATTCTTGCGATATCTGTACCACCAGTACTCAAAGACAAGCGTAATGCAGGCCATGCCAATGCCCACAAAGATGACAATGAAAACGCCGCCAATATTCTGAATGGATATGCCGTCTGATTGATCTTCTGGTTTCTCACAGGCGGCCTGTGCCTCATCGTTCTTCCACCACTTTTCCTTGAGCTTCTCCAGTTGACGCTTGTTCAACAAAGTTAAAATACTACAAAATATGGATTAGCTTAGACTTCTAAAAGTAATCAGTCCAGTCTTACGCATTATTAAATTGATCCTTCAGATGAGAGCCTTGCTGTACCGCAATGGCGTAGGGCTTTCGAGAGAACTCCTCACCGACAACCTGTAGATCACAATTTGTTAGTTGTAGATAGCGTATGTCCGTTGCATCACCCAGAAATGCAAAGCCCGTTGCCGTTGAGGAGTTGCGCACACGCGCCACAGCTTCGTCCAGTGTAGCCGGCAGGCCCGCCTCCTGCATAGCCTGCCACATCTTCGTATACTTATCGCTGACCGGATAATCCCAAACAGCTAGCTTAGAGCGCTCCAGCGGTGTCAACGAATCGTTCAATGACAAATCCTTCCAGATTTCATAAAACCTTTGCTCGATGTTGGCCATGCGTTCGAAATATGTCATTGCAGCGGAGCCATTAAGAGGGGCATAAAGAATCTTATATTGCTTGGCCAGATCATCCAGAGACTCAACAGGTGTGTCCAAACGAGAAACAGTCAGAAAAGCAGCCAAATTGGCCGTGTAGGAGGCAATGATGATGAAGCTAAAGAACAATAGATATTTGCATTTAAGTTTGTCTAACTTGTCTTCACTTTAATTTTGATACCCACCCAAAGAGCCACCAAGTGGCAGCAACTAGTCGACCGGACAGATTCTTAGGCGCCTCGCCACCGCCTTGAGGTGTCAGCGAAGTCATACAGAACCACAGGCACTCCTTCAAATTAAATTCACGCTTCTCCTCGTCGTCCTTGTATTTCTCGCGATTGTTCTGATAGCTGTACGGACTCCAGCGATCGAAGACCCACATCAGAAAGCTGGTAAAGAAATACGCAGCCAATATGCACAGCCAGACATTCGTCTCCAGCACGGTAAGAAATTTGAACAGCGAGCTAGGAGAGCTGGGACGCTGCATCATAATGGTGATGCCCACCAGATCGTAGTAGGGCACCGTAAAATCAATCACGATCTCGCGCTCCGCCATCACCGACATGCTGCCCAGTCCAATGTCCGCCTGCTTGTCGATCAGCTTCTTAACAATGCCATTCCATTCGCCCTTCTCATCCATATTACCAAATTTACCGTCTTCCACCTCTTGAATCTCATAGTCGAAGTGCACAATGGCCGCGATCTCATTGATCAGATCAATGCAATAGCCCTTATAGCCCTTGGGTGCAGTCTCATCGCGCATTATAAAGGGGGCTTGCTGCGATTAATAGATCAGGTTAATGAATCTTTAGTTAAAGTCATAAGTTATTAAATAGAATGTTTTCGTAAATAATAGCTTTAGTCAAATGTTTATTAGTCACTTTCGCAGGTCTTGTCATTTAAACTTTGCGTGCTTTGTCACTCATCCAATCAATCAAGCAGTCATAAAAAACCACATATTGTTAGTCCCGCATATTACTTACCACAACGGTGTAAATGCGATACACCGTATCTGCTGTCAGATTCTTCATTTGCTCCTCATCCTTGACGACCAGCGGCGAGTCGAGGCCAGCTGTCCAGGTGCCGATTGATTTGCTATTGACAGAGCTGCCACCACGTATCTGGAGCACATTGATATCCATTTCAAACTTCATGTAGCTGAAGCCATTAAATGTCTGGCCCGGTTGCGTGACAAGCTCGAAAGTGCCATAGGATGTGGGTTCGGTAACCTTTGAACGTGCCCAAAAACAAAAATCACACAAATTTTGTAAGCAATCATTAGTCCTAATTGGCGTTGGGGCAATAGTAAACACACCTGTGTAAAGTATTGCCTAAGATCAATATTACGCTCAGGTGTATTTCCACCTTGAAAATCATCGCACTTCAGATACTCCATGTCCTTTGGCCAGGCGCCCGAGTGGAGCATTTCTCTAACAAGCATGAAGAAAATATATTTTACTTAGAAAAATCCCAACTATCCAAGAATAATCAGTTCTGTTTTGGTCCCAAAAACCTCAATCTGCTCTTCTTCTATAAGACTAAAGGCCCATCAATCCCACATGTCTCAGCACTTACTTGATGGCCAAAAAGCTGCGCAGTGCCAAATCGAAGTAGAAGGCCGATGTCAGCTTCGGCTCCTCGTTCAAGTTGAAAGTGGAGTAGAGCAGGCCAAGACGATCGCGATATTGCGCATACGCCATGGGTTTCAGGAACATAATCGTTGCATTGTCACGCTTACTCCTCAGCTCACCCTCGTGCTGGGTGATCGCGTGCCAGGCGAAGTTGCGTGCAAAATACGCCGGCTTCACAGACTCCAGCACCATGCCAATGGACTCCAAATTGCCCAGTACAAAGAAGTTATTAATATCCAAATTGCGCAGCTTCTCGATCTGTTCCTCGCGCTCCCGCTTCCCATCCTTGGCGATGGCCGTGATGACATGTCGTGTCTGGATGTTCTGCAGCAACGATTTGTACTTGTGATCCATGACAAAGGTGTCATCGTACAGTATGGCAGCTGAGGAGAGAATTAAGTTAAACTGGAATATTGTGGCTTATAATTCCTATATAAATTCCGATCGATACCTGTAGTACAGGATATGAAAGAGCTGACCTGGCGTTTAGGGTATCCAGTAACCCACACTTACCATTGGTAATGTTCAGCCGCTTGACAATGCTTCTCACTGCTTCTGGCATAATGTCAGCCGGTGGCATTATCTGCAGCAAATACTTTTGCTTCGATTCATCCAGATCCCGCCATTGTCTCAGATCACCCTCCTGTCCATAGGAGGCGCTAATGGTGGGCAGCCCCAGAGCTTGCGTGAAACTTTTAACCGTCTCCGAGGACACGCCCGACTTTGTGGTGTCCAATATTAGATGCGGCGTTTGCTTTCGCTCAATGCTGGCCACATACTTGTTGCAAACTGTGATCAAAACGATTGTAAATACATATGCATATGTGTATATGTAATATATATGTTTAGGTAGATCGAAGATAGAAACCTACTTGCTTCCAGTAAGATTTTAGCATCCGTTTTATTCGCTTCAATGGACTCTATTTGCACCGATAGACCGTAGCTGGGATTCTTTTTCAAATAGGTAAGCACCACCTCGACGGCCTTGGTCGCGGGCTCATTATCCACTTCGTTTATAAAAACTATTAGAGAACACGACATTAGTTTCACTGTTTGCATAGGCGACCCAACTCCCCACTCCCACTACCACTGTCATTCTCAGGGCGACAAAGCCAATCGCACACTTTCAGCTTAATTAGTTTACCTAAGAGCCCAGTGCGCTATCTATTCTTATTCCATCTATCGATTTGCCACTTACACACATTGATATTCTGCGTGTTCTGAGCTGCAATTTCCATATGCAGCACCGTCCACGCTAACCATAGATATTTTAAAGTCTCTATATATCTGCCCATTACAATTTTTCCGTTCGAGCACAAGATCCTAACATTGACCGCACCACACGAACCGCAATTGACAACTGACGACAGGGACTGTCAGGCTATGCAGCGATTCGAATGTGTGGACACACATGTGTCTCCTTGGTGATAATCAATTTGGTTGGCTACCCTGCTGACCACATAATCCATTGTTTGGTGCGCTAATTGGTAACGCCCTCCACCCGATTGGAACCGGATGTGGGTCAGAAGGTGGAGTAATTGTCGAAGAGAACCCTTTCGCTGACAGCCAAATACGTACCCTTGAATTTCTGAATATCTCTGATACAATCTTGTAAATATTTCGACCATTTAAAATTAATCATTACAAAAATATTTAGATTAAATTGGATACAGCAAACCATTTAAGAAATCCCATGTATGTACATACATATATCCCATAAACAAAAATTACAAATCCAATTAGTTGAAAAAAGTTCTTAAGGCAATACATTTCTTTCATATATATATACATAAATTCATAAGATAAACTATATATATTATATAAAACACAATTGATTTTAGACTTTAGAATTTACAAAAAATTTTATTACATTTAAATATGAAACTTTTGAATGCCCAGTCAGATAAAAAAATTCCCTTAATTCCCTGCTCAGTCAATCACGCAGCAGCGGATTGGGCGCCCTCTTAGATACGTAGCTACTAGTTGTGGACAGGCGCTGGCGACCCACGACTAGTGTGCATTGTCATTATGCGTAAACTTAAATTTAATTTTAACATACACAGTTCGATTGCAGTACATGAATATACATATATATACATACATATATGCTAAAGCCTATGCTTAATAAACTATGTGTATATATCTCCGTGTTTGTGTGTGTGTTTGTCTGTGTGTGCATATATGTATAAAAATCTCACAAATTCCAGTCATCTGGACCCGACTCCTCGCGCACAACAATAGGCGTGCGGGGCGCTCCGGGCACAGGTATGGGCACGAGGGGCACGTTGCTGTGCATGCCTGCGCCGCCAAAGAATGGGGGCGGCCTATAGCTATTTGGCGTGGCAGCGTTCGAGCTATGCGTCGACGAGGCTGAAGAGTCGCGCACTCGAGCTGCATCAAAGGCCGGCGGCTGGGCGTAACGATAATGTGGCTGCCCAAGCTGCGGTGTGCGGGAACGAGAATGCGAATGTTCACTCCGCGTCTCTCGACTCCGCTGCTGCTGCAGCATATGCTGGTGCTTCTTTTGCTTTAGCAGCAACTCTTCACGACGCTCCTGCTCCAGTTGCTTGCGCTGTTGAAGTAACATTCGATTAGTTTTGCTCCACGGATTGCCGCCAAAGCACAGATTTGATATGAAAACAACCGGCGAGAAGAGCCGAAGGGAAAATTCACTAAAAGCAAAGGACACTTCAGCAAATATTTCATAAATTTATAGATAGAGCACTTACGTCGTATCCACAATGGGCTTGGCCTCATTGCCGCTCAGTATGAAGAGTGGAAAGAAGATGGAGAAGATGCAGCTGCTGACAATCACAGAGCTAGACATATTTGTTAGCACCGTCAGCGGTATGCCGAAGCCAAGGAAATATGGCCAATTCTTTTCGATGTAAGTGAGACGCCGGTGCAGCTCCCAGCCCATGTTAAACCATTTGTACTCAAAGGAGTACAGCGAGTAGAGGAGGCACAAATGCAGAAAGCATAACGAGGAGCCAACATATTTGACTGGCACCAAGTTCACCAGCATGCTCTGCACGAGGAACAACATTTGCACCACCATGCTGAAGAGGAAATCGGCCACCAATTTACTTATACCGGGTATTAATTGGGGGCGACCTTTGCGCACGCGATACGCCGCATTCGCAATGTCCGCAAACCATAGGGAACTGACGATTTTCGATAGCATGAATATAGGTAGCACCCACATCATGCCAAAGATCAGCGACAAGATGGGATGCAGCCAGCTCCAGACGAAGGGTAGCGTATCCGATTGCGCGCCATAGAAGATGGTGAGGCAGAATTTGAGAGTGGGTAGCAGCACATTCTCAAACAGCACAATGCTTAGCCAGGTAAAGCCGCCATTGAGCAGGCAGCACTTTAATAGCTTCTTTGCTATTTTCTTCTCGCTGCAATTAAAACGTAATAAACATAATTAATGCGTTTCAGTTAGGGCACTTGAATAATTGTTGAGCGGGAAATCCATAGAATGCAGTTGTATGTTAAACAGCTGTTGTATGATAACTTTTTATCGATAACAGCTTTACACATTTATGTAGCAGTATCGAGTAGGGGAGTACCCTTTATTTTTATCTACTTACGCCTGAGGCTCTGGTTCCTCTGCGGGTTTCTTTTTGAATATTTTTTCCAAAGTACGTTCATCGGAATTGGCCTCTGCCCGCTTCTCCAACTCTTCACGTATCAATGCCGCTGCCGAGCTGGGCACTGGCGAAGGCGAGCGTCGCGCTTGTTTATATTGATCCCTGTCCATTCTGCGCAGTTGGCGCATTGTCTCCAGTTCTGCATTTTGCCTGGCCACTTCATTGTCTATATGCAGTACCAGCGTCATACCGCGTATGCTGTCCCACAGGCCATACAAAATGCCCAACGCGATGTTCTGAGCCGTAAATATCCACACATGCACAGAATAATATAAAAACATACGTATATGCATATGTAAATTAACAAAGCACTCGATTCAGAAATATTTAGCAACCCACCTTTATCGCAGCCATCTCCACCTGTCTCTTGTATCTTTAATGTTTTGGTAGCTTTAGCCAACACTAATTGCAATTGTTACGACTGTTGTGAGCATTACAAAAATAGATGCGTGTTTGTATTTACAGTATATGCAGTGTTGTTTGAAACGTTTTGTTTCCGTATGAATTTGCGCTGTTGCGATGACATTATTTCATAGTAACACAGTTTGTAGTTTACACGATGAATAAATTAGAGAATATATGTTAACAATTTATATAATATTATGAACAACAAAAGCTACTTGTTGCGTGGCTCACTGCCTTTAATCTTTGATGCGAATTAAACATATGAACTTTGTTTATCTATGTGTATGTATGTATATGTACATAAAATTTGTGAAATTGTTGCTTCAATGTACAAACGTCGTGTATTTACCCAGCTCTAAAAACAGTGTGCTATCGATATGTCTTAAATGATAACATTGATTTGGTAATCGAACAACTGATTCGAACTAGCTCCAAGGTTACTAGTTCCTAGGTAAAGTGGGAAATCAAAATCAGACGAGTTTAGTTTTTCCGCTGTCGGAAAACAGGTAAGAGGCGCGACTGCCTGTGCTATCAGATTGACCTGCTGTTCTCGATGGCACTTGTTGAGTATTTTTCGTACACATTGAGTATACTTTTCCATTTGTGAATAAATGGCGTTTGTTTTGAATTCAAAATAATAACAATAACACAATGTTAATTATCACAGTTTGTTATCAGCGGGTGCTTTTGAATCATGTGGGCGCGCGCGCCTAATTATAATTTCAAAACAAACCAAATTAAAGACACTGATTTATTATTGTGTGACGTGCGTAGTTGGTGTTGATAAAAAGGCTTTGTATCCTATATACACACATACATACATGTACATTTGTCCCATATGTGCGCCTTTTACTATGTAAACATGAGTGTACTTATTACCTGGGCGGCCAATAAGCAAATAACTGCGGTGCTTTTCGAAATTATAAACCAAAGGTGTTACTCGCTTAATGCTTCACTTAAGCCGCCCACAATGCATGACATTTAATTGATTAGGAGCGCATTTGCACAGTTGGGCCCAACAAACTGTGACCAAGATCTCTCGGTCTTGTTTGTCTAACAGTCACTCACCACCCACAGGGTGGGTCGTGTGTGCACACTCGTATTATAAATTGGAAAATTTTCTAAATCAACCTTCTTACGGTGTTTTATTGCAGTTTGACGACTCAAGCGCTTAGCAACACAATTCAACCCCCACCCCAAGGCTCCCGCCTGCGCCTTGATAGTTCCTCTGGACTTGCACTGAAATAATCAATAAAGCAACATCAGCGGCTGCCACAACAACAAATACACGATGTGGGCTAGTGATAAGCAACAACAGTAGAGGGCAGCCCCGCGGCATATACCCAGTCTCCAGACAACCCACACAGAGCTCTAAACTTCTCATCCCAAGGCATTAGCAAACAACATAAAAAGTAAACAAAAACTATAAATCGAGAGCATTTTCGTGAAAATGTCGCGGGAGGAACGTTTGCCAATTGTGGATACAGCGAGCAGCAGTGGCGAGGATGAGGCGAAGCCTGTGGTGCGTAGGCGCAGCACAAGGGACACCGAATTGGCTCTGCCCAAGGAGCAAGGATGTTGTGCTCCCACCAGCAAGCCCCATCGTTTCCTAGCACTACTATTTATGTGCCTGCTGGGGTTTGGTCTGTTCACCTAGTTTGCTAATGATTGTCAGCAATTGCTAATTGTCCTCTATTGCTTGCAGGTTCCTATTTTTGCTACGATAATCCGGGTGCACTGCAGGATGTATTTCAGAAGGAACTCGACCTGAATGCCACCGAATTCACTTTGATCTATTCCATCTATTCGTGGCCAAATATTGTGCTCTGCTTTGTGGGTGGCTTTCTGGTCGATCGTGTCTTTGGCATACGCATGGGCACAATTATTTACATGCTGATTGTGTTGTTGGGTCAACTGATATTTGCCGCTGGCGGCCTGTTTGGTCACTTTTGGCTAATGATTGTGGGCCGCTTTGTATTTGGCATCGGTGCCGAGTCCCTGGCCGTCGCCCAGAACAGCTATGCCGTGCTCTGGTTCAAGGGAAAGGAGCTGAACATGGTGTTTGGCTTGCAGCTGTCGGTGGCGCGATTCGGCAGCACTGTCAACTTTTGGGTAATGCAACCGCTCTACAATTATGTTTCCGAATTCTATGCTGGATATACGGGTTTGGGTGTTACACTGTTCCTGGCCGGGCTCACCTGTGTGATGTCGCTGCTGTGCACACTTATCTTGGGTATGTTAAGGAAATAAGATATTTCTAATATATATAATTACCTCCTTTACTGCAGGCTGGATGGATAAACGCGCCGAACGTATATTGAAGCGCAACACCAATCCAGGCGGCGATATAGCCAAGCTCAGCGATATAATGTCATTTCGACTGGACTTCTGGATGGTATCGGTTGTCTGTGTGGCATATTATGTGGCCATATTCCCGTTCGTTGCACTGGGCCAGGCGTTTTTCGTATCCACCTTCCATCTAACGCCTGAACAGGCAAATACGGTCAATTCGATTGTGTACTTGATCTCAGCCATTGCGTCGCCTTTGTTTGGCTTTATTATAGATCGTGTAGGTCGCAATGTCAGTTGGGTGTTTGTAGCAACAGTTGCAACAATTGTCGCTCATCTGCTACTCACATTCACCCATATGAATCCGTACATTGGCATGTCAATTATGGGTCTGTCCTATTCAATGCTAGCTGCCAGTCTCTGGCCCATGGTATCGCTGATTGTGCCAGAATATCAGCTGGGCACTGCCTATGGCTTGTAAGTGAAAATATATATCTACATGTATAGAATATATATTAATCAATTTGTATTTTAATTCAGTTGTCAGTCAGTGCAAAATCTGGGGCTAGCCGTGGTCACCATTGTTGCCGGAGTTATCGTGGACAGCAGCGGCGGCAGTCACTTCTGGCTGCAGCTCTTCTTCATATTCTTCCTATTGAGTGAGTGCTATAATGAATGCAATTGATTGTCTGAGTTGATAGCTAACGCTATGTCTATTTTCTACAGTTTCCCTGTTGGCTACATGCGTTATCTGGACCTACGATCGCAAGCATCAGGGCAATTTGAATATGTCGCCGGCACAGCGTACCACCTACCATACTTCCATGTACGTGAATATTGAGTCTAGTTGATCGTATTCAATCTATACATGTTGTATTGGTGTACATTGATTATATATGTATTGTGTGTGTATTATATTGATTGGATTTGAAACAATCATTTCACTAATCTGTACAATCTTTTTTTCAAATCGTCAACAAAAGCTTAACACAGCGCGGCAGTAAGGATCGACGGCCTCTATTGGGCAACTAAATACATATATACATATATTTATATATACATAAAACATATATATAAATATATATATAAAATATAGATAAATATACACTATATATGATTAACCAATGTGATGTTGTTCGCTATCTATAAATGTATCTAGCTCTATGTGTTTGGCACAAACCCTTCAATACTAGTCGCACAATTTACTATTCGATTTACAATTCAATAACGATCCCCCCCTTTCCTAACATATCAAGAAACTATTGTTATAAATGTGATTGCGATTTTGTTGTAATTTATGTATAAATGTATTATGTGCCAGTTGCCAAAGATAAATTATAAATAAAAATATACACGCATATCTAGCAAATGAAGCATTTCTTTTATTTCTATAGTCCTCGATTGGCAGGGCCAAAACTTGGCGGTCCCAAGAAGTATGTGAACTCTTACCAAACTCTTAATCACCGCAGGCAAAACAATTAGAATGATCTTACAATTCACTTTGATATTTATTCAATTTATTTGTATTTGCATATGCATGTGTGAACGATTTTCATTTGTCGAAAATATATTATTTATAATAAATTAAATAAATTAGCTAAAACATAAACAGAAATTCCAAAAATTCATTGGTGTTAAATTTTAGAAACAAAAAAATAAAGACATGAAAGTTTCATTAACGCATTGGACTAGAGAAAATTCAAAATACAATTCATTTAAATGATATTCATTTCACAAAAGTAAATGACAAAAATACAACAAAAAAATTATTTCTTTTTGTTTTGAGAAAATAAGATGATTGAAATAGGATATATGGTTTCATGTGAAAAGTTTGTTTTGAGAAAATAAAAATCATTAGATTTTCATATTATGTTGATTTTTTGTTTGATTTGTTTCACTAGTTAAATAAAAATGCATTTACGTTGATTTTGGCCGTTAATGGTCGAACCGCTTTTCGTTATGCGTATTATGATGAAGTTATCATCGAACGTTCCATCAATAAGCTGCATTTAGTTATCATCATAGTAAGTGTATTAGTAAATATTTATCGTTCTTCTTTTTTTTTTTTTTCTTAACTTAAGAGCATCGTTGGATAGAAAGTTGCTTTGATTTAACTCATCATTTAAATCGTCGAAGGTAAGTTAGTATTTATATAATTCATAGAAATTGGTTTTTGATTTTTTTTTTGCTTGTTTTGTTTGGTTTTTGGTCGTTTATAATATTAAGAAATGTACGTGACATGCTAAAGCTAAAAGCAGAGTACAAAAACAGAAAGATAGTTTGTGTAGATAAGAGATCTGATATTTGGAGACACCAAATTAAGTAAGACGTGGACTCACTCAGACTCACAACTATCTACACAGAAACATTTAGCTATTGTCAAATCTCGTTGATTACATTTTATGCGTTTGTTTTTTGTTTTTGTTTTTCTTTTTTCTTCTGTGTTATTCATCCACATTTTCGGTATCGTCGGCGGCCACAATATTTCGTTTGGTGGCACTTTGAATGCTAGCCAGATATTTGTCACCATCGAACCGCTGGCTCTCATCCTGTAGATCCTGTTCAAAATTGAGATGAGTGATTAACAGAGTACGGATTTCAAGAGTAAACATATGAGACTAAAGACCTTCTGCCCTTACCTTATCAGTTTAGCAAATGTGTGTGTGGGTGTGGGTGTGTATGCATGTGTGTTGGCGTGGCGTGCTTATGTTTGTGTGTGTTTGCTATGGCAGGTGGATGGTTATCAAATATATGTATGTACAAATAGATAAAGCCAAGCGCTGCGACTTTGCAAGTCATTTTTATTTTACATATACGCATGTATGTATATACACATATATATACACATATATATACACATATGTATAAATATGTGTATACAATTTAAATGGGTCATGTTTTGAAAAAACGCTTACATCTAAGTTATGTTACAGTTAAGGCTAAATGTTGCAATTGCAGTTGTTATTAGTCTTGTTAAACATTAATTACAATGTGTATGTATGTGTGTATGTGTGTGTGTGCGCGAGTTGGTGTTATGGGATTGTATATAAATATGTATATATAACTTTATCGAACACTAAATCTGTTTCACAGCCAAAACACAGATTCCTTTTAAAGTTACAAAACAAAATTAATTGTTTTTTCATTTTCAAATGTTTTTGTTGAAATACTTGTATTTAACAAAATGTATATCGAGCCTAAGACTAGCAAATTGTTGCGTTGCTCATTAAATATAATAATACTGAGTATATCATTTTTGTGGTTTGTTATTTGATCGTATTACGTTCTATCTGTTTTCTTTTTTCGAGTCAAATTTATAAGCTATTTAGCGTCTTCTGAGGTTACAAAAAAAAAAAGCTATACTATAAATAGCTAAGTCATGAGATTTATTTCTTTGATGACTAGAAAAGCGCTTTAGATTAGCGCACGATTGTTATTCAGCTCCTTGCTGGAGTACACATCACACATGGCCAGTGAGAACTCGTCGTTCTCGCTATAGCGCTTAAATATGGTCTTGATCTGCGAATTCTGATGATGTGGTTGCGGCTGTTGCTGGCTGCGACATTTGCCAGCTGTAGCAGCTGCGCCCATTGTGTTCGTTATAATTTGCAATTGTTTGTTATATAATTTTCGATCTGATTCTGAGGATGGCTTCCGATTGCTGTGACTAACGTCTCTTTCGTATATTTGCTTGCGTTCGCTTGTGCTATCGGGCATTACAGTTAGAAGCTTTGCTTGCGTTTGCTTGTTAATTACAATGTTTGGATTGTTAGCATTTTGGTGAATATTTATGGGGTCAGATTCATTAATGGATTCTTGATTGATTGTTGGCACTCCGGTACTAGCTGTTGATACTGATGGTGTTGTAGTAGTAGTAGTAGTATTAGCAGTAGTAGTACTAGCAGTTGTTGTTGTTAATGATGAATTATGTGCAAGAATGATATCAGCTTTTGTCACAGAAGCTTTCATGTGCATCTCAACTGGTTGAATTACCTTATTGCGAAGTATCGATGGCACAGTTTCCATCATTTTAACCCACTCAATTGGCAAAGCCCAGGCATGAGGACTTTTCGAATAATACATCAAATGTTCAATATCATAGGAGACGCGTGCTTTAAATAAACATATTTAAATAGTTTTTAATTTGAATATAGGTGCTGGTACCGTCGGGATCTGTATCTGCAGCTTCTGTTTACTTACAGGTATTCGTCTTTAGCTGTTTGGCCTCGTTGTCTTCAACCTTTTCGCGTGCTGCTTTTGTTTCCGGCGTTGACTCCTTGCGTGAGAAATGACTGCGTCGTGAGCGTGCCAAACCATTCTGACTGCTGCCACCATTGGATGCAGTAGAATCTACAAATACCTCATCGTCGCCATCACCATTATTATTGCCTTGCCCAGCTGCATAGTTCAGTCCAATGCCACTATCGGCCAGCGGCAGCGCGTTGCCCAGCATAAATTGCGGCGGTCCTGAGCCAGGCAAAGGTGTAGAGGGCGTCGTAACTGGACTGACCATTGAAGTGCCGTCGAAAGCAGCGCCAGCCTCCATCGAGGCCAAAAACTCGGAACTGCTAAAGTAATCATCCAAGACGAGTTTGGCCACCTGTTCGAAATTAATGATATTTTTATTCCATCCAGGAATTAACAAAGGGACAGACAACTTACACGCACTAACTCGCAGCAGTCGCCTGTGATCTTGATGAGATGTTGGCCCACATTGACCGTGAATTTGTATTCACCTACGGAAGCATCGTTTGTGGAATATGAATGCATTAGCAGCTGCTGATTGGGACGTATAACTTTACCGGCAGCAGCTGTTGCCGCCGCAGCTGCATTGGCAACCTGCTGCTGATGGTGGTGATGATGTTGTCCCTGATGCTGCTGTTGCTGCTGCTGATGGTGCTGCGACATTTGGTGCGCCGCTGCTGTGGCAGTCATGAAATTTTGCGCCGAATTGAAGCTCAATCGGTTGGCCAGACTACTGCTACTGCTGGGCGTGCGCGGCTGCACGGCGACGGCATCATCCGAATTGGAAGAGTTCAATGACGAACAGGAGCCCCCTGCACCACCGGCTGTTGGTGCTGGCTCTAGGCGTACTGGAGAAGCATTACGACGAATGGTATCCTCCATCAATTGCTTGGCGTAACTAAAAAGATGAGTAAATATTGCAGATACAGTTTTTTTTGCAACAGTGTGGCCATTGGCCAAATTTTTTAATAAGAAAAAAAAAGTGAGCGCCATTTGCAAGGAATTTGTTTTAAGCGATAATTTTGTTTAGTTTTTTTTTTATCGGTAACGTCTTTTGATCATTCGATTGTTAGTAACTGAAAACTTTTCAACAAAAACTTAAATTGAATTGAAAACTTACTTAATTTTATCTTCTGCTGGTCCGGTAATCTGCACCAATCGTTCCTTCGCGCCAGGGTTGACTGCATAAAAGATATATAAGTATTAGTGGAAGAAAACATAATTCTTAATTGTACAATGGTAAATTATTTACATGTATGGTATTTAAATAATTAGCAGACTTTAAACAAAATGAAAACAGGCGAAACTTTGAATTTAACCTAAACGTGCGGGCGATTTTGTGAGTGCGTGTGCAATAATATTATTTATGCTTGCGTGCTGTGTGTGTGTGCGTGAGTGTAATTGCGTGCAAACTGTGCAGATTTGGAAGTTATAATTCAAAATAGAATTTGGATAACGATTTTGGACAAGACATTATTGAATGCTTATTTAGTTTAGATGAGATTTTTTCGAACGTTTTACCTCGTTGAAAAGATATTATAGTTTCGCTAAGTTCCTCGATCATGTGTACACGTCGGCCCTTAATGCCCATAACTATTTTGGGACGATTTGCAAACAGCAGATAGTCAAATAATTATACATAAAATGTACTCTTTGCAATAATCAGAGCAGCATACGTAACTGATACTTACCCTTGCCCGAATCGGCGTTCCGTATGACCACCTCATCCTTGCAATACGTTTTTCCCGGTATCTTAGTGGGTTTGGGAAATTTACCCGAATTACGTATGACTGCACCGGGTGGCAACAACAGATGCTGCTGATTGGGTGAGCCGACCGCAGCAATCGCCGCTGCCTGAGCGGCAGCAAGTGTTGCCGCATTGAAGGCTGCAGCAGCAGCCGAGTCGACGCCAACAAGTGCACCCATGCTGCTGCTGCCGCCGCCGGTGGCGCCAAATGTGGGGGAGGTGCTGAGAAAGGCTTGCTGGTTGCCTACGACGCCTGCAGCATCGTGTTGATATGTTTCAGCGGGTAACTAAAATATTGCAGTAAAGAAATCTATTATTTAAAAATTGGTTTTTCTAGTTTAGGTCTATCGCTTACCTCAATGCTGGACACTTGCTGCTTGGACTTGTAGTAGGCAATTGTGTCTTTGTCTTCCCAGCTGTTGGCGCGTAATTCGATCAGTTCGAGCAGCTTGAGCCGTGTCATTATGTTCAGACGTTCGTCCAGCGAAGCATTGCGAAACACAACGAATGCACGATCCAGCGTATCCTTGGACACGGCCTCCAGCTGCGGCCCATGGACACGCAAATTATGCAACAGCAACGTTATCGATTCGGTTGTCGCATTGCACGACTGCAGACCTACAGTCACATTGTCAATCAACTGTATCAACTCCTCAATTACAAGGTAGCTGTTTTTCAGTGATGAGCGCGATTGTGTTTTGAGCGGACGCGGCGCCTCAATGTTTTTCACCGCTCTACCAAGCTGTGTGTGCGCCATGTTGTCTATGTTTTTCCTCTTTCTTTTTAGCCCAGTTTCGATTAGTGGCTATTGTTGGCTTAAAAGTTCTGTTTTCTTATCTCCGGGTTGTTTTTTTTTTAAGTTCGTTCGTTTGCTTATGGTTGATGTCTGCGTGGGTTTGTATGTTGCAAAAATTGTGTGAAAGAAGTCGTAGAAGCGTTTCCGCACCTCCCCCTGCAAAACAAAATGTAGAAAGTGAACCAAGCGTATATATTGATTAGCTAAAATGGAACAGTAGAAAAATATAATTTCTTTTCAATCAAACTTTTAAATTAATCTTTTCAGCAAATCGAACTTCAGCGGTTATCGATATCGTTTGACATCTCTTATGTTAATATTGACTGTTACAAAAATTTGCTCCTAGCGGTTTCGTTCAGAAACTGCGACGCAAGTGCTCAAATATAATTTATCTACATACATACATACATCCATATACATAATGTATGCACTGTGTATATCATTTGCAACTGTGATAAGAAACTTAAGGTCGAAACTGATAAAAAAAATTAGATTTATGATAGTTTTCAGTGCTGCTCACTTTAGCTAGTCATAACCAAGAAGAGAGCGCTTTTAGCACATATACACATTTATCGTCAGCAATGAAAGGCGCCACCATGAATCACTTATGAATTATAATTGCGCACACAAATTCCAAAAGCGTTTGAATAAAACGGGCACAGTGGCCATTTGTATACTTCAGTGTGTGTGTGTGCGTTCGGCATTTAAGTTTGATTAACAAAAAAAAAAATACGCGGAACGCGTTCACCGTTGCTGCGGCTAATTGTCTCTAACTTGCGTTTTATGCTGCGGCGCAGATTCAAAGATTCTGGTTTTAAATAGCATTTAGAAATATTACAAGAGCTAAAAAGAAACTGTCAGTGCGCGCAGCGATCTTGCCCACTTATTGAATCATATGTCGAGAATAGCAACAACAAAAATGACTGTAGCAGCGACAGCGACGTTGACGCTGGCAGCGCTGCTTGCGCAGCCTGGGGCGTAGGGCAAAGCGTGTGCCTTTTACGCACGATGCTAACAAGAGCACTTTGCATTCCAACTTACACAAAATTTGTTTTAGTTAAGGAATTGCGCGTACTTAAAGCACATTTCCCACTGAGTTTTGGTCAAAATTAAGTAATAATATGCAAGTGACAAGCTAGTTGCTGGTTGGAAACTACGCGTAGACTGCGCAGCAGTGCTTCACTTGCAGCTGCACCTTTGGGGCACTATGCTGAGGAATAATAAAATACAAAACTGTCACGCTAAGTAAATACGAGAATTAAACTACTTTTACGCAGTGTATTTTCCTCTGGTCTGGTCTAATTTAACGAAATAGCTATGTGAAAGCTTACCAAAAAATCTCAGCGACTACTAGATCTGCAAAACAGTCATCGGTACTATCGAAAACGATTGTCATTTTTAGTATTTTCGATGGGTATCGATGGAGTGTCGATACATTCTTTGATTAAATTTTTTTTTCACTTGATAAGCATAGACATTTGGTACAATTTTACCATATTATTTCTTTTTGATTTTGAATTTATGCTTATTTTAATTATAGAATTGCAAAATTCATACCGATAATTTTTTTAACTAACTGAAATTAGAACAGCCGATAGCAAAATATAGTGCTGCCACTTTGTCGTATTTTATTTTTCAGTAGCCTTATTCTAGCAGGGTGGCTCAGAAGCCCTGGCGAATCGTAGAAGTGGAATATCGGTCGTGTTCCACAAATTTTTTCTGAAAACTCGTTTACTTTACGGAGTTTTAGTTATTTGTTGTGTAAATATCAATACAAATAATGGCTGAAAATTCAGCCAAAGAGGATGCGACGCCGCCACAAGCGGTGAAAAGTGATAGCGTGAACAAGGATAGTGATACAAAACCTCTACGAATGTCTTTCGCCGATTGGAAGAAGAGTAGAGAGCCCAAGGAGCAGCCAGGGGATGCTCAGGCAACTCGCAACAGTCGCAAGACGAATAAAATTGACAACAGAACACAAGGCAATAATCGCATTTACAATAATAATCACAACAATATCAATAACATCAACAATTCGTATCCGCCCTTAAGCCGACCACCGCCTTTGCCCTTTCCCTTAATGTCCATGGGTTTTGGTAACTTTGGACACGGACACGGTCCCGGTCCATGCGGACCACCGCCAATGATGCCTTCCGGGTGTAACATGGGTAATATGGGCAACATGGGTAATATGGGCAACATGGGTAATATGAGCAACATGGGTAATATGGGAAATATGGGTCCAGGACCAGGACCAGGCCCACGCAACCATCGACCCTTACAGCCACCACCTTTTTGGGAGGACATGATGTCGCCACAACATCGACCACCACCTATACAGCCACCCATGCCCAAGTGTCCCAGCTCATGGAATCTTGTGCCCAGGGATAAACAGCGGCAAAACAAACAAAACCAGAACCAAAACAGTCAGCCCAACAAGAAATACAAAGCCAACACCAACAACAAGAACAACAACAGCAACAACAATAGCAGTAATAATAATAACAACAGTACTACAAACAATGCATTGTTAGATGCGGCATTGATGCCACCACCACCACCACCACCACCACCGGGAGGCAGCTGCAACAGCAGTAACAACTCCTCCAACAACTCCTCAACATCGAATAAAATTGTGAAGAAGAAAAAATGTGGCGGGACTTTTGTGCAAATTGATGGTAAATGGATACAGCGACCGGAGGCGCCTCCACCACTGGAAGAAGCGCCGCCGGGCACAAAAGAAGAGCGCCAGCGTCAGTGGCGCGAATACCGACAGGCGATGAAACCATTCAAGAATCGTGAGTTTCATAATTGGAAACGCACTGTGCAACGTCTCAGCAAATTGCCGCGCGATCAGCTGGACGAGAGGCAATTGGAACGGCTACGAAAGGCCGAGGAGTATATTGGAGCACATAAAGCCATGCTAACCATTAAGCATGCTGAGCACTGGGTGCAGCAAACTAACCGAAAAATAGAAGCGGCCGGAGGCAATGGCCAGGCTCAGGTATATGTGCGAAAGCCGGTGAATCCCACATGGCAAAAGAACAATGATCAGAGTACACTTCATCAGGGACCGCCGCCCGTACGAAAACAAGTCTTTGGCACTGGGCGTGCCATTAAAGGTGGAATTGGTGGCGATATGGGAAGCATACCAAACAATCCAACGAGGCCCATTGTGGGTCAGCTTCCGACGCAGTCCGGACCGCCAATTGGAGGCAACAGCGGCTACTTTGGGTACAATAGCCATCCCTACGTACAGGATACGGATAGCAACAATAGCAGTGGCATCGGCAGCGGGGCCAACAGCAGTGTCACTAACTCCTTTTACGCTAGTTACACAAACAGCTTCACCAAAGGTGGCACCCTACTGCCACCCTAGAAGGCTGCACGAACGTTGCTCTGGAGCGAGAGATACACTTAGGTTATAATATTATTTTATAAATAATAATTATCATAAGCAATGTCATCACGATGTCATTTAGGAGCCTGTGCTATTTATGTAAAAAAAAATTAATAAATTATTAACTTATACCATGGCTGACTCAAGAAAATTAAATTCAAACTATCCATTTGCCAGGATGCAAAGCTGTTGTTGGCTTTTTTAAATATTTAAGTATGTTGCAAATAGATTGGACAGATTAAAAACGCTTCGAATTAAACATATATCATATATGCTGCCATAATTAACCATCGTTATGAATTACGTTATCAATTACACAAATTCTATTTTTTAACACAGTATGTATTATATAGATTATGTTTCAACAAATATAAATTTATATCATTAGCTTAGCCTGATTTGCCTTTGCTCGAGCGACTGCGACTGCTCTTGAACTGTGTCTCATCGAGTGGAGGCAGACCTAAGAGCTCTCGTCGCTTGCGTTTGCCACGCCAAATGGCCTCCTTGAATAAATTGCAGTAGAGCTCCACGGCGGCGGGTGAATCATCGTTGCCAGGCACTGGATACGTTATTAAATTGGGATTGCAATTGCTGTCCACGATGCCAATTGTGGGTATGGCCATTTTGGCTGAATCGCGCACAGCCGTATGTTGTGTCATTACATTGTTTTGTGTATTAAGGAAGATACACAGATCCGGCAGTCGAGTAACCGCATCAAACTGAACATTGGCATTGGTAAAGATTCCGCCACGCCAAAACCGCGTGTGCGAGAACTCGCCGGCCTCCATGGCCTTCTTTTCAACTAGATGGGCATTTATCGCGTTGCGATTGAAGAACAATATAATACCATCTCGGAAGGCAATGTGGGCCGCGAAATTGAGTGCATCACGCAAATGGGAAGCCGTCTTGTCCAAATCGAATATCAAGTGACCTAATCGACTACCATATATATATGGCCTCATGCGGTCGTCGAGTGAGCCCTCCTTGTGACCATAGTGCACACGCGCATTGAATAAATCCCGCACAGTAAATAAATTATTCACTTGGAAGTAATCCGGGTGTTTGAGGATGCGTTGTTCAATGACGTCAATGTCCTCTGGTTCGGCAGGTGTCGGCACCTGGGCAGTTTGTGTATTTTGTAGGCGTGCCGGCACTGCGTACAGCTGACTAAGGCGTGGTACTATATACAAAGAATATGCGATTAATATTTATAAATCTTTTAATTTAGAAACTTACAGTTATTAAAAGACTTCCGAAACATTTTTCACGCACGCCGCTGGTCGCTGTTTTCATAACATGCAATTAGAGTGACCGTAGGTGTACAAGCTTAAAATATCCAAATATCGCAAGTTATCGATAGCAGTCACCGATTGTTGGCCATAGAAGGTCCAAGATTGTCATTGCAATGTTTATGTTTAGAGTACTGTAAATCTAAAACGAAAACAATATGGAAATTGAAAAGACGCCCCCCAATGCGGCAACTTCCGACACGAATTCCACATGTGAGTACATGGATGCTGAAGGTGAGCCGGAAACGGACGCGGATCTCAGTGCAAGCGATCTCTACCAGGAGGCGGTACACGGCGCCGAGGCCGAACAGCAAGGCCATAGTATTATCTCGGTGCTGCGCGATGAGCTGGTCCCTCAAACGCGTAACAATTTGAGCCCAGACTCAGAAACAGCCGCAACAACGGGACAATCAAAAGATTTGGCCGCTTCCGTAGAGTCGCTAGCGCTGAGCACCTCCACCAGTGCCAAGACCGAGGACAGCGGCAGCACGAACGCCCTTGACGAAGACTTATACGATTATCAGCACGACAGCGTGTGGCGTGGGCAAAAGAAACACATCTTCATTCTGAGCGAAGCGGGTAAGCCGATTTACTCACTGCACGGCAACGAGGATAAGCTGGCCACGCTCTTTGGCGTCATTCAGGCATTGGTAAGCTTTGTGCAGCTTGGCCAGGATGCAATTACTTCCATACATGCAGGCAGCATTAAGTTCGCCTTCATGCAGCGCAACTCGCTGATCCTAGTGGCGGCTTCCCGCACAAATATGAGCGTGCAACAGCTGCAGCTCCAACTGAGGTGAGTGTTATGCTATTATATGTATATGGAAATAGTACTTTCTAGTCAACTGTCTTCGATGCTAGTGATGATAAATCATATTTCTATATTCATGCAGCGATGTCTACTATCAAATACTCTCTACGCTTACCTATTCACACATGTCCAAGATCTTTGAGAAGCGGAAAAATTTTGATTTACGACGTTTGCTGTCCGGCAGCGAGCGATTGATCTTCAATCTGTTGGCCAATGATAGCAGCCATGCCAAGGGTAAATTCTTAATACAAATTTCAATTCGTTCTATATTAAAATGTCACTTATTGCTTGCAGTTACGAACAACATTTTTACCTTTTTGACCAATTCGATACGAGTCTTTCCGCTGCCCACAGCGGTGCGTTCCAATATTGTTAGCGCTATACAGAGCAACTGCTCGAAAATCAAGAATCTAGTGTTTGCGGTGCTAATAGCCAACAACAGATTGATCACACTGGTGCGCTTAAAGAAATACTCTATTCATCCGGCGGATTTGCGTTTGATATTCAATTTGATCGAGTGCTCCGAGTCGTTTAAGCACTCTGAGAATTGGACGCCCATTTGCCTGCCTAAATTCGATATGAATGGCTATTTACATGCGCATGTTTCGTATTTAGCTGATGATTGTCCAGCGTGCCTGCTGCTCATGTCCGTGGATCGAGATGCATTTCACACTCTGTCAGAGGCCAAGGAACGCATCACAGAGAAACTACGCCGCAATCTATGCCTGCAGGCAATTAACGACGAGCTAAAGCAACCCCACAATGAGAAACTGTATCAGCAGGTGCAATGCATGCCTGAGCTGCGACATTTTCTTTACAAGCCAAAGGCTACGGCCCAGCTGCTCTGTCCCATGCTCAAGCATCCGTATAAATCGCTGGCCGAATTTGAACGACTGGAAGCTATTTACTGTGATCTATTGCATCGCATACACAACAGCTCGCGGCCTCTGAAACTCATATATGAGGTGAAGGAGCGTGAGGTGGTGCTCGCCTGGGTGACGGCAACGTATGAACTATATGCTGTCTTCGAGTCTATTGTGGATAAGGCAACGGTCATTGATTATGTGGCCAAGTTGATCAAATGGATCGAGAAGGAATACGACGTGTTCTTTATACGTAATCATCCGACCTTTTAAAACTTTTTTTTAGAAATATGTGTTAGTTACGATCGATTTCCCGCATTTTGTATAGCTATAATGATTTATGACACATTCAATTGTTTGTATAAATTTCTACATACACGTATATGTGTGTATGTAAAGATTGCCTGCTAATGAGAGACGATGTTGTTGTGCTGCCGTTGTAACAGCGTCTATATACACTAACTTTTATACATATATGTATGCCATTTCATAAGCATGTAAATTTGTAATTTAAAGCATTAAGTAAACTTTAAAAATGAAAAACGCAATTCTTAATTACTAATTACTTCAGTAAATGTTTTAAATATTTGCGCCCGCGCAAGTCGCAAACAGTTGCAGAACGGTGCTGAGCTGGAACGCCTTGAAGTTGGCTGCACGCAAAACGCGACTCCCTTAGTGTTGGCTGCGCCATACGCAAAGCTTTTTCATACTCGTCGTTGTTATCCTGCTCACTGAACATAAAAAAGGCTTCCTTAGTTGAGTACAGGATATAAGCGTGTGCGGTACGAAGACGCGCCAGGAAATTAAAGTGCGGTAAAGGCATTACAAAAAATATTACAAAAAAAAACCCACCAACACACAAATACATACAAATGCAAGTTAAGCATGAAAAAAGTGTGGACTAGTGCTATGCGCCTAGATGAGTGAAAAGCAAATGAAATTGCAATACATATAATACGTGCAATAAGCAATCGTGATGAAATTATGTAGTATATATCTACTACTTTTTATGTGCTGCTGCCGCTGCCACGACTGCTGCTGCTGCTGCTGTCGCCGCCTGCTTGCTCCCTTTTTAACATGCGCTACGCATTTTTTTGGGTGTTAAATGTTCGTGTATCTGTCGGTTTTTGCGCGCTAAGCTACAGCGGGTAGCGACGGCGACGGCGACAGCAGCAGCGGCAGCGGCATTAATACACGTCGCCTGTTTCGACCCACACCCTCACCCACGCACACACACACACACACACAGTGTGGCGCCCACTGTGCACGAAAATAGGCAGAAATCAAGCAGCGAATATACTACTATTTATGTATTTATGTTCATGTCCTTTTGCTCTATGTGTGTGTGCTTGCTAGCGTGTGTTTGTGTGTATTTTATGCTGTCACTGCTGCCGCGCCGCTTCGTTAGTTTTGCGCGCGTGTTATGTACACACATGTATGTGTGCGTGAGAGTATGCATGTGTATCTGTGTAAGTGTGTGTGTGTTTGGGGTTAGTGTGCAAATCATTTAATTTATTACTAAATGTATTTTTATACACATTTCTCGTGCACTTTTCTTCCATGCGTTTCGCATTCATTCCGTATGCTCAGCCATTCGTCGTTAATTTGTCATTCGCTTTTTAAGCCAAATTCGTGTTCTCATGATTATATCAACAGCCAGTCAACAGCAGTAGCAGCAACAACAAGTCCTGCCAGCCAAAGTTTTACCTTTGGGCAAAGTATACGCACACACGCACAGCGACAAATACACACACATACATATATACAGCAGCATGGCCACGGCGTGTCTTTTTGTGTATCCTAGAGTAATTTTTTGAAAGCAGGCAGCTACGAAAAAGAGGAAGAATAAGAAGTAGAGGCAGCAGTAGCAAAGCTGGCAAAACGCGCGCGTGTTTTGCTGTCAGTTTTCCTTATAAGCAAAAGCGAAAACAGAAACAGAAGTGTAGGAATCTATTTTTGCGGCAAAAGTTTTCTTTGTTGCTCTCTGTTTGGCTTTTATGGCTTCGCGATGTCGTTTCTTTCTATCTGTTTGCAGTAAACTTTTTAAGTGCAGCAATATACTTGAATTTTTTAATAATTGGAAAATTTTGCGCAAACACTTGCCCGTAGAGAATAAGTTATTTTAATAAAAAAAAAAAGAAACACACACACACACAGCTCGTAAAATATTGTACAGCATTGACAATTGGGAAAAGTGAAGAAAAACATTATTTATTTTACTATTGGCGCACAAAAGTAGGCAACGCAAAATATGCGTCCCAAGCTTTTGAACCATAAAATGTGATGCCTGCTTTTAGGATGAAATTATATTTGAGAAAAGCAATTTTGAATGTAAAACCATTATCTAAATAGTAATTAATAAAACTACAACCCTACATAATTCTTATAAAATAAATATGAATAAATATAAATTATGTTAAAATTCAAACTGAATATTTAATATTATGCTGTAACTTTTCAACTAATTCAAACAGCAATAATGTTGCATATAATTTAAATTGAAGCTTACAATCAAAACTAAATCGCTATCGAATTGCTGCCATAACTGAAAATCAAATTGAAACTTAAAGCAAATTTACTTAATTACAAATACCAAAAAAAAAAGAGAAAAAAGAAACAAATAAACACCCATTGCAACAATATACAAAAATTAAATCAACAACTACAGCAACAGCAATAACGACAACTGCGCGCCTATCACCGACTAATACAAACGGTAATTTCGTATTAATTTTATTTGCGCACACATTTTGCCGGGTGCTCTTCAAAATTTACATAGAAACAAACACCAAAAAAGAAAGTAAATAAGCAACAACAGCTACAACGCGAACATCAACAAAAACTGCTGAATGGCAACAAGGAGTACAAGAAGAGGTTCCTGGTTAAATGCTGACCCAGCCAGTCTACGACTCTAGGTTAGTATTCCCCCCTTATTTCTACTTTTTGCGTACTTTAACAGCCAGCTCAACCTAATGATACCCTGTAATTTGGTTTGATATTGACCACATTCATAAAATAGCTTATATTCATATTTTATATAATTTATGATTTATTCACACTCATATAAATACTTATATAGCTTTATAGAGCTCTCTCATATCATCATAAAACATCTGTGGACACGAATCAGATAAGCCCACATTATAAATTTTTGCTGCGATTACTTTAAATCGTTTCACAATTTAAATGAGGAGGCAAGGAAACCCTACTTTAGACTGCGTATGCGTCAAAAAGGACATAGAACAATGTGGCTTTCGTCTATGGATTCGTTTAACATGATGGCGCGCACGCCATCCTTTGCTGCTCTTTCGTTTATTTTTATTCGCTTCTTTATTTTCTTTTTCTTCAATATATTTTTTTTTCTCTTCAGTTTCTTTGTTGTTTTGTGGATGTGCGCTTCATTTTGCTTATCCTTTTGCCCGGCTGCTGATCAAATAGGCATCATTTGCCTGCCAGGCAGCGCACAAAAAGGTCGACAGCAATTTCAAACGACAGTTGCCTGATGACTGTGTTGACATGATATAGGGCAAGCAGGACGGGCGTGGGAGAGGCAGTGGGCGGAAGTCGGAAACAGCATCTCTATGAAGTTATCTATCTATCTGTGTGTGTGTGTGTGTGTGTGTGTGTGTGTGCGGCTGTGTCGGTCTGTGTGTGTGAGTATATTAACCCTATTTTTGACGTCAATTAATGACTCAACATGCGGCAGAAATTTAATTTTTTCTACTCGTGCTTTGTATATTTCTGTAAGCGTATGTATGTGTGTTGCTGTGTGTGAGTGTGCTTGTGCCATATTTCTTGGGGTCGACAGCGACTTCCGGTCACATTCTCTTGGCCTTTGCCATTGCCTATTTTTAGGCGCCATAAGTAATTGAAAAAAAAAACGCACGTAAATAACGCGTGTGTGCGTGCGTGTATGTACACAGCGAAAAACAAATGCACACATTAACAAACATTAATTTTATTTATGTGTTAATCATGTTCAATATAATATTTGATTAAATTCATTGAAAATATTATTTTTATTATTTATTAATTATTTATATGTATGCATTAATTATACAGTGCTATTTCATTCTGCTCGTGCATTCGTATGTATGTACATGCCAGCGTCACGGCTGACTCGTGTCTGAGTCGTGGCTGGCAGCTCGTTTAACCCCACGTGCTGAACGCCATTCGTTCAGCTTATGCCCCCACGCATACGCACGCACGCACACACACACACACACACGCGCACACATCCTTAGACACGGGGCAGGCAACATTACGAGCATTGTGCGGAATTTATTGAATTTTTATTGGATTTCTCTGGCACAACAGAGGCAGCAGCAGCAGAGGCAGAGGCAGCAGCATTTCTAGCGCCAAGCTGGCTGCTCTGCTGTCTCGTTAGGCGTGGCATAATTCATTATGTTGACTCACACATTTCCCCCCGGCACACTTGCCTCTCCCAACTCAACGCTCGATCTCTCTCTCTCTCTCTTTCTTTCTCTCTTTCTGTCTTTCTCCCTCTTTCTCTGCTGGCTTGGCGTGCTTTGCATATTAATATGCATTCCTGTGGTTTCAATTTATCATTTAAAGGCGTCTTTGAACACGCCTGTTGCCTAATCGCTACAACTTTTGCCCCATACAAAATACATTTCAGATTTTTCAACACATTTTCGCAGCACACTCGCACGCAATTTGCATGTGTGTGTGTATTAGCCGTAACATATTCATTTTCCTGCAAAGTTTAAAATTCTATTCTATGCAAAGTTTAAAATGCAATAGAGCTTCTCTTTAGACATGAGCAAATATATACATAATAAAAAATGTATTAAATTCATCTTTCCCTCCTCCAATAATTAAGTTCTCTCTCTAGTAATTATTGAATTTTTTATTTTAATATTCAAATTACACTATGCACCACAATTAATTGCTGTAAGGGAAGCCGTTATTTAAAATGTTACGGATCTGCGCTTGTTATATATTTCGCAAAAGTTTTACTTCAAGTTTTCCATCAAAGTTTTCAATATCATCGCTGCGGTTGCGTAAGGGATGCTATTCTCAGTCTCCACATGGCTCCCGCTGGCCACCATGCGAGAGCAAACGTTTAATATTCACGCTTGAGCGCACTTTTGACGGGGAAAACGGGATGGCGTATTTGTTACTTGAGAGAGGGAGAGACACAGAGAGAGGGAGCAACAGACAGAGAGAGAGAGAGAGAGAGACGGAACTGTGCAACGGATTGGCCTGAGCAAAATGTGTGAACTGTTTGACGCTTATCTATGCTTCTGCTTTTGACCAAATTTTATTGCCTCTTTCCAGGGCAAGCGTTTCGTTCCGTTACTTTTCCATTCTATGACCCGAAAATTGTCTGTCAAGGACTCGGCCGCAGCATGCCAACGTCTGGGCAAACATACATGCATACACATGTATAACAGCTGCTATATGTATATTGAATCTAGATCGAGGCTCTGGGACGAGCCTAATTGGCATGGTCAACCCAGGTATATACACACCTTGTGCAGTTCCTTTGGCTCGCATCTGGCTCTCTCAATGCAATTACTCTTAGGCAACATGCTCTATTGGCAATTAGCTAGCCTGGCTGGCATTGAATTTAATCATATTAATCATACGCCATGGTGTGCGCACAAGTTGACGCTAATGAAGCAGCCGTGTCAGTCCAGCTGTGCGAGCCTGAGCCCCAATGCAAAGCATTGCAAACGCTTCAAATGCAATTCGAAAGGACGCTTGTTTACATAGCCAGACAAGCGTCGTTGGGCCAATCTTGGCAATCGGGCAATCTGGCCAGCCCACAAGCCAGCAATCTGACAATCTGACTATCAGGCTGTCCTGGCTGTCCTGGCTGCCTCTGGTTTGCTGCCTTCACGCGGCCACAGTTGCAAGTGTCTTTGCTCTGACTTGTTTCGGACGTTCTTCGGGCTCGTGATTTCAGCTGCCGGCGCTTCAAACTATCATTCAACTTTTATGCGAGCATTTACACTGGGATGTGGGCGGGATGTCTGCCTTACAGCCGCCAGCTAGTCGTGTCATGAAACAAGCCAGACCACAGTGCCACAACCAGAGCCAGAGTCAGAGTCAGTTCTAGTTGGGCCATCAACGGAAGTGCTCGTCGCCATTTTTAGTGCACTTCTTGAAAGTGTGCACATTTCCGTTTGGCATCAATGATTCGCCCACTGCCCGCAGGACTCAACGGCCCACGACACGCCCCGTAATACAGTGCCGGGGCTTCCTCTTTCAATGAAACTCCCTTTCTGTCCCAGCGTCTCCCTCGGTGTTGTGTTTGCTATGGTTTTTTTTCTGCTTTTCTTATATACCCAGTGGATGAGCCCTGTGATGGGTATGAGGTATTTATATGAATATCTAGATTGTGATAGAGTGATACTATTTTCAAGAGATATATATTAGTTACTCTTTAAAACATCAAAACATTTAACATAATTTATAGTTTGCCATTTGATCATAAATTATGTTATACATATTCAATACTTCTTCATTCTTCCTATCTATAAATATTTCATCCGACTTTCCATCCATTTATCTGAGTCTTATATCTATCCTTAAGATTTCACATTTATTTATCTACGAACGAAGCTTAGATCTCAATCGAATTCGCTCTCTGTCCCATAGGAATTATTGGGAATTTCTTACACTTTCTGTTATATCTGCTTCCAGGATATCTGCCTCGTCGCCCATGCGAAGCCTGACCTTTCCTTTTATGTGCCGCTGGCTGTTGGCTTTTTACTTTTGCTGATTTTAATTTTGGTAAAAGTTGTCACATTTGATTTCAAGCAATTGTTTGGTTTTATGCGTTCGCCTTGTTCGCAGTTGTTGTCTTAACTTACTTCGCTTGGCCTTTTATCCTCGAGCTGTAGCTTGGCTTCGTTTTCGTTGTCGCCTTTTATTGTCGCCTTTTTATGTGGTGCCTGGGCCAGACCCTAATGGCATTCTATATAGACTCTAGCCGAGATTGGCTGTAATAGTGGCCTCCTGCCTTGGCTTGGCCTGGCCTGTTGCTTGCGAGTGGAAAATTGCGGTTGACAATGTGATGTAACCGGAAGAACTTTCAACTTGATTACGTATGTGTGTGTGTGGGAGTGTGTGTGTGCGTGAAATTGTGTAAAAAGTGTGAAAATGTAGAAACATTTGTTAGATGAGCATATATTAGATACGCACAGCTATCTGACGTCGAGCAGAAGAAAGTTTTACGATATTGCAAAATTATTTAAAGGAATAGCTTTTTGAGTAGAAATTTCTTTGATTAACAATCTGTTGAGCTTGTTCGTATTTTTTTTTTTTTTTTTATATACTATATGCATACATATTTTGATTTATTTATACATATTTTCCATAGCTGAAATTATCCAAAAGAAACCCAACTTGTTGCATAATTATATATTTCTCTTCGACACACTTTATAATTTCTCGAATTCCGCATAGATAAGCGATATTGATAAAATAACAATCTCTAATTTGCCTACTTAAATAAATTATGTTCTTTATGCGATTTCTAAGGCTTACTTGCTAAAGCAACTTCTCGCCTCGAGTCCTTTGTGCTCTTCTTCTTCTCTTTGTATTGCAGTGCTCGTTGCTTTAGCCTTGCTTAACATTAATTAAGTGCAATTTTCCTTGTGCTCCGCTTCGGGCGGCATTTAACTAAGCCAACTTAATAAGTTATTTATGCATAGTTAAAGCTGCTCTTAAAATGCTCGCCTGCAATTTGTGTCCCACTCTGGACATGGAATGCAGCTCCTGCTCCTGCTGCTCCTGCTGCTCCTGCTGTTGCTTTGTGCTTAAAGCGTACGCAACTGAGGACCGCTTTAAATGACACCAAATGATTATATAACCAAAATGTAGTCACCCGCCCACACCGCATCTGGCTATCTCTTTCCACCGGCAGTGCAGCCGTCTCTTTCAACGTGTAGCATTGCCGCCTGGCTGCATTCTGTACATGTACTTGGGATGCATGTTATTCAGCTACGGCCAGGACGACACACTGCGAGCGCACATGCTGCGTGACAGCGAAGGCAGCATGAATACAACAACAACAACAACAAAATAAAGAGAAGAAATTTATATACAACTAGAACATGATTTAAACATAATACAAGCAGCAGATTGAATACACTTACGTGTTCAGGTACCAAATTCAAATTTGATTGCAATTTTCTAAACAATAAAAAGCATTTGCTGAACAATGGAATTGTGGGAGAAAAGTTGAGAGCGATGAGAGAAGAGAATATGTACATTTTGTTTTATATTTTATTTATATATGTATGTATATTCAAAATGTATTTTGATGCACACAAATTAGAGAGGTTGCCAGCTACATAGATTAAATTTAAATCAAGGCAAGTTTTTTAATTTTAAATTGTTATTTTGAAGTATAAATCTTTATTGCAAAGAATAATAAAAAGCTACAAACAAGAAGTAAATAAAATTTGACAAAAAATCGTAATATTCATTAAAGTCGAACCAATGAAAAAATAGATACAAATTATTAAATTCTAATATTTAAGCCTTTGCAATTGCTTTTCATTTTACTTTATTTAATTTCAATACCATATTATGAATGGTATACAAAAAATTTAACATAACATTTGTTTCTTATATAAAGATTCTTTATTAATCAAAGGGTTCAAGGTAAAAAAATTCACAAAGAATAACCCAAATTCCGCTCTCAAATCTTAAAGTTAGGGCATTAAATCGGGCTGAAAGTGAAATTTCAGCTTTGTTTGTAAAGTGAAAAATGTCGCAAATTTTGTTGTTGTTGTTGTTTTATTTTTATTTTTATTTTCATTTTTTGCAGTCAGCAAATAAAATTGGAGCGACATTTTTACGCGCTTTCAAGCGAAATAAACACGAAAATGTTTGTGACTATTTTATGTGATATATGTATATTTATGTGCCTAAGCGCACATATACACATGCATATGTACACATGCATACGCACATACATACATACATATATGTGTATATGCGACAGCGCCGTCAACAAAGCCAATAAAATGTTGTAACCTCGAAAAGTTCAATTTTGTTTGTTGTTGTTGCTGCTGACGTTGTTGTTGTTGCTGTTGTTGTTGTTGCTGTTGTCTACATTAACATTGAGATGTGCTTGACAATTTTTCAGTTCAGTTCAGTTCAGGCGCACAAATTATGCCGTAGCACAACATTGGGCGCGCCCACACAAGCTCCGCTGCTTTTTCAAGGATGTTTATCCCTGGCCATCCACACCCGCCTCCGCCTCCGGCTCCTGCCCATCGTGCGAGCGGCTGCCTCTAATGCGTGCCGGTGCCGCCTAGCCAGCGACTTTTATCTAAAAGCGCACTTAGCCCAAGTAGGCCAAGTAGATTACAGCCAAAGAGCTGCTCCTGTTTACCCACATATACGTACACCCACATATAAATATAAGTATCTATATATATATTTATATGTATGTATACATTTATATACTTTTGTGTGTACATTGATATGTATGTGTGATGTGTCCGATGAGCATTCTGGTGGGTAGGATATATTATTAGAACCAATAATTAGGTTGAATTACGATATTATCTAGTTAATGCACAATTTGTAATTGATCGATAGCTAAAGGATGTTTTAAAATACCATTCTAAGACGAAAGTCATCAAACTTCAATAAATAAGAAAGAGAAGAAAAGAGACAGACATTGACAAATAGACCAAGAGTTTTAGAGTTATTATTATAAAAGAGATAGAGTGAGAGAGAAAGCAAGAGGGATGAGATGCTATCATTTTAGATATTGAAGACAAAGAGAGAGCGAGAAAGAGAGATAGAGAGAGACAGATTGAAATCGATAGAGACAGGCGGATAAAGTGTTTGAGTGAGAGAGAGAGAGAGAGAGAGAGAGAGAGAAAGAGAGAGAGAGAGAGGAATGTAAAAAGCCTGAGAAAGATAAAAAAGGAATAACAAAACAAAAAGTCGACTGATGGAATATGAAAAAGCGAATATAAATAAGATCTCTTATATACGCATTATATTGCATTGTACGCCAATTCCTTGTAATTTATAATATTTATAAAAATAAATATGACTTTTAAGTTAAGCCTTGGGTTGGATTAGTTTCCTACAATATTGCCCACTTTAGGTTTTGAGCAAGGTCAACATTACAGTTGAAAGTCGAGCATAGCTCCTTTCAATGGCTCTTAGTGAATTTATAAATTAAAATATTGTAAGCCTGTACTTAAATCCCGTAAAATGTAAATACCCCAAAATCAACTTCGAGTGCCATGAAAACTAATTGCAACTACTTAATTAAAGACATCGTCCGAAACGAACTTTTAATTGTGACCCCTGTGAAGTGTCTTCAATTTGTATATTGTTGAATAGATTAGCTTTTCCAGGGTCTCTTAAGTGTATTTGAGTTGTTAATCTATGGCCTATTAGACCCTTATTGTTGACAAACATTATAGACAATGCAGCTCGTGCAATGCTTTAATGATATAAACAGCAAACACTTGAGCAAATTGCGCATGTAAACAGCCCAAAGGAAGCGCTTCCAAGTGGGTTACGCAACAACAACAACAACAACGACAACAAGTAAGGGTATACCGGGTGCTAGACCCTGAAAAGTGATTAAAAAACAAGAAGAGAAACTTGTTGTAGAAACGACAACAGCAGCAGCAGCGGAAGCCGAGGCAGCAGCGGCGTTGACAGCGTTTCGTCCTTGAGAAAAGGTTTTAAGCATACCAGAGCCGAAAATGGGATGGGCGGTGCATGGTGAACGGTGCGCGGGGTGCGGCAGCCAAGCCGAAAAAAGCCTTTTTGGCGCAATAACGGTACAAGCGTTACAGTTTTTCATTATAGAAACCGTAATTGGAAAAGTGTTTTGGGGCTGGCACTCGATGCTTTTAGCTCAAATGTCAGACAATGCAGAGAGCTCGAGCCCTGTGAGGGTTGGGCTGATGGTAGATGGGCGCGTGGGGGGCACAGCTGTTGGCAGGAGCAGGATGCTAGGCAATGTGTTGTCCGATTTGTTGGCTTTTGTGGGTCGTCGTCAGGGCGCCTGTCGCCGAGGTCTGGGGTCTGGGGGCTTAGCTGGCAAAGGATTGGGTTCTGGTCGGCTGCTTGCTGAAGCGCAGCTGCTTGAGCTTATTTAAGCACAAAGGACGCGCCGCAGGACAAAGACGAAGAGCAGCAGCCGGGAGCAGGCGGCGCACAATTTGTCCTTAACGTTGCAATCGCTTTGCTTGTTGCTTGTTTGCCATTGTCTAATTGTTAACCATTTTTTCTCTCACTCACACTCAGTGTGCTAGTGTGTTTCTATAAATTTTGTTGCATTGTTTGATTGTCACACGCTTCAGCATTGTCCATGTGTGTGTGTGTGCAGCCAGGCCAAATAACATTTGTCTAATGAAAGGCACCAGGACTCATGTCATCTCTGCCTTGCTCTATCTCGCTCTCTGTTCCTCTCTCTTTCTCCCTCACTCCTGCTCTCTCTCTCTCTCTTTGCCTAGCCTCGATGCAAGCTCTTTTCACGCTTGACTATTTTAAGCACATTACATATGATTCATTATTATTATTATTATTATTATTATTATTATTATTATGATTGCCATTGCCGGACAGGCACTCCAATCAGAACCATCCATCAAAATGTTTGCCAGGCCACAAGAACAATTCCATAATAGACTGAACAAAACCAATTACAAAATGCAACAGCTGTTGGCCAGACCACGAATGAGATACCCTAACTGCAAAGGAATGCCAAGCAGAAGGGTTTTATGCACTCGTCTATGTGTAAAATTCTATTCTTATTCTATATGCATATTTAGCTTAAGTTTTTATCAGAGAACTTTCCATTCTCTTATCTAGGGGACTATTTAGTCACTTCCTTTACCGAGACAGCTCTGCCTCTTATTTTCTCCTTCAGCTCGTAAGCTTATGACAGCTTCCAGATTCTTGATATCTATCCTTGTGCTGTCCTCTGCTTTGCTCTATGTATTTCGTAATGCTTAAGTGGATTGCTCAATCATTGCTGCGTAATTTCAATCTAGTTTGCGGTTAATTATAACATTGAGCATAATATGAACAGGACGAGATTCTCGAGCAGCAGCAACGGGTGCAGGTGAATTGGCAAATGTTGCATGCAACAGACTGATGCAAATTGCAAGTTTGAAGCGAGCTGAAAACGATTTGTGATTTACTCGTTGCTCTAGCCACAAAAATTCCAATTACCAGGGGAGAACGTAAAGTTGTTGGGATTCAAATCTGTGCAAAAGACAGGTAGACACTCATACATACATACGCACTGTATGACATGGCAACAACAATATGGTTTCAATGTGTGCGAGTGTGGCAAGCGGCGCAGAAAAGTATGCTACAACAATTTCGCACGGCGCTGTTAATTGGAAACTGTGTGTGCGAAACTGTAAAACCAATACACACACACACATTTATACATATGTAAAGAGAGGGAAAACGAGAGAGGGAAAGAGAGAGTGAGTGCGGAGCGTTCTGTGCAGCAGATTCACATCTCGCATTAGCTGCAGTTGAGCGAGTGTCAAGGTGAGGCCAGGTGCGACGCAGCCAGGCAGAAAACAGGCAGCAACTAGCTAGCAAACAGCAACAGCAACAGCAACAACAACAACATGAACAACAACAGCAACAGCTGGCTAAGCTGCTGCACTATTTTGGTTTTTTTTTTTCTTTTTTTTTGGGAGGCTCCATATCTAGATTTGGCATCTGGCCAAATCACGTAATCGGCGACTTGTTTATGGCGCATGTGCCAAAAGGGAATGGGCCCAATATACTCTGAATTGTGTCGAAAACACACAATAAAATCGTGTGCCGATCGAAAGTGTTCGACTAACAAATACCCAACTAGTCAATATCAATGAAGCGAAAAGTTTTCAAGCCACACAAAATATTTAGTATGACACGAGCCAATAAATATCGATTAGCAACTATTGTAATTTATGTACGCCTTAAGATTTCGGCTTATAGCAAATAATATATAAGTAAGAAAAAGTCTTAAACTTCGATAAAATACCTAATTTAAATCGATATTTATCGATTACTTTTAGTTGTATGCAATATTCAAGTAAAAGCTTAAACAGAGTTGATTGCCGTTATTAACTGTTGCCTGTTACATTAACAGTATTAAAAGCAATAATACCCCTTATTTCCCATTTGCCCAATGGTCATAGGGTATAATTAATTTCAATTAGCGTCAATTTGTTGAATGTCCCATTTGCGCCGCACGGCAATTTGCAAGCCTTTTAAAAATAAGTACAAATAAAAATGTTTCATAAATCACATTTGATTCGATTTCATTGAAATTGTTTAAAAAATATGGCGAAATCCAAAAGCCGAGCTCGATTGAATTTCGCATTTTTCTCTTATTTAATTTCTCGTTGCACTGGGGCAAATGCGAAAATTATAGCTGGCTGCCGCAGCCACTGCGGCACTTGAAAAGCGCTTTACGGCATATGCCACGCCTCCCTAGAGGCGGCGCTCAGAGTTGAGGTTCAGGCTTATCCGCAACCAGCTACTGCGCTCACTGGGGAATCCTTGTATTCAGCGCGCATTTTATTTGCATTCGTTTGCTTTTGTCTTTTACAGTTTTTACGCTTTGTATTATTATTTTGGTTTCTGTATTCTTTCATCATCTGAGCATGTGCCACTTGTTTGAGGGCGTGGCAGTCCCCAGTGCATAGCGCCAAGCATAAATGACAATATGAACAATCTGGTTAATTATCCAAAGACTATTTTATATAGACTGCTGGGAGCCCTCGAAATTGATTGTCAAACAGGTCGAGTGAAAATAATATAGAGATTGCATATAAAATATTATTAAAGTTATCTAATCAGCTTTAAAATGTGTTATATGTATGCATATATAAAATGCCAAATTATTTATAAGATGACTTTTTTTTTATATACTAACAAAAATTTACTTTTCATTTATATAAGAAAACTACATACATATATTTCATCCTTAATCCATTTTTAGTTGAATGTTCAAAAATCGCAATATAGAGAGAGCATTAGATAGTTTGTATACAGAATACTATACGGAGCTTAACGATGTTTATAGCTGCTTTTATGGCCAGCGGAGCACTTTCAATTAAATTGCAATTTGCGTTGATATAAAATTGCAATTGACGTAATTGGAACTGTGAGTCAGTGTGTAAGTGTGTAAGTGTGTAACTGTGTATGTGTGTTTTAGTAGATGCATGTATGAGTGTGTGTGTGTGTGTCTATTGGGTGATACTTCTGACATTTTTAAATGCACTCAAATGGTGACTGCACATGAAACGGCAATCAGCATAATTTTAACGATGAATGCAGTTAAAGTTAATTGCATGTAAAAAGTGAGCGCGTGGTGACAGCCCTCCATAGGTAATTACATCGCTATCTATCCATCTGGTGGAGGGCGGGAGGCACGCACAGATAACATATATATTTACATATGTTAATATACAGTTGCAACCGCCTAGCCGCAATGTGTCAGCCAAAGCTGTGGAGCAGTTAAAGTGACGATAATATCGAGTGAACTATTTGATAGAAATATAAATATTAATTACGGAATAAACTGTGAAATGTGAATATATTGAAAATGTGGCTTAGGCTTGGCAAATTCCAAAGGTAACCGCATGATCTGTTTCACTTTTATGTTTATTGCAAAATGTCAAAAATAACCACATAAACTGGTTCATGCTTTTGTTTATTCTGAAATCTCAAACCACATGAACTGGTCCATTTCTATTGCCACTTATATGTGGCTTAATGGCAGATGTTTATGTAATTTGATGATCAGATATTAAAAGCCAATGAACCGGTTCAATATTAAGCTCATACTTAGAGTTATAAAATTAAGGTCTATATTCATCTGAGATTTGGGAAATATTCCAATGATATTCGGAATATATATTAATGCTAGGTTTAAGCCTCGATTTACACATATGAGCCAGAATACTCCAATTTTTCATGACATAATGTTCTAGCTTCGATCACGTTTACTTTTCGTTTTATAAACTTTAGGCCCAAATTTTATTTATTATATTTATTTTTTTTTCGGTGTTTCAAAATTCCAAGCATGTCGCGTTCACCTGGGGTACTGCTGCGTGTGAAGTTGGCAAAGTTCATAATGCGTACTGCTTGCTCGAAGGCGCCCAAACCTGATAGATGTCCGGAAATCAAGCAAACAGGCATCTTTATAAATAATGAGTGGAAAAATAGCACTTCGGGTGAAAAGTTTGACACTGTAAATCCAGCAACAGAGGATACGATTGCCTCCATCCAAAAAGGCGGCACCAAGGACATCGATCTGGCCGTGGAAGCGGCGCAAAAGGCATTCCAGTTGGGCTCGCCCTGGCGTCGCATGGATGCCTCGGACAGAGGTCGCCTGATGAGCCGCCTGGCCGATCTCATTGAGCGTGACATCGTCTATCTGGCGAGCCTGGAGACAATCGATAATGGCAAACCCTTCGCCATGTCCTACGCAGTGGATTTGCCACTGACCATTAAACATCTGCGCTACTATGCCGGTTGGGCGGACAAGATTCAGGGCAAAACTATAGCCGCCGACGGTGACTTCTTTTGCTATACACGGCACGAGCCGGTAGGCGTGTGTGGCCAGATTATACCCTGGAATTTTCCCATTCTGATGCTCGCCTGGAAGCTGGGGCCCGCTCTGGCCACGGGCAACACCATTATATTGAAGCCCGCCGAGCAGACCCCGCTCACGGCTCTGTGGGTGGCACAACTGATAAAGGAGGCAGGCTTTCCGCCAGGCGTGGTCAACATTGTGCCTGGCTACGGGGACATTGGCGCCCATCTGGCCAAACACCCGGGCATTGACAAAATCGCCTTCACAGGCTCCACGGCCGTGGGCAAACAGATTCAAACGTCTGCGGGTGCCGGCAACCTGAAGCGAGTGACGCTCGAGCTGGGTGGCAAATCGCCAAACATTGTGCTGGACGACGCCGACATGGAGTACGCTGTGGAGACGTCCCACTTCGGGCTCTTCTTCAACATGGGGCAGTGCTGCTGTGCCGCCTCGCGCACCTATGTGCAGGATAAGATCTACGACGAGTTCGTGGAGCGCAGTGCAGAGCGGGCCAAGAAACGCAAGCTGGGTGATCCTTTCGATGATCAGACTGAACAGGGCCCACAGATCAGCACAAAACAGATGGACAAGATCCTGGAGCTAATCAAAACGGGCGAAAAGCAGGGAGCCAAGATGTTAACGGGAGGAAAGCGGGCTAGTCAACCGGGCTACTTCGTGGAGCCTACAGTGTTCGCTGATGTCAAGGACGACATGACGATTGCCAAAGAGGAGATCTTCGGACCTGTGCAACAGATCATGCGATTTCGCGACCTCGAAGAGGTTATCAAGCGGGCCAATGACTCAAGCTACGGCCTGGCCGCATCCGTTTTCACCAAAGATCTGGACAAGGCCAATTTTCTGATCAACGCCTTGCGCGCTGGCACCGTTTGGATCAACACGTACAATGTCCTGGGTGCTCACACGCCCTTCGGCGGCTATAAGAACTCTGGAAAGGGGCGTGAGAACAGCGAATATGCGTTAACTAATTATACAGAGATCAAGAGCGTTATTGTCAAGGTGACAGAGAAGAACTCCTGAGTATGATGCACAGACACAGAAGTTTAGTAAGCTAGATTGCGATATTTATTATTGTGTAAGATTTACAGCAATTTAATAAATTATGTAAATAGAATCCTAGAATGACTCAAATGCCATATCTAGTTCTACTTGGGCATTCCCCACTTGAGTTTTCTTTCTGACTCTACTCTGAATTGCTGACTCATGGAAGGCTATGAAGACATTTATAATAATTTTGCCTTTATTAAAATTTACTGAGCTATGCATATCTATTAAAAAGTCTAAAGAAGATTGAGTTATGCACTATGACGCTTAGCGCTATTATTAGAAAAAAAAAAAACAAGAAAGTTGATGCTTAAATGTTGTTTAAAGTTTTCCATCCATTTTCGCAAACTCTGTGCACTTTTTCATTTTTTCTTAAATCGTGTTATAAAATTGAACGCTGCAGAGGAGGACAAAAACTTGGTCCGTCTTTGGACCACTCGACAGGGCTCGTAGTTTTATTAATTATGAAATTGCTTCCCTCCATCTACGTATATATATTTGTATATAGGTATGTATGTATGTGTAGCCGAGAAGTTGGCAACTTTTGCCACTTCAAGTCTGCAACGCTTGAGCTAAATTTGAATATTTGTCTTTTTTGATGCTCTGCTCTTATTCGGGGTGGATTAGTTAAGTCTAGCGGCTTGAGACTGTAAGAGCTGAATAATGCTTAAGAGATGATGATTGTTTTTTGTTTAACAGATCTATGATCTATAGCCTATGACTCTTCTCGTATACGTACTCTGAAAGGCTTTATTGTCCCTGCTCTAACATATAATATATATATATTATTTATTTATTTATAAATCAAAAATTTGATGAAGCCCTACCTTCGACATTCTCCCACCTTTGCTTACCGGGTATCTCGTTGTCGGCCAATCTCGGTTGAAGCACTTTTGCTTTATTATCTTTGCTGCATTTTTGACTACAAGAAACAAACTTTTCTCATTTGCAGATGTGCGCGCTGTGCCACACGTGGAATAACAAATTGAAGCTGCCCAGGACGTCACGCCCACAACGATTACAACTGCTGCAACTAGAAGACAGAGAGAACGAATCAGAAGAAGGAGAAGTGAGAGTAGAAGAAGAGCAACATCAGCACAAATTTTTATACAAAATACCCCGAACAAATCTAGTGATATGGAACTGTGCATAGCAACAAAGTCAAAAGCTCAAAGTTCAATGCATGAAATCAACTATCAAAATATTAATAATATTAATAAGAAACATAATAAGCGTGAATGCAGTAAAAGCAACAAAATATGCCACCAAAATCAAATGAATACTCTAACGAATACTCAACTATTCAGCCACGAATGCCACACGAAACACAGAGACCGAGACCACCTGAAAAAGCAACAACAAAACCAACGAGTAACTGCACAAAATAGCAACAAACACAACAACAGCAACCGCTATAACAACAAGAATTGCTATCTGCCATGCCACAGACTTTATCAACTGCTGCCACTGCTGCTGCTGCTGTTAGCATTGCTGCCACATGCGACAGCATCGCCCGGCAGCAGTCGACGCGATGCTCTGCTCGCCTACTATAAACGCGCTCAGGTGCGCGAAAGCGTGCCGGAATACCAGCTGCACGAGGCGAATGGCTTTGATTTCGATGAGCTGTTGCCCGTGGGCAGTGTGGTGTCCGCGCTGACTAATGCGGAACGCTTGCGCAAACGCAGCGCCACAACGACAACAACCACAGCCGAAGGCACACCACCAACAACGGCAGCAACAACAACAACATCACCAGCTGCAGCACAAACAACAACTTCGGCTATAGCCACAGCCACTGGCAGTAGCAGCAAAAAAGCAGAGAAATGTGAGCCAAAAGTCCTAGAGACGCTGCCCGATGAGCCGGTAAGTTTTCAATTATATTTGATAATACCTTAAATAATACCCCTTAGCTATAAATGCAAGTTATTTATGCTGGCATTTCAGCTGTTAACAGTTCGTTTATCAGATCTGTTAAACATTTTTGGCATAAATTGCACTGTTATGCAAGCGTAACTCTTTTTGTTTACAAGTTTGTGCTGAACTCTGCTATTAACATTTGTACCAAAAGTTGCGCTGTTATGGCCGCAAATCCAGTCTGTTAGGACCTGCTTTGTAAAGTATAAAAAGGAAAAGCCTAACTCATAGTTTAACAGCTAGCACATGAGACTGTTATTAACATGAAAGTTGTTATGATAGCCGTTTCACAGTCTGTTAACGTATTGATGTTTTAATAACAGCCATCCAACTGTTATTAACATTTGTGCTCTTTGCAAATCTGCAATGAGTGCTGCTTGATCAAACAAAGGCAAAGACTGAACTGATCTATATAAATACAGAATTGTAGATGTTTTTCTCAGCTTAACAAACATTCAAATCGAGACATTAAAAATAACTATCAAAATATTTGCTTCTCAAGCAAAAAACAGATACTAATACTGAAAGAAATAAATTTCGCTATCCTAATCTACATTTGTCTTTAAAGAGTAGTTTTACAATATGCTCTTAAGGTCACAATCTCAAACTAGTAGTATATGACCTTCAGGGATACTCTAGAAAAACACTTTTAAATGCACCAAAACTTTGATTGACAGAACATTTATCAGATTTAATTGGATAATCCATTAATTATCTCAATTTTGTAAGCTATTTCTGTCATCCGCTTGGGTCGTTTGGGGGACAATTGTTTTGGCTATGGGAAAAATTGCAGCTTGCAATCGACCCAAAGCGGGCAATTAGCATGAATATTTAAAACTGCTAGCTTAGCAGTTGATAAAATGCTACTCGGTCGAAAATGTCACAAGCAGAAGGAGATGGAGAAGCAGAAGCAGAAGCAGAACCGACAGCCGCAGAAGCAGCAGCACGGGGGGATGGGCGTATTCATTTTTTTCGGTGTCTAATCAATAAAATTGCTGAGGCAGCAACCCCACTTGACACCCTTGGTCTCCCACTGACGTGGCTTCTCGAGCATAAGTTGAATCAGACTTTCGCATTTTCATGCTGACAAAAATCTTTTTGCGCGCACGAAATTCGAAAGAAAAACCCAGGCAAAAGCCCATCCTGCCTCGCCATGTTGTTGACGGTCGTAAAAAATATTTCGCATACGCCATGTCTGACGCACATAGTATCTAGCCACAAGCCGAAGGAAAACTGGGCAACAGAGGGTGTGGCAGGGCTACAGGTATTACATGGGATTTGCAAGCAGGCAGCGGGTGGCATACCGTAGGAAGGCAGCTCGTCGTCTGCTTGACGGCATGTCACGCGTTTTGCTCTCGCAAGTTAATTAAAAGATACTAAAGAAGTCACAGCCAAGGGCTCTGGGCCGTATCTTAGCCTGTATCTCGCTGCCAGTAACTGGTGCGCGGTCTATCAACGATATTTTAATTGAATTTGCATGACAATTCCAACGAGAACTTGCAATTTAAAGATAGCGACACTCTCAACCACAAGCTCATCCGCCAATCAGCTAGTCAGGGATGAGCGCGTGAGTGTTGTTAGATATGCTAAATATACTAATTTCTTTGCCAAATGCAAAATTGCATTATCGATAAATTGGCAAATCTACTTAAAGTGTTATCGAGTTAAACAGTTCAATTATTTAGTTACATCGATAGACAATGTTCATCGTGCTTTTCCAATTTGAAATTCAGCCTTAAGTTGCTTTTGCAGCTATTTTTAGCCAGCTGCGCGATTCGTATAAATATTCAATCGGACAACGTGTAAACAATGTGCCACGTAGCAGCTATTCCACTTCCTGTCTTGTTCGCCCACTCACACAGACGCACACAGACACACACAGACAGCATGAGCGATCGATGAGGTAAAGAGTGAGTGGCTTACTGGCTGGATGCTGGGACTTGACGCAATTGCCAAGCAGCTGAGAGCCATAATTAAAAGATACAATTTCAATTGCTCTGAACAAAATGGCAAGCAAATTTGTAAACTGCTCTTAGTATGTGTGTGCGTGTGTATGTGTCTGTATGAGTGTGCGATTTGGATCTATACACTTGAGTGTGTCATACTTAGCCACGTAGGTCCACCACTTGGGCGTGTGTATGTATGAAAACGTTGTACAGCATAATGAATAAAGTGGCGCACATTGCAGCCCAGCTGAGCTTGGGGTGGGAGTGAAAAAAATATAACTAAAAAGAGCAGCTATAAGGCACACCGAAACTAAATTACACTAACAAATGTTAAAGAGTCATATTTACAAGACATTTCTCGTAGTGAAACTTGTTGATGTAGTTTTTGATAGATACAAAATTTGTTATTATTATTTTTTTTTTTCTGCTTCTCAGTTATATAGGAAAGTTTGCGAAAGTCGTGACATTTTCCGTTTAAACTCGAAACTTGCAAGTTATAAAGTTACATAGCTTATAGCATACTTATAATACTTTTTGGTGGTGTATATTGAAACGCATTTGGGAGCCTGTCCCGGCTGGTTGTCTTTTGTTTGGTTCTGCGGCTCTGGTCAAGAGCGGACGCGTTGTCCACTGCCTGTCAAGCGTTATTGTTGTTGCTCGTTCTTATTGTTATTGTTATTATTGCTGCTTTTGCTGCTGCTGCTGGTTCTGCTCCTCTTGTCAGCGTTTGCTTTTGTTACGCTCCAACAACAGGCTCGCAAATTTATATGTATGCCCTGCCGCTGCCTATTTGTTTGCCTTTGTTTCAGTAACAACGACAGCAAGCACAGCACAGCGAGAACCACGGTGAAGCAGCAAACTAACTAACGAAACACAATGCAACGTCAAAATTATTTAACTAATTGCACCCCACAGATTTAGCTCATGCCTTGCACCGGAGTCATACTTTATATAAAAATAGGTTTTCAATTGATTGCTTTCATGATTTATGGCTGTAGCCCAAGTCCATTTGAACAATTGGTTTTCGTTTGTCTAACTTTGTTTGAATAGAAAATAATTGAAAATAATTGATATATAAATAGCTATAGAAAATATGCTGAAAATCTTTATTTATTTTAAACTAAAGTTGCATATTTGATATTTGGGGATTTTTCTTATATGAATAACCTATATAAATATAGCTAATAAAGAGTTTTAATGGTAAATGCAAGTAAATTATATGAACATGTCAATCATATTACCGCTGTTAACAGGAAATGTTAAGTTAACAGCAGAGTAATAAATATTCGGTTGAAAAAGTGTTGCATACGCGCTAGGCGCAAACCGGAAATGCTGACTATTTATACCTTTATCAATCGTGTTGATAAGATAATAAATTTCAACGTATTTAAAGCTTTATATAGATACAAAGCAAAAATAAAACTGCTCACAAATTATTATAAATTGTATATAAAATACATTCAATCAATTTTGATGATATATATTTATTATTCAATTCAGATAGGTTAACTGAAGTAAAATACAAATTTAATCCATTCCACAAACATTAATATGAACTGTTAAGCTGTTCTCTGGCATCCGCCAAATATTCATAACAAAGGGGTTACATAAGCCCGAGGCAGCAACCGGAAATGTCTCTTAAAAATGGCCCAGGCGCCTGCAGCTTGACTCGGTGCATGGTTAAATGCTTCGTTTTTGAATTACACTTCTTTAGCACATTCAAAAACTTGAAACGTGATCCACAATTTGCGTGCGCCGCTTGAATAAGCGAGCGTTTTGCTAAATTGCAATGCGGCGCAGACTTGAAAAAACACTCAAGCAGGTCGCCCCACAGGCAGTCAGGCAGTTGCACTGCATAATGAAGATGTGCGCCGAGTAGTGCATACTTCTAAGCTGCCCAGATGAGATTTGTAAGTGTCAACAGCAGTAAAACACAACACAAAAAAAAAAGAATAACAAAAAATAAATGCAGAAGAAGCAACAACAAAAAATAAGCAGTACGAAGAATAAACGTAAAGCAAAGCAAAGCAAAGCAGCTGACATATTTTATTCATTAAGCACAAAGCGAATAACACGATGGCAAAACATGCAAATGACAACAACAGCAACGACCAAATGCCATATGGGCATGTAAATATTTTTATGGTCATAAGTAAGAATTTTGTATAAGCATGCACTGAGAGAAATAGTTGCCAAATTGGGTTTAATTCAATTAAAATTAAGAAGATTAAAACTTAATATTTATTTTAAAAATAAACTCAACAGAATTGAGATATCTTTGACTCATTTCTCTCATTTTGTTTTCTTTATTTATTTATTATTTGATTTATTTTTTTATTTTTAAGTGTAGCAAAACATGTGTATGTGTGTGTTATTACATATATACATATATGTGGCAAATGCCGGCATATCCGAGTGCGCGACGAGATGTCGAGGCAGGAGACATTAAAAAGCCAGTAAAACGCGCTTTACGGATTTCATTTCAACTGCTTGTGGGTTGTGCAAGTGTGTATGAGTGAGTGTATGCGTGTGTGTGTGTGTGGCTCACAGCACTTGGCATAGTTGCTGACTTTATTTACATGTGTATAAGCAGCTGTGTGTGTGTGTGTGTGCGCGCCTGCAAATATATGCATGTTTTATTGCACACTCGCTTCTGTTTTGTGGTTTTTGCTATTTACAAGTGTTTCGCATTTGTTGTTGTTGTCGTTTTTGTTTGTTTCTTTATTTCTTTGGCGGAGACCGCAACACGCCTGAATGGATCGACCCTCTCCATATGAGTGTGTGCGTGTGTGTGTGTGTGTGTTAGTTATTTGTGTACAAATATGTTTGTTTCTTGTTAATAATTCATTTGGCTTTTCATCTGGCACACATAACGTATACGCAATGTGGTCGCCCCAGCGCGTCGAGCATTGCTAATGGGAAATATTTGTTTGAAAAGCCAAAGGTGACTCACCCACACACATACACGCACACGCACACACACACGCACACAGCCACAGCCACAGCCTGGCCTCCATTCAGCTTAATCCCCTTCTTTCTCCTCGTGCTGCGGTTACCTTTTGTTACCAAAAGGCATAATGATGTCATCAGAGTTGTCCTTTCCAGCGACGCATCTGTGCCCACTAGAACAGAGCGCAGCTCTCTCTCGCTCTCTTTGTCTATATATACACATATATTTATATATACATATAGCATTAGGAGCACTTTGTTGCGCTGCCTTGCCTGGACATTAAATCGTATTATTTGCCAACAACTTTTTGCATGCCAGTACGCAGCTAACCAGCCCAAAGGTGTTGAACCGGGCAAAAGCATGCGTCATGTGAATAATTAATAGCCAGCACACACTCGCGCGTGCACACACACACACACACATACATATGAGGAGTAGAAAAACTCGCTTTCTGCTGGGGTCATCTTATTTACGTATGCTTAATTTTCTTCGCGTTCACACCAATTATATCACCCACTTAAGGTTAGCACGCATTTTCCGACCACCTCCATTTGATACTCGGGCTAAGGTGTGCTTTAGTCTAGGGCAAACAGAGTATTACAGCCCTCGAGAGTCATGTGTGCAGCACAGCTTATCATATTACTAGCTCGGATTACATCTCCTCTGCTTTGCTGTGCTGTTTGCAAATTTTCAATGCTTTCCATTTGGGTTTACTCTGCTGTATATACATACATATATATAAATGTACATAAATATATACAAAGTTACGCTCTTAGAATAACTTTATCTTCTGGGTGTTGTCCGTTTTTGTATTCCTCTGTGTGCTGTATTCGTAAACGTTGCATAAGTAGTGCTACTTAAAAAAAAAAGGGATAAAAGGCTATGGGAAATTTATTGAAGACATTATAAAAGTTGGCCAAAGAATCGAACGTCGATAGCCTAAATAATTGATATGATATTGATTTCTATAAAAATACATATATATTTATAATAACTTTTTGGCTTTTATTGAATTTTCAGTTTTACACCTTCACCGAAATAGCCGAGGACGCAGCACGCAAATTCACGGAATTCCTATCGAATAAATTTCCAAATGCCAACATGCCCATTGCCATAGATGAGCAGACGCGCGCGGAGGTTAGCCGTCGGGCGAACGCCATTGCCAGCCACGCCCTCAACGAGGATGACAATCTGCTGGCATTTGCCATCGCGGCGCCCAGCATACACACAGTCGTTGTCAAATTCAGGGACAATGTGACGGTCAGTCTCCGAGCCAGCGACAATAAAAGCAAATGGCATTTAGCTTACATAGCGCTTAACTGATTTATGCTCTTTGCTCATTCACTCATTCACTCATTCTTACATTTTATTCGTCTCTCATTTCACTTTCAGATACCACCGAATGAGGTGCATAATAAGGCGTACTTGGGTTCCTATTGGCGGGAATTGGGGTGAGTTGAGGCATAAAGCAAAAATTCTATAACATAATCTAAAGATAAATTTAAAATAGTTGAAACAATTCTGAAGGGCATTAAGTTATTTTTGCTTAAAATTAAAATTAATTTTTATAATATTTAAATCTTAATATTTATTATATTTTTACTACTAATTCATGTTTGTTTATTTAACACATTTTCATTTGTTGACAAATCCTCATTTCGTTTTATTATACGCTTTTAATTCGTATATTTCCCTGATGGATCAAAACAAAGCACATACATATTATATAATACTATTAACTAACTATAGCCCGTGCTTGCGTGCAGTTGACAGTTCACTAATTGTTTTGATCCTATCGAAAATACTCATAGAGCCGCCTGGAATAGCAGCGATGGCACCCAGGAGTGGGGAGCGCCCTTTCGTGACTGCAACCTGTTGACGGGGCGCTGGCTGTGGCCATTTCGCATATCATTCACCGACCACCGAATCAAGTGAGTTGCCAATAATAATTAGATATATACATACATATATGTATATGAAGGTATATATAGTTTATAATTATTGACAGATTGACGATCGATACAAGAGTTAGCCAGGCTTACTTAATTATTTGATAAGAAATAATCTCAACTTTTTGGATTGATAATAATTAATAATAATTTTTAAGGACTAACTTATTTATTATTATTATTTTACATGAAAAGAGTTGGCTGATAATTCATATAATATTTAGAAACCCGCTCAAAACAAAGCTAAAAATTAAATTTTAGATTCATTACAGCATATACTTTAATCAGCCAGTAGCTGTTAGCATAAATGTTAACAAGAAATGTTAAAAACAAAGTTTGTTTCCGTAACTTTTGCAGAATTGTTGCTGCCGCATTCGTAGCCGCTGATGAGGACGTTTGCAACGATGGCCTGGAGGAGGTGTTTGGCAGGCGTCATGGGTAAGACAAGCCACAACCTAGGCCTATCTATATATGATTCCATAACTGCACTATATTCTGCAGCTGCGATCGGAATACCACATTCTGCCTGCTGGTGGAGAATAAGCCGGCGGCCAGCCGTGATGTCTACACGTGTTTGTGCCGCGAATCCTATTACCTGCCCAACTCGACGTTGCAGGGCTTTCGCGGTGATCTGGTGGAGCTGTCCGAGGGCTTTGACAACTATTCGTGCATACCCTGTCCGGGTGGCTGCAGTCACTGTGATCAGCATGGCGTTTGCCTCAACTTTCAGGAGGAGGACACTCTCAACTTGGATGCCTGTCTGCGCCTGCTGGTCGCCATTGTCCTGGGCGCCTGCATTCTCTGCTGTGTGGTGCTCAGCGTGATTGTGTTCAGGCAACGCAAGTGCAAGGTGAATGTGGCAAGCAGACAAGCCTTAGCGGCCTTAGCAGCCCAACACTCTTCAACACTCTTCTCTTTCAGGCCATTGCATCGGGCATGTGGACTGTGCTGGAGACCATACTGCTGGGCATTGTTTTACTTTATGCATCGGTTCGTTAGTTTCTCAACCAGAACTTGTCTGTATGGTAATGAAATCTCGTCCTAGGTTGCCGTCCATTTCTTTCCCGCCTCCACGGAGCGCTGCTTGCTGGAGCCCTGGCTGCGCGAGATTGGCTTTATCACCTGCTATGGTGCGATTATCCTGAAACTCTATCGACATCTGGTGGACTTTCGCACACGCAAAGCGCATCGCTGGGTGCTCCGCGATGTGGATTTGCTTAAATATCTGGGCACCATGGTCTTTGCCGTTATCTGTTACATGTCCGCGTTTACGGCCTCGTCGCTCGATCTGCTGGAGAGCGCTCAGTTGGAGAGTCTGCGAGAGGTCAGCACCAACACCTGCCATCCCCTCAAATGGGAACTGGTGACGCAGACTAGCGAGATGCTCATCCTCTGCTTTGGCCTGCACTTGGCCATTGCCAGTCGCAATGCCAATACACAGTTTCGGGTGAGCAAACGAACAATTTTCAATTTTCCAACAAAGATCAAGCTCAATTTAATGAAAATCGGTAAACACATCGATTATTCTACATATTTTAATAATATTTCTAGTATAAATAAAACAAAATGTCTTTTTTTTCTAATCTAAAATAATTTTTAATTTCCTTACACTCTTTCTCTGTTTTTTTCTACCCCTCCTACCCATTTTGCAGGAGCGTCAATTTCTGGTGACTGCATTGACGCTGGAGTTCCTTGTGTCGTCCAGTTTCTATTTTCTGCGCTTTGTCTATTTGCCGGAAATGAGTCCCAGCGCCATTTTGCTGGCGCTGTTTGTGCGCTCGCAGCTGACGAATAGCTTCGCCTTGGGTTTGATATTTGTGCCAAAATTGTGGTATCAGCACAAGCAGGTAACACAATTTGTTGACAATTTTATTTACGGTGCTTAATTTTCTTCGTATTATTTACAATTAACATTTGGTTTAACATTAAGATTTATTTCTTGCTGACAAAAGAACAAAAAAAAAAAGAATTTAATTGGAAAAAGTGCGTCCAAACTTTGTTCGAGTTAAATACATATACCATATATTACATATTTATATATATGTATGTATAACTACATATATATAATCTAGAAAGTTGAGATATTCCCGCCGTAGGCTCAGTTTGTGATCATTTGTCCGCAGTTGCTCGTCTCGTCTCGTCTTTTATTGGTCCAAGTATATCGTAAATCGTACTCGTTCTTGTATTTGGTATTAACATTTGGTTGAGGAAACGATTTTTGTAAAAAACAAAATTAAATTAAATGAATAATATAAAATAAACATAAAAATGTAATTTGAAAACGCCGAAGAAAGCTTTTTGCTAAATACAAAATTAATTTCATAGTTTAAAAAAAAAATAATTTATAATTTGTCGAGTTGAATTTATTATGGTTTCTATTCATTTTTGGAGTTACAAAATACAATTTTAGTATTAAGCTAATATTATCATGAATTTTAGTCAAGCTATGAAGTTGCTGCAAGTGTCATTTTTGTACCCGAATGTTTACTGTATGTATTTATCAAAGTTCTTGATTTCATCTCGTGTTGCGTATGATTTCGTTCTAACTGCACCCGAGTTCTTAAGTTCGCACAACTGTACTCGCTTTTCTTTAGTTAAGACGTTAACCAACACTATGGCTGCATGCGTGCGAGTGTGTGTGAGTGCATGTATTTACTTAACACACAACAGCTAAGACAACAATACAATTTATAATGACAAAAATCGGTTTCCTTTAATACCCAACATGTATACCAAAACTATAGAGTATTCTCTTCTTCCACATTACAATCTATCTATGTGTCTCTCACTTGCTCTCTCTCTCTCTCTCTATCGCTCTGCCTCTCTCTGTAACTCTTTGTTTAGCCATGTTACTCACTGTCTATCTCTCTAACCTAAAGTAGTTCTCTTAGCGAAAGTCCAAAATAACGTTTAGTCTCGTCGCTATTTATGTTTAGATTTTGACCTATGTTTATCTCATTTACAGCACCACAAGAGACATAACCACGCCCACGCCCCAACAGACACACATTTATAAAAGAACACTAATCAAGCTCAGAGAAAACTACCTCAAAAGAAAAAGAAAAAATTAATTAATAATATTTCATTGAGAGACATCTCAAGTTTACAAATTAAATTTCTAAGTATGTAATACTTAATTAACATTAAATATTTCATATATTTGTTTTATAATTAAAAACAAAAATTTATTTAAGGTTTTTCTTACAAGTTACGCAAACATTTTCTCTGAGTGTACTCATACAAGTTTCATACACAATTTGACACAAAGCGCACTAAAAATTTCTTCTTCAATACTTTTACCAATTCTGAATATTTATGAATTCTGATTTTCTATACGTTAACCCTTGATGTTCAGTTAAAATTTCCGTTTCCTTAACCATTTCCGTTTCAACTGTTTCAAGCGTTAAGCGTTAGCTTTTCCGTTTTTGTTTCGGTTTCCGTTTCCGTTTTCGTTTCCGTTCCGTTCCGTTTCCGTACGGTACGCTGAGTGTGTGGTTTGCGGTGTTTGTTGCATCTTCATAGCTTGCAGGTTCGTTCGCTTGCGTATGATCTATCAATGCGTTTACCTGTGGATGCTTTCAAGGGTACGTCACACGATGCCGGCCAACGTTTGGGCGGTGGCTATGCGGGCCTGTGCCTGGGCGATCCCGACATTGGTGAGCTGACCATATCCGAAATGAGTCCCGAGGATATACGTGCCGAACTCAAAAGGTGAGCGAACTTTAAAGTGCCGATTACGTTCACGTTTCATTGCCATTCCGTTCCGCCCGACTGCAGACTGTACACGCAACTGGAGATACTGAAGAACAAGACACTGCGCCAGGATAATCCGCATATTAGCAAAAGGCGCGGCGGTCGCAAGGCGGGACACCGCCGCTTCTCATTGCAAGTAAGTGACTGAAGATCAACTGGCCGTCAAGTCAGCGTCTTCACTGTAAAATACATTTACATCAAGCTCAGTCCAGCCAGTGAAATGAACAAAGCTCTTACTTGCAAAGCAAAGCCAAAAGTTGTCTCGATGTTTTTAAAACGCAAAAACCAAGTTTTCCCAGCCCGAGACCCCTATCAAAGCCCAAGCTCTCCCACTTTCTATCTATATATCTCTTTTTCTCTTTTTCTCTCTCTCTCAAATTCCGTTTTCACTTGTAAAATCTTTCGGTGTCAATATATATGAATATTAATACGAAATATCTATATATATATATATCATTGTTCTTGTCATGACTTGTATTATATAATGAAACAAACAAAACAAAAACTCAAACCCACCAACAAAAACCAAAAAATAAACTATATGTAGAAAAAGGGCAGCAAAGATAAGGTAAGCAACGTCAGTCTCTCTCTCTCTCTCTCTCTCTGTCTGTCTCTCTCACTGTTAAATACACGTAAAGCTAACCTAAAGAAAATTCTATCTAAAACATAACCTAACTATGTGTTGTGTTTAACCTAAAAAAAAATATATAAATTAATTAAAGTATAGAATTGCGCACGTTTGTCTATAGCGCCTAACTCAACGTAACATATCGTTAAGTCTTTAACTACCACTGAGCATGCAGGCCTAAGCTACCAAAAAAAAAACCCACTAAAAAATACATATAAAACTGATTGTACCTCTGTGTCCTCTGAGTCTCTGTCTACAGTGTCCCCCAAACATGCATGTACACCCAAAAGCACTTCATACATACTCGTATCTAAACTAAATCTAAAGTAAAAAAAATATATATATAAAAAAACAAAACAAAAAAAAACTAACAAATGCACTCAACAAAATTATATTGCTGAATCGAGAAACTGCCCTATATAATATGTAGAAAAACCTTTCGCAGGCTTTAAGTGCCAAACATCGCAGCAATAAGCATCATCAGGACATTGAGATAACCGAAGCGGAGCCATCACGCACGCCCGAGGACTCAGTTTGCAGTGGCGAGGGGCCGACAGATACCTATGCCGAAATATCGGGCATATCGCATTCAATGCTATCCCATTCCATGGTATCGCATTCCGTTGTCTCGCACTCCAAGTAAACCTTGAACGATGCGCCCCCAAATACTTGTAAATAACTCAAAGAATGATAGAAACACAAAACAAAAACTAGGTATATATTAATGCTATATACACATATATAGTATATAGTATATATAGTATTTATATACATATATATATATGTGAATGTATGTAACTGAGAATTAGGTGCAGCATTATAACAAATAGCGCAACAACACAAACAATAAAAGAAATTACTTTAATTTTTTGCAATGAGAATGAGCAAATGTTAAAAAATATATATTAAAAATATATTAAATTAATGAACAAAAAAAAGAATCGTATATATACAAACAATAAAAAACATTACTTTATTTTAACAAAAAGAAGACGAAGAGTGTGTCATGAAGCAGTGTTGAGTAACAACAAATGAAAATGTGAAAATGAATTTTTGTACAATTTTGATAAATTTTTAAGAGCTGTTTTTGTGCGTGTGGTTTGTTTGTTTGTTTTTCATTTATTCAAATGTGACAAGAGCAAGAAGATGATGATCAAAAAGAAATAGAAGAAGTGTTGAATACAGAGCCCACCTGTGTAGGTAAACGTTAAATTGTTGCAGCAATATAAGTTGTCTAACACTGCTTGTTTTACTCTCTATTATTTTGAAATAATTTCAACTGAGTTCCTTGAAAGTAACTAAAGAAAATACATATATTTCATAATTTGCCTATCATTTGTCAACCGCAATAAAAATATCCAATGAAAAACTCAAAAGACAATTCCTAATGGTCGTAAATCAGTTGTAAATTTGAGCTTATAGGCAATACTTACTTATACACATACTAGAAATTCTTGAAATTCCTAAACCCCCTTCCAGTCCTTCCCCCATTAACTAAACTACTTACACAATCGACGCCTAGACTTTAAAATATGTATGTACTTTATATAATTATATATATATATATATATATAAATATACTGAAAGATATATTGTAAAACCACAGCAACTAATCAGCGTATATACTATACCAATACATGCATATATATATATATGCATATGCATAATGATTTATGTGCATATCTGAAGTATGCGAAATTGAAAAAAAATAAATAAATAAAATAATAATAATAACAAAAAAAATACTCGATCAAAGCGAGGCACTTGTTAAATTTCTGACAGAGCGAACAAAAAATTGAAAAAGTAAATAAATTATTAAATTGTTGTATAATTTTACAGTTTAAGAATATGGGGGGCGGGGCAGGTTTAACGATCGTTCTGAATGTTAATAATAGTCTAGTAGTTAAAGGAAAAATAAGAAAAAAAAAAACATTTGTCCAAACTAAAAAATTTCTTTGATTGAGATGAAATTTTGTTTCAACAAATTATTATTATTTTTTGAAAATAAAAGAACGAAGTACATTTGAAATGTATTTTGAAATTGTATTACTCCGATAGCCACATAAGACATTTAAATGGAAAATAGATAAGTCCAAATAAATGAGAACAAGGAAAAAAAGATTACCAAATCCATCTAAAAACATACAGTATACAGTACATAGGCATTTATATGATATATATGTAAATATATAGGCCTAAAAGATTGGAAAACAATTTTTGAAAACAAGTTAAAAACAAACACAGACACACATGCATGCAACAAGTTGAGCATTAAAAAAATAAACAACATAAAATGAAAAACAACTTTTTGATTGCGTTTGATCAAAGAGGTATGTGTATAAAATATTGATATATTGAACTAAATGGCATATATACATAAATATATTAATTATATAGGAATGTATGTAATTGAAAATAATGTATGTGTGTGTATCAGCATTACAATAACAAAGAAATCTAAGAAATATATTTAAAAAAATATTAATTATAAAATAATGACAATTAAAAATTTAAAAAAGAAAACAAGAATAGATGGCATACTAAGATTTAGTTGCTCATTGCAAAGGAATCTTTCTCGAAAATTCAAAAAGAAAACAAAAACATTTTGCAAGTGTGATAGTGTTCATAATATTCGTTCATTGTAATTAAATGTAATAAATGAAGTCAGAGAAAAAAAATCCCCAATCATGCGATAATTACAAATTGTAATCCTTTGTCTACTTGCATTCCCGTTTAAGGCAAGGGCAGGGCTAAGAAAAAATGAAAACAAACAAAAAATTGTAACGCAAATTAATTTCAAAAATGAATTACAACAGAAAAGAAAAACCACAAAAACCAAAAGAGCGACAACAAAAAATGATACTAATAAACATAAATAATGATTAAATCAAAGATTAAAAATGTGTATTTCATTTGGAACTAGAAAATGGAGCAAGTGGACAGAATCGCCAAAGGATACATTAAAGAGGAAGTGGGACCAATGCAAAAATTAAACTTTGGGCTCAGAGAGAAGTTCTATTTAAGGGATTTCTTCTGTGCGAGCTACATATGACACATACATATATGACATAACTGACAAAATCTAATATATATTTGGGTATTTTTAAGAGAAGGTAAGCTAAACTTACATATGGCTAAAAGCTCATAATCTGCCATGATATGACCTATAGTAGTATTCTAGTACTCATTATGATATACAGTGTTAAACATAGCAAATACAAAAAGGTGTTATACCAGCAAATATATAATATATATAAGATGGGTCTGTACAATTAGGTACATACGTAGCTTATATATGTATATAACTAGGTAGTGCTAGTGCTACTATTACTCGCTTTTTGCATGTCATAATTTGTACATATTCCTAGTACAGCTTGGAGTATTGGAAACTATACTAGAATCTAATCGTACTTGAGAAAAAGCATCTAAAAAGATTTTAGCTCACTTATATCATCGCTCCTATTGAAGTCAGCTTCAACGTAAGTACACTTCTATATAAAACCCAGTCAATAAATATATGCAAAGAGAATCTAATACAAACGCTGCTCTTATAATATTTCTACAATTCGGACCTTTATTCGTTTATAGTTTACTATATATATATATATATATAGATCTCTTCAATTCATTTCCTTATTTTTTAAATTTAATTGAAATATTGCTTGAACATGATTTCAAGAGTTTTGGTTTTTGTCATTTGTCTTCTTCAGTTTTTCGGTTTTTTAGATTGCAAATTACATACAAATTATGAATTAATTTAATATAAATTTAATTATAACTTTAATTACAATTTCTAAGACTATTTACTCACTTTGCTTGCTTTGTTCGCCATCATTTGGTAGTTAGTTAATTAGTTAGTTTTACTTAGTTAGGATCTAGCAGTTATTATTTGCATTTAGTACGTATCGAATTTTTTTTCTTTTCGTTTCTCACTTTTGCTTTTATTTATTATTTCTATTTATTTTTATTTGATAATTTTTTGTTTTTGAGAGAAGCGAGCTTTGCGTTTGGTTTTGTTTTTTTGGTTGCTTTTGATCGTCAACTTGGTTTATTAAAACTTAAATAAAAATTACAATAATTAGTTAATTACTTAGAATTTATTTTGGTTTTACATGCGCTGCGCATTTGTTTTTGTTGCTGTGCCTATGTGTGTGTGTGTGTGAGTGTGTGTAGGTAGACCTTTTGTTTGAGTGTATTAATAATAGTATATAGCTGTAATATTAGATGTACATTATACATTTATATAACACTATATCTGCTTTGTAAAAATTTACAATTGGTTTTGGTTGCTTTTTGTTTTTTCGTTTTCCATTTGCTACAGTTTAGTTAAATTAGTAATTCGTTTTTAGTACATACAACTTGCAAGTAAATTAATTGATTAAAAATCTTTTAAATGTTCAAAAAAACTATTATTTTTTATCATATATTACAAAAACAATTATTATTTATATATTTCTTTATATATGTATATAAGCTTGTTACGTTACGACTGTTTTACTTGTGTTTTGTTTTTTGTTTTAAAAGCTTAGTTTATCAAAAATTGTTAATAGATTTATGTATATATATATATATATATTGTTGTTGTTTCTGTTTTTTAAACTAGTTTGGCGCGTAAAGCTGTGTTGCGTTTTGCATAGATTTCATTTTCGTTCTATATAAAATTTGCTCTTAAATACTTTTTGTCTTGCGTTTCGAAATGCGCTTAAAAAGAACTTAAATAATTTATAACAAACAAATCGGGTTATTATTTAGAATGTACAAAACGAGTTAAGCAGATCAATTCACAAAAAAAAAAAATAATTATAATAAAAAAGAAAAGAAAAAAAGTAGAAAACAAACAATATTAAATAAATCACTAAGCAGTATTAATTGTAATTTTAATTAGTTTATAAACAATTTTTATAATTTATAATTCGTAAATAATTTTAAAGCCAAACAAACGAGATCCTGCTCGTATGCAAATCAAGCAAAAAGCGTTTCTTTTCATTCCTTTTTATCTAAGGATTTCTTTAGTAAAAATTTTGAAAAATTTATCATATTTTTCAAGTATAAGAATAAATAACTTGAGAGTTTGTTGTTGGTTTTTTTCTTCTTTTTTTTTTTTTTTTTGTTCGAATTAAGTGTGCAAAATGTTTATAAAACAAACTAATTTAAGTTTTGCGCGTAGGTAAAAATATCGTCAACATGAGTTTTAGCTTGAAACAAGTTTAAAAAATATAAGAATATTTGATAGAAAAATATATACTTCACTTAATAATGTATAAATAATATATATGTGCGGGTCTAGATGTAGGTGTATTGTAGTTTTAGGTGTAGGTTTGAGGGTGTGTGAGTGCGCAGGTGTGAGTGTGCGCTATAAAAAAAGGATTAACAAGTACGATACAAAATAATATGCATTAAAATCTCAGAGAATAACAAATTATGACATATAAGACTTGACATGACAAAGTTTATATATATAAATATATATCAAATAAAAATAAAAGGAAAATCAAATATCGTTTTGAATGAGCTTATCAATAGAAAACGCCATTGTAGTACAATTTGTTACTATAAGTATTGTTTTTCTGTTTTTGTTTTTGTTTTTTTTTTTTTCAGTTTGATAGTAAAAATTCTAATTTAGTGTCTAGCAGCACTTCGAAGATTTGCCAGTCGTTGGTTGCTTGTGATCCATCCATCCGTACATCCATCTATCCGCTCCCATCATTGTTGTCGTCTTTAGAAAGGTCTTTCATTACAGTTGCTCCACTTGCTCCAATTGTTAAATCGTCGCAATCCAGTTCGTTTTAGTTTCAGTTTCTTTTATCTTTTATCTTTTTGCTTTTTTTTTGTTTTAGGCCACATTCTCATCTTGTGTGGGTTTCTTTGGGTCAACTATGGTCCGGCCACCGCTGGGCCTATCCTAGAGCGGATGCAGCTTTGTCGTGTGCACGGTGAGTGCGCTGCGTTGCGTGAATCGTTTGTCACAGTACGGACAGGTGTACGGCTTTTCGCCGGTGTGCGTGCGTATGTGTTTCGTGAGATAGTCCTTCACGCTGAAGGACTTCTCACAGTAGCCACAATGAAATGGTTTTTCACCTGCAATTACGAACAATATACAATTCTATGGATTAGCATTTATCAAACGGCTGCACCGCACACTTTTATGCCTTTCTTTTGTTTTTTGGTTTTTTTGATGCCGTGCAGTTCCAACAAAAACATTCATTTCGTTTGATAGATTTTGGTACAGAGTAAATATATATAATATATATTATGTAGATTTATATATATACATATATATTGATTTGCACGTAATCATCAAACTAATATATATATTTATACATATATTAATATACATATATATATATATATATATATATATATATATATATATATATATATATATATATAGTTATGCATGATTTATGTTGTGTACATAATATATACATATATATGTATATATATATTTTGTTGGATTTGTGTGTTAAAATGCGTTTTATAAAGACATATTATTACGTAATGAGATGAGGCGGGGCGATACGTTGTTTTTGGAATTATTCTGGTATTACTTTTACTCGCTTTTTATCATTTGGTTATTCATTGAGTACCTGCAGAAGAACTTAATACTATGTATGTATAAAATGGTATACAAATTATCATCTTATGATGATTTCATCTTGACAGATCTATAAACATATAATAAGTGAGGCGACTAGATTAAATTTTAGTTTAGATCTTTATAACTTCCTGAATGATATATATATAGAATATGTCCAAGTCTAGAAACTTTATATTAATTGAATTATCACATTTAATGATCTGTTTAATTTTATACCTTTCATACAAGCATAACTTCTAATTCTGCTGCAAGTAGCTAAAGCTTCGTATTTTTGTATTTATATTAATTATTTCAATTTTTGAAATTTTGCATTTGTGCGCTGACTAATCGAAGATTATGGCAAATGCGAACCGGACTTAATCAAATTTCTTCAAATTATTTATGACTGCACAACTTTAGCGCCAACCGATCGTAACTGTACTTTTTGTGGATCGTGTGGACTCTGTGTGGTCCACGCTTTGCCATGCTCTTCGGCGTCACTGTGTGTGTGTGTGTATGCGTGTGATTGTGTGTGCGTGTGTCTGCTTGTGTTTGTGAGCGAGAGCGAGAAAGTATCGAGTACTGAGTATATATTGAATATTGAGTATTTGGTATGACAAATGGATATGAAAGCAATTTGCATAAGAGTTTACTTTTTATATAAATATATAAATTTTTTTAATTGAAAATTGGTTTTACTTAATTTTGTACTTTTTTTTGGTATTGGTGTGTTTGCACTTTGAACGAGTCGAGTTGAGTTGAGTTGAGATTGATTGATTGATTGACTGAGTTGATTTGAGAGTCGATTGATTGATTGATTGACTGACTGAATTGATTTGATTTGAAAATATATTGCTTCTCACCCGTGTGAGTCGTTAAATGTTTGTTCAGGTAATCCTTAACAGTGAACGCCCTGCCACAAAAGCCACATCTAAATGGTTTCTCACCTGTATGTATGCGAGTGTGCTGTTTTAGTGTATTCGATTGAGTGAAGGACTTGCCGCAGTAGGAGCACGTGTAGGGGCGTTCTTTGGGCGTGGCGCTGTTTTATTTTTTACAATATATTTAAAGTATTTGCAGTGCAGGGTAAAAAAAAAAAACAGAAAAAAAGAACAAGAGAGAGAAAAAGATGAGAATAATTTGATTAGTAACATTCATTATCTGAGTAATATTTCATTGGACACTTAAACAAAGAAAAAGAGAGAGAAAGAGAGAAATATATATATATATATAGAGAAAACACAATAACAACGTTTGGAGCGCATGGGCCACGTCCCATGGCACTTGAAGGACGCGCCCATACGCTCAGCCTCGGGACTGATCTTAAGGAAAACAAACAAAAATATATATGTATATATATAGTAAATAAATGGTAAATTATTTAAACAATAATATCAAGCGAGATGCTGCCAACAGCCGTTCAACAGTTGAGCCCAAGAGCTGACTTGAGCTGAGCAATTAATCAAGAATTCGGATCAAGATCTCTGCTCTGCTCTCGCTCTCGCTCTCAATTTTTTGACTGCTACGCGAGACTGTTCGCAGCATCTGCATCTTTGTGTTGTTGATTTTCTCAATAGGTTAGCGTATAAATGTGGAATTTACTCTGCTTCGCCCGTGTGTATTTTGCGGTGCATGTTCAGCGTGCCGGGCGTCTTAAATGTTTTGGGGCAATCGGGACATTTATGCCGGATCTTATGCGCCAGATCCGCGGGCCCTGATTGCGTGCTAACCAGGACGCTGGTGGCGGCGCCAGTTGAGCCCGCCGGCTGGACACCAGGATTCGCTTGTATGGCATAGACAGGCACTGAATTGACCACATCGCCGCTATCACTCAAACTAAGTGGTTCCTCCTTAATGATGACCTGCAATCAAGTGAAGTAGATGTATTTAAAATGGATATTTTAGACTTATATACTAAAGGCACAAGTTACTAGACGATATTATACTACAAACTAGCTAATATAATAATGATAGTTAACGGTATTCCATGAGCAAATCGTACCTGCGGATGTGCTACTGTTGCTCCAGTGCCGTTCTTTAGCAGTTTCACTGTTAGGGGCGGCACTTTCTGCGATGACGGATCGCTCAGGTCCTCCTGATGCTGTTGCTCCTGGAGTTCACGTTGTCGCTGTTGCTCCTGCTGTTGCTGCTGCTGCTGCTGCTGTTGCTCGAGTTGCTGGTGATGGTGATCCTGCTGATGGTGTTGCACTTGTTGCTGTTGTTGTTGCTGTTGCTGTTGCTGTTGCTGCTGGTGCTGCTGCTCTTCGGGCGTCAGTCTCATATCACGTGGCGCTATAGCTGGCATTTCATCCGGCGTCACCGGCGCCTCCTGATGATCCATAAACGTCTGCTGTCCTGTCGCCAACATAGCCGCATTGAACACGTTGCCACAGTGCGAGCACTTGTATTCGTTGGGATTCTGCGTCACAGAATTGACACCATAAACGCTACACACAATGCAGCGCGCCAAAAATGCCGTCTGATGCGTCAGCCGATGGTGCTCATCCACCTCCAGCGCGCTAGCAAACTTATCATCACAGTTGGGACACGCATAGCTAAGCGGTTTCAGTTGCTGCTGCTGCTGTTGTTGCTGTTGTTGTTGTTGCTGCTGCTGTTGATGTTGCTGCTGCTGCTGCTGTTCGATGAGAGCGCTCTGCGCATTGAGAGAGATGCCATGACAGAGCTGCATATGCTCGGCCGCATGCTGGATGCGCTCGAACTGCTGATGGCACATGGGGCAGTAGTGCGGACTGATGACATTCGGATCCATGCTGAGATTGGGCAGAAATGTTGTCTTAAGCGTGTCCATGCTGTGGCTGGTGGGGACTACTACTGATCCTCCTCCTGCTGCTGCTGCTGCTGCTGCGGCTGCTGTTGCTGCGGCGGCTGCGGCTGCTGCAGACGTTATATTGTTGGCTATCACGGCGGCAACTTGATGCGTCGGCTGTCCCTGCTGCGTGTGCGGATGCGGCTGATGGTGTTCCTCGGGACGTGGCAGACGCAATTCCTGTGGGTTTGTGCTAGACTTTAACATTTCTCTCTTCAAACTGTGGCAGTCAGGCAGGCAGACAAGCAGTCAGGCAGGAAAATATATATTTGCTGAGTAGTTTTCTTTTCTATATATGACTTTTTTTTTGCTTTTAGTTTAGTTTAGTAAGCGGCTTAGGTATGCGCGTGTATTTCCTGCGGCACCAGTTCTGTAATGATGCATTTTTCAGGCAAAAACTCAGCATTTGATATAAATTAGTTTGTTAAGCGTAGCCCAACCAAGAAAATTCGCATTCAAATGTTTCTTCTGTGTTACATGTTTACATGCTCAACATGCTAGCAATACCTGAGAAGAAACATCCGAGTAATGATTAATTTCAGGTATAATTCTTTGAAGTCATCGCTTTATATAAAACTCTATATAAGAAATCATTACATTATTTGTTTTGCTTTTGATAGAATTCCAACTGTTCTTTATCCATCATATAACATTTTTCTTCAATAAATTTTAGATAAGTTTTCAAAATTTATCAAATTTTATCAATTTAATTTCAACATTGATTAAAAAATTTTAAATTTTAATATAATTTTATCAGTTTTACGTTCAAATCCAAATCTAAACATGATCAAATACTGGAAGATTGGATTAATCTTCAAGGAAACTTTTAAAAACATAACATAACCTAAATTCAGATATTTATATTTAATTTTATGAGAGTTGATTTTCATAGATTCCAAAAACCTTACTCGGTCGGGTATACGACTTTACAATACATATAGCAATGGCATGCAAAGCTAACTTCCTTTTTCATGCACTTAGCGGCTGCGTGCATAAAAAAAAAGTATTTCGCCAAGTGAGGCGAAGAAAGCTGCGGTGCGGCGAGATAACGAAAGCTGTGACTGTAGCTGCGCTCACGCTCACACACACAAGCAAGAAGAATGGAAAAAAAGCGGGCTGTCCTGTTGCAGCAAGTGTGAAGCAGAAAAGACATAATAATAGTAGAAAACACACAAGCACACACTCAGAAGAGAGCAAATAGCAAAAGGCGGCGCAAATTAAGCGTAAATTAGCACAGAAAATCAGAAATTTGACGAGGCTAGTGACGGCGGAGGTGGTAGTGGTGGTGTTGGTGCCAGCGGCAGCGGCAGCGACGTCTGTGGTGGCGGCGGCGGCAACGGCTACAGAAACGGCGACTCTCGCCTCGCGCGCAAAACGAAACGAAATCGGAAATCAGTTGGCGCTGTCGCTGCTGCGGCGGCTGCTTTTGCTGCTTCTACCGATCTCTGTGTTTCTGTGTTTCGCTGCTTCTGGTTGTGTTCCCCCAAGTTTGACCCCCAAGTCTCCCCCTCGACACACACACAGACACATGTACAGAGTCAAACACACACACACACGTATGGGGACAGCCAATGCGTTCAAATCGAAAATTTTTTCGGTCCGTCACTGTCATATTCTAAATTCGGAATTCTATTTTGATTTTTTTCTTTTTTTGTGCTGCGTTTGCTACGCGTTTTTATTCTAAGCCCTTACCAGCGTTTCCACGTATTGCACTTCTATTTTATTACGGCCGTCTAATGGCAAATTTGCCAATCAATTCAACAACATTTTCTTTGTATTTGTACAACAAATATACATTAACTTTTCACTTTTATTATTATTTTTGGCGAAAAATGTACAAGTACAACAAAAAGTATCGAAGACATCGATACTTTTGCGTATTCCACTTTGTACTGCAATTCCGACATCGATTACATATCGATATTTGTGATTGTGCTGCCAGATGGTTAAGAAAACATCTTAACAGCAGCAACAGTGGTGACCACACTGATTTATGACGTCAGATCTACGAGTTTCATATACTTAAATAGTCGCTGATATAATAGTGAAACAATATTAATTTGAGCATTGATTAAAAATAACATTAATACTGAATTTTACAACAATAGCATAAGGTATAAGGTACGAGCTTTACAAAAACTCTTAGTTGGTTGAATATAAAAAGAACGTTCTCATATCAAGCACAAAGATGCCAAAATTTTTTGTAAGCGCACCTCTTTAAATTGCTTCTACCATGCTCCTCACCTAATATAATCACTCCACAGCATAACAGAGCTTTTGTGAGTATGTAATGTGCTTTTAATTTCACAACATAGAAAAATACAAAAAGTTGAAAAGCTGGAAACAAAGTAATTGAAGAGAATTTCAATACACTTCTCAATAAAATAGAACAAAAAAGCCAAGCAGGCAGCTTGGTCATATTGTAATCCAATAACAGTAAACAGGGGATCAAGGGTAAAACGAGCCTGTGAAAAAGTTTGTCTCTTTTCCAAATTCCTGTAAATTGTAAATAATAATATTCGATTTGTAGGTTCTATAGGATGTCATCGCCTTGGTCCAAGGTCAGCAATGAGCCCGTGCAGACAATCAACCTGGCGGACATTATGTCCGAACAGTATGCTCATCGGCTGCACGATCAGGAGCTGAAGCAACAGCAAAAGAGGCAGCAACAGAACCAAACACTCCCCACTGCCAAGCCCATAAATGCTGAGACTTACTCAAATATAGCCAGCACATCTTCTAAAGCCAGCCAGAAGCTGCCGCCAAGCGATGCAGGCCAATGGGAGGACTATTCGATGCTGCTCAATGACGAGGGTAAGGAGCAGGCCGAACCGTTGCCGGCGAGCCTATTGAGCCTGCTGGAAGATGAAGCTGAGTCGGATGCAGTCATAGCTCAAATGTTGCAGTCTCAGTTCGATCACGAGTACAACGAGGAGCTGCGACGCATCGAACGGCAACAAAATAAACAATCCAAGGTCACGGTGACGCTCAATAAATTTCTGCGCAGCGGAGATGCTGAATTTCTGCACGACACTGAAGCGGGTGCCGACGAAGAGGACGATGAGCTAGCGTACCTCAAACAGGACTGGGATTGCTTTGAGACGAACGAAAAGATACTAGACGCCATACCAAAGTGTGGCTTCAAACTGGACAAAGAGGGCGAAATGATAACCAAACACGATCCACAGCTCTGCGGTGTGCGCAATGCACAGCGTGTAATGTCCTTTCCGCCGGAGTTTCCAACGGGCGATGGCGCCTGCTTCGATATGAAGCTATCCAATAAGGTAGATATAACTTTCTTCTATATATATATATATTTAAACTTACTCGATTATTTGACTGTATTTAAACGAACTCCAACAGGTCTTCAATCAGCTGAAAGCTTATTCGCGTCGAGGTCGTGCGGATCGCAAGGAAAAGGTAGCCACAGCTGAAATGGGCGTGGATGCTGCCACACGTCTGCTGCTCTACAAGTTGATCAACAATCAGATATTGGAGCAAATCAATGGCATCATTTCCACCGGCAAGGAAGCAGTTATTCTGCACGCCAATTCTGATGCCAGCTACACGGGCACCAATGAGCACGGCCATGGCAATGGAGTGCTGATGCCAGCTGAACTGCTGCCCAAGGAGTGTGCGATAAAGGTGTTCAAGACCACGTTGAATGAGTTCAAGCAACGGGATCGCTACATCAAAGATGACTATCGATTCAAGGATCGCTTCAGTAAGCAGAATCATCGCGTTGTCATTAACATGTGGGCGGAAAAGGAAATGCACAATCTGATGCGCATGCAGAGCATTGGCCTCAATGTGCCCGATGTGGTGGTGCTGAAGAAACATGTCCTGGTCATGCGCTTCATCGGTGACAATCACAATGCTGCACCCAAGCTGAAAGATGCACGCCTGAGCGACGCTGAGCTAAGCTGCGCCTACGAGGAGATCGTGGCGGCCATGCATAAGCTGTACAATGAGGCGAAGCTGGTGCATGCCGATCTTAGTGAATACAATATACTCTGGTACGAGGGCAAGTGCTGGTTCATAGATGTGGCCCAGAGCGTGGAGCCCGAACATCCCAGCGGTCTAGAGTTTCTGATGCGTGACTGCGACAACATTATCAGCTTCTTCGAGCGTCGCGGGCTGCCCAACATCTACACCAAGGAGCAGCTGTTCGAGTTCATTACCGCGCTGAATGCGGAAACCCATAATGCGGCCATGCTGGAGCGCATTCATACACGTGGCGCCTCCATCAATCAGGCGACGGTGCCCAATCAAACGGAATGCCCCGATGAGCTGAAGCCGCTCGAATATCCCTTCGAGCTGGCCTGGGAGAAGTCACTGCTGGAGCGACAAATGCGACAAGAAGAGGCTGAGCGGAACCAGGAGGCCAGGGAGACGGTGGACGAGGCCATTGATCAAAGCGAAACGAAGCTAAGCAACGACACTGACAACGCCAATAACACTGCCTAATGTCCTTAAGATATTTCATGCGTGTTTCTACTTATTTGAATTTCTAAAATTCATGTAACTTTACCGTGCAGCTCGAACTTGAAACTAGATATTGTTTTAAGTTTTTATAATTTTCTTAAGCAATAGTTAAATAAATGTCAAATTTGATTTCGAAACCTGCAAGGTCATATTAAAAGACAGTTTTACAAGACATGAATATCCCTATATGTATATTGGGAATAAAATAAACATTGGTTTTGCTTTGCCTCTCGAATTAGAAACTAGAAATTGTGAAAATGTTGCTTAACATTATCTTAAGCAATTGCTTAAACTCAAGGTCATATTAAACATAATCCTACTGGCAACAAGGTCTCTTACATATTTATACTCTATATATAGGGTCTATAGGTTTTTTTTTGTATACTTTGTCTTAATGGCTTTGAACTTGAATACAAATTGTTCTTAATTAATTAATGCAAAACTGTTGAAAGTCTTAGCGGCAAGTGGCACACGCGCCACATCCTCATCCGGGGGTTGTCTAATGGCTGCACGGCCACGCCCCCTCTTGTTGCCACACGCCCATTGCGAGCAATTGAACTCATTTAAGCTGCGCATTTTGCCATTAATTGAGCGATTTCTCTGCCAGGCAAAAATCATTCAATTGATTAAATCATTTCCATGCGCATTCGAATTGCAGGCGATTGGATCAGCAGCAACAGCAGCAGCAGCAGCCGCAGCAGCAACATTGAACTGTGGTTTGCCGCATGCAAAGTGACGATCAGCAGTTGCTATACCCTGTGCGGGTTGGGCAAACAGAGCGAGCTGATTTGGGTGGGCATTAGCAGTAAAGAAATATTAAAACATTGTTTTAAAAGCGACTCTGGACTGCTCAGTGGACTTCTACCAAATCTGAAAACACAGAACTTTAGGTTGAAATCTAAAAAATGTCAAAGTTAAGACATAATACGAAATGTGATAAATAATAAAACAATGTTGATCATAATCTACTAAAATATTTAATTAAATATTTTTAATCGCTTTTCGTCGGCTGTGAGTTCTTATATATGCATTTGACTTGAAAATGGACTTTCCACTCTAATATGCCGTACAGCCAATTTCCTAATGAAACCACCAGTCAAATAAAGATTATCTCAGAGCTGAGTGAAGCATTCCTCTAGAGCATTCCCCTGATATTTATTTAGTTTGCTTGCGTTTCCACGAAAAGCCACGTAGAAATGAGCTGGACTTTAATATATTAAATAGAGCGCTTGGTACGTCAGCAATCACTAGAGTAATACATACATATCAATATATATAGAGATAGACAATGTAGCAGCGTGTTGAGACATCGAATAAACAAATCTAGAATTTTTACTCAGTGCAATTCGAGTGGAAGTGCTCCACATGCATTTTGCATACACTCTATAAAGACGTAATAAGCTTGACGTTCAGTCAACTGTAAATCGAACTATATAAGCATGTATATATAGTATATAGATTGATTTTCCTGATTTGTCGAAATGCGTTAAGAGCTATTCGTATTTTATGTAATATAATAGTTTTCAATAATTATATGTCATTGCACATTCTGTGGGAAGCTTGTGAATCAGATTACTACATTAAATAACCATTGGAAACTGTTTAGTAATAGGCGTTATATTCAAAACTCAATATTTTAAGAAAATTGTATATGGGTCGTTTAAAGAAGCTTAAATGGCTTTAAACACAAATATAACATTTTTTTTAGAAAATCCTATCATATAAATATATTTTTTGTTTAATTTTCAGCATATTTTTGGTTTGAACTCTTATACACATTTTTCAACGCTTCAGTTTATATTTCAAGTTATGAGAATATCCATTCTAATCTTTAAAAAGCATATTGTATTGGGATAAGTTGAGATGGCTTTAAGAATCGTCCCACTTCACAATTAAATATTTTATGAACTGTTCTTCGACATCTTTTACGACTACTCATTTAAAAGGGTATCAAGCCATTCGTCAGTAGCTCTTCTTTATATAATACGTTCACGTTCATTCAAGCTCTTTGTTCTGACATACATGTACATATATATATGTATGTATTTTGTTAATTTTATTTTGTAACAAGACATCAATCAAAATTGAACTCTCAGCAATCAGCAGACGCTCGAACTGCGAATATTATGGATGGATTTTAAATGTGGCTTGTGCTTCGATCTTCCGTTTTCTTCTTCTTGCGTCGTTTCATGATCCGTTTCAATTGTAAGTAATATTTGTTTTAATATATTTATATATCATTTTAATTTCTATTTTGACGTTGGCAACAACAACGCAACAACAAGTTGGCGTCTTTTGAAATTGTGAAATACATGTATATGTATGTGCGTATATTATTTTTATACTAGATAGGCAGGCCCCATTAGGGGGCCCGACTGCTGCTGTTGACGCAAAACAAAGCAAAAAAGAAAAAAGAAAAATAGAAAAAGTGCAAACAAGTCAACACGTCTTTCAGACGTAACAAAAATAGACAGAACATAACAAGTGTAAGTAAGCTATGTGTGTATGTATTTGACAAATATAAATTATATGCAATACTTATGTACGTAAATCTAATATGCAAATAAGGAATATAACAATGTACATATATAATATATTTATATTCAAAAATGGCACGACAATTATTATAATTAATATAAAATTATTATAAACAATCACTTAATCAAAGAAAAATAATTTTTGGTGTCCATGGTGAGGTCAAGTCAATGAGATAATCGTTTAAGAGGCTTAACACAGACTCTTCCCAAGAAAAACCAATTAGCAAGAAAAGAATATACTTTTTTTTTTTTCAATTTATTTTGACCAATTCTCTTACATCCAACATAACACTAAAATCTCATAAAGTTGCCATAATGACATGAAATTTGTCTTAATTAAAAGTAACAAGCTGGCAGCAATGATCATAAGAAAACCATAAAACGTAGCCGAAAGAAATGAAGGTGTTCAAACGTGTAATTAAGCCACCCTCGCCGTCGCGACCTCTCAGTGTCCAATGTCTGCATAACGAATAGCTTTACAGTCCACGACAGAACCAACTTTTTTTCTTGAGTGTATACAGCATACGCAGCGCATAGCCAGGCGCAATAATAATAAAGAAAGTCATAAGGATAGAGCATAAAATGTTTGCAAAAGCCATTGCTGAGCAGAAGTGGCATTTGGGCTCATCAAATAAAATGTTTAAACGTTTAATCAACGCACCCCTTGCACCTTTTGCTGATTCAATATAAATAGCAAACACAAGTAGCAGGCAGATCCCGTTGCCTCTCTCTCTCTCTCTCTCGGCTTAACTAACTTTTTTTCTTGAGTGTATCACACACATATGTACATACATATGCGCTTACACAGTTGAGAGCGAACCAGAAAGGAGGCTCGTCTCATGTCAGAGCTGCGACTGCGCAGTTTGCACAAAAAAGAGAGAAGACACAAAGTTGAACTCTGCACGCGTCGCTGCATCTCTTTCTGCCTAGCCAAAAGCTGTGCTGCCGAAAAACAGTTTCAACTTTTTTGCTTCCAGTATGACCACAAAAGAGACAACAAGAAATGTGCCATACACGCGAACACATTAGTTTGTGATGGCCACTTGACGCAGTGCGCAGCGAAGGAGGCTCGTCGCTTGGTGGCGCTGCGCTGCGACTGCTCAGTCAGCTTAATGCTGACCAAACAATGTGAAATCGTGACTGAAGTGGCCTCCTCGAGTGGCGAACGTTGCTGCGGCGTTGCCGTCAGCGCCGCTGTTGCTGTTGAACGTTGACCAAGAACAGCTACACACACGCAGCATACACGCACACACGTGCATGTGGAATTTTGAGCTTTTATCGTTAACAATTTATTTGCATTTTTAATTTTCATGTTCTTGTGCATGCATATGCATGCATGCGTGCATGTGTATATGTATGTGTGTTCTTCACAAATTGAGATTCCGCATGTGTCCACTTCGCTTCTATTTTAGGTCTAACTTGTTGCATGGCCAGTTGACCACCAGCATCAGCACCCGGCAATGCAACGTTGCAATTCAAGTTAGCTACAAAAATAGAATCTTAATTTATTGTTGCTGCCGCTTGTTGCTGCCCTCCATACATGGGCATATCATTTTCATTTTTCATGCAGGCGTCGCTGTCGTTCTCTATAGTTAAAGCCGTCCCCAGTCCCAATGTCCATATCCATCCGAGCGGCTATCAAAAGCGCTTACGAGCACCCCTTTTAAATGAAAGTGAAATGTGTTTGTAGTTGATGCTGTTGTTGTTGTTGTTATGTGTTGTTGCGGCATTCTAGTCTAGTTGGTAGTTATGTACAGGAGACATTCGTTAATATGTATGTGCTGCTGATGTCTACCTCTCAATAAAAAAGACAAAATTAATTACTCTATAAATGACTTACATACATGTACATACATACATGTGTATGTATACTTCAGACTCTTCAAATCAAGTATTGAAAAAATAAACTTAAGATTTAAATATAGAATTTCTAAATATATTTTTAGTTATTATTATTATTACAGGTTAAAATGTTAAAATTTATGCTCATTTTAAAAATGTTAAAAATATAAAATCTTAAGAAATGCGTAGAACAAGGCGAGTATTGCCTGTTTGTCGTGTAGCTCTATATATAGAAACTGTAGTAATGTGCCATAATTGTTTGCGCTGTCTCGAAATGGAGCTGCGACGCCAGCGGCGACAGCGACTGTAACTGCAAAGGGGATTGCAACTTCAACGGCGACGGCTATGGCAACGCCGACTGCAACTGCGACGGCGACTGCGGCAGCGACAGAGAGAGCGACAGCGATGCTTGTTAATTATGGAGCCGCCGTCTGCTGTTAGGTTTGGTATGCAGCATGATTCATGTAATTTATAAGTCTAACTGATAAAAGATGATGCGACACCCCTAAAGCTAATTGCTGCTGGAATTTTGTAATTAGCATACTTATACATACATACATTTGTACATACATAAATGTGTTAAATTGTTCAACAATAATAGTTTAAAATCTTTTAACATTGACGAATTTGTTGAATTTGGTTCGGCTTGAATTTCAGGTGAAACTGTTGCAAATAATTTACGGCCGTATGCTAATGACCAGACATAACAAATTTATTTAACTGAAGTGCTTTATTATAGCGCGAAAAAGTCTGAAAAGCAATCAAATACTAAAGCAATATGTAAATAAAAACGTGTTTAAAAAAAAAAAAAAGTAAAAATACCCCCGCAAGTTGAACGTCACGTGAGTCGCCGGGGAACGAGACACGAGGCACGAGGCGGGGTTGTTGTTGTCTTGGCTGGTGATTCACCAAGGCAGTTGCCCCAAAGCGATTTCATTTCAAAGTGCGAAGTCTCGCAGATAACACAAACAGCAAATGCCACAAAAACAAATGTGACAACAGGTTGAATTTGCAGGTCGCAAATTGAATTCTCTTCAAGAGAACAGAAAACAGAACATAAAGTTACTAGAGAGACTGGCTGTTTCCATGAGTAACTAATAAAATATAAGTTTTGAATGGTATAAAGTTAGTTTAGCATTTGATAAAGAGATAAATGATAAAATTCTGTTTGGTTTATATTAGACTGTTCCGTAATTGATAAGAATAGAGTATTAGATTTTCTAGAGAAAGTAGATTTTCCAGAATAAAAGTCTAGACACTCGTCTTAAGAGGCAATTCAGCGTAACTTTTGATTTGATAAAATGATTAAAGCTAACAAAAACAGAACATATGCAGATTAGCAAATATGAGACTGACAAAAATCTTAGAAATTGACGATTAAACCAGGTTTATGATTTTATGATTTTAACACACGCGGATACTCTTGCTATCAATACACATATTCGATATTAAGTACATGATACCCACAGATAGAGTATCAAAAACAACATGCGGGTTTGTGGAAGGCGATGCCCTTGACCATGTTTTGACAGCCAATCAGGGCCATTGAGCGCAGCTACCGTTAAGATCGGAACTGCAAAAAACAAAATTCAAACCGATCAGGCCAGGCTACCTGGCCAATAGTTTGAGTCTTCTAGTCCTCTTGTTGTTATTGTTGAGTGCATTCAGTCACAACTGAGCAGATGTTCTCGAAGAGTATTTTAGAGGGGCTTAGCCTGGGAATATGATATGGCGTTGAGCTAAACCGAACTGTACACATTTGAGCTAAACCGAACTGTACACATTTACCTGGCTCGGCCTAGATCTCACGGGTTTGAGGCGGTTTTGTGTCGGTATTCTGAAACTGCGTAATTGAGAACTGAAATCGAAAATAGATTAAGATTGATGATAGTGAGATATGAGTTATAGTATAATATATATAGTTAACTATATTGAATGAATATATAGTTATATATTACATTTTTGGTATGTAATTTTGAATACCTTATTTGCTTATAGCTTAAAGATAATAAATTAAAATAATAATAAATAAAACGTGCATCTCTCATCCTATATCATAAACGACTAATTCAACTGCTTTAGAGATCTATCGAAATTCGAGTGAATTACAGTAGTAAGCTAAACTTAATATGTTAGTTGTACCGGTTTTCTGTTTGTTTTGTGTGTTTTATTTCGGACACTTTCAGTTATTAACACAGTATTTGTTAGTCCTTTCTTGTTAATACACCAAAACACGCATACACACCAAGTACACTCAACATGCCCTATCTATATGGAATATCGGATACCAAATATCGAAAGGCGAAGCATCAATGGAATGAGATGCGCCATGGATTGAGAAAGGAATACAAATATCGAACAAAGTCCATACTTGCAAAACATGTGGGCTTCGATCATCATGCCCATCCAATTCAATTCCGTGTTCAGCCCACATCCCTTGTCGAACTGGCCGCTAATGCTGTGGATAAACTGCCCTTGCCATCAGTCTTCAACTGGACCTACACTGACGTTAAGAAATGGATTCGCAGATATGGCTATCCCCAGTATATGGTGAGTTAGGCTGTCATTGCCTATTATAGTACAAATTCAAAATTTTATAAAAATTAAATGCAAAATTTGCATACGAGATATAATTATACCCTAATAGAATACTTTTGAGGTGAACAAGATCTGGGGCAGGAAGCTGTTGTTGGTGGACGCCGCTGCCTTGTCGGCGATGAATATCAAAGACTTTGAGCACATTAAGCACATTGCGTATGGCATACGGATGCTCTTCCACTTCGAGCTGACCAAATTTTCGAGCAAAGTGTCGCTCCCTGATGAGCTGCCCAACGAGCTGTACCTGCTGTGGCACACGCAGACGGGCATCAACTATGATGACGTACGTCGATCAGATCTGTACAGGCGCATGCAGCTCATCAGGGAGCGCTTGCCCGATCTGGAGCTTTGGGATCTGCTGACGCTGTGGCTAGCACGGGAACGACAGCGGAAATTCAAGGAAGTGCAGCCATTCCGCCGAGTGCCAGCAACAAAACGGCGCGAAGTGAAATGGGCTAGAGAGTTGGTCTCCATAGATGAGGAAGTGTGCCTAGATTGCATGCCGCCCTGTGAGTGCTGTTGGAATGCAAAAGATGTCCGTTTGCCGTGGATTCTGAGCGTTCTACACGATTCCCCGATGAATTCGCCCCACTTCAAGTGGTTGGCCTCCGAGAATAGCTGCGTTCGGTGCATTCCGCCCTGCGAGTGCGGCTGGCCGTCCCGTTACTATTTAACCGACACGGTGATCAGCTGCCTGCAGCGAACCTTCCCCGATAAGTTCGCACCCATTTTTGATGTCGGTCAACAGACGGTAGTGTGCGAAAGTATAATAGATCGCTGGATCCGATTCTCTGTATAGTATAGCACACAAACATACAACACCCACACATAAAACTACATTATATTCTAGTTTTTAATATAGTATGCGGATGATCTTTCCCTAAAACAAAAACAAAGTTTTTTGTTTTTCATTTGGAATCGATTTAAATTGCATCGATTGTATCTGGATAATTGTTGATTACAGCTCGAATTGATATTGTTGATGTTCTATGTAGGTTGCAATGGCGCAAACATAGTCGACCATTCGTATGTAATATACCCTGTAATTGGGAATATCTTTAAAAAAAAACTTGGTCTTTCACTTAATATTATTTTCGTATATTATTTATTCTAATACACTGTAACCTATTTGTCCTTCTTTGGAAAAACTTAAGTTTTATCGTTTTTGATGACTAGAAGGTTTTTTAAAATTTAATAAACAAACCAAAAACACCGTAGTTTTCTTTTTATTTTTAAAAGATTTTTGAATAAAAGTTTTAATCAATTTTTAAAAAAATATTGGTATGCATATAGTTACATAAAAAGAAAATCATAAAAACAATTCATGCTATCATCATTTAATTCAATCATTTAGTAACTACACAAACCCATTATATCCGTTATTACCCACTTCGGATTCAGGGCAACCGAAAAGGTACAGTACAAAAATAACACAAGCATCACGAAAATTTGAATTTTGCATCCCACGACGACGACGACGACGACAACAACAACAACAACAACAGCAGCAGCAGCGGTGGCGACAGCACAAGCAACACCAATACACATTCATTCGCGATCCATTGTAAAAGCAGACCCATTGAACCGAACGCCAATGCTGTGAGCGTCAACGTCTGCGTCAGCGCCAGCATCGACGTCAACAGCGCTGGCGCGTCGCATGCTCGCAGCAAAGAAAAAGCGGCTGTCGCGCAGGCAACATTTTCAGTTTAGTTCCAACAATCGGAGTGTCAAGCAGCTGTTGGCAGAAGGCGCAGGCAAATGCGAACGACGACAAAATCAAAAATAACCAAACAGAATTAAGCAGGCAGCCAGGCAAAGAGCCAGAGGCGCAGCAACTCATAGCCGCCAACTGTTTGACATTGTATACATTTCTTTTGCTTAATTCGCATCTAGAAATATAGTTGAAAAAATACTTTTGCCTGCGCATGCGCTGCGCTCAATGTTCAAACAGCTGCCGCTGCGAATTTTCAAAATAAAGCATAGACACTCAAAAATTAAAATCCAAGAAGAGACGCAAAGTGGAGACTCAAAAATAAACAGCTAAAACTACTGTTATGTACATTTAAATACTGCAACGCGTGTGTTTGTTTGAGTGCGTGCGTGCATTTGTGTATTAGAACGTATGCACAGCTGTGTATGTATGTGTGTGTGACAGTGACATCGAAATACAAAAACAAATCCTTTTTACGAACGAAAAACCACAAAACAAAAACAATCACAATAAACGCGCGAGCATTTAGTTTGTCGCGCGTTTTGTTTTACGCTGTGTTTAATATCTGGAAATTACTAGTAATAAATACATTGTGCAAACTGCTAATCGGAGCGTGCAGCGCTAATTACATAATTAACTGTAAATAATTTACGTTTTTAGACATCTTTAAGTTCAAGGTGAGTTCCGTACTAAAAAAAATGGGCATACAAAGCCTCATGACTTCCAGGAAACAAATTTTGTGCGCAATTTTTGATAGGAGCATTTGCTAAAAAAAAACAAACGACACAATCAAATTCTTTGAAATCTAAAGTCAAGTTTAAGCAATTGTATTTTATGAATTATGTTTAATGTTTGTGTTTTAGAGTAGGCTATAATTTTTAATGAAGTTGCTTGCAAAAGAATGTGATATATTCGAGAGAATCATATATTTTGTAGAAGCAAATTTAATGTTATTGTACTCATTCACGAAATTGAATTGAGTATATTTGTTTTGAATTGAGTCTGTATGAACAAAAACCATTCAGATCTGGTAGCGTTTGGCTCTGAAAGAGTATTATACTTTAAAACTATATTTTTCAAAAAATTTCACAAAAACTACTTGTTACAGTTGTATTAAAACTAAATATAAAAATTGTATTTTTAGTTTTAAATTTTGAAAACATTTGTAATGCATAAAGTACTTTTTACAATAATAATAAAAAATTCTATGAATTATTATGAATTAATACACATACATATATAGTTAGATATACGTACATACATATGTACATATATGTAGGTATATGGATGAGAATATTGAGTCCGGTTAGTCAGCAACTAACGTACGATTGAGCAATGAGCAAGTGGGGTATGCCTCAATCGTCTTATATAGATATACAGACATATGTGGTACATATATAGCCAATGCCCAACACACAACATTGAGCAAACATACACACACATATATATGTGCATATATAGCTAATTATATGAGAGGCGCCACATTTTATGCACAAATAACATGGCAACACGAAGAGGATTTGAGTCGTTGTAAAGAGGGACAACAGCACAGACAGTTACAGTTACATATAGACATATATATAGGGGTTCTGTATATCAACCCTCTTGGGCAATTTGACTGGGGTTTTTTTTAGCCAAATATTTGCATTCTATTCAAATTAACTTAACTTGTGTTTTTATTTTAATAGCTTGCTGTGGCTTTCATAGTACATATACATGTTGATTGGATGGGCTGGATTGGTCGGGCAGGGTTGGGTTTATATGGTTGCTAGGGCTTAGAACTTGACACTGATTATTATGCAGTCTGCTGTTGAGCATGTGCAGTCCATTATTTGCATACATGTATGTATGTGCACTGAGCGAAAATGTGTTGTCGTCTTAACAATAAATGTCAAGAATATTTGTTTTTTTAATATCTATATCTTTAGTTATTCCCCATAAATATATAAATGTATCTTCAACTTTATAATGATTCAGCATTATCTGATGCAACTGTAATGTCTGCAGGTGTGATTTATCAATGGCGCCAATAAATCTTACGCAGATAACAGATATATTAATGGCTTTATGGTCTATATATTTAAGTAATAGAAAATCCATTCAAGATAAGCATTCCTTGGAATTAGACTTTAGACCAGAGTTTTGAGTACTAATTTTATGAATGAGCGAAGCTGCCTGGTGCTGCTATCTTTGTCTATCATGTGCTTAAATATTATCTACAAATTCCCAGTTGAGGCTGAGTCATGTGCACCTACTTTGTGCCTCTTATCGACTTGCACCGAAGACTCACATTATCGGTAGCAATATCATATCTACCATTCACGAAAAATGCGCACGTTTTCGCTTCTTGCTTTGCATACACGAGACAATGTGAGGAGAGATAAGATAAGATAAGATAAGATATACTATCATATAATTATAGGAAAAAAACCTTTTCATTATTCTGAAGATCATCAGTAATAACACTTACCGACTTGTCTCTATATCACACGCACTTGCATATCACATGATAGCCCCCATGCCCATCGATCATCAATTCAAACTATCTTTCAATTAAAAATTCATTTTCCTCTTTCGTTCATTACAGTTCACACTAGCGCCATGTCGAACACAGAGAAACGAGGCCTGCACCGAGTGCAAAGTAAGTAGAAATAACGACAATTTATTTGACCGTACCGCTTTAACAACAAGTCGAGCCCCTTTTCTGATAAGCGAGAGAGAAAACAAACTATAGTCAATTGAAACAACAAATAACACGCATTGAAAATTCAGTTATAAACAAATTGATTGAATAGGGGACCGGCCCTCACTCTGTATAGGCATACATATATAGGCTATATATCGCATTTTTTTGCAACTGTTGACAATTCTCGATTGGTGTCAAATGGAGCAAGTTTAATTGAGGTTACAAATCAATTGAGTGTTGCGCTTGAATAAACACAAATTGAACTCTTTACGAAAGGGTATTCGCTTAGTTTAACTTCGATTCAGCTTTTGTTCTCAATTTCCGTTTCTAGTTTCGATTTACAATTAGTTTATTTATGTGCTAAATAGTTAAAAATTTTAAATTGTTATATACTTTCTCTACACTATAAAAAATACAATTATAAAAATATTTGTTCTAAAAATCCTAAATTATAATTTAATTTTATAGTTAAAAATATGTAAAAATATTAATAATTTATATAATAATATATAAAATAATAATAATAATAATATTAATATTTATTTTTTAAAAACTTTTTCTAATTTCTATTGAACTATATGTATGCCATCTATTTAGAACAAATTAAAATATTTTTAATAATTTTTAATATTTTGTATTATAAATTAAATATTTGATAAAAAAAAAAAACTTACAAACAGTTTCAACATGCAGCTTTTGCCATATTGTCTTATCTTAATTAGTTTAATACATTCATATATAAATTTTTTAATTCATAAAAAACAAATTTCATGGGCAGTGAAGTTCTGATTATGCGTTCAGCCGCTGCTTGCCTCAATCCTAGACAAATATTAAATATTAGCTATGCCATCATCAGCTATATTTCATTAGCTTGGGCGTTGTCATAATAAACCTTATAACATCACCAATTCTGCGATTTCTGTCTCGTGTTGTTGTGGTCATTGAGCTGGCCCTTATGACGCCATTGTTGTGACATTGCGAGGATTTGTCATAAATAGGCAACAACAAGAACGCCAACAACAACAATGTTAGCAAATTGTCAGAGGAGTCACGCCTGCTGAGCACATTTTCTGCCTGAGTTGGGCTGGGCCAGTGCAGGCCACTCAAGTTCTACAATAGTGTCAATGCCACAGTGGAGCCCCCAACAATAACAATCAAACCAAGAGTCATACGAAAATGCGACTATGACACCACTGTGCAGCAGCGTTGTCATTAAAGTTTTTGTTGTTTCTTATTGTTGCTTCAATTTGTCATCAAATTGCGCGTCGGAAAAAATGAGAGAAGTAAACAATACCATAATAATAAAACGCTAATAGTCGAATCAGCGTTGGCCATTTGAGTTTAGCATTTTAGCACTTTTTTTTGGTGGCGAGTCAGCAAGCAAATTGGAGCTGGAGGCTGGAGAGGGGCATCAAAGACAATGGTCAATGGTTGAGCGAGCGCACATGATATGATAGTTGGATAAATGTATGTGGAACGTACCCATTAGATAAGCGGAATGTGCTAACCAAATATGAAATTAGCCCAATTAGCATGGCTAAAAATAAAGCCAAATAGCAGGTGTGAAAACAGGTGATAATGGGGGACAGGAGGGCGACTGCACGCCTCAAGTCACACGAGTTGTTGATGGCACAATTAACATATTGTCCTTCAATGAATGATTAATAGAAGCGAATGGCATTTTATTATGCTAATTGTCTATATACTCTTTCCAGTTTTCCATGAATAAATACAAAGAACTAAGAGCAGAATATTAAATACTCTTTGCCCTATGCCCTATTACGACTGTTGTAGATAAACAGAATGACCCAACTAAAATTTCGATTGAAGTATTACATAGAAATTATATAGAAACATATTTAAAATACTCTATAGATGGATGAATGATTAATTTCTATTTTGTTTTTGGCTTGACTATAGAGCTTAACGATATTAGTTTAGTTTGACATATCTGCCATATATCTATAATACTCTCTGGTAGAGTATGTAAACAAGTTTATGGTAAATGCAGCGTGTTTTTTCTATAACATGCAGCTAACGCCCGCCCACGTCAATCAAATTGCGATTCAATCAGAAATGCGCAGCATAAGCACTTGATTATTCCGTGTCCCTGCACTTGAGGAACCAGCTCGAAGGCAAAAACAAATAAATAATAATTACAATAAGTGTAATGCCCATCATATCATACTCAATATGTGCATTAATCATTGCCAATGCATTGCCCGTGCATTTGTAATAAGCGAAGGTCATTCGACTGAATTAATAAATAAATATATTCAACAGACAAGATATAGATAAAGACCATAACAACACAATAAAAATTATATTTATAATTTAAATAAATTTAAAAATAATGTATATAGAAATTTTAATATTTATATATACAAAATATAATTTGTCAAAGAAAAGTACTTGGTCTTAAAAATATTTAATATACCATAAATATATATATGTATTAATAGTTACAAATATTTTTACTTTCACTTGAATACAAATATTTGTTTAAATATATATACACGTTTCTTATAAGTGTATTAAAAAATCAATTTTATTTATACATTTAAAATTTTATTTATTATTTTTTTTTAATTCCATTTATATTTTCCCTGCTCATTATTTATGAAAATATCATTTAAATTGCATTCAAAATTAGACTTTAGCTATTAGCAAATAATATTTATTTTTAATAAATAATTGAATTGGCTATAAACAAGTTTGGATCCGCCTTCAATGTAAATGAAATGCCACGTTCCACTAACACAAGTCTACTTTGCGATCCCTGATAAGGTTCGATCTTAGCAACAGCCGCAGCGGGTAAACCACACTGAATAGAACGACTCACGTCGAAGCTATGCTTGAAACAACTATTGCTATATTCACATATGTACATATATATATGTACATATATACAATATATGTATATGACATGAACAATTTAATCAAATTTAGCTAAGCTCGCCCAATGACTAATTACACAGAAACTGAAGATCTCTTTATAGTATTATTAATGACATTATAAACACGTTTATTTTCATTACTGTTGCCAGGCAATTGTAATTTTATTTTAAAGTAGCTTTTGTTTTTGCTTCTTTACGATAATTTGTTTTCATATGCCTTAATTAAGCGAATTCGAGTTTTTTTTTGTGTGCTGCATGAGAAATTGGAAACAATTTTTTGTTGTCTTAAATTGTTGTTAATTAGTTTCTTGGAACTTGGCAGTTGTTGTTTAGCCAATTGAGCGCGCGTTCGCTATTGTCTCAGCGTCATATAGTAATTACATTTTCTTGTTTTACTGAACTTTACAATTGTTTTGCAATGCGAATCGATAGCTAGTGAAACCTGTCAGCTCTGCTCTTGCCTCTGCTAGCAATCGCGGCTCAACATAATTACATATATGCTAGTTATTTCCGCTCCGTGGCACACTTTTGTCGCTATTAAACGTCGCACACGGATCGATGTGATCCGTAAGTTCAAGACTGCCGTCCGGTCACTGATCGTCTAATTTAATCAAATCTAATGAGCGAATAAAATAAATATCAAATCAAGTGCCGCACATGCAATAGGCATGCCGACTTTGAACCTATTCCGATGTCTCTGTCTCTGTTGATGTCTCTCGGTCTACGGCGCTGGCCCTGCTCCGGCGTACACACGTCTGACTTGTCCGATAAGCCTAGCTCTATGTGGGTTTTTGTTTATGTCAATAATTGTAAATAGATTTCATCTGGCAGGCCCCCGTGTCTAGCTCTAGCACGCAATATACCCTGTAATGTCCGCATAGAGATAGACAAAGTGAGTGTTGGAAACGGAGAAAGAACTTGCGATATTAACAATTAAAAAAAGAAACTTATTTATGAATTTATGAATAATATTTATAGAGGTTTAGTAAAGTAAAGAATGAGTAAATATGAGTATTTTCATGTGTTGCATTTTCTATTTAAATTTCATATGTATATATCTAAGAAATTATATATAATTATCAAAGCATTTTAGCTAGGAACTTTATCAAAGCGTGCATAATTACAAGTCAGACTATTTTTTCTTTTTTTTTTTTTCTGACTACATATATTTATTTATTTTCCCATTTTTATCAGAAATTAATCTAACTAACTATTATTTGAATTAAATATAGGGTATTCTGAAGTTGAATTTCAAGACATTCAGAAAAATTTGTTCGTAAAGAACTTTATAATGAAGCTTATATAATTCGCTTTTTATTGACCACGCGGTATCAATTTACTTATAAACAAAGTTGTACTTAATTTATTTTTCAGTACTCAAATTTACATTGCACAAAAGCTTGTCTACAGGGTATCAAAAGGTCAATATTTGTCTCTCGCGGTCCCTCCCTCTCTCCTTCTCTTTCTCTGGCTGATCTCATGTTTCATTCAATAGCTTTTCGTACTTGTTACTAAGACTAGTGCCATAAAATTGGCAATGGCCCACAAATGCCATTCATTAATTTGTTTTATATACAGACATACATACATATATATATAATATGTAGAAGATCCATTCTATATATTTATAAAAACAATTCTTATTTCGCTGTGGAAAAATCTCAGATTACCAAAATAAATTTCAGCGCTCGTAATCACAAATTGTGTTTGCACTTAGACATAATACGTTTGCTGTTTGCTTTTTTCTTTTTTTTTTTCGCTGGCTGTAATAATTGCGTTAGCCCAACGGAGACGAGCCCCCATTTTGTGAGAGTTTGTATAATAAACAAAAACAAATGACGAGTTGAAAATTAATATACATACATACATACATACATATACGTATGTATATAAATAAATGCTGTTGCCTTTTGCTATAGATGCAAATCGTGAACTAACTCAACAAAAGCAAAACAGATAAGCAATTTAAGTAATTTGTTTATAAATGAAAATGTTTATGATTCAATTACGTGAAAGCAATTAAAGCTGAACTTAAACTTAGAATATAATTAACCTAAAATTTAATTATAGAGATTTTATATATATATTTATATAATTATATATATCTATAGAGATATGATATATGGAATTTTCTACAAATATAAATTATAATTTCTAATGCTTCATTAAACTTTAGTAAAAAAAATGTCTAAAAATTCTATACTCTATATATGTATATCAATCACATTTTGCGGTTAGATCGGGCGTGACGCTTGCACTTGGTATTTGTTATCTAATGCGGAAATGGATGAATAAATATACCCTATATCTAATTGCAAAAGTCATGCACTGACACTCTCTGATACTTTGTAAAGAGATTATTAACACATTTCCTTAAACTGTAGTACAGCGGATTTTAACATTATTTACATATTTCCTTATACAACGAATTTTTAAGGTAATTAACATTCAGGGACATCATATTCAGCTGATTTGAAAATGCTCAGGCCTTATCAGCCGCTCGTCTTAATTGCGCTCATAAATCAGATACGATTTGTACACTGTTACCCGTGTGGGGCGTGCGACGCCGGCTGTCATCGGCTGAGATTTTCCCTATTGCACTTTGTACTAAAGCGCGACAAGTGCAACACTCAGCCAATATACAACAATAGCAACAACAGGCAACAAATCTGAATCCAATCTCTTTCACGAGTAGATTTCCATGTTCGTCATGGAATTTACCCGCAGGAATGAAACTAGGACAATGCTAAAGGCATTAAGAGACATCTGTCACCCTGTCTGCACAATTGTTATAAAATTAAGCTTGGCATTGTGCTCAAATATAAAGACACAATCAATGCAAGCTGAATTGTTGATAAGAGCTAAAGAAAAGGTCGTTAAGTAATATTGAATTTCCTGCTTATATTTAACAATTGGCAGCGAATTGCAATGAATTTAATGCATTCTTAAAGTCAAACTGTTTAAATGGTAAAGCTACTTGAGAGATATTGGTAGGCACTGTATCTAAACACATCTAAATATTTATCAATTAAACGATCTATCAATGAATATCAAGAGATGAAGAAAAATCTATAAAAGAAAGAAAATTGTTTCGTTTATCGAAGAAAAACGCCAATAGCGGCCGCAATTTCATAACGCCGCTTGAGGCCAATTTGTAATTGGTCTATGAAAATTCGTAAAAAACAATGTGCAAAGCAAGGCCAGTTCCGTAAAATTGTTCATTGGAAATCAGTTAGCAGCGAAGCATTGCAAGCGGAAGTGTATCTACGGGATAACCGAGTTGACAAGCTATTAATTGTAGCTGGAAGGCGAGTCAACAGCAGCGCCAACAATTGACTGGGACAGAGAGACTAGACGACGGACAGACTCTCAGCTAGACAATTCAACAGTTAGAAATGGGAGTGGAAACAAAGCCATTTTTATAGCAAAGCAAACTGTAATGTTATTTATAACGTAGTTATATATAGCTGGAAAACTGAACTCGTGATCTGGCCGCGCCTTCATGAAATTGGCTATCTATACAGATACTTATCTAGCTATCTTTATAGCTATACAGTTATAAATATATATGTATATTTATAGATACATATTTATATGTATATTGCTATCTATTGGCAAGCTGACAAAAGTATAGCTAAGCGTCTGACGTTTGATTTCGGTTGGAAAAACATAAGATCACATGGGTCTTTGGATTAATGCCACACGTTTTGATATACCACTAAATTATTACCACAGTCGGTCGAATTTGCTTTTCTATGTTTTTAATAGATATACAAACATATGCCTAAGAATTATAACCTCTCTATATATATGTATGTCATTTTGAAGGTCAAGAAACCACAAAATCAAAGCAAAGGAACAATTGTGACATATAGAGAGACGACTGAATAGATACAGAGATATATGTAAATATGTATACAGAAAGAGAGAGCTAGAGAGATAGACAAGAGCGAAAGAGAGGGAGCATTGAAGCACATGCACCCAGTGACCGGCATTTTGATTCTTTTTCTTCTCTCCTATTTTTGAGCTTTAGGAAGTGAAGTATATAGATCTTAAAAATAGACGGACAAATATGTAAAAGTTGAATACTTCCAACAAATTATTGTTGCCGTTGCCGACATACCCTTGCGGGGTCACAGGGAACATTGAAAATATTAATATTAGACATCTTTAAAAAAAACTTGAAAATATTAATATGTATTTAGAGTTTTCTATGATAGTGTAAATGGAGAAATAAAAGGGCTACCTGCTACTAATCATTAATCTTTGATAATTGTAATATATTATAAATATAATTTATTATATATGTTATATGAATATAACTTCTATAAACATCTGTTTGTTCTCCTGTTGCACTTTTCATAAAGAATTCACAATACCCGCTCAACGCTAATTGTTTAAATTTAGTAAGCAAATTCAATTTATTTCATTTATAACATATATAATATGTACAATATGAATAATATATTATATATGTTGATATATTGTGAATAGCCGGAAATGCAAATTGACAGAAAAATTATTGACAAACAGTTTGCGCGCCCGGTCAAAAACATTGCGTTATTTTAATAACATTTTTAATTTACGAATGTATGCATTTTATAAATATTTATTTATTTATTTTCTTTTTGTCAATTATTTTACTCGACTCGAATGAGTCAAATGTTTAGCTTGAAGCTGAAGATTCACATGCTGCGACTAAAAATTAGCATAAAAATTAATTTTTAGTATCACGTTTGCCCTCAAAACATTGTTTATGTTTTTCTGTTCTTCTTCTTCTTCGAACTTTTTGATGTTTTCTTAATGAACTTTGTTTTCAGTCGGCTATTTTTAAACCTTTTCTTATGCTGGAAGTCATTTCAGATTAAAAACTTGTTTACTTTTTGCGCTCAGGTAAATTTCTAGCCTGGCTTAAAAGCGAGAGCTAATAATAAAAAAGGATTTAAATACCCTCTTGTTTAATATTTACTGTTTTCTTGTTGGTTGCTTAGCTTAAACTGTTTGATAATTAATGAGAAATTTGCTTTATTTTGTTTATCTTTTTTCTGTTTTTATTTTTATTTTTTTATTTAATTTAAAACCGGCTTGGCTTTTATTGTTATTGTTTGTAAAACACAACGTTGAACCTTCATTTAATTTATTTGCACATGAGAAATATTTAGTTCTGACCGGATCTTGTGTTCAGCAGAAACATAATACAACACGAGCATGCGAAACGCTTTGAACGACAATTAATCAAAAAATAACAAAATTACGTATGTAAAAGAGTTAAAGACTTGCTTAAAAGCAGACAACATCGAGAATTCTTGGAAGTATTTTATTGTCCGATGGGGCTAAAAGTTGTTAACACAAGCAAGAATTTAAGGTATGCTTGAGACTGGACCTTAAAATGTTAAGATTTTCAAAAGAGAGACACTTTGAATATGAAACTGATTACTTTTAAGAGAATTAACAAAAAATATGTAAACACATTAAACACCTGCCAGATTGTGCATTTCCTTTATAAAATCCTCGCTTTACAGATTTTGATTCAAACCAAACTTAGAATATGTATGTTAGTCATAGTCCTACGCATATAATTAAATTTGTTTTTTTTTTTTTTTTTCTAAATATCCCTCGATAAGTGTGTATTTTCTTTTTTTGTAAATGCAAAATAGAGCTTAAAATACTATCTTAGCTTTACTCATTGATTGCTATTCCAATTTCCGGTCTAGACCAATATAATCTGTATGAGTTTATGCTTATACTCGTCTTACAATATTATTTATAGTCATTGTAAATCGGCTTACGGATCAAAAGGCTAAAAATACGTAAATAAAGATTTTTTTGTTCCTCGAATCGTGTTCTTATCAGAGTCTATTGAAGCGATTCCGATGAGACACGCTCACTTAGCATTGATTTAAAGTGTCATGATTTATATAGAAGAAATTGCGAATATTATAATTTATATTGGATTTTGTCGTGCCATTCATCCAAAGTTTTCCATGACGTTAAGCCTCCAAATCGAACGATCATGCGCATGCAAAGCCAATTAAAGCCTAAGATCAGCCTTACGAATTTGAACAATTTGATTGTTTCTTTACTTCTCGAGATAATCCAAAATCAGAACAATGTGAAGGTCGCTATGGATGCTCCACTGCGGAAAGAATTCATAAAAACTGGTCTAAGAGCATTAGCATTTGACATTTTACAGTTAAGCATATTCAGCTAATTATATTTGTATGTATATTGTTCTTCTTCTTCTTGTTAATTAAATAAAACAAAAATATCCGCTAGACATCTCACAGAGTTTAGGAATATGTTGAACAAGTTTTGTTTTTATACATATATCTCGATAAGATACAGGTCTGTGCGCATGCAATAAAAAGTCGACAGGTGGGCGTGGCCGGGCTAGACAGGTGCTAGACATGTCATGCGATAAGTTAAGCGGCGAGGTGTGGGACCGGGGCGTACTTCCCATTGATAACGTTTACTGTTGAATGTTTTTTTTTGTATTATTATAATTTGTTATTGTTTAATTATAAGTAAGCAGCTTTCTCGGCCCGCTTTGACTGGGCTGACTGCAGTTTAAAGCGGCTTTTGTTGCCTGACATCAGCTTTTAAAGTAAAGTAATGGAGAAAAAATGCAAACAAAAATGTATGCACTCGCGCAAATGTTGGAAATTTAAGTTGGACGCCTCTGCGACCCAGAGTTCAATGGCATTCCAAATTAATTCAGTTTATAATGAATATAGTGTAAGCCAGTTGTAATGCGGTTATTCCTGGAACTTAAGGGACTTGAAAGCAAAACGTAAACAAAGCATTTTAACTTTGGGTAATTTGATTCGCAAAGAACTTTTATAGCTTTTGTATATTTCGAATGTAAAGTAGAGATTATTAGGAAGATATCACTCATGTGTTATTTTATAAATTCAACACAAATTATTGGCCATATTTTATATATTTACATTTCGAATTTCAACTCCATAGTATTTTAACTACCATGCTTTCTGAGATAACAAACTATGTTTTTTTCCCGGACGGATGTTGTTAAAGTTAGGTTTCTTCAATATTCATTTTATACCTGCTAAAAATACTCTCTTATCTCTAAGATATGAACTCATGCATGTTTTACAGGGTATACAAACTTCGTTAAATTTCAGTTTCATTTATCGTGCACCTTCCGCCTTTTCCTTACGGCTCAATGCACTTTGGTTAAATTTCATTTTGCTAATAACTAACGGGCTGGCGGAAAAAAAAACGAAACGTGCGAACCGCTTTGCAATTGCCAATGATAATCATCATGTTAAATGAGTTTATCAGCATGTTAAATGTGTTTGACATCATGATAAAGTGGACGACGGTTGAATCAGCTAAAAGGTGAAATGTGTATAATTTAATAGCCTTAATTTGTTTCTTTTTACGGGCGGAGCACCCACCTGGTACCTGTTGTCTGGCCAAATCAAATTGATGTGCAATTTCGTATGGTTATTAACGTTGTATTGAGGTCAAATACTGACAGTTAGATTACTAATGGGTTTTATCGCTTCATTAATTCAAGTTAATAAATGCGCTTATCTCGAAGCCTCGAGACATGTAATGAAAACAACGTATTACATCAGTCTTGTAAACAACGTACGATAGTTCCAGGTTAACTTATCTAAAGGCTCTTGAGCAAAATATAAATATATGTAGTAATAAAATCATTCAGAAACCTGTTCAATTGAATTCTAAACCGGTTCGCACCAGCTCTCCTGATGTGCTTGACAGAACGAACTTCCGATCCTCGATTCGTTTTCATAGCTCCCCAGCATTTCTTATCATCGCTTAACAATTTTTTTCAGAGCTCTAGGAACTTTTCCATGCACGCGCCATCAGGTCAAATATATAACGTCTAAATTTGTTGTTTATACGCATAGATGTATATATATTTTGATAATATTCAGACCACCCGAAACTCAGCTGAGATTTATTGTTGTAGATGCTTTTGCGAATGACCTTCACATTTGGCAGACTGTGCAATTATCTCAAAATTCAAATTTTCAGAATTTATTTATTTATATTTTTGTTTTATTTATTTTTTATATTTGCTTATATTTGTTAATTGAGATTTAATTAATATAAATTTTATTTATATATATTTTAAATATAAATATGAGCTTAGCAACAGTGCTGCCCAATTAGGTTTCTGTTTCCAATCAAAGTCAAAGTGCTGCCAATTTCCATGGAACTCGGCTTAAAAAACTGTGAACTGCTTCAGTTTTTGATGAGCCAGTTCCGGAAGTAATAAATAAATGTTTATTGAAATTGTAAATTGACGCTTTTAAAATTAATAATCATATTTCTGGCTATATATTTGAACATTGTTCATTAATTTTTTCGTAAATATATTTGCTCTCTTGCAGATATGCTATCATGCCGTCAAGTCTTGAATCTGCTGACAATGCTCGGCTTTATGCTGAACTATGCGCTGCGAGGTAAGTCCCCCATCTATATCTATTTCCCAATACATACTAATTACATGCATCTTTGCCTAATCTTAGTCAACCTAACCATTGCCATTGTGGACATGGTTATGCCAAATACCACATCACACATGACAGGCAATTCCAGCCTGGCAGGCAACACTACTCTGACGGGGAGTATCAGCAGCAGCAGGAGCAGTGAGGGCATCCTCAGCAACGCCACCACCAGCGATGGCGTTGCTGTCTTCGAGGAGCGCTTCCCCTGGGACACATACCAAACCAACTTCGTGCTAGGCTGCTTCTTCTGGGGCTATGTCCTCACCGAGCTGCCCGGCGGTCGTCTGGCTGAATTGATTGGCGGTCGTCGCGTTTTTGGCCATTCCATGCTCTGGGCCAGTCTGTTGACCCTGATAACGCCGCTGGCGGCGCATATGAGCTACGTTATGTTGATCGTGGTGCGTGTGGCTCTTGGCTTCATGCTTGGTGCCTCCTGGCCGGCCATACATCCTGTGGCCGCTGTCTGGATTCCACCCATGGATCGCTCCAAGTTCATGTCCAACATGATGGGTGAGTAGAGGCAAAAGATTTGTCAGGTTTTTTTTTCCAATTTGTTCTGTATGTTAAACCTTTCCTATACCTATACAGCCTCTTCGCTTGGCGCTGCCATTACGATGCCCATCTGTGGCTATTTGATCTCGGTCTGCGGCTGGGCCAGTGTCTTCTATTTGACGGGCGCTGTGGGTCTGCTGTGGTCTGTGTGCTGGTTCACATTTGTCTATGAGACGCCCGCCACACATCCTCGCATCTCGGCCGAGGAGCGACGCGAAATTGAGGAAGCCATCGGCACATCCACGTCCAAGAAGCGACCCAGCTATGTGCCCTGGGGTCAGCTGCTATGCTCGCCTGCAGTTTGGGCTATCATTATAACCCACGGTCTGTCCGTCTTCGGTTTCTTCACGGTCATCAATCAGCTGCCCACGTTTATGTCCAAGATTCTGCACTTTGACATCAAGAAGGTGAGAGTCCTTAAAGGCTGACTTTGTATAGTTTGAGAAATGTCAATATAATTTTCTTTTATCTTGCAGAATGGTTTGTTCTCCTCGCTGCCCTATTTAGGCAAATATGTGATGGCTGTAGCCTCCTCCTATCTGGCCGATTATCTGCGTCAGAAGGGCACCTTGAGTACGACTGCGACACGCAAGCTCTTCACGACTTTCGGTAGGTTTAACACCATAATTTTATATTACAATATTTTTTCCTTATAAACAATACTTAACATACTTTTTTATATCACTTTGCAGCTCTCGTTACACCTGGTCTGCTGATGACGGCTCAGGTGTTCTTGGGCATGGATGCTGCCTGGTCGGTGGCCATCTTTACGCTCGCCCTCTTCGCCCATGGCGCTGTTACCGCTGGCTATTTGGGCAACGGTCTGGACATTGCACCCAACTTTAGTGGCACCATTTTTGGCATGGCCAATTCGTTGTCCTCCTTCGGCGGCTTCTTGTCCACTTGGATGGTCGGCGCGCTGACCTTTGAAAACGTAAGTCAACTATAATAATTTAATATAAATAAATTCCAATTACATAACCTTATTTCCTGTCATTATTAGCCCTCGTTCCATCAATGGCAAATTGTATTTTGGATTTTGGCGGGCACCTACATTTCGGCTGCTGTTGTGTTTGTCATCCTGGGCACTGGAGAGCTGCAGTCCTGGAATAATCCACCAGAGCGCAAGAAGATTGGCGATGTGGCCCAGGAGGAGGGCATGCCGCTGAAGAACGAAAAATAATCAAATGATTTCCGTCGAGCTGAGCCAAGAGAAAAACCCACCACATCCGCACAAGTTATAGTTGTTTCTACCGCACAAGATTGAGATTTACAGTCACATACAGAATTTCCACTTTAAAAAGATTGTATAGTAAAGAAAAACTGGAAGACATTAGTTTGTAGACAAGCTGTAAAGTTTCTATGCATAGATATACGAAAAGTGGTATGCCCATGTAGCCAGAATAAGTAATATTTACTTAAGACTTAAATGTTTAGAGCTCACATGCATTAATTTGTAGGCGTGGCAGTTTAGCAAATTTTTTTATTGCTCTTAAGCCGCAAAATTATTCTAATTACATTTATGTATATAATTTAATTGATTGTGTGTATGCTCATGGCGTGCACAGGAATTCCAATGTGTACAAAATTAAAATGGTAGAAAACTATGGGAATTTCGGTGCACAAAATGTTCTATTAAATTATTTAAATAGACTCTTTTGCATACCTATGTACTCGTATTAGCTAATTATATTATATGCACACTAAGCTAAGTCTATTATTTCATGTATACTTTTATTATTTATGCAATTTATTTATAGACTTCTATATTCATAATAAAGTTTATCACAGTCAAGAAGAGCAGTTTTAATATTTGAATTCCGATTTTGGCGGCTCAGTGAATGACAAAATATTTATCGATATAATACCACTTGCCAGAGAACACATTGACCGGACACGCAGTGTAAAGCTTTTCTTCCCACTATTTTCGAGCATTGCGACCCATCTCACTTCGTATTTGCTCGGTTCCTTACTTTTAAATTTGAACACTAACCATAGAACACTAAGACTGGACAAGTAGTGTAAAGCTTTTTATACGCTAATACATCATTTTGAATTATGAGCTCGACGGAGGTGTTCGACTTTTGCCCGTACGAATTTTAAAATGCGATTAGCAGTTGGCACTGCTCGATGCAGTTTCATAGCCAGGTGTGTTTCGCTATAGGACACCTGTTCTGCCTAGTCTGCCCCAAAATCGAAAGCCGCTTAATGGCATTGGATGGGTACTTAAATACTTTTGCCCTGATCCGACGACATCACATCCATGAAAGAGCGCACAGAGATCTTTTGCACTGCGTCCGGCATTTTTGATTTTATGTTACATACATTATTTATATATTTACAAAATCATTTACATACATATGTACATATGTATGTGGTTCACTGAACATGCGAACCAAATGTCTAGGGTTGCTGTATTCCTATAAAATGGTTTTAGGCGTTGCCAGACTGTGAGGGTGAACAAACGGCAAGCAGATTTCGACTTATCGTTATCGAGCGCGAGAAAAACTCGTTTTTGTTATTAGCATTGTTGTTGTAACTTGCAAAAGTTTTCGGAACAGTAAGCTTTAAAGCTTTTTGGGTAGCATGCAACAAAAGACTTCAGTTAGACGCTATCTGGCCCTGCTGGCGTTGGCGTATTCAGACTGCGCGCGTTTTACTTGTTATTGTTATTGTTGTTGTCGTGGCGGAATTATTGTTGCTGTGTGTTTATAGAATAGCAAAACGCAGCGATTATTCAAAATTACTTTTGAACATATGTTGAGGCATTGCCAAAATTAGCAATCCGCTGTCCCAGAGAGTGATTTACTTCATCAGTGTGTGTGAGCGTGTGTATGTTTTTTTTTTGTGAGCTTATTTCAGTGACGTCAGGCTTCCTTTGAGTATAATCCTTTGGCTGTGCGATAACTTGACTCATTCTGTGGCGCCAACATGGTGCGTTGGAGTGCACGTTCGCGTCGGGCGCGACAGGACCAGGTGGAGTTGCTTGCCAGCAACAACCGAATGGGCGAGGATGACAACTCCGATAACGGTAAGAACGCGACAAATAACAATATTTTTAGACTGCAAGTTGCACTAGACAATGCTCATATTTTATATGTTCATGTGCTATTCGCTCTTCTCCTATATACATACATATGTATCTACATATAATATGCTATTTACATGACCTGCCTTTTTTTCAACCTTTAGCTGCCTTTCGCAATTCTACTGATCTTACACACACAGACGATATATTTCTGAAGGGCCTATTGCTGAGCAATCCCACAACGCCTCACAAGGAGCTTATGGTATGTATGTATGTATGTATGAGCGTATTGTAGTATGTAAATTAAATTGAGTGTGCACACACGCTCACACCTTATTCTTTGGCGCATGACCCAGTTGCAGAATCATTTGTAGCCAAACCATCTGCCAATAAAAAAAGAAGAAAATGATGTACCGTATTTTATTTTCCACATTATTGAACATGCATACTGGCACGCAGTGCCAGACAAGAAAAATCTTTGTTTACGCCATTGATACGTGCGTGCATACACTGAGAGAAAAACTGTAACTAGAAAAACTGCCGGATAGAAAAACGGCCAGCTAGAAGAAAATTTATAGTAATTAAAGTTTGTGAGCATATTCAGTAAATTATAGATTTATTAATTTTTTTTAAGTAAAGACTGAACTATTGTTTAGCGGTATCTGTTTTAATATATGTATGTAAATATTAAGGGTGCTTACGTTTTCATTATTTCTTTATTTACATTTATTATTATTATTATTATTTTTTTTTTATTACATCACTGATTTTCTACTTTACGCTCGATTACATACTGTGTTCGAAAGTAAAAGGGTATGGTATGAGAATTTGCCATGCTTTTGCTTGAAACAATAACGGTATATCGCTATGCTGAGCTACAAAGCTGGGCACATACTTGGTCTCTCTTTTGTTCTGCATTATTAAGTGCGAATCACTTGATGCCACTTGTGTTCATTGTGAGCGGAGACTTTTACGATAATCATTATGGCATAGCTATTAACACAATTCCCCTCTCCTTCTCGCTTTCTCTCTCTGTCACTCGCACGCTTGTTAACACATTGAACTTGACCCCAAATTTAATGCGAATAAAATTATGAAAATAATTGAATAATAAGCTGGACAGAATTAAAATGATTTGCATAAATAAGATTAATTATTATTCTAGTGCCTAAGAAATTTTTAGTAATATACTACTAAAAATACAGAGCAAACTTAATCAGTAAAAACAATATTTTCTTTTTTTTATGGCCTTTAGTTTTGTTATTTTGGGCAGAGCTGTTAGAGAAAAAAAAATCACAACAGTCAACAAGCACACGAAATAAAATAATCAAAAGCGACATCGCGTGTCGTAAATAATTAGAATAGGCATTTTGGCATGGATGGGAGGGGATCTATGCATCAATGGTTGTAACACTGCTGACCTGCTGTTGGGAAAGGCAGTGAAAGTAATTAGAAATTACAAGTCACGAGACTTACTGATAAGCGAAATACCACATATGAAATGTCACTCTAAAATTCCAGTTGCCTATTAAAGCGTCGCATATAAAAAGCACGCAACAGACGTCGACAGCGACGTCAACAGCAACGCCCTAAGAAAAAAGAGTGGAATCGAAGCTTTACAAACCGGTTTTAAAAATTGCTTTTCAAGCAAATGCGCATGCATGTGTTAATTATGAAAAACTTTATGTTACCTGGCCGCAACAACAGAAGCAACGACACCAACAAATGCAACAGAGTGGTTGGCCTACTAATGCAGCCGCAACAACAATAGCAGCTGCCCAATAACAAAAGCTCAGAGAGTGGCTTCAGCTGAGTCACTGTTAACTAACAGTGCTCGTAACAGCGGCGTACAGTTGTAACGTAAATACTCAGAAACACAAAAACAAGTGTGCACCAATACTAATGCGCCCTGCTAAGAGCGCCAACTAAGCTCACGTACGACTGGAGACTTAGCCCTAGAGCGTGCTCTCACTCTCATAGCGCGCACACCCAATTCGGCTCAGCTGAACTTGGTTTCGCTGTGAGTCAGTCAGTTAGTTACTTGCGAGCTGTGCTAAGGTGAGGTTCTGCTGTTGCTTCGTGTGCCGTGTGGCGCGTTTTTCTGTCTGTTTACTCACTGTGTACGTGTCGACGAGTGGTGTGTGTGTGTGCGCTTTGCTCATTTGAGCATGGCTTAAACGGGGGGCAGCGACTCAACAAACATGCAACAGTTAATTCTGAATACCCGCTTGATCGTTCGCTCTCTCGCTGGCTCTCACTTACTCGCGCTCCCGACTTCGTCGCGTTCATTTAATTTTTAGAAGTCGAAGACGCTTTTAGTGTAAAGTCGAAGTTTTTCTATAAATAAAACTGTAAATGTGATTGTTTTTGTATATGTGTGCCATTTAAAATAAATGGAGCACAATTGGAACAAGTGTTTTGACCATGTGCTGCTACCTTGGTTACTCAGTCAATAACAAACCCAAATCCGCAACCAAATTCTGTTTTAGCCTGGCTAACTGGTAAACGACTTCTTGCTTGATGACGTAGTCGAGCCCGCTCTCGGGTCTCTGGTGTATTGTGTAACGTCTTAACTGTGTTTTGGCATTTCCAAAATCTTGAATGCTCACACACAGACACGCTCACACCTTGGCACACATATAGCGAAGCTTGCTCTCCGGCTTACTCACACAGATACATACATGCACACACCTTTTGGACCGCTCTTGCTCGTTCGCTCGCGCGTTTTGGGAGTGGCTCCAAAAAAAGTGAAAAATAGAAGTAACAAAAAAATAAACGAAAAGTGCTTGGTAAAATACTATAAAAACTAAATATAAACATTTACCAAATGCTATCAAATGACGCTCAAACAAGACTCGAATTGTTTACCTAATAAGTCACATTTTTAGGTTACATTTCTTAAAGAAACGTCATACGTTTAGCCTTCGCACGCTAAATTTCATTGTTATTTATTATACTTATATGTGTGTGCGTGTGTGTGTACGTGCAATTAACAGTTTTCACTAATTAGACATTACTTGTTGTCATTTTTGCGTAATTTGTCGTGACAACAAACTCACAAAACTGTAAGGTGAAAGCCCTTTTATGTTAGCAACCAGCAAGAAGAAGCAGAACAAAACAACAACAACAAACCTTCGTGTCAATAACAGTTGTCATTTGTATATGTATGTGTGCGTAACTGTTAGGGCGAGCATAGGAAGCTCCAAACTATATGGGGCTTCTTTTCACACGGAAGAACTGAAATTCGATATGCAGCAGGCAAACTATGTGTAAATAAATAAATAATAATCGCTGCTTAGCGATAACACTAAGGTTCTGTCTGCAGAGGAAAAACATACATATAAAGTTGAAAGGCTTAAGAGGATTGCTTGTTGAGCTTAAAAGACTAAGAAGTACAAATGGTGGTAGAATTGTTTTTAAGTAAAATAAACGCTCAGAATTGATTAGTTGGACTCAATATTTCAATAGGAACTGCATTATTTACTTCGTGCTATGTGCTTGATTCATTTGCATACAGTGAAAGCTCCACCTAGCGGATATTGTTGGTTCTACGCCTGTTACTAAATTATTATTTAAAAGTTTCTTAGCTTACTTTTTTCGAAATTGCACTTGTTCTGCCTAAATCCAAATAGTTTTCTCTATATAAACTCTTTGTGCATGACGAGTCGGCATAGCTTTCGTTCTCTATAGGCCAAATATATGTATATTATTTTCTGCATTGCGTTTGTCAAGTAGAGAGTGAACATTTGCTGGCTTATAAATATTGCATGTGAGTGAGTCGCTGTAGCGTGGGCGGAAACTGTGGCACCGACTCATAATACTAATAATAATAATAAATACAGAAATAACAAAGACACAGGCGGAGACAGACGACTGAGAGGGCAGATTCGCTGCTGACGATGAAAGTAAATAAATTTCGCAAGACAAATGGGCCGGAAGACGGGAATTTAATGCAATTATAGCAGAAAGAGAAGTCAAGTGTGTCGAGCAAGGGTTCGGTTCTATTCCAAACACGACCCATATTTAACGCACAAACGACCCAATTTGTGACCCAAGACTCGAAAGCAAAGAAAAACAAATATGGAACAGAGCAAAGTTCACTGGGGTTAAATGGGGGTAGACCATAAAACAGTCCGGCCAGAGAGTCAGAACCGCCAAAAAATACATGAAGAAGAAAAGTCACCAATTAACGGATGCGAGCGTCAATTAAGCCGAAGTAAAGTTGACTTGACCTAGGGCAGTGCGAGACGATGAGAGATGTCTGTTTCCAACGCCCCACTCAGAGCTTAATGCGACAAATTTAATTATGCGTATATGCCTCTCTCTGTCTCACTCTTTTCTCTTCTCTTTGTCTATCAATCTCTCACTTACTTGACATCCATTTTTTTCCAGCTAAATCCAACTGAGCCGCAGCCCGTGCCCGCCTTTTTGCCAGCGCATCTGAACAACAAGCCGATCTGCGACGATATCATACGCAAATTCTCGCCCTCAAGACGTTTAGAGTCACGCGAACTAGCCAAGCTCTTGGCTCAGCCACACTTTCGTGTAAGTACTTCAGTTGACTATATCAAGTTTCTATAGCTGCTTTTGGCTAGATAATCAGATTTAGACTCTGCGATACACATAAACTTTAGTCCGTCAATTAGTTAGTCAATTTTCCCAGCTTCACCCATATTGAACAAATACTCACGCTTCCCCTCTCTTATTCTCCACGTCATTGTAGGCCTTGCTGCGTGCTCACGATGAGATAGGATATTTATACGAACAACGTTTCAAAAGTGCCGGCGGATCAATAACAAAACTCGAGGCGGCCAGTCAACGCCCTCCTGGCAACTATCTCTATACGGAAGACGTACTGAACAGCAAGATGCCTGTGGAGACGATCAAAATGGTGGGACTGCGACGTGATCCCAAGCAGCCGCTGGGATTGACTGTCGAGCTGGATGAGTTCAAGCAGCTGGTGGTGGCGCGCATCCTGGCCGGCGGCGTCATCGATAAGCAGGGCATGCTCCATGTGGGCGATGTCATACTGGAGGTGAATGGCACTCCGGTGCGCACGCCCGACGAGCTCCAAGTTGAGGTCTCACGGGCCAAGGAGAATCTCACGCTGAAAATCGGACCGAATGTTGATGAGGAGATCCGTAGCGGTCGCTATACGGTCAGTGGGGGTCAGGTAAAACAGAATGGCATCACAAATCTAGAATCGGGAAAGAAACTGACGGTAAGTGATAAATGTTTGTGTGCTTTTAGTTGAAGCTTTTTGTTGGCTCTTAGCGAATACTGAGCAGAGTTTGCTACTTTTTTGCATGGATTTTAAATTTGTAGACTAAACTAAAGAGACTTTTTGACTAGCTGCGTTTGTTTTTATTGCTATCTACTACAGTGATCACTCGAGAGCGGGTGCAAAATGTTCGAATGCTGCAAGTTCCATAATCAAACCTATTAATGCCTAATAAAATTCTTATATATTCCTAAAACAGATGTTTTTAATATAGATGTATATTCTCACAATACTCCCATAAATAATTAGATAAAATTTTTGTTATATAATCACAATTCTCTATTTTACCCAAATTTACTTTAATTCAAAATTTAAACTCGACTTTAACTTTTAATTCCGAGCGATCACTGTACCTCAATATAATAGAGGATTTACTTGTACTTAGATATTATATATACATACATATATGTACACATACATACATATATATACATGAATGCATCTGATAATTATTATATATGTATTACAATATGATAAAGTTTTTATTAGGCCAAGAAGCTAGCAAAATTCTAAAAGACCTGCATTAAAGTAAGTAAAACTTAGCTGAAGACCTCAATAAATAGAAGTGTTTATGATAAATGGAAGATCTGTAGTAATAATTATATTTCTTATATCAAATTTCAATCTCTAGTGCTATATGCGCGCGCTTTTCTCATATAATCCCTCGGAGGATTCGTTGTTGCCTTGCAGAGATCTTGGTTTGCCCTTCAAGTCGGGCGACATATTGCAGGTAAGCTGAGATCTATTTAGGCATAAAGAAAACTGTATCATTGTATTTTCGTCCAATAGATCATCAATGTTAAGGATCCCAATTGGTGGCAAGCAAAGAATATAACTGCCGAGTCGGATAAAATTGGACTGGTGCCCTCGCAAGAGCTTGAGGAGCGCCGCAAGGCTTTCGTGGCACCCGAGGCCGACTACGTGCACAAAATTGGCATCTGTGGCACAAGGGTAGGCTGAACTAGATTTAAAATTTCCGATAACATTACTATATACGTATATATGGACTTTGTATAGATTTCGAAGCGCAAGCGCAAGACTATGTACCGTTCCGTAGCGAACTGTGAGTTCGACAAAGCTGAGCTGCTGCTCTATGAGGAGGTGACACGCATGCCTCCGTTCCGCAGGAAAACTCTGGTGCTAATTGGCGTCTCCGGCGTGGGCAGACGCACGCTCAAGAATCGGCTGATCAACAGCGATGTGGACAAGTTCGGAGCTGTCATTCCACGTGAGAGCTGACGCCTCCCTATTAATCCAATTAAATCCAATTATAAATATTTATTGTAAAACAGACACGAGTCGTCCGAAGCGCGCCTTGGAGGAGAATGGCGTTAGCTATTGGTTCATGGACCGGGAGCAAATGGAGGAGGCAATCAAACAGAATGAGTTTCTCGAATATGGCGAACACAATGGCAACCTCTATGGCACGCATTTGCAATCGATCAGAGATGTGATCAATAGCGGCCGTATGTGCATATTGGACTGTGCGCCAAATGCATTGAAGGTATTGCACAACAGCCAGGAACTGATGCCATTCGTAATATTCATCGCCGCGCCCGGCATGGAGCAGCTGAAAACAATCTATGCGGATCGTCGTGCCACTGGCTCCAATAGAAATCTATCTGTATGTTTATATAAATTTAGATGTTCATGTGTATCTTTGCTAGTTGTAGCTATAGTGTTAATTGCTATTCTTGTAAACCTATTCCAGTTCGATCGTCAGAGCTCCATACGCTTCAGCTCGAGGCGCGCACGCACCCTCGAATCCCTGGCATCGCTCTATGAGGTAAATAGAAAGCGAGCCTACTAAGTGGAGTACTTTTAATCTTTGAGTCATGTCCATAAACCCTGTGCACTCACTAGGCCACCCTTGTAGCGCTCTTAGATCTCTGCTTGAATACACAAACATTGCTTAACTCATATTCCCATTATTGTCAACAGGATGACGATCTGATCTCCACTGTGGAGGAGAGCAGCTTTGTGCAGCGCAAGTATGGCAAATACTTCGACATGGTCATCGTTAACGAAGATTTCGACGAGACCTTCCGTCAGGTGGTCGAGACCCTGGAACAGATGAGTCACGAGGAGCAATGGGTGCCCGTCAACTGGATCTACTAGAGCGCAGTGCAAATCGAGAACGAACACTTCTAATTCTATATAGTCTCTATCGAATTCCAACAAATATATATAACATAACTCTATGTGTATGCAATATTGTATAATTTTAAAATGCCCTCCGCTTCTTTTAATATTGTTTCCTTAAGCTTAAGTCTAATGTTATTGTATGAAACAAATTCGTCCATTTGCAAAGCTGTTTTTAATTTTAATTATATATCTTTCTCTGCATTTCATAAGGCATAAACGAAAGCTCCTTTGCTATTTAGCTATATAAAATTTTTTTGTATGCGTATTTTTACACATATGGACTATAAACATATATATAATTTAATGAATCTCTCGAGTACAACCGATTCGTATGTATACATATAATTTAAAGAAGAAGAAAAAACCAAACTGCCAATATATACTTTTCATTTATAGTTTTTAGTTGAAGTTTGTGCGATAATTAGCAAAATGTTGACGACAAATAAAATGCGCATTTGGCTCAAAAGAAAATTTCGAAACTTTTTGACAGTTTTACTGTGTGTTTTCAAAGAGAGATTTGTTTAATTGTGTAAATTGGTATGTAAAGTTTTTTTGATCTGTTTATTTAAAGATAAATGCCCAAAGACTTCTCCACGACGGCGTGCGGCTGGCGTAGATTTTCATTATATTCAGGGAGACCTAAGAAGTCTTGAAACGTGATTTCATCACAACGTCCAGTCAAAACATCGTCCATTAAGTTGCTACAATATAAATTAAATATATATATTAAAGAATGTTAAAATAAATTTCGACTTATATTGGACTTACCTGGACTGCAAGAAAGGCAAACGTCCAATTCGCTTTGCAGCAAATCTATCCATGCCCATTTTCAATGGGGCACCTAGGCCTTCGCGATTACGCAGCATTTGCATATCTATATTGTATCTGTGATCGGCATAATTCAATTCCGAGTCCCTCAGACGATGGACGTGTGCAAGTTGACTTAGGCAATTTGGCTCTGTGGGCAGCGTCGCCTTGCCGGATGCATTCAGCACAGTCACGTCTGTGGGGCGCACTTTGAGCGATTGCTGGTTCTATAGAAATAAAGGATACATCAGATGTTATATTATTGCGGCACATTTTAGTTAATTACTAACCATTTTAAATACAAAATTTGTGTTATTCCTGGAGTTTTACTTTACAATGACAAAACAGAATTCAGTTTGACGTGAAGTTAGCTGTGTGTCATTTTTTAGTAAATTTTAAACAAAGCTGGATGGCAGCATGAAGCAGCGATATCGATAAAATTGTTGTTAATGTCAGTCATTGTTTGGAGTGTGGTAGCAAACAGCTTTTGTCTGCTCCGAATACGCGCCTCTTTTAAAAAAGATACATTTTAAACTTAACAGTAGTTTTGATGCGCATAGATGACTGGTAACGTTTTCAATAAATCGCAATGTAATACTCACCTTTTTCGGAGTTTGCTTGCATTAATTTTGAAACTTTTAGCGTTTAAGTCAAATTTATTAAGCATTTTTCATTTTGGTTGTCAAGGCGTATATATAGAATATTGTAATTAATTTTACTCTTAATCAACTGCCCAAAATCTCGTGCCTAACACACTCGCCGCTAACTCTAATCAATTCAATAAACAAATTCTGTTGTTTTTGACGTCTTATGCCTTTTGCTTTGAATTTTGTTGTATTTGTGAAATCGCCCACACCTTTTAGCGGCTTTTACGATCTACTGCTCCACAGAGCAGCAACAAGTGAGGAAAAAAAAAAATCGATTTCAGTCTTTGAGTGACAAAAATAAAAACAATATAGACAGAGTTTAATTAGTGCATGCTTACTAATAAAACTCGTTGCTTAATTTCCATAAACACAAACACAAATTGTGTTAATCAAACTCCCGCATCAAAGATCGCCACTGTCTGTTGCTGCTGCTGCTGCTCACCTCCAAACTGAACTTGAAACCGGATAGACCCATGGGGCATGGGCAGAGAGCCCGAAAGCCAGATAGGCCACACTTGTGTGAAGCTGCAAATATGTACATAGACATAAATTAATTATCTCGATCATGCTTGAGATAAGGCTAAGACTCCCCAGTTGCATACAAGACGGCGAGATATAGGCCAAAAAAGAAAAAGAATCGTTGTAAATATTTTTTGCATTCAGCTACAAATCTTTTTCACGCTTTAGCTTCATTTTGTGTGCTCGCGTCATGTGATTGAGGTGTGGGTGTTGATTTTAATTAGTTATAATTAGATAAATTATAATTGTGAATATGCTAAGCGAGCATCCACAGAGCTAGTGCTCACTGTTCGTTCTGCTTTCAAATCGAATTTCTATTACTCATTTGTTTTTAATCTGAATTGTTCAAGAATCGAATAGTTTAATTGACTTGAAATTGTAGGATAGTAAAAAATAATATTCAATATTTAAATATTTATGTAACTCAAAAATCAATTCCAAGTATATGTGTATTCGAAATTCGATTCGATCTCGAAGTAAAACTTAAATCTAAAACTTGGGTATTTGCTCCCGACCTTCTTTAATTTTACGCAGTATATATGTATTTTTTCATACTAAATTAGACATGAAATAAATTAAAACAATTGATATTATTTCAGTAATATAATTAAAATTTTTCCATCTACAATATTTAAATATTTTCACATGTTTTCTTTTATGTACAGATGGTAGAATTTTGTGACTGATCAAAGAAAGACTTCTTTTGTATTATAGCCAGAGTCTTAGCTTAATATTAATTACACATACAGCGTATTATCTGTAGGGTATATATAGCAGTGCTTAGCCGACTGGCAACAAAAATATCAAAAGGAAATCATGCCAAAGTACCTCAAGTACCTCAACACAAATGAAAAAACAAGCTCAACAAGGCTCGCGAGCAAGTTGATTTATAATGCAGGAGATTAACAAAATCGGAAATGTCCAGACCATGAATATTTACAACCTGTCTAGATTTGATACGAATCGAAGCGAATCGATTGCTAAAAATGTTTACCATATATATACATACATATATCTCTAGTGGACCCAAAATATTTTGACTTTTATGTGTGCGCAATGCAATGCAAAAAAGAAGAAGAGAGGGAGAGAAGCAACATAAGTTACCAAACAAGCTGCAGGCCGAGCGACCGATAAAGGAAGTGTGTGCTGCATTTTCACACCTACATGCTAAAAAAATATATATATATATATTGGGAAAAAAGAGAACGGTATTCGGACAAACGGACATTGCGATTGCGGCTGTGCAGGCGCTCGCCGTCATGTTTGCATTTGTGCCAGCCGAATATTCGATATCGAATTTCGAAACCCTCAACTCTTTTGGCCATGCGTAACGCAATACAAAAATGTGTTTGACTTTTGCCGACATTTTTCGGGTTAGCTACCGCATTACACATATGCAAGATGCAAGATGCAAGATGCAGTTGCAGTTGCAGTTGCAATTACTGGGAATTCACAACTTTTGTGTGTGCGTGTGTATGTATGTATGTGCAATGCACGCCATTTTGTGAGAACTTTGACATGCATTGAATAAAAAGCGAGCAAATGCCAAGTGATTTATACCCTCGTTTCTTTTGAATAGTATAAGAGTTGCAGTTGCCAGCTCGGACTGTCTGTCCGTCTGGCTGGCTGACTGTCCAGCTGCCATAAAATGTACGAATGATCTTTTTAAGATCGCTCACGAACGAGGAAAAAAGTTTTATGATATGGCGGCTGACGGCTTGTGCTGGTGCTGCTGCTGGTGCTGTTGCTGTCTTAATTGGCACCCATAGGATTGTCAGAATCGACCCCTAGAGCTACACATACACTCCAGCATTATCCAATCAACGTAACTTCTGCTTACAGCTGCGCCATTGTCGTCGTCGTCGTCGTCGTCTTCTTCTTCTTCTTCGGTGCCCATAAAAGTTTATGGCTGACCAAAAAGTAACGTTCGGTCGAAATTTGAAGTTTTTCGTTCACTTGGAAAGACTCTCCGGTCAAGCTGTTTCAGTATGTCTCTATTAGCGATAACAATGGCTGAGCATGCAGCATCCATCCATCCACCCGTCCATCCGCAATGCAAAAGATTATAAATTTGATGCCATATCGGCCATATGAATGTATATATATCTGACGTTTATGCATTTATTGCTGTGAAAAAATGTTAATTCCTTCTACACACTTTTTATGTCTATTTGACTTTTACATTTTTTTTTTTTTTTTGTTCATTCCATTTTGTTTTTGTTGCCTTCTCGCCCTGCGACATAGTTGACTCTTTTGATGCGATATTTTGCCTTGGCATTGACTGCTTGCTCGTAACGAATACTATGTATTAATTGGCAGCCATCAATAAATCGAAAAGTGAACATCGTAAATCAATCGAAGCGAGAAAGCGAGATTCCGATTCATTTCCGTTAATATCTAAAGAGCGGAATGCATTCGAGGCCTTGCTCTTAGAGTCAAAGCAAGCAGAGCTTAAATTCTTCAAAGTGACAAGAAGTGCATATATGTATGTACATATGAATGTATGTGTGTCTGTAAGAGACTCTACTTCTATTTAAGCAAATTTGTATGCTCAAACAAGGGCATAGCTTACGGGAGTCGGTAGGGGTTAACATTAGCGCAATGTGAAATTATGAGAAAACTTAAAAAGGAGTAGAAATATAATATACTAGCTAGTTTATGTAGTCTTTTAATACATGTATAAAATATATTTATGTATATATGGTTTTGTTTTAGTTTACATACATTCAGTGAACTGATACCTTTATTTAAATTACAATTGCCGACGTCCATGCAAAACTGTATCACGCCAAAGAAAAAAGCAGCTCATAGCGTGTGCTCCTGCATAACAATATTCTCTTATTATTCCAATTCAATTGCAAGCAAACAGCGACGACCATTCGCCGTGAGTGTAACAGAGCAGGCAATAGTGTCAAGCGCTTCAATGGTGTTCGAGCGAAGAAGGCGTAGGCAAAGTAAAATCAAATTGACAGCGGAGGTGGAGCATAACAGCTGAGCTGAACGGGTTTACTGTAAATTTGCTCAAATTAAAAGACTTTTTTTTTTAATTTTATATTTTGTTTATTTCAAATAGCACATGGATTTTACATAAATTAATTTTGCAGCCATAATTTAACTAAATATTAAATTTACATGCAACGTGTGCGGACAAATGTTGATATGTGGGCAAGTTTTAAAATTACTTAATACATATACATATTGTATGTATGTGTGCGTTTAGATATGTGCAGTTTCATTTGCTGTTTTATTAACATTAAATTCAATTTAGTCTAGTAGCTAACTAACTAATTGTTATTACATTGTATTTAAGTAATAAAAGTTAAAAATTGTTTTGTGTTACATATGTACAAGTGTGTGTTTGTTTGTTTGTTTGTGTGTAATCAAATTGCACCAAAAGAAATATTTATACATATTTCTTCTGCATTTCACTAAATAATTTGTGAAAGAAATTAGACAAGCGGGACGGCTATACAAATTGTAAACGTATATGTAAATATGTATATATATGTATGTATATGCATTGTTTTGTTTGTTAAATTTGTTTTCTGCTTTTGCAACTTAATCACTATTTTTTGTTATATATTTGTGTCTCTGTCTTTCTTATAGGCTAAATATTAACTAAGAACAAAAAAAAAAATAAAAACAAAACATAATACATACAAAAGTTGTTTACAAAATACAAATTACATATACATTTATATATATGATATATAATTAATTGAACATAAGGTTTTCTTCAAGTGTTTATTTGATTAATGTAAATTTCTCTTGCTGCTGCATGGCTGAGGGCGTGGCCGTTGAAGGCGTGGAGGCGTGCGTTGAACGCTGCGAATATACAATCACAAAAATTAACAACGTGCAATATTCAAAGGCGCCGCCGCCTCCTACTCCACCTCCCACCCCTTCTCCATCTCTTCGTCAAGCTGTAGAAGCAGTCTAACTGCTTGCCACGCCCACTTTCATATAACTAGAAGCTAAGCCAGCTCACTGGAACACGTTGCATAGCTGGTCTCCAGCTGTTGCTGCTGCTGCTGTTGCTGTTGCTGTAGCTGCTGCTCCATTAGATAGCTGCCCCCATTCTGGTAGCCATGCACCTCATCACCTGCCCCATAATCAGGTCACATTGATAGTGTGCTCACGCCCACGCCCACCGCTGCAGCGGACATCTGGCTGCTGTGCTGCAGCTGATGGGAATGGGCAGCCACCGCCAGCGAATGAGTGTGAGCGGTGAGGTGGGGATGTGAGTGCAAGCGCATTGCGGATATATTCATGGCAGCCATGGGATTCATGCTGTGCAGCGGATGCTGCAAGTGCAGGCCCGGTTCCAACTTGGCTTTCGCATCCAGCAGCTGACTGTACTCCGTGTGCTGCATCACACCTGGATCGCTGCCCTTCTTGTTCTGCTTGCGCTCCTTGGCGCGTCGATTCTGGAACCAGATCTTCACCTGACGCTCCGACAGCGACAGCGATTGGGCCAGCTCACTCTTACGGCGTATGGTTATGTAACGCGACGTACAGTACTCCTTCTCCAGCTCGAGACGCTGGAAGTCTGTGTAGACCACACGGTATTTGTCCTTAGTTCGCGTTTTGCCTACAAGGAAACAGAAAGGTATATATTTTGATGAGTTAAATTAAAATTATAAATCAAAAGTATTGTAAAAATTGTGCAAAATGTATAAATGTAAATAAATTATTTATAAGGAAAATTCTTTTTATTCCATGCCAAATAAAAATTCTAAATTTACAAGTTTACAAGTTCTTAATGAATTGAACAATTGAAAGTAATGAAAAAAATTGGATATTTGTAATCTACAAAATTTAATTTGATCTATAATAATCTATTCATAATATTAAATATATTAAAAATACTTTGATTACTTGAAATAATATTGCTATTTTTTTGTAAGTTTAATATACATGCCTTAAACAAATTTTATACATATTATATTAAATTGCATTTTATACAATTGCTAAAATTATAAGCTCATATCTGTAGATGATTTGACTATTATTTTAAGATATCTTGCGTAGGTAACCAAAGACCGTGTTGCCGTCACAACTCAACGCCACGTGCGATGAGTGACTGACTGACGGACTGACTGAGTGGCGTTTCTGTTAGTCAAACAGTTCACTCTCATCATCGTCATCAGACTGAGTTGCAGTTTGCTGACAATATTTGAATTAAGATAGTCCATAAAATAAAAAAGAAAAAGAAAGACCCGCCTCGTTTGGCCATGTCACGATCAAAAAAGCTTGTCAGGCCCGCTTGAGCGGTAAACATCAAAATTCGAAAAGAAAATGGAGCAGACACCTCCGTGAAGAGAGGCCAGAGTTACCTGTCTCATTGAAGGTAACCTTTGCGAGTGTTGCTTAATTGTGGCGCTCGCTGCGCAATTAGTCAATCAAAATTCAAATAAATGACAAACAGCCAAAGACGAGGCATGAAAAAGGCCACGGGATCAAGTCATGAAGTGTATATATGGATATGTGTGTATTATATGTGTGTATATATGTATATAGTGGTTGTTTCTGCTTACGTGATAAACCCACACACTACACACGCACACACACCAACACACTCAGGGTCCACAACTCGCTCGCTCGCAATGCAAACACATTTTTTTTTTCTTTTTTTACTTTTTGGTTGGGATTTTGCTCTAATTTTTTTATACTATTTCTATGTGCTGCTCTGTAAGCAACAATTAAAATCGAGCAAACAAGCGGACAAACATAAATATACAAATATTTTCACAGATGATAAGTTCAAGCGACATTAGCTGAGAGATAGGCCAAGTGGAGCAACAGAACGCGTAGGTGTTAAAGACCTTAAAAATGCGCTACAATGATATACGATGATACGGAATACACATATATGGGTTAGCTTTCTCTCTCTCTCACTCTTACGGTCTGTAAAAAGGGAATAGCATAAAGCTGCTGAAATTATTGAAATTCATGAAAATATGCAATTGATCTATCGGAAAACTAGTTAAACTTTTGTTGAGTAAGAGAAGTTAGATAAAGTTTTACTGACTGCTTAATACTCTATTCAAGGTCTATTTTATTTTTCGTGTAAATTTATTTACAGTATTTCATATGTATCAACCAACTCTGTCGAACATTGTTTGTTGATAATACTCCAAAATTGGTATTTTTCAATATCTAATATACTTGGGAATTTTATATAAATGAAATTCTTATTTCTGCTTCTCACACATACAAAACTAATATACTCTCATCACTTTGCTCAACTCTAGAGTGTTTTTTAAACAAAACTTGCATAATTACCGTTAAGCTTCTCTTGCTAATCTCTCACACACTTTCGTTTATTTTCTACACTGAAAAATTGGTATCTTAACTTCAAGTCTACAGAAAAGATGAAAAACAAAATAGAATAAAAATAAACAATTTATTTTATCTCTAAAGATCAAAACTAATTCCTTTTTAGTCAGCCCACTCAAAATATTAAAAAAAAACAATTCTAATTTGCTTATCTTTTTTTTAAGTTTATAATTTGAAATAATATGAAAGAAAACTTTCGAATGAATTCGTATTTGCTTTTGCCAAAAATCCACCAAGCAGAAAAGATATAGAAATAGAAATTTAAAAAATAACTTATTATTTTATTAACTTATATTTTTAAATTAAAAAAAAAAAAATAAATAAATAAAAAAAAATTATTTTCTTTAAATTTCATTAGCAAGCTAGAAATTGTTAAACACAAAAAAGCAAGTGTACTACAAAAGAGTTAAGGCACAGCAGTTAACAGTTAGCAGTTAAGACCCCCTTCTGCTTAGCTCTTATCTGCTTCAGTTCGCATTCGTATTTATTCTTTACACTTTTGTTTAGACATGAAAATTTATAACATTCGCCCCATCATCATTAGCCACATCGTCATCGTCTTCTTCTTCTTCTTCGTGGTTTTCTATTTGCTTAGACACAAATGTGGCAATCGTCATATAAAAGTTAAAGCCTCATTTCAGCTAAAGTCGACACAATTTTTAATCTATCTACAGTTCTCGTCTCGCTCTCATAATAAATCTCAAATTTTTAGTCTTTGCCATTTTTTGTTGTTGTTGTTTTCTTTTTTTTAGTTGCGCGTGTTCTTGGCTAGCTCAACTGATAAAGTGGGCGGTCTAGAGTGTGTGTGTGGGCGTGGCTGGCCCTCATAAAAATACGCCTAATGCTGATAAACCAAAAAGCGTATTTAGACAGACTTAGACGTCGCTGGCTGGCAACGACGAGTCGCTGGATTTGCCAGAAACTGCACAGCAAATATTTGTCATCATTAAATGGAAAAAAACTACACAAATTAAAGAAGTATATATACTATATATAAGAAGTATTTTTGTAAATTTAAAATACAAAAATATAATATTTATTTATACTCTACGATTTTTTCTAGCATTATTTCACAACTTGTTTCTAGCAAGGGAGAAGAAGAGTTTCTAAATCTGAATTATGATGAAAATCATTATTAAGGAGTGGTTCAGTCATAACCTAATATTTGCTGATTTTTACAAATTTGTGAAATCAAGTCAAATCTATTTAGCTGAGCAACTATACAAAATATGCCATATGTTCTACTATATTAGACACTAAGCTAACTTTAGCTAAATTAAAATTAAATCCTAGTCTAGCTACTATCTCATAATCCGTCTTTCAGCCGCCTTCTATATGTATACATATATATACGTATGTATCTAATGATAAAATATAAACTCTTTTCAACATGCTTAAGATCTTTTTCACTGTAAGCCATGCACAAATTCTGTGTGTTTCTTTATCTTTTGGCACTTTCCGTACAAATTTCTCACACCTAAAAGAGACACCAAGTGCAAACAGTAGAAGAACTGGAGCAGAGATTGTTGTTGTTGTCGCTTTAAGCGACATTGGTGCTAGATGTGGCTGTATCTGACCTTCACGGCCATAATCCAATAAATTGTGTATACCATATATAAAACTATAAAGCCTAGCTAAAACCCAACTGAGTGTTTTATTATCTGCACACACAAAAGAGAAACAGCGCATGAGAGAGAGAGAGAGAGGGGGGGAGACTGAGGGACAGTCCCCATTATAGCTGATGAGGACCAAGTCTAACGGAAAACGCAGTCTGGGCAAATAGTGCACAGATCTTCAGAATGAATCTGATAAGATTCTGATAAGATCTAAGCCAAAGCTCATAATTCAATAGCGAAAAACAGAAACAGAAAAGATATCAAATGTCATTTTTGCAAATAGAAGAAACAAGATTTTTTGGAGATTGTCTAACAGTAAAAGAAGCAGAGAGAGGTATATTTGGGGTATTTAAATATATATGTAGAGTATATATATATTCGTTTAGTTGTGCAAACACAAGTTTGTAGATTTTATTTGTAATTAAATAAAATGCTGGAATGCACAAAAGAAAAAGGTGTGACATTTTTTTATGACTTTGTCACTGGCTCTTAAAGCGGCTGGTGGGGGAAGACAGGTAATTTATATATATTTATAGATATTGTACATAGGTAAGCCAAAAAAGACATTGAACGAATGCTTAACACTATTACATTTTTAATTGAAAAGGTTTGGATAAAGGTGAGTTGGGTTTAATAAATATATATATATATTTACACACATACACATATGCGTGTGTCTATAGAATATATCGTTATGTTGGATTACTTGACACTGCCTATCAATTGCATTATATATGTATGTGTATATATGGGGCGGCATAGATCAAATGCACGCACTTCGTAATCCCCATTGAGGTCTGTATCAACACACAAATAAGGGAACATAAGGCGCTGCAGTTGCAATTGGAATTGGTGCTGCAATCCGAGTTGCAGTTGGAGTTGGGAGTCTAAAAGGCTTCGTTGATAAGCTTTAATAGTTATTTGTCGCACACTGAGTGTTATTATTGTATACATATGTCTACAGGGTTTTCATTGCACTTTCATTGCGTACACTGTGCAAAAATGTTTCCATGAGTATCTCATGCTCAACATAAGCTATATGCCCATCTATATATTCGTATCTATATAGTTGTCTATATCTAAATCAGTCTATCTATTGATTAATTGATCTATCTTATAATTTATAATCTAGCATATAATACATCTTTCTACATTTCCTTCTCTTTATTTTGCCCACCTTTAAAAGCATTATTAATATATCATAAACTGTAGACTCCTTTTAAATTCCTACAATAAATAATCATTCCATGCGTCAGTCCGCCATTTGTGATTCATTTGCAAATTATCAAAATCGACTTTGAACAATATTTCTAGACGGTTTGCCTATAAATACGTGTATATAAAAAATCGAAGTAAATAGCTCTAGCACTTGCTCCTGTTTTGTCCCTGACCTTATCAATAATATATCTCAGTGTAGTAATTCACAACTGGCGAACGTTTCTTTTTTATGAGTGCAACAAATGTATTTGTGTTTTCTAACTGTATGTGTGAGCAACTCGCCGACAAAGGGAAATAGTGCAAACAACAACAACAAATGCCAATAGCTAGATAGGTTTTTCAAGATTATACAGCGCAGGAGGATTATGTAATTTATATGAAAGAGTATATATGTATCTACTACTATTTAACTAGGGCGCAAAATGGAGCCAGGTTAAATCGTAAATGATTGTCAAGAGACTCAATTGACAATTTGTGCAATAAATTATATTAATATACGAGTAGGTAGCGTTGATTTTTCAAACAGCTGTTGCCAAAACAGCAACACTGTGACAGTTACAGTTAGCCGGACATGCATACAAAAAGATTGCGGCAATTATGTTCACAGTTCCCAGCGGGCCAATCACAACAGCGACCAAGGACACAGGAACATTTACATTACATTTAACCGTTAACTGTTGCGGTTAGTTACGGGCCAGTTGGTGGTTGCTCACTCGCACGGTCGCTCATTCGCATGCTGCGTGTGTTAATTTGTCACTTGCGGTACATCTTTATCTGTGGGCGAGTGTAAGCGGGGGGTGCGTGTGGGCATTACCCAAGATGATGACAAAATATGACCGCAAACTAGTTGAAAAGCGCACAGCATGTGAAAACAAATCTATTGGGAGACATTTATTACCTGACAAGTCTACACACTCTCTGCCTCGCTCTCTCTCTCTCTCTCTCTCTTGCGCTTTCTATTTAAATTTCGATATTAAAGCTTTAGTCTGGTCAAAAGTTTCGGCAAGCATTGTGCGCTCTCTCACTCTCCACTCCTACTCCACAGCAATTTCAGTTATTGCACTCTGGGGATATGCCACTCGCAACAGCCGCAGCAGCCGCCGCAACTCACTTGACTTTTCGAATACACTCAACAATTTGTTTCTGAGCTCAACTTAAAGTTGAGCAAAAATTTTGCGGAAAGCGTAAGTGTGGGAGAGAGTGAGAGTTTGTCTGTGTGTGAGCATCATAAATGTATTGTGATGGCTCCGGCAAGGCAGAGACAACAACACTAACAGCAACGGCAGCGGCAGCAGCCTGGAGCAGCATCTAAAGCTCACCACCCAAGCGACAATATAACAATAACATTTATTTGGCATTTTGCTGCTGTTTTAGATGCTGTTATATCGTAAATATTAGCTCAAATTACATCATAAAATCATTTGATTCGATTTGACGTTTATTTTATTTTTCCTTTCCTTTTTCTTTTTGCCTTTTTTTTTTGCTTTTGCATTCAGGGAAATTTACCACCTTTGCGGCAACTGCGGCTGTAGAAATTTAGCATGTGTAAATCAATATCAACAAGATTTAGCTGTAGAGTTACAATGTCTAAACTGGAGATTAAGTAGTTAGGAAGATATATTGAGAGCCTTCAACCCTATGCATTTAAAAGTAAATTTTAATAAAAATAAATTCCTAAATTCTACATTTTTTCTCTCTAAAATTAACATAAAAATACTGCGCATTTCATTGTTCATCAGGAAAATTAGATCAGCTGTATAATTTCCATCAAGCATAATTAAAGTTCCACTAATGCTATGCACGCTAGCCATAATAAATAACTCTTTCGTACACACACACACACACACGGGCGCGCAAGAGAGAGGGTGAGAAATTCAAAATGGCGTACATCAAAGTGGAAACATGCGACATGCGAGGCGGGCAACGCGCTTTATGAGTGTGTGCCATGCATATGCAAAAAGTACAACGCCTCCAAAAACAGATACAGTCTGCCGCTCCCTCTCTGTGTCTCCTCCCCTTCTCCTCTTCGCCCACTCTCTTCTGCAAGTCAAAGGCGCGGCCCGGCACGCAGCCGTTATAAATGCCAAAAGGAAATGCAGCGCAAAAAAAAAAAGAAAGAAAGAAAGAAATAGTATATATGTACATATATTATCAGATCGCGTGCAGCGGCACAAACGAATGCCGCACGTACGTGCCGCAGCCAAATTTGTGGCACGCAAAGGCGGAGCAAGCAGAGGATGTTGGCCATATACGCGCATACATACACACATACATATATCAAACGTGGCCAACACGCCATTTTGCCCGCGGACCCCATTTATGAGTGTGTCGAACAGCGTGGAGAGGGAGAGTAGGCTTAGAAAATGACAGCCAATGGCCGCAATTTAAATGCCGCCATTCGAACTCAAACTCTGATGAAGCTGAGTTTCGAAGTCAAAGTCGACGTCGGCGTTGCCATTAAAGTCATAAATTTCACGAAAAAAAAATTGTTTTCAAATTTACGTTAATTATTTCGAATGCGACTCTGCGCGCGGCATGCAATAAACATTTTACAATCATATGCTATAGACATGCATGCATACAGACTTATGCATATGTATGTATATTGATACTGTTATATGCCATATACGACTTGGGCTTATTTATGGGCGGCGCATGCAAGAGAAAAAAAAAAAACAGAATACAAAAAATACCTAGATGAAATAGCAACAACAGTACCAAGAAGAATAAGAGCAAGCAGTTATATAAATACTCATATATGTATAAAGAGTTAGAATTAGAATTTTTGGATTCGTACCACCTGCTTCCAGCAATTCGGTAAAGTCTTCTAAATTGGGCGTGTTGCACAGTTCTGTGATTGAGTGCGTTTATAAGAGTAGAGGGAGAAGTAGAAGTAAAATTTATAGTAGTTAGTTTAGATTTCTAGTTAAAGACTTATATATGAACTGATCAGATATTAAAAAAGTATAAGAGCCGATATAATAAATATAAGATGAATTATTAGAGTATTTATTTCTAGTAGCCAAATAATATCTGTTGAATATTAAAAGGGACGATAAATTTTGTTGGTATTTGAATTGCAAACTCTTATGCGACTTATAAAGGAAATATAAGATTTAGCTTTTAGGTCTTTTTCTGATCAAATATTTTGAGAACCTTTTATTTTACTTTTATGTATATGGGCCCAACTAGACAGATTGCTGAAGTATACGAGCATTATAGGACTATTTATTGATAATTTGCACTTCATAAAATTATTAAAGAAAACTGAAAATAATATACCATAAATTTTGCGTGTTTGTATGTGTGCGTATGTATTGCTTTACCTTAGCGACGGTGTGAACTATAAATTGTCTGGACTTTTAGAGTCTTATCTGGAAACAAGGTGAAACACTTTGGGTCAACGTGCAACAATATTTGAATAATCTCTGCGGCCGAGCGCACTGGGCAAACAGTGAAGCGTGCCCGAGATGCAGCTGCAAGACCCTAAGCACTAGACTACAAAACTGAGATATGGCGTGGGAAATCAAAACAAATCCAGGCTAATAACAATAACACTAATAGTAATCATCATCATTATAATCATCATAATTAAAGTGGCATAAAAATCAGAATATTGCTACCATATACAACAATATTCACTGTTATGGTTGGGGGCATATAATTTAGTAGCGATATTTTTAGGGCAATATTCTGTTGACTAAAGAAACATTTCATTTAGTAGTTTTTTTTTTGCTTTGCTTTTTTATAATTATTGCTACTTTATTGTATTGTTAAGCGATTAACGGGCATTGCGCTCACAATTTATATATATGGAGGCTTCATTGGCCTGCAAATCTTGGCTATAAAAGAGAAACGTTTCTGGACACGTTTCTAAATATTTACGTCAATCAGTGGTATTATGTCTATAGAATATACACAAACAGAACATGTGTGGCACCGTACAACAAGTCGTATGCGTTATATTTTGATTGACAATCGGCTTTAAACGTCGCTGACAGAGCTTAACGAGCAACAGCAACAAATTTTAGGTTGTTTATGGCAAAAGGAAATGTTTAGATTCGTAGGACAGTTTTAAAAATAATTATTGGACATATTTTCTTACATATATCTCAAATATATTTATTAGAAAATGATTCACAGGTAAACAAATATATGTGTGAACTGATTGCAATTCCACGAGTTGATAACGACATAATTGAATGGACAGCATTTTGAAACATGGCATATGAAATAAGTGAAATATAATAATATAAAATATGAATAAATAAGCCATTAATTGGCTTATTAATAGAGGTCAAATTTAAGATAGATAGATGTATAGTAAAATTAGAGAGATTGAGTTAATGTGGCAAAATACAAATATAAAATAAATAATATAAATTAGTTTTTATATATATTTGTTGCATGTATATATATATATATATATATATATATATATATTTTTTTTTATTTTTTTTTTTTTTTTTTTTTTTTTTTGGTATGCTTAGATAATTTTCATGGAATCTCTTTCAGTTATAGTTCTTTAAAATTGTAGCTATTTATTATATTTATAATTGATAAGAAGTATCATTTTTAAAGAAGTTATTACAAATTTTCCATTTCTTATAAATTGATTTCTATGTATAAGCAATATAAATTGTTATAATTCCCTATTCTTTGCCTTCCGTTAGCTTCATAAGACTAAAAGTTTAATTTTCAATAATTCAATCATCAATATTTGAGTCTTTCTTTGTCTAGCTAAAATTTATAAGACCCCCAAATCCAAGGCGCCTCAGCGAACAACAGAAAACACAGTCAATAATCGATATCTGTATACATATACAGATATACATGCATATATAAAGATATACACACCTCTAAATATGTATCGTAACTCAATTTTGAACAGCTTATAGAGCACATATAGTACATGTGTATATTTTGTATGAGCAGGGCTTTCCACCTACTTAGGAACAACGACAAATTTTTTAGTTATTACCAATATCAATGCCAATACAAATAATGGCTCACAATATTTAAACAACTAAGTCCAAAACAAATGGAGCGCTGATGACAGCCAACAAGAGAAAGAAAGAGAGCGAGAAAGGGAGTGTGTGGGTTAGAGTGAGATAGAGACAGAGAGAGAGAGAGAGAGTGTGTGTGTATGTGTGCTAATCCTGGCATGTCAATCATGGTTAGCGTTTGTCAGACGCAATGTCGCTTTGCCTATATAAAGTTAGATCATCATTATGAGCATCATTATGATGACGGAGTGGGCTAATCAAGCAGCGGACTTCATTTTGACACATGTCCCCGGCCACAACCAGGGAGCGTTGAAGGCAATGCGCACACAAAAACTAAATATTGATAGCACTGATAACGATCGAACATCGACATCGACTTCGAATTCGAGTTGGACAGGCGACAGGCAACACGACAACGAACGCCGACTGCAACCTAAGCTGTGGCCATTTTTAATGGCTTATCATGCAACCAAATAACGAACGTTTATATATAGTATCTAGCAAACATATACGCCTCTAGGCGTACACACATACACTTAGCGAAAAACTAAACGGAAATTTGTTGTTAGTCTTATACTTGAAATAAATAAATAAATATTACTCATAGCCTCTATGAGCCATTGCAGAGGAGGGATATGGGATAGGAAAATATATTCAAGTCATTAGAATTGAAATATTTATTTTGTCGAATTTTTTTTACTAAAGTTATGCAAAAGATTTATTTACTTCTTAGAAATCGTTTCTTTTATTTATTGAATTCTTTGGACCGAAATGTCGTTAAACTATTAGATATTGAATCAAGATAGAATTTTCACTGAAGTTCAATGTTTGTATGAACAAATTTATGTACTTATTAATTTAATCTTAATCGATTTTTTCCAGTGCATTTGTCAAATATTTAGTTTTTTGTGCTTTTTTTTTGGTCTGACGACATTGGGGCTATGGAAAATTATGCTATGGCATATATTGTATGTGCCCTATAGATAGCTTTTCCCTCTCTCACTCTTTTTCTCCCTCTTTGTCATTTCCCTCTTTTTCCTTTCTCTGCTTGAAACGTATATAAATTTTGTGACTATTGACATATTAAATCTCAATGTGTCATGTGGCATTAAGTTTTAGGCCCAGCCCCATCCGCACCTGGTGTAGCCTAAAGACATGTTAAACCCCACTCCAATGCCAGCTTATCTTTGTGTCCAGTTAAGTTAAGGTTATTTCTTACTGAATGCTATGGGCATTTGGCTAATTTTTTTTTTAATAACGATTGCAAAGATTTGGCCATAAATGTCGCTATTTAGTTTTTATTGGAAGTAATACTAATTTTTATTGGTTTATTGGTTATATTGTTTTAATCAATACTCCATTCTTATCAGTCCATAACCAGGCTACAGATAAAGCACACGTTTCGTTACTCTCATATCGGCCAAAAAATATTATATAGAAAATTATTGTTGAAGCAACATAGAAACCCCATCGAACGTACCCATCGGCGACCATTGACAGGCGGACGTTGATTTCACAAAGGTGTTTCATTCTATAGGAACAACCCTGCCCTCGCCCCTTTGCTCTTACCGACTACCTGCCATGTGCTAATCTAATCGAAAACCCCGCCTCAGCTATTAAAACAAAAGTACAACCAACACCAACACCAACACCTATGCCAACAACAACAACAGCCGCAATTGCTGAAGAAGAACTTTATTGCCACACCCAATAATCAAGTGTACAAAGTCACGTATACCCCATATGCAGACAAAAAGACAGGGTATCATTTTGCCCTGCATGGCGCTTAGCTGCAACAATTTTACGTATTGTTTATTATTTATATGAATAATAAATAAAAATGCATAATCTTAATTTGTCATCTTGACCCGTTAAAGGATTACAAACAACAACGGGCCGCCGGGCACCAATAAACGTTAATTGCATACCAACCGATTTTATGGGCTTAATGGATATCGTCGATATCGAACGTCGTCAACTTTTGAAACGCAGTGGTCATAAATCGTAAGCGCTTGCGCACGTGTTTTGGCATGAGTGTGTTTGCTTGTGGGTCTGTAAAATTGTGTGCGTATATGCGTGAGTGTCTGACTGCAAGCATGCTTGTGTGTGTATGCATTGGTATTTGCATTTGCATTGCTGTAAATGTTAAATGTTGTGTTGTTGGCTGCTGTTATGCAAAACATAAAACGACGAAAATATGCTCGAAACAAAACAAAAGTTTAGGAATGGCGAAGAGCACAAAAGATGCCACGAAGCAATGGCAGAGGAGGACGGCTAAAGCCTTGAGCTTTTCTCACTTAATCAAAGAGCATTGCACAATGTGCCTCCGCAATGCGAAATGTGAGTGAAAGACTAGAGTCGTATTGAAAGCTTTTTTCAACATCTGCTGTTAAAAAGTTCCATTCTATTTCAGAGCCATTTGAAACACTTTTCATGCTGCTAATTGCTGTGAGAGCAGTTGCTCTGTCAGGTCTATTTGCATTTCTCATTAGAAACTGGAGAATTGATCGAAACCCATTGAATGTTGTATCTTTTATAGTTAAATTGATTTACGACACAAAATTAGTCAACAGAGTCGACAAGTTTTCCTCTTTTTCAGGCTGCGGCCGCTGAGCCTGGGGCACATAAATCAAGGCGGTGTGCGCCGTAAAATGAAGACAAACATTTGATTTTTATGAGCTAATGGCCCTTGGAGGCGCACTCAAATGCAAGCAAATTGCTTACGGTTCGTTATAAAATTATGTTTTCTTCTTCTGTCTCTCTCTCTCTCTCCCTCTCTCCTTCCTTCTCACACTCTTTAATTTAAAAGCGCGAACAGCACGAGCTTTAACCCAAAAGCTGTCTGGAAGACAATGAGCGGGAACTGTGTTGGCAATCTTTCGTTACGGATGCGGGAGAAACCCAGAAACTGATGACTAACTACGAATTCGAATTCAAAAACAAGGCAAACACCAATACGAATGTACTCAAAAAGGAGTGAGCATTAGGTAATTATGATCTAACTATGAGAGCGAGCTTTAACTGCCGTTAATTTTCCTCTCAACTCTTAAGCACACTGCAGACCAAATGTTTGTAATTTGAGCAAATTTGAGAGAAATAACTTAATATAACCATTTTATTTATAATTTACTTTGAAATAAATAAAAGTGACAATGCACGCTAAACCTTAGTATACTATATTTATAGGTATGTTGTGAGCTTACCAGGCTGGGGCTGCGATGGATATGATGGCTTCTTCATCCATTCGTAATATTGCGTCTTTGCTGGCGATGTGCGATGGTTGCTGTTGCTGGCCGTCACGTTATTGTTGTTATGCGTCGAGGGGCTGTTGTTGTTGTTGCTGCTGTTTAAATGATGGGCTAAATGATGCGGCGACGAGGCAGAGGTGGGAGCACCTGGACTCGATATTTCGCTGCCCGAAACAGTGATCGGCGGCGATGGCAATCCCTCGGCAATATGTTGATGTTGTTGTTGTTGCTGCTGCTGCTGTTGTTGCTGCTGCTGCTGTTGAGCATGGACAACCGCATCGTTGGGCTCGTTCAACTGCGTGACGCCAGCAGCGGGAGCAGAGCTGCTGCTCCCCGAACTGGCAGAGCTGCTAGAGCCGCCGCTGGGCAATCCACTGTTAATATGCGGATGATGCTGCTGCATCAACGGATGAGCGACATTTTGGGCGAAATTCTCACCCGTCGCTGTCGTTGAATTGGAGGCCGGCGAATGCCATTCGCTCGCCGCAGCCGCCGCCGAGTGAAACATATGCGGATTGTAGTACATTTGATGAGCGGCATGATGAGCGGCATGTGGCGAATCCACTTCACCGAGAAACTGATGATTGGGCGGCGTATGATAGTTGGTGGTCCAATTCCAGGGCTGGCCTGCTGCAGCCGCTGTGGCGTAGGCCAGGTTGGCGTTATGCTTTTGCGAATAGGGCAGCGAATTGTAATAGTGTGAAACCATTTTAAGGTTAGGGCGCGTAGGCGGTTTGTTGTTGGCGAATTTAATATTTGTTTACGAAATATAATTGATTTTTGATTACTTTTGCCTGCTATGTCTTCCTAGCACTTTTTATTATCTCTGTTTTATAAGCACATTTTGTGATCGTTTGTACAAGATTTGCTTATTTAAAACCTCTTTGCGCTTCCTTTTTGTGCGCTTTTTTGCATACACGCATTCACGTTTTAGGAGTTTCTTTCTCAGTATTGGTATAGATCCGATCTATCGATTAACTCTTTACTTTTTTGCTATCTAAATATCGCTTCAATAGTACGCGTAATTTACTGTTTATACAATTTCTACTACGTTTTCTTTCTCAACTGCCGTTGCGTTTGGCCTGTTGCGACGTTAACCGCAGTCGAATACGTACTGAAAGCAACGAACGCGATTACAGATAAAAACAAACCAAGAAACGAAAAGGGAATCGCAGCAGCGCGCAACTGCCATATGTGAGCTAGTCATCTCGCTCGCACAGCCGTCCGCCGGCTTGAGTGGGCTGTTTTTTAACCCTCATTTCCGTTGCGTGTTTGAAATTCAAGATGGCTTATGTTGTTGCGTTGCAGCTCACTCTAACTAGCCAGCGAGCAACCCTCTCGCTTGCGCTCATACGTCATGGCTGGCCGCATAGGCTCCGCCCACACACTCACACAAATATCTGAACCAGGTAACAAGACGGTGGGCGTATAGACCAAAGAAAAGACCCCTTTTTCCTTTACAACTGCTTCGATTTGTACTATAAACTAATATTGCCGTTGGCTGTGTCCCTAATTAAGTAATTTCAAGCGACTGTGTGTGCATTATGCAATTAGTGGCTGTAAAATCCATGTTTTGTAGTGCCATAACTACGGATTTCATTTATTATAGCCAATATATATCAATAGATATTTGAATGTATATGTGCATATCATTCATTCAGCCTTTGGCGTTTTCTTCCTAGTCTCAATCAACATTTTAATGTTTAGATTTTTTACTTCAGTGTGTGTGTGAATGTGTGTTTATGTTTACTCTGCAATTGATACTTTACTTATAAATATCACGCTAATTGCATCATAAGTGGTATAACACCATCAATATAGTTTAATTTGAGCTATAAATTTAGAGTACAAATTGTTTTTGATAAGCACAAAGCAATTTCAATTGTTTTATTTAATGAGACTATTATATTGTATTCCTTTAAGAAAGAGGAAAAAAGATGACAAGGAAAGCACAGGAATAGTAAATATACAATATAAAATTTTGATGTAAGAAATCTACTTTTATATACTTTTATTTCTAATGTTTTCTATTTCGTTTTCACGGATCTGTTAATTTAGAAAATCTTTTTTGATGGATAAGACAGCTTTTTATTCCATCACTGCTGAAAAGCTTACAAATTGTTTATTGTCAAACAATATTATTATTATATATCAAATAGGCCTAACCTCTGTATAAAGAAAATTAAGCTAGATTCAAGCAATATGTAATAATTTGGAAATAAAGCATATAGTGAATTGAATTGAATTGAATATACAATATGTTCTAAGACGTCATGTAAAACAGAAAATTTTCATTGTAAATTAATTTATGCCCATGTTTTTCTACATTTTTTTTCTCTGTGTGTCGAGAATCTTAAAAGCCATTTTTAATAGACAAAATAGGTTAAGTTTCCTGGAACTATAAATTAGTCAAATAACATTGAAGTCGGAAAAACGCAGAACGTCTCTCGGGTTAAAAAACATTGTTTATGAAATTGTTTTTGAAAATAAAATATTTGTTGAATGCAAATGATGAACAATAATGTACAAAAGTAGTGAAGTAATCCTAAACAAGACAAAAAGTTGTCAATTTTAACTGTTGCTGGGCAGCCACAACAAAAAGTAACGGAAAATTGTTGCCTTTACCTTTGCCATTTGTTTTGTCCGTGCGATTGAGTAATCCGCCTAAAAGTACCCAGAATTCTCTAGAGGATTAGCGTAAAAAGGCGGAATTCATTGATCGTTTAGGAGGCTATGGAACTATTTCGAGAGAGAGGCTCGCGCTTGCACAGTGAGCGCGAATAATTAGAAATGCATTCAGGTGAGACAATGGAAACCTTTTACACAAACCGACCAGACCAAATTGCTAGAGCAGCAGCATGCAGCAGCCGTTGGCCTCGCTGGCTGGACATATTTAAATAGCCATTGGTGTTGAGCAAACAAAAAACCCCTTAACGACAAACACAAACAAACAAACAATTGAAGTTTTATGAGCCAAACAGGCAAAAACAGGGTTCGAGGACAACAAACAAGGCGTACATGTATTAGCGGGTATCATAAAGTTCGCACTACAATTAGTTTGCCCGCAGCCCACTTTTTTTGGCAGTTCATCTAAAATTCTAGAGAAATTCCTTTAGGCCATCTTACTTTTTACCTTGCCGGCCAAGTCATGTAATATGGGCCGGCAATCATGCGTACCTGGAAGTCATTAGACGGGGCACAATCTGTTCATTTTTTTTTTTATTATTTTTAGATACCCCTCTCTTTTCTACCTTGTCTTTTGACCATCCATGAGAGTGAGTCACTACTGTAGCTCGTAAATTAGAATATGATCGTAAACAATGCACAACAAAAAAGACTCGAAAAAATCGAACTTTTTAAAATGCAATTATGTTAATAAAACCATAAAGAAAGCGCCATAAAGCAGATCGGGCGAGAATGGATTGATATAGCCAAAGTAACGGCAACAGCACTCGATACACGATATATACATATAATGATATACATACATATATGCGAGGGCTGTAAATACGTTTTTTTTTAAATTTATTGTTATATTATAATAAAAAAGTAAACAATTAATCTTGAAAAATTGTATTTTGTTCCATTTTTTTTTTTTGTACAGCTGTTAACATCTACACAAATTAAAAGCAATTATTCTTTTTCATATATCAAGAATTTACCGTAAAAAATTTTGTTTATATATAAATACATTAAACAAATTGTTTAATAAATGTACATTAATAGAAAAAAATATATAAAAACTTTTAAATGAATGGGATATATGCATAAATCTTTATTTTATTATTTTCCAGACTTCAATAAATTTGATCTCATATTAAAACAAAACAAACGATATCATCCAAAATCACTAACTAAAATTTTTATTTTTTTTTATAAATTCATTTCATTTATTTTTTTTTATTTTATTATTACTTTTTCATTTACTTATTTTAAGCACCTACCGCTTTGTTTCTTTGGCTCTTTGCGAGCTAACACTCCTCAGTCCACCCTCGCAGGTATACAGATATATGTATATTTCTCCATATACATACATATAAGACTATATAATTTGGATACTCAACATTTTGCCGTCGCTTCGCTTGATTGGCTTGTCGTCTGTTTGCCTCTCGTTTCTTCTGTCGCCTTTTTATAGCCATGACTCCGCAGCAAATGAGCCGAAAAAACATGCCTCCTCGCCCCTTGCTTTTGCCGACAAAACAGCGCCCCGCACCGCCACGCCCCATTCCACCAAGCAAGTGCATTTGACGCCTTTGTGTTTACCGCGATAAAATATCTTTGTTAATCAAACAAATTAAACAACGAAATTTTTCGTTTTCAGAAAAGAAAAACCCCACAAAAATGATTATTAGGTAAAAAATATTTTTGGATTTCATAGTCGTAAACAGCGGAATTCCTCTATAAAACTGTACACCAATATAATATATAAGTAATTGTTTTTTAATCTGATTTCCGAAAATTCGTTGATCATGCGATTTTTTTTGTATGAGCTTGGCCAAAAACTTAGAATTAAGACAATAATTGTTGTCTAAAGGATTTGTTAATGGATTTAGCAGGATGAAATCCTAGAGATTTATAAAAATGTAGTACAAATAATTTAAATAGTTAATAATCACAGAGCCTCTATTATAATATATTGCTAATGTCTCGAGAGGCGATGAAAAGAAGAAAGGCAATGCAAAAGATGTCGATGAAGACAAGAGTCAGGACGAGAGGAAACGATAGGCAACGGAAGGAGTCCAGGAAGACAACAATAAAGGGTGAAGTTCAATTTAGCATAGTTCTCGAAAAGAAAAGCAAGAGAAGATATCATATAATAGCAGATAAACAGAGACCAGAGACAAACAAAAACATTCAGCAGAACAAATTTATATTTTCATTAGTTTACGATTTATATATTTTATAACAATTGACCAATTCTTGTCACATTCTCATGACGTGCGCTACAATCTTCGATTCCGTGGCATTACCAAAACGTACCCAAACTGATATTCAATAAAAACACACATACATTCAAGTTGTTTTTAGCATTTTGTGGGAATTTAATTCCTAAATCGTAGAAAATTACATAATTACAAGTTAAAATTTTAGTTTTTCTTCTCTCAAATGTTATTGCTCTATTTCTACTTTAGTATTTAATTTAAATTATATATGAATACATCAATTTTACCACAAAAAAAAATATATTTATATATAAATTAACAAATTGTTATGTGAGAACAACAATATAAAAATGCGAGTCCAATTAAAATGCAACTTAAATTTAAATTAAATACAAAAGGAATCAAATATAATATTAAAATAGTTTCCGTTTTTTTTTTTTTTTTTTTTTTCATTTTGTGCGTCGAAAACGAAGTGCACAACAATTGACATAGAATAACAATAATATATAGTATATATATAAAGGAATCCAAAAAGCCGCAAGCGAAAGTATTTTTTGACTAAATGTGACAAAATGAGAAAGTTAGATAAAAGCGTATCAAAAATATAGATCGGTAGACTAGGCCGATGCCATGTATAGTTGTGTATGTATATAGATAGATATGATTGTTAACAATGTCTACAACTTTGCTGATTTTAAATTAGTTCGTCTCTCACTTTGTTACAGATACAGATATATAGATACAGACATACTGGCTAATATCTAAGCCTTGTCTAAGTACGAGTCTGCATGCTTGTGATCGACTGATGCTTTCTACTACTTTTAGTTGGTCTTTCAATAGCTTCGCTTAGCTACAGTTACAAATACAAAAATATAGATACATTCTGGCTAATGTCTACGCACTTAGTTGTCTATATATATATGTCTATTTATATATGTACATCCAATCGGTTAAATCTCAGTTCAAACTACGCCGACCCCAGAACCTCGTTTAGTATCATCTCTCGCGTCATTAGCTGTCCATTGTTCACCCGTGTCCTCGATCTACTACGACTTAATTGGGCTCTTCTCTCTGCACCTGCGGGCCGCTGGCGACGTGGCTGTCGATTTCGTTGGCCAAAGGCCGAGCCCGTTTGCAGCGCTTCCAACAAACTATCCATAACGCCCTCCTGCGCCTGTGCAGCATCCATATCTACGACTGCCTTCTTTCGCTGCTGTCGTTCCATTTGCTCTCGCTGCGATTGCTCTCGCGCCTCCTGCATGCGTCGCTTCTTCTCCAGTTCCTCGCGTGCGCGCACATTATCGTTGTAGGCCGACTGGAAGGCATCCTTGAACGTCTTAATATCGGCAAAGAACTCCTCCATTGTATACTTGCTCGGATCGAAAGCATAGTATTCGCTGAGGTCCTTGAACAGCTTCTCCATTTGCACCTGCATTTTACCTGTGCATGGGAAAATATTACTTATTAATTATTGTTATAAATTGTGGACATATTGTTCACAGATCACAGCAGAGCAGTTCAATATAGCTCAAAGATTATTCAGAGCATCACTTTAGAGATCCCTTCGTATAGCTCACCTAACACATCCACTTGCTGTCGACATTCGGCTGCGAATTTGCCCATCACTTCAGTGAATTTGTCGTCGTCGCATTGAGGCACTTTATTATTCTGCAGATCTGTTTCCAGATTCTTAACGGCCGCATTCATCTGTCGCATATTCTTTTGTATGGCATCCATGTTCACGCGCGACGCTTTGTTCACATGCGACAGATCGTCATAGAACGTCAGACAATCCGGGAACTTTTTCTCCACTAGCTCGGCCAAGTAGTGCAGTAACGTTTGCTTGTTATCCGTATCCTTGGTGTTCGTTAACTTCGTCAAGTAGGATATCTCAAAGCCGAAGGCTGCCTCATTTTTAGAACCCGAATTCATATAGTTACCCAGCAGTAAGATTAATTCCAATATTTTTGAGAACTTTTTACTGTTGCGTATCTCCTCACAGGCCGCTGTGCCGGCCACAATGTCCGGCTTGATATCCTGCACCAAATCCGCGTAGGTGAGCTTAAAGTTTAGATTGTGAAGGCGTGGCAGTAAGCGCTTGATCTCACCTAAAAGAAACAGAATTAAAGAGTTTAATATATATAGTTTTTAGAGATGTTTTACTGTACTTTAGGCTATTCCTTTTACTCACCTATGGTCGCCGCAAACTGTTCGATGGGCGGCAGTGGTTCGCCTTTCGCTTTGATCTCCTGCAAACGTTTCAACTGCTCGGGCGGAGGCAAATATTGTATAAGATTCTGCAGGATATTGGAGGACAGGATGTCCGTATCACAGCGCAATAGGCAGAGCTTAATTTGTTCATAGGACAGATGCTTCAAGGAGCCACCAAGTAGAATCGCAAGATTTTGTGCAGACTTCGAGTCGAGCACACGCAAGTCGACATTCTTTTTGGTCAACGTTGTTGGTTTGTCCACGGCATCCTTTTGGTTCTCTTTCTTCACCGGTTTTGAGGAGAATTTAATGGCCAGCTCTTGCAGGAAATCATCGGAGGCTAATTTATCCTCCTGACACTTCACCCAGAATGCATTCTCGGACATCTTGGAGGGCACAATGGGTTTCCAGTTGGCACGTTTCATGGGATTCTTAGCCTCCCATTTCTTCTTGGGTTTCAGTCCGTGCGGCAGCACCGGCGCCATGGGCATCATCATCATGGGCGGTGGTGGCGGGCCACCAGGTCGCATCATGCCAGGCATTGGAGGAGGTGGGGGACCACCCATGCCGGGCATTGGCGGAGGTGGCGGTGCACGTGGGCCACCCATGCCAGGCATAGGAGGTGGTGGAGGCGGCCGAGGTCCACCAGCCATGCCGGGCATAGGAGGTGGCGGCGGTGGCATTGCGCCGCCAGCGCCTGGCGGCGGCGGCGGCATCGGTATATTGACTTTGGGCAACTTGTTAGGTGATGGCGCTGCCACACCATTCGCCTCCATTAGCTTGACCTTCTCCTCGAGATGCGCCGCCTTGGCCTCCGCCTCCTGCTTGGCACTTTCCAGTGCCTCGATCTTCTTCTCATACTCCTCGGATCGCTGTGTCTCCGTGGCTTTGGCCCTCTCCACAATATCGTCCAGCAGCACTGAGGTGTCGATATTAAAATTGCGATTCTCAAAGTTCGGATCGCAATAGCCCTTGTGAAAGACAATCTGAGCTATGCACTCCTCGATCAGCTGATAGTAGGCGGGTCGGAAATAGAAATCATCGCGGATGTACAGCAAATGCTGCAATATGGACAGGAAATACGGCTCGGATGTTGTGTCTGTAACCAGATTCTTAAGCACTTCGAAACAATCGGTGGCATCGTCCATGTTGAAGGTGACGTTATCAAAGCGCTGCACAAACTCCTCGAAATCATCGTCGCGCACATCCTTAAAGATCTTATAATGCTGCTGCAGTGTATCATTGTTGCTGCTCTCGACAATTTCCTTCAACTCATCCAGTCGATCGTAGAGGCCCATGCGCATGATCTCACAGCGCAAGTGGAGTCGGAAATTCAAATCTGAGGGCGTATTTGTTAACGTGTTTATAAAGATCAGACTATGTGCGGCCAGCTCTCGCTTGGGATCATGTTTATCGGATGCGAATAGGGCATCCACAATTGGCCTGAATCGCTCGCTGGCCTTGTAGGACGTTGCGGCTATTGTGGTAATGGCTCTCAGTACTTTCTCGTATCCATTCCTTTCGTATACAATGCAAAAGGAGGCCAAGAGCTTCAGGGCTTCGCACATGGTTTGTGGCTTGCGTGGATCCAGTGATTGTGCCAGCAGGAGTACCACACTATGTTGTTCGGGTGAAAGCACCACATTCAAGCCCCAAGTATTATTCATAATCGCTTTTAGACATCTGATAGCCTCAAATTCAATGCGTTCATAGGAGCGATCGGTTTTGGCACGCGCTAAAAGTTTCTCGATCTGCCCTATGCCCGCCTCCCCAAACTCTTTGATCCAGGATATCGTATTGCTAGTGAGCGCCACACGCAATGACTCCACGCATTGATACACCTTATTCTCGCTATGCTCTCCATTCTGCAAATACTCGATATAGTCGATCGGCTTCTCGAAACGGGAATTCGTATTGCGCTCCAGTGAGTTTTTACCTGTTCAAAGGATGTGTAAATTCGAAAGGGGTTTATTCAGGATGTGCTTCACTATTTTAATGAATAATAATTCGAAAAATAAATTATACAATTAATTATAATGTATAAAGTATAATATATATAATTAGATGTTATATATTTGTTGTTGACCAATTATACCGAAAATAATTTAAACTGTAATAGTAATTCAAATACAACTTGGCACGTATTTAGCATTATGTAGCATGTGTCACGTAGTGTTTTCTACTGGGCAAACATTACGACATACATGTGTATGTAGACTATAATTTAAGGCAATTTAGTCAAATTCTCAAAAGCACAATTGCAACATGAAACTTGTTTGATGTGCACACTCTCAGATTTTTAAAAATAATAAAGAAGCCTTCATATGTCCACATGTATGTTATCTTACGTGTCAAGTGAATCAAGTTTTTTCTTCAAAAGCATACTTACATATAAATTGCACAGTTTATAGCTTTTATGCAAACAAATTGAATGTATATAGTTATAATAAGTTAGATTAGCAGATTTCTAACTACAGTTCGAAATGAATATGCAAATACATCTATTCAAGTAACTATAAATTACACATAAATACTAATGCAAATGCTAATTAATACACACTTAACATCCGGTTAAGCCACATTAAAACTACATAGGCTTAAACTACTGTTTTAAAGATAACCAGAAGACAGATTTAATTTAACTGTAAATCAAGCACGCCAAGCAGTCAGTTCGTCTCGCTCCAGTTACTCGCTTTGTTGCTGTTGCTATTGGTGCGCCAAGGCTTCCTTATCTGAAGCTTTTCAATGCGTATGCTGTGTCTGGTGTGACTTTATCAGCGAGAGGAAACGATTCTTAACGGTTACTTTAAGTGTAACCTTGACTATTTTCTTTTTTGTTGTATCACAAACCATTAGCTGAATTCGCAACAAAAAAACAAAGATACATGTACATACATAATAAAATGCATCAACATTCTGCGGCCTTTATGCGCATATATTTATTGAGATAATCATTGAAAAAAGTATAGTATATGTACATATGTATGTATGTATATGTTTAAAATTACGTCAAGAGCTTTAGAAGCAGACGACTGGACGCTGAATTTGTTGATATTTTGTTTTTGCAATTGTTATTGCGCGAGCAGACAAAAATCAAGTGTAAAATGCACACGGCAACTGTTACTGTTAAAAATAGCAACAACAACAATAAGAACTAAGCAAGGCTCTCTCACTCTCTCGCTCTCTGTCCAGCTATCGGCATAACAACTAAACAAATACTGCGCCTCTCTTGCGCAGCGAGCGAGAGGGTGGGAAACATATGCATAGGAGAAGCCCAAAGAGCACTCACAGACAAGTGCGACAAGGCAAACTTCATAGATCATCGATGCCAAAAGCTTTCTTTTTTATACTCTTTACACGTAATGCATATCCATATATACGCACACAGGCAAATACACACTGAATTGTATGCATAAATGTGTGTTTGCCCGTACGTGTTTAAATGACAAAATCAACTGAAAATAAATGCTGTATAAAAGGTGATGATATATCCAAATGATGCTCAATAAACGTGAACGGAGGAGGCGTCAAATACAGCCACAGGTTGGCATATAAGAAATAAACAATAGCGAAAGAAAAAACGAACAACAATAATTGAAACTCAGTGGTTGTTGTTTATCGTTAAAGCATCAGCGACCCGAGTTCAAAATTATTTATACAAAAAATATATACACATACATATATATTATAGGTATGTTTATGCTTTATGTGCACAAAACATGAAATAGAGTTTATGGGTCGAGTGTTTGAAATACTTGCTTAAGAACTTGAAATTATTGTAGAATATTTCTAACTATCAAATGTTTGCATAAATTATGATAACCTTATCACAGACTATGGCCATATACATATATCGCTCAGATAGCACAGTGCTTATCAACTTTAAAGAGCTAAATTATCATAAATTTTATCTTTGCCATCTGTAAAGTCTACTTCTTCAGACTTATGTTGCATAAGTACAAATTGCTAAATATGTACATACATACATATATGGGTATATAAGAAGTGGATTCTGGAATTTTTGAAATATATAATAATATGTTAAATGTTCATAGCAAACTTAACAGACAGTCTAAGTTTTTAAAAATATCTCTCAAGCCACAGCAGTCTAATCCAAATCTAACATTGTATAATATATACATATTAAATTAACACAGAAAACAGCTGCAGCGGAATAGTTAGCGGAAGAAACCAATTCGAGTTGAATCAACAGCCACAATATTTTTCGCGAATTCTTGCTAAACAAAAAGTACAATAAAAATACAAATAATACTTACTGGAAAATTTAACATGTACATCAGAAGATGATATTGATAATTTTAAACAAAAATAAATTAACTTTTCATTTACAATGCAAACTCAACCTGTGTCTAACATGCAATAACGAATGTTTATATTTTAAAACATCTACCCAACACTAGATGGCGCCAAACTGATAGCGAGCTACAGTTTCATGGTGGTTGCCTTACCTAAATACATAGGTGAATTGAATACATTTTGATTAAACAACTTTGTGCCAATTAAATAATATATTTATCTACAGTAAGTGTATTTAATTGTGCGCACAATCTCAACTACAGCCACAATGAGCAGCTGTTAATTAAAATGCTACAATCGAGTGCCGCTTGAGTTAATTAATGAAACTGTTTTGTTGTTACTGTTGTTGTTGTGCTCGTCATTAGATAGGCCAGTGTATTACCTGGCAGGTGTGTGTGTGTAATGTTTGGGCAATTCCAATTTGCATATGCTTCAAGTTAGTTAATTGAAATGTGCAACTGCAACCTTTAAGGGCTCTTAAAAATCAAAATTTTGAAATTTGATTTTGATTATAGCAAGCTTTGCTTTTAGAGCAATACAAAAAGCATTGATTGTAGTGGCCTTAGTGCACTTCAAGTTCAGATAACCTAATCCATATCGTAAATAGAATACACCAATACATGATAACGTTACATTCCAATAAAACTGCGCCGAATGATGAATCATGAGCAAAAATAGCACAGAGGCGCAGTACGAGGTGATAATTGAATAGAAATTCTGCCAACTCAGATACAAAACATGGCAAAAACACATGAAGATTGTACAGTAATTACTCGCAAATGAGAACTTGCGTTAAATCGAAGCAATTAAAACATTAGTTAAGTGTGCAATTATTTACTTTGTTACTTTAAGAATGTTCAACTGTTCTAAGCAATTTAAACGTGCTGCTCATGCTTTCCTCATTAAACAACTGCTCCATCAGTCAATGAGTACTTTACTAGTAACTTTTATCAATAACTAGTCGAACACTTAGATTAATAAAACAGATTAAATGTTTTTTTGTGCTTCAAATTTTTTGCATATGTCACTCAAGTTTACATTCTTAGCGACCCACTTAGCGAACAACCACTGTGTTTGTCTAGCGTTCAATCTACTCATTGTGTGCAGTTGTCAATCTTATCTGCTTGTCTTTGTTGGCGCTGCGTCCCCGTCCCCCTCCCCCTTCCTCATTCCATTCAGCTTACCTTTCATGTGCATGAATATCATCTTTTGGCGCTCTTCCATGTTTTTGTTGAGCAGCGGTTCACGCTTGTCCTTGGGTATATTCATATCTTCGATAATCTCCAGAAATCTGGCATTCACCTCCGCCTCGCTTAGGTCTTGAATGTGCCGCTGCAGTTCATCCACACCAACGAGACCGCCCTCGTTATCCGTAGACAGGGGTCGACCGCCGGCACCATGGGGCAGCGAATGGCTGTTGTAGGTGCCGCTACCTTTTGATTTCGATGGTCGTCCGAACCAGCTCTCCAAGAGGCCGCCGCCCACCGATTTCGATTTTTCATGACGCGACATTCTACAAAAATTTTTAAAATAATAATTAGATTGTTGAAATGAATTAAAAATCAATTAAAACTGAAAAAATTAAAATAAGCAACCGAACCGTAGTTTTTTGAGACGCATTTCGCTGCACGGCTGCAAATTTATTTGTGTGTGCGTGTGCTTGTCTATGTTTATTAGTCTTGGACATGCGCAGGTTTTGCCTTTTATTTTCTTTTTATTCAATTTTTTGTTTTTGCTTTGCTCAGCTGTTCATTGTTTACAAACGGGAGCAGAACAATCTCTCTTTGAACTGCACGCCCCGAGCTGCGACGAGGCACTAACGCGCAACGCATCCCCTTGATTAAATCAGCTGGAAATATAGTCATGATGATGATGATGATGACGACGATAATGATGATGCTGCCGGTACTTTATTTACCGTAATAACAAACAGGCAGTGGAGTATAAGCAGAGCTACAAATGGACTAGTGATGAGCGCGTGCCTCTGCTCATATGAACCAAATCTAATTCTAAGAACTAGGTCCCAGCTCCCTGCACTTGAATCGATTCGGGCTGCAAAGAACGGCTAAATATTTCGTATGTAGCTCTGAGCGACTAACAAATGGCCCTACTCAAGCATGTATCAAATTGATAAGTTTAATCGCAAAATTAATAATGAATCATTTATGAAAACAGATATGTGTACAAATACATACTACATACAAAATGAAACTAAATCGATAATAATTGCCGCAATTGTCGCAAATAATTCACATGGTTTTCATCATCTCTGGCCGTTAATAAGCATGCAAACAATAATGAAGTTGCGGCACGTGGTGCGTGAAAACTGTTGATTACAAACACAAATATGGGTATTGAAATTAAAAAGCTAAACTAAACAAATTGATAAACACATAAACATTAAGTATTATTGAGTGGACTGACGACGACAACAAAAAACATGACGCGATAATTACCAAAATAGGAAACAACTGAAAATATGAAGAGAGCTCATGAGAGAGAGAGAGAGAGAGAGAGAGCAAGCAAGCAAACGATAAAAGTTGCGCGGGGTCATCTCTGTGAGTGTGTGTTTGCGTGAATCACTTGGTGGCCGTCGAATGCAACTTTGTCAGTTAATATTTGAATTTGCGGCTCTATCGATAGATATTGCTTGTTGGTTAGAAGCTTGAATTTTATGAATCATTTGAAAGACTGGTTTCTCAGCTGCCTGATGTCATCACATTCGAACTGTGAATGATCTTAAGCAAATGGGCTCGTCAGCCTGCCGGCTCTGTGTCTGTCTGCCTGCTGTATTGCAAAATAGTTTTAACAGCTACTTCGCAGCAGAGGGCAACACAATTTCTTTTCATGTCGAGTAGGAAATGCTTTCAACAAGATTTCTTTAGCTCAAGAATTTACCGCTGCTGTTGTATTCTGTTGTAATCGCTTCAGTGCCTGAATAGGCCAATGCAGCCGCAATTATAACAATTGTTCGAGTACGTGCATACCCTGTAGAGTTGCAAACATGTATGACTTGACCTAACTGTACATTGTAAAGTATGAATATATGTACATACATATGTATGTACATAAGTACACACAAACACTATATACATACATATGTATGAATATGTACATCATTTTGTATGGAATCTAGTATACTCTTTGTTTCATTCCAATTGCAATTGGCCCAGGGTATAACACCTTTGTTTACATAGAAGCTAATGCACTTCGCTGCTAATGAACATAATGTACGGCAGTTGTAAACAATCGTCCGTATTTCGGCGGGCTTTCAAATTTATTAACAGCTACTACAAATATAACGGCTTTGAAATGCAAGAAACGTGCTCTGGAATGCTTAAATTCCAAGAAGACACGATTATCAAAACAACAACAAAAACAACAAGAGGCGCGACTTAAAGCAAGAATTTATAAATGCGCTCACCTTCGCGTCGTTATGCATGTACGCGTATTTGTGTTTCTGTGTGTTAGTGTATATGTCGCTCTGTTCACTTTTGATTTTTCGGTGGTTTACGTCATAAGACTAAAAAATAATGGCTTGGTTGGCAAAGGCACACCAAAAAAAATAATACATACATATGTACAAGCACACATACATACACAGCAATCAAAGAGAGCAGTCAAACACCCCCCGTTACGTTTGTATTGTCAAAGTGCCCGTTGTTGTTATTGCTGGCCGATTTTTTTGTTTTGTTTGTTTTACATATATGCCGCGACGCTGGTCCAAACAGAGCTGCGCAGCGTACTTTAAGCAGGCAGCCTTACACATACACACGCACACTAGCATATATGTATATACAAATTTACGCACACACGCACAGCGCCAGCTTACTTTGCTTAGCAATTACAAGGCGAGTTATATATATTTTGTTGGAACAACCACGCAAACTCTTTTTACCATATAAATAGCTGACAATAATTTCGCTTACTTTTTGGTTTTATATTTTCTTTTGACTTGGCGTTGATCGCTTGGCTTTCTGTGGTGGCACCACTTGTTGCTGTTGTTGGCGCATTAAACGACACATGAAGCGTTGTAAAATTTGAAGCTCGTCTAATTGCGCACCCCTATCGCAGCTCTTCTGTTCACAAAATTAACACGTAAATAATTTGTTGCACACAAATTCGACACGAAATAAAAATAACACTCAAGAGTCGAGCTAAGCGTTCAGTTTAGTATTCAGTTAAGAATTTTTTCGTTCCGTTCATTTCGTTCAGTTCCAATTCGATTTAAAATTCACGTTGTGTTTGCTATCGGTATCGATATCGATATATATTTGAAATTATGTTATGATCACTACGATATATTAGAATTACATTGTACAATTTGCTATTATAATTACATAAATTGCTCTATAGACGCATATGATAGTGTCACACTTAATTAAAAAGTATTACTTAGTTACGTTAATTTTACTTAATTTAAGTTAATAGGTGTCGTTTAATAAAAATATAATTGTTTTAGGCCTTTATTATATTTATCTCACATGTAAAAAATTATATTCTCTTAAAATATTTAAGTTTTATGAATTTACTAAGGATGGTTGTGAATATCGCCGCTTTAATCGATATCATATCACTAGTATTTTTGTGGCGGTTCAATAAGGGCACTCAGTATAAACCGAAATATGACATAACTAATCGACTATCGAACTTGCGTGAATCACCGCTCAAATTTTTGAAATACATACGTAGCTCTTTTCCATTAAAAACTGTTTGCAACTAAATGAAGCAGACATTTCATTCTAGATTTAAACACAATTTGCTATACTTAAAAGAGCTGCCTTTTTATATTTCCAAAAAAATAAAAAGAAACACAGGTGACCACAATAGACCATAATTTTCTTTGAGACTGTTTCGATTTGTTTTTTTCATTTGCGTTAACATACTTATTAACAGAATTATAGCTAATTATTAGATAATTAATTAATGGCATTTATAATGCTACAATTAAGCTACAAAACATAACGTAATTAAAAACAAATGTGATAGTACATTAAAAATCGTATGCATTTAACACGAGTATATATAAGATATAGATACATACTTCTAATACTTAATATACTAAGATATTTACTATTTGCTGCCACTAGCTGCCTTTTCTTTCGCTTTAAACATTAAATTCACAGCTTAAACCTAAAATACTATTTACATTTCGTGGCCTGGTCCAGCAGCTTCTTCCACAGATCGAATTGTTCATTCGATTTGATCATATGGACGCTAATTGCATTTCTTATATTGCATGGATTAAACGATATACGACGATTGACAAACTCAGTCACATGCATACGCTCAATGCCCAAACTCTGTGCCACAATTCCTGTAGTGAAGACGTCCTCCAGCTTCAGATAGACGGTCTTCAATGATCTAACATATAGATCATGAACTATTGACCCTGTCATTACATAAGCAGGTCCCGTTGTGAACGACGGAAATACAGACGCAGGAAATTGATCAGTCGATACGTAGTACTTTGATTTCTTATTACGTATGGGCTTCCACTTCTTGGCCAAACGACCGTAGATCGCGCGCTTTTGCTTGTGCTTCTCAAGTTGTGTGAGAAAATTCAGTAGCTTGGGCACATTGATAAACATGTCATCATCTGTTTTCAATATATATTTGGCACTCGAACAATGTTGATCGGTCCATTCCAACGATGAGATTGTCTTTAGCGTTAGATTATTGTACGAATCAATAAAGTTGCCACGTATTAGATCCCCAAACAGATAATTCTCCTGGCTTAAAGCCGCATTAACTGTCTCGTTTGTGCCACGACCCAAAACAAAGGCCAAGCTTATATCTCTTCTTGTTCCATAATGTCCCCATGTTTGGCGTATGGACATCCGAGCATCTGCATGAGTCTGAGCAGAGGTGATCAGGATAAGTAGGCGAGTATTTAATCCATTTGAAGGACATATACGTTCCACATCTATTTCCTCATTTAGATGACCGCTCTCATAGATTCTCTCTGCTGGAATGCCTTTTGAGGGGTCCATGGGACTATTTGATGGTTTGTTGTTGATAGATTTGGGTTTTGGCTTAACTGTCGGCGCCTTCTTTTTGCTCTCCTCCTCTGCGATCACTTTTACGGGCATTACAGCGTAAAAGCCAACAGGGCCATTGTTATTATCCAGCAAATTTAATTGCACGTCCTCAATCAAACCAGGTTGATTGGTCTTATCTGTAAATAAATGGGGAAAAAAAGTGAGTAATTGCTGGGGAAAATCAATTATAATATATTTTTTATATATATATATAATATAAATATCTATATACTTTATGGAGCATGGGCACGTCATGTGCGCTGTTGTATAATATGCAAACAAATAAGCCGAACCTTTCTTTGTCGGACCCTCCATTTACAACCGTTAAGGAAATGCGATACTTCGCACTGTATGCCAATTAGAATGCAAACAAAAGCTAACGAAACGACAGACGTTTCAGTTAATGAGCAATGGGTGGATGTAGCTATTGCTGAAAGGTGCTTACGTGCCCTTGCGAATAAGTTTATATTAACAGACTTTTTGTACTCAAAAAAGGCAATTAAACACCTTCGATTATTTTTGTATTTTGAAAACTTGATGGCCCTAAATATTCTCCTAACTAGATATATGTGAGAATAATCCCTGGGAGATATTTGGTGATTAGGACTGGACAATGTGATATGTAGCAGAGTTCTTAAGTTGAGTTTTGCTAAACATCAACCTGTTTTTAAATAGTTAAAAATGACAGGGTATTTAAAGTTCGACATGACAGAGACATAGATAAATGTTGGTATTTTTTGTTCTATGTCGTTTTTAATTTGCACAAAACAAGCCAACATGCCACGCCCAATATTGGTTAACCAACCCGTACGCTGTTCGCTGGGCGCGGAAGCAGCTGCCGATGGAGCTGCTGGTACTGCTGGGACTGCTGCCGTGTTGATGTTGCTGTTGGGGCTGCTGCTGCTATTAGCTGTCATGTTCTTCAATATCTTATCAGCATTCTCGATGAACTTTTGCAAATTGGATGTGGGTATCATCAGAACCTCAATGTCTGAAGGCGATTGCTGCTGTTGCAGTTGCTGTTGTTGCTGGCCAACAGCAGCCGCTGCTGATTGCTTAGCTTCGCTATTGTTATTGTTGTTGCTGTTAGTGTTGATGTTGCCTGCAATAATGTTTTTAATAAGCAATCGCCAATGACAATTAGTGCACCTACTCACCTGTAATTGCATCAATACTTTGCACATATTGCGGCTCTTCGAGCAGCTCATCGCCTTGATCACTGCCAATCGCTATGGGACTAGCGCCAGCTGCACCTCCATCCAGCAGAGCGTCTTCATCTATGGTGGGCAAACGATGTTGGGGTTTCTTATGCTGTTGTTGTTGTTGTTGTTGTTCCTGTTGCTTTGCCTTATAATTGTTGTTGTTGTTGATACTGTTGCTGATACTGGGTTCCTCTGCGGGCGATAGACCGAATTCGCCTGTATTATTCGACGCCGCCATCAACGGTTGCTGCTGCTGCTGCTGTTGATGTCCAGCTGCTGTCAGCTGTTGCGGCGTCGGCGGCGGCGCTGCTGCATGCATATGCGTTGGCGTTAGCGTCGCAGTCGTTGAGTATGATGCATAAATGAATATTGTGAGTATGACGACAATCAGAACTAGGAGAAAGCGCAAAATGCGCGTATTGTGTATGTTGCCAACAGCAGCCATCTCGAATCTTCCAGTTGTAAATCTCAAATGTTAAGATGAAGTATTGTTCCAAAAACTATTAGCTTCTATCTATGTTATACGCGCTTTGCTTAGTACGGGCCAACGAACGTGAAGCGACTGCAACGAAAGATAAACAAGAATACTTAGTTCACAAAAGGAAATTATAAACATACACGCGCGCACATAATATACATACATACATACATACATGTGTATGTTGTTTTTAAAAAACAACTTCATTATTTCGCGTGGCTGTGTGTGCGTGTCAAGTGTTTGACGGAAATAAGCACAGAGAGCGCGCCTAAGAATTCAAAAACAACGTTGGAATAACATTTTGCATTCTTCTTCTCCAGTTCTGTTCTTGTAATTATCGAGTTGGGTGTTATTTATCTTATCTTTTCTGCGTGGGCGAACTATTTGTGTACGAGCATACAATTGACAATTCGATAAATCTTAACAGTGATGAGTCTTTGCTTTACATATCGTTAACTGAGCTACCTCAAGCCTTTGTGTACCGCTTCGGTTGGATTTGATACGCTTCAGTCAGACTACTATTTCACACGACTTCATTAATAACTGTGTACAATTTTGTACTTTGACTGCTTTGGTTAATTCGAGCCGATAAATAAGTTAACTCAACAATTGGCAAATCAATTACTTTCAGTACTGATTTTACTATTGGTTCTCTAATCTAATCATAATTTACCACCTGCCTAAATCGCTATTTATTATTGCTAAAAATGTGTACTTAAGCTCCATCAAATATAATTCCATGAATTCAACGATTAAAGTATAAAACGAAATTTTTTCGATTTTGACTGGTAAAGCTTTGATAAGAACGACTATTTAATATATACTTTTTTTTAACAATTTCTCATACTTGAGCAGATTTTGTTCTTGTCAAACTAACAAACTTGTTGGTTGTCAAAGGGAAATGAACATTTCGTTTATCGTCTAGATTTTTTTCTGCTTCAAATGTTAATTGGCCGCAGATTAGGAAAACTAAAAAAAATATTCGCTTTAATTAGTTTACTTATCGAGCACTTACGAAAACTCATTTCTTTCAAACATTAACGTTAGAAACTTCCATTAACAGTTTTGCTTTATCTTCTTTTTGTTTTAGTAATAAAATTTTGTTTAAATAAATATACAAAACACGTTTTCTGACGCATACAGAGCAAATTATTTGACTTGAACATTAAATTTGCTGAAGATGAAGATTTTAGCTGCTGCGGTACTGCCCTCATGCTAATGAGGTGGACAAATGTTGCAAATGCGCATAAATAACCACCGCATCGGTGTTGGAAGTTTAGCTTGATTCACGACAAAATCGGCGGCAGCCTGAGGTGTGTATAAAACAATATTATTATTATTATTTTTTATCCAACCAGTTATCTTTATTGCCAAATGCAATGTGGTTAATATCCAAATAGCCACATTCAAGGAGTAAAAACAGTGAAGCGTAGTTAAAAGCCAACTTAACCTAGCCTATACAAAATAAAATTCTGATCATCAAAAAACCAGCTTTTTTCTTGCTTCTCAAGAGCTGACAGTGCTGGTCAGTAAGCATCCACATTTGTTGCTACGCTGCGCTGTTTTGCATGCGCAGAGAGATAATAAAATTAACTTTTTCAGAAAAGCTAAAAAAATTCTTGACCCATTTCGAACTCAGAAGTTGAAGCTGAAGTGATTTCGTCGATTGTTATTGTAGCTCCACATACATACGCAAACACACTTGACTTGCCTTGAACCAGATACTTCAGATTAGAAATCAGGTATCTGAAAGCTACCGTAATATAAGCTAAATCATTTTCAATCAGTCAAATGCGAATTGCCTGGCCTATCGCTAGAGATTATAGATTTCAGTTGCATTTATCGCGACTTGACAAGCTCCACTGTTAGTTGGAACGGTACAATTTATCGCTCAAGTTGATTTCACTACAATAATGAGACATAAATATGTATATAAACTATTTATATTTATAAATATATACATGTGCCATTAGAAAACTTGTTTAATTGTCAAGAGGGCTTTCAAATGTTAATAATAGGTGTGACTTATTTTTAGTATCATTTCCTCTGCTGACCTCCATTAAAAAAGTAGGAACCTGTTTAACGACGGACGTCAAAACCTAGAAGACCGAAAGCGTAGTTTCTTATTCATAACAATCGATAAAAATGCTGTTAAGAAAGTTTTACAGTAGTCACTCATGCAGTGGAACTTATGAAATAGACATATTACAAATTTCATTGAATACAAATTCGTAGATCATCACCTTTTATCACAATACAAATTAACGTTCCAATTATTTGCAAAGTGTAATCATTCAAAAAGAAATATAATATGGTATATTTCTTTTCAAGTAATGTTGATTGTAATGTGTTTCGCTTTTTATTATCTCGAAATTCGATTGGTGTTAATTGCTATACCCCTACCGTAAAAAGTGAAATCTTCTGGCATGACGTATCAGTAATATATATAGATATAGATAACTGGTCAGTGTCTGGGCGTCTTTATCTAATCGAATGCCAAATTAAAGAACTCATTAAAAACAAGTCAAATACCTGAACATATCTCTCCGATTCGTTGTTCTTTACACTCTAATCGCAAGTGAACTAGTATATAATGCAACTAAGAAACTGGATTATTATGCAAAATATTCTTTTTCAACTTTTTTAATATACTGATAACGAGTTCGATTTTGGTAAATAAATTTTCCATAATGAAATTTAGCAATCAGGCAAGCAATCAATCAATCAAACATAACAATAAGGTATTTAGTTAATAGTTTAGTCATTTTTGATGACATTCCCTAAATTTTTTTTATAAAAACCGATACACTTCCGAGAATGCATAACAGCCAATAGGCAAGTTTTCATCGTCATACTTGATGAACTTAGGTTATAAAGTGTCTAGAAGTTACCAATATTGACATCAAATTGTCAAGTGCTTAATTCTAACAGACAAATATTACCCAATCTACCCACTTTTCACTTTGTGACGATGAGAAAACCCCGTTTCTTAATTAGACACAACTAATATATGTATATAGATGATTCAATATACAGTTGTTATTAAAAGACTACGTATAAGACAGCAAAGACAACTTTGTTTTAAGATTTAAGATTGTTTATGGTGTTTTCTTTGACGCACTCTTTGCCATTTAGCCTCTTATCACAGAAGAGCAAATGAAAATCCCAAGACGAGTTCTAAACTGAAACGTAAATCCCTACGCAAACAGTTTCCATGGCAAAACTAATAATCAGCATTGTATTGGAGACCGCAGCGTGACGCGCTTAAATTCCGACATTTAAAAAGCGAAAGTGATACATGCTATATATATATAATTATATTAAATTATATTATACATTATAAGTAGTAGATTAGACTGCTGAAATTTCATCTCGCATGGTGAGTCATCTGCGCTGATAAGGCCTTTAGTTAGGCACCTGCCTGCCGGCACTGCATACAATATGCTAATCAATAGAATACTTCCGGTCTGCCCGACATGCTGTGCCCCAACATAATCAACGGACCATACCAATTAGTTCTCTCCTTATCAGTTGGCTACACTCATAGTACTGAGAACAATATAGAACGAAATTATATTGTTTAGCTACTATAAATACAGTATATACATGAACATATAATTTTGTATGTTATTCAGCAGAATTACATACCATTCTCCCTGCATACGAATGCTTATAGCATCTATATTTTTAAATTCGAATACAAAATTCATAGAGTGTAACAACAAATATGTTTCATTATAGATATCGAATTTTTTATTGTGAAACTTTTCATCTCTATTCAAACTAAACTGAATCGTGTTTTCGAATTAATTCGCATGCCAATTACCAAAAATTATTGTATAGACTCTAATTAAATTCGCTATGTAAAGAAAGAAAACCTCCAAAACGTGTGTTTTTTTTATATATATACATTTTTGTATGTATATATAATTAAAGAATGTGTTCAGTGTAAAGCTTTTGAAATGAGCTCTGGAACAGTGTCGAATTGCGATAGATATGTTAAAATTTACAATTATTATTTAACGCGCTGTTAAGTTACAACAATTGTAGAAATATATTACATCACATGAATATAAGTAAATATATATCATCATAGATACATATGTATGTATGTACATATATGTATGTACATATAGCTAGCACAGCATTGCTTTTGCTTCTCTTCTTGAAATTGTACAAAAACTATGGACCCTGATAAGTACATTGAACCGCAGATAATCGACGGTTATACTGACAAAACGGGTTTCCTACTAAACTAAGAAAAACTACAAAAAATAGGAGAGAAAAAATCTTCGGCTGGACTATGTTGCTATCAATCAAAGTCGCATCAAAAATGCCAAAAAGAGGGCGTTGACCAGCGTTAGCTGTTGATATTACATATTTATCTATAATAATATATGTATGTATGTATAGCTGATCAGCTAGCTCTATGCAAAGCATTTCCGTCTAGCTGAATCAAACCTTTGCTCCCAATATTGAATAGTTTGGCAATACAAAAAATTGAATAAAATGCGAACAACAAAAAACACTATTACTCAATTTTTCAAAAGACAAAACAGAAAGAAAAAAAATTAAACATTATGCTTATGTTAATAAATTAAACAATCAACTAAGTGAGAGGTGCTGTAGACAAGGCTGATCGACTAGTAGATACCATGCAAAACATTGATATCTATGCTTTTAGCTAAGGCTTAGGCAAATAGCTTTAAACTATGTAATAGGTACATAACCTTTAAAAGTTTTACCTTTAAAAGTTTTATATTATTTAAGCTCCTAAATTGTTATTTATCGAAATAATAAACTTACTTCATTTAAGGTTTTCCCAAAACTTTGACACAGATAGAAACAGCTTTATCAACTGAGCTCGAAGTAGATCATGTAAATACATACATATATGCATATACACATACATACATATACGTATCGATATCTTCCTCTATCAGTTACCGAAATACTTCCACATCATCATTATACCCCACAAAATTATTTTGCAATAGTTACAGAGTATGAAATGTATAAAAAAAAAAAAACAACGCAGTCATCGTTTGGCCCATTGCATTATCACTGGCCCTCATCCATCTACCCACCTTCTCCCTTCCCTCTCTTCTTCTTCCTCGCTTACTCATTGTATCTCTCTCACACACTAACTTACCTGCAGCAGCTTAGTCGCGACGCCAACGTCAGCGTCAACGTCAACTTGACGAGTAAATTTGTTAATTGAAGCAGCGACTGAGACAACGGCGTCAGCGTCAACGCCAACGGCAGCGTTAGCCAGAAGACAGCGACAAAGTCGTCGGCGTTGGGTCTGTGGCTATGGCTATTGTTGGACCAGGGTCAAGCATAATTACTAGATGGCCTGTTCTCTTCCTTTTTTTATATCAGCTATTTTTAGTGTTTGCTCATTATTAATTAACGTTTTGTTGACAATGCACATACATATATATAAAACAAGAATTATGACAATAATTTGTTGCGTTGAATCGCCTTGGCAGCCTCAACTCGAGTATTTGTTTTGACAAAATTTATTGTCAGTTGGCTTTCAAGCTGTTTCATTAGTCATTCAGGCCAGGCACTACAGCAACAACAAAAGCACAGTCTAAGCGTTTATTTCTGTGTATGCAAAGGTTTCGCGAGTTTTTTTGTTGGCTTTTTATTTTAGTTGCTGCTTGGTTTTTTGACTATTTTCGGTTGTTTTATATGGATTATGACACTTTTGTTGGTTTATGCACTTTATCGCGAACACGTATGCAATCAAATGCCTTTAGAATTTAGGGTTTTAATCTCATTAAAATGAATCTCAAATACAGTTTTTTTGTTTACTCCGCGATTCGTCGTCAACGGGTGCTGCGAGTCGGCCGTGCTCGTCCGCTGGTCGTGCTGTTGTGCTTCTTCTTGCGTTTTCTACTAATAATTGTAATCACCCTGTTACGAATAACAGCTTGCATAACAGGGATGTGTTAATCTGTTAAACTGTTGTCAGACTGTTAATAACAGTATCATATACTAATTATTTAATTTATTTCTTATATTCAAAAATACCTTGTCATTTTGCAATAGCATACCAATGAATTTTATATTATAAAATTTAACAAATTTATGGCGTTATGGCCCAATACTATTTGCAACATTAAAAATATATAAATATAATTCCTATTGCATTTTGCAAATAAGACAACAGCTGCTCAACTGTTTACATGTCCGAACACCAGCGCAATTGCACTTATCGATAAACTGTGTACGTCAGCTGCAGCTGTCAGTAACGATTCACAAAAATTTTTCAACACCCGACGTTGTTATTGTGCTCGCCTGCGTACAATTGTTTGGTTCATATATAAGCGTAAAGTGAGATTAGGCGCATGTGTTTTTAGCGTAGTTGTTGTAGTTAAATGTTGAATACATATAATGCGCTAAGTGTCGCGTTTATACAACAAGCACACAACAGCAGTTGAAACGGAACAAAAAAAAGTCGCGTATAACTATGTCATTTGTGGGCGGCGGGGTGGTGGGCGGTGGCACCGATGTGCATAAATTTGTTGAGGCCCTGCAGGCAGACTTCAAGACGCTCTCACTTGAAACCAAGAAGAAGTACCCGCAAATAAAAGAGGTAAGTGGCTGAGCTTAGCTCAGGGTCAGCTGCTGTTGCCTCCAGCTTAAATCCGCTGACGTGTGCATCATAACGGCAATTTGTCATACGGTGGTTGTTTTGTGGGCTGCAAGGAGTCTTAGTGGGGGAGGGGTGCATGGGTGCGTCTCCTCTGTGCACCTGTGTGTGTACGACGCAATTATGAAATTGCTATCAGGCCAACCGGTCAGCAATAAAAGGAAATTAAATTGAATTTTTTTATGATAATTGAGTTAATTGATTTGTCAATGGTTATTAAGTTACGTTTTTCTTGCAGGCATGCGAGGAGGCAATCTCAAAACTATGCACCGCTGGCAGCAGCCAACAAAATTCGGTTTACTACACCGTCAATCAGATACTCTATCCCCTCGTGCAAGGCTGCGAAACAAAAGACTTGAAAATTATCAAGGTGAGTCATTCATCATCGTCGCATAGTTCCACCACTGTTACCTGTTTTGTTTGTTTATAGTTCTGCCTGGGTATGATGCAACGTCTGATTACACAGCAGGTAGTCGATCAGAAGGGCGCTTTGTATATCACAAATGCACTGTGGACACTAATGGAGCACAACATTGAGGAAGTGAAGGTGTTGCAAACGGTGACGTTGCTACTAACAACCAATCTGGTGGTACATGGCGACACGCTGGCCAAGGCACTGGTCTTGTGTTTTCGCTTGCACTATACCAAGAATCCAACGATTGTTAACACAGCAGGTGCAACCATACGGCAGCTAGTCTCATTGGTCTTTGAGCGCGTTTATCTGGAGAAAGATTCCGTGCACAATCTGCAGCCACAACAACAACAGCAGCCACCGCAGCAATCTGGTTCGAATAGCCCCGACACCGATGCCAATAGCAGCACCCAGGATGGGCAAACTTTTGCAACGGATGCATTTCATCTGTTCCAGGATCTGGTGCAGCTGGTCAATGCGGAGCAACCCTTCTGGCTGCTGGGCATGACAGAAATGACGCGAACCTTTGGCCTTGAGCTGCTAGAAGCAGTTCTCAGCAACTTTAGCGCTGTATTTCATGAGGTTAGCTGATTCTTACGATGATTATATATGCATATTATAAATACATCTCTTCTCCTTTGCAGAACCAAGAGTTTCGCTTGCTCTTGAAAGAACGGGTGTGTGCTTTGGTCATTAAACTATTTTCGCCGAATGTTAAACATCGCCAGTTGCCAGCGCCGAGCAATGGCACAGCGTCAGTGCCCGTGGACAAGCCACTGTTTCCCATAAGCATGCGTTTGCTTCGCTTGGTGGCCATATTGATACAAAAGTATCATACAATATTGGTTACCGAGTGCGAGATATTTTTGTCGCTGATCATTAAATTCTTGGATCCTGACAAGCCGCATTGGCAGCGTGCATTAGCTCTGGAGGTGATTCACAAGCTGGTGACACGATCCACGTTGATTGCTTTCTTCTGCAAATCGTACGATTTAAAGAATCACGCAACGCATATTGTACACGACATGATTGCCGCCATGGGTAGCTATGTGCGTTACTCACTGATCAATGCATCAGCTGTGCTGAGCAATGGTGGACAGCAGGCAATCGGAGCGTCCGGACAGCAGCCAAGTACATTGGCGGCATTGTCTAGTGGAGGGAACAATCAGTGCGGCTTTATGTTCCGTGGCGCCTATCTGCCTTTGGTGGCCAGCTTTGCGCCCGGATTACCAAAGGCTGTCTAGTAAGCAACAGCAGCAGCAGTAGTAGTCTTATGTAATTAACGAATTTATTTTTTAGTTTGGAAATGCTGGATAAACTGGATGCGCCGAACATACCCGATAGCTATGGCATTTCCGTGGCATATGCGATTCTGTTGGATATAACCCGTTCCATTGGTGGAGTTATTCAGCGCACACCGGAATTGCATCCCACACACAATATGGCCATTATTACGGACGAGGAGTATAAGCCATTGTGTTTACAATTGATAAATTCCAGCTGGTCTGGGTTGCTAAGCGCATTCATTCCGCTGGTGGAAACGTCCATCGATGAGGGCACCACCGAGAACATTTTGAAAGCCATGCAGAACTATGCAGCACTTTGTGGCATGTTGCAGCAGCTTCAGCCACGCGATGCATTTATAATGGCCATGTGTCGCGCCTCCTTTCCACCTCACTATGCCGTATCCATATTTGCCAATAGCGCACAGCCAGACGTTGACCTCAGATGTATGCATTATATATTTATATTTATTTGTATATTGAAAATAAGAATGTTTTCTCTGTATATTATTGACAGGCCACACGCGCAACGGCAGCCAGGATCTGAGCAGTCAGTTTATTAACAGCTGCAACGCCGATGGCGGCGACTTTCGTCCACAGATTGTGGCAGTGGGCACTCCGTTGCCCAGCGCCTCGTTGCCGCACAGCGTGATGCAGGCTCCTGTGATGTTGACCAACAAGAATCTGCAATGCATGCGTGCGATTCTGTTGCTGGCCCACAACAATGGCAGTATTTTGGGCACGTCATGGCACATCGTGCTGCAGACGCTGCAGCATTTGGTATGGATATTGGGCCTGAAGCCCTCGACGGGCGGCAGCTTGCAGGCGATGCCCAAGCCCGCCGTGGAAGCCAACGTGGGCATACAGACGGCCGTGATGGCCGATTTGCCTGTGCTGTCGCAAATGATTGGCCAACTGTTCGAATCGAGCCAGTGTCTAGATGATGTCGCCCTGCATCATTTAATTGATGCACTGTGCAAACTCTCCCACGAGGCCATGGAGCTGGCCTATGCCAATCGTGAGCCGTCGCTCTTCGCTGTCGCCAAGCTGATGGAAACCGGACTGGTGAATATGCCACGCATCGAGGTGCTCTGGCGACCGCTTACCAATCACCTGCTCGAGGTATGCCAGCATCGGCATATACGCATGCGTGAATGGGGCGTTGAGGCAATAACTTATCTGGTTAAATCAGCGTTGCAATTCAAGCACAAGCAGCCGCTCAAAGAGAATTTGGTAGGTGGAACTACTATAAATCAAATTATTGTATATTAATTTATATTCCTACACTCATAGGAATTGCAAACGATGTTGCTAAGTCCACTCTCTGAGCTGTCCACTGTTATGCATGCGGATGTACGTCAGCGCCAATTGGATTGCGTGCTCCAGATTCTGAATACAGCTGGAGAGATATTGTCGTTTGGCTGGCCTGCTATAATCGAGATAATTGGCGCTGTTAATGACCACCACGGAGAGCCGCTGATACGCACTGCTTTCCAATGCCTGCAGCTCGTCATTACCGATTTTCTGACGGTCATGCCTTGGCGTTGTCTGCCTCTATGCATCAGTACAGCAGCAAAATTTGGTTCCCAGACACAGGAGCTAAATATTTCATTGACGGCCATTGGACTCATGGTAAGGGATTGGGGTCCTAGTCATTGGATTACTTATTGATTTGCCGTTATTTTGCAGTGGAATATCTCCGACTTTTTCAATCAAAACCAGGATAAATTGATGTCTACACAGCTTGAGGATGTGGCCATACTGCCGGACTTTCCAGGCACCCTGAAAATGCCACAGTTTGACAAACTGTGGATGTGCCTGTACGCCAAGCTGGGTGAGCTGTGCGTCGATTTACGGCCAGCGGTGCGCAAGTCAGCGGGTCAGACACTGTTCTCCACAATTGCGGCGCATGGTTCTCTGCTTAACCCACCCACCTGGCAGGCTTTGGTGTGGCAGGTGCTCTTCCCATTGCTGGACAACGTGCGTGCTCTAAGCAGCTCGGCCAGCAACGAGAAGGTGGACGCCAGTGGCAATATACTGATACACCATTCGCGTAACACCGCCCAAAAGCAGTGGGCCGAAACGCAGGTTTTAACCCTGTCTGGCGTTTGTCGGGTGTTCAACACTAAACGTGAGCTGCTTCAAGTGCTGGGGGATTTCGAACGTGCTTGGTCGCTAATACTGGAGTTCATTCAAAATGCGGCGCTGAGCAAGAATGGTGAAGTTTCTCTGGCGGCACTCAAGTCGCTGCAGGAAATTATGTACCATAACAGCACGGACCGTGGCCTCAAGGAGGGTCAGTCTGCACGGCAGCAGGATGAAGAGATCTGGAATGTATGTCGGGCTAGAAGATAGAAGATATTTCTGTAACCTACTTAATGTACATATATATTTAACAGATTGCCTGGAACATATGGCTGAGCATTGGCATGGAGAGCACTAAAATGTCAGCGACTTCAAGATATCTGCCCGGCGTGGGTGGCAGCGGCGATAGCCAGGAGGACTTTTACATACCAAGTCAGGCATTTCTCACGGCACTTATACAAATATTTCCCGCTATCTTTCAGCACATTCAAAGCAGGTGAGTTAAATGGATTACGTACTACTTGGAAGACTTACCTCATTCGTTACTAACTTTAGATTCAGCGCATCGGACTTTGACAAGTTCTGCACCGTGCTGACCAATGCTGTCTGCATACCCGTCCAAACGGATGCCGTTCCTTACATCATGTCCACTGTGTCGGACACTTTGCTGACCCCGCTGCATGATGGCATACTGGAGTGCATGGACCTGATACAAAAGGAAGCCATTAGGCAGGATGTGGAGTCTGACTCGAGCATACGCCAATTGATACCCGCCATCTTTCGTCAGCTGCTGATTTTCAGCAAATTCGCCTGTGCGCCGCCCACGTTTCAGCAGAATGTGGAGCACAACAAATATGGAAAATCGGCCAATCTTTATGCGAATAATGCCTCTGTCGAGGTGGTCAGCATGAATTATATACCGTTTGGCGAAAAATCCATTAGCATTTGTGTGAAGCTATACCAAAGTACAGCCACCGAGGAGTCGGTGGTGCAGGAGCAGATATTGCATGACATTGTCAAGGCCCTGCGCACTCCGTTGGCCATGAAGTACAAGTGTCTATCCTCGAGTACCTGGAAGCTGGCCATATCCAGCTTGATAAGCGTATTGCACACTGGCTTAAAAGTGGCGCGCGCTAAGCCGCAACATTTTGCCAGCCTGTGGGACGACTTGGCCGATACACTTGACAAATTTCTATTTCCGGTCAATGTGTGCACCATCGAGGATCGTGGTCTCGAGGAGATTGTGCTCGATGAGACCATAGATTGTCAGGTGATTGAGCTGCTGCGCGATGAGGTATTGCCCTTTGCACACGAGATGCCGCATCAGTTCATCATGCAAATTGTGGTGTTGTTGAACAAAGGCTCCATTCACTCGGCTTCGGATAGCAACATTTGCTACGAATCGGACTGGAAGCTCCGCGAAATCTTTGCCAAAACCTGTTTCGAGACGCTGCTGCAATTTTCGCTGCTAGAGGATCAGGCCACGGCTACAGCAACCAACAATAATCGTCTAAATGCCAATTTATTGAGTACTGGTGCCCCAGGAGCGGTTAATAAGGACTTTGCTGGGCGACTGGCTGTGACGGCGCTGCTTCATCGTTTTCAAGAGGTGCTCAAGCGCTTTAATGACGATGAACGCCAAAGCGGAAAGTGCCCGCTGCCCAGGTAAATTTTAGATTAGATAAACTTGTACTCGGAGTTGATAATCTTTTCCTATTTTTCAGATTTCGCCTTTCGGAAATTTCCTTTGTGCTAAAAGCTATTGCAACGCTCGTTGTGTCCATGAAGAAAGCGCCAGCATCCAAAGGTATATGCCATAAATTAATCTAACTTAACTGTATTTCAGCTTAAATTTTCATTTTATCCAGTTAATAAGCCCGCCTGGGATTTACTGATCGGCCTGTATCCCTATTTGGTGGACTGTACCACAACAACATCGCCCGAGGTATCCCGTTCGCTGCGAGAGGCTTTGCTGCAGTACACGGACCTACTGCAGGCGCCCAACTACGTCAAGGACAATGCGAATCAATCAAATGGACAGCCATGAAGCAGAATGAAGTGAATTGAATCGTTTTTAGTTTAGGTCAATGTCCTTTTGAGTATATTAATATATTGCTGATTATATTTTACATAATATTATATATATTTATTTTAACTGTGCATAATTTAAAACACAAAAATATGTTATATTTGGTATATATACTTATGTGACCACTTTCCATACCTAAGTCCTTATAAATTTGTAAAAGTATTGTAGTCGAAACTAAGTATATTATATTATATATGCGCAGTAAAAAGCTGTCAAGAGCTTAGCAGCTTGATAGCATAAGATGCCCCTACAAAACTGGTTGGCCAACTAATGCAGCAACCTTATCTCGCACCAAAAAAGCAAATATTTCTTTAGTACCTTGGTAAAACGCTGTTTAATATGATATGATATGACATACATATACATGAATACTTATATTATTTGGTAACTAAACATTGAGCTATGCGAGTAACGAAATTTTTAAAAGAAAACCTACCTAGAAATACAAATAGACTTGCGTGTTATCTGAATCAAATATTAACACTTAATCAGCAACAACTTTGTAGAGACGTTTTTAAATAAAGCAACTATTATTATTATATAATCATATTTTTCATAATAAATTTCTTTTTACAACACTTCCAGCAATTGTAAGATATCAAAACCTTGAAATGCGGAATAAAATATTGCCATATGACGACATATGGAAAAAATGTTTACTGAGAAATCTTACGAATTATTTCTTACTTTAAATTTAAAAAAATCTGCAAAAAAAAGGATCGAGTTTAGAATTCTGCGAACCACAGTTGAGATCTATAAAATGTGTATCTGTTTTCTGTGTTATTTAACTGCATATAATTAAATCAATCAAATTATGATCTTAGAAAATTATACAATAAATAATTCGTACTGAGTTGTTTGTTTTCATGGGACTACATTAGATATTCAATCATCACAGTGTTGAGAAAGTAGAAAAAGATCTGGATTTTAATAAGGTGTACTGCTTACCTCTTGAGCTGTAAAGTGCTGGGGAAACATTTGTCGAGTGCAAAAGATTTTAATCTAAATAAAATTTTTATTTTAATTTGTTTTGTTTTCATTTTAATCGGTATAATAAGTATAATAACATTTTTGTTGTTCTTGTTTTTTGTTTTCAATTATTATTATTTTACCTGTTAATATTAATTATTTTTTTATATAGTTTTTTTCCATTGTTTTTGTTTTAATATTAGAATTAGGCAATCGAGTTAATACTACCTTCGTTTTAAATATTATGCAACGAATTGGGTTTTTGTTTTTAGTTTTATAATTATGAATTTTTTAAATGTATATTTAATAAACTCATTTCCGTTCTGGCTTGTATTTTATATTTTTAAATTTATTTATATATTTCTTATTTTTCTTTATATTTTGCTGTGCTTTTCAACTCATTTGTTTTTGCTTCTTTTTTTTCTTTCTTTCGTTTTAGTTTATTATTATTTTATTTATTTTTTTTTTTTTTCATTTTTTAGATTTAAGTTTTATGCCGTGGGCGCTAAATTTACAGTTGCCTTGTAAAAATTTACAATTCAAGCGCATGCTTTTAAAATATTTGTTTATTTTAAATGTTACAATTACTAATTTAGTTTCTGTTAGCTGAAAGTCGCAATCACCTTAACAAATAGCTGCATATATATATTCTTTAATATATATATGTATATATTATTTTTAATTTAATTAACCTTGTTTTCTTATTTTCTTATTAATTTAGAGTTATCTTCTGTTTTAATTTTAATAAGTTAATTTTTTTTTTTGTGTTATGGGGAGGTTTACTTAGATATAATACAATTGTTGTTATTATGGGATTGCAATTTGATTTTATTTAGACTTAGGTATAAATCTTTGCAGTTGATGCTTCCTCTGTTTAAATTTGAATGTGTGTGTGTATGCATGCGTACATTTGACAATTTTACGCATTACATATACAAAACTTTATACTGTTTATATACATAAGCGGCATACCTTTTTTCTTGAATTTTGTTTAACCAAATTTGAAGCCTGTTGCTTTGTGTGTATATGTATGTGTAGATATTTATGTATGTATATGTATATTTGTTATATACGTATGTATATTAGAAAGAGAGAAGTTTCGTTAGGCGTTTATGTATTTGTTTTTTATTTTATTTAGTTTTTAAGTAGATGAAGTTGTAAAATGTTTAAACTTCTTTTGTGTTTGTTGCGAAATGTTTTTGATGTATTTTTGTTTGTTTATTTTTTGGTTTGCAATTTGTGTAAACACTTTACATTAAATTACTTAACTAAATAGCCATACAAAATGTCGTGTTGTGGGTTACATATATACTAATTTTTTGTTTATATATATATATATATATATATATATATATATATATATAAATATTTTTTTTCTTTTAGTTTAATGAACACTTTCTTGGGTTCAATTCAATATTACTTTAAAAAGGTTTTTGTTTTTTGTTTGTTTTTAATATTTTTATAGTTTATAGTTAAAGTTAAATGTTTAAATTTAAGTTTTGCGTTGGTTTTCTTTTGGTTTTTAAAAAGTTGCTCGAAATGAATATATGTATATATATGTATATATATATATATGTATATAGTTAAGAAGCGCTGTGCCCTGTTGACTTGTGATTTTATATATATATACATATATATAGTATATATATATATATATATATATATATATATATATATATATATATATATATATATGTAGAACTATATTGTATTGCTAAAAAAATCATAGTTCATAGTTCATAGTGGTTGTTGTTGTGATTAGCGTTTAGTTAGTATTTTCCTAGTTGAAGACGCCTGGATTTGTCAATATATTTGCTGCCAGCTTAAACCGAACAGCCAAAAATAAATAAAAAAAAACTATATATATATATATGTATATATGTATGTATAAACACTTCTGCCAGATATTCTATAGGCTAGCTATCGTGTGTCTGTGTGTGTGTTTATATATTCCACTTTTTATGTAGGGGCACTTGATTGATTCAACTCTGCAGCTCTCTCCGTCTCTCGTACTTTCTCTCTCGCTCTCTTCAGCTTCCTTTTAAAGTGTACAAAAGTTTTTTTACTTTTCTCATTTACTTTTGGCTGACCGTCGGGATTTTATTTGTTTTACAAATAATAATAAATGTTGCTGCTTCTATGTTATTGATGTTTTTTTACCCGTATTTCTAACTGGTTTATAGAGTATTTCATACAAATAGATTACACAACTATGTATTTATGCTTGTCTGAAAGCAAGCCACACGTTTTTGTTTCTGATTTCTTTTTCATTCATATAAATATTTTATTTGTTAATAAACTATTTCTTGGGCATTTAAAGAGTTTTAGGTTCATTGCTGTTCATCTTTGTATTCCTACTGAAACCCTAAGGCATTTTTTGTTTTCTCTAAATTTATGTATTCAATATATATACTAATTTATGCTACAGTTTAAATAAAAAGAAGAAAATGGTATGCAAATAATAATTTATACTTGGTTTGCGGAGCTCTACCTAGATCAAAGAATGATTACTTTCATTTATTTTCGGTTTTTCCATTGGAAAAAAGTGTTGCCAATTGATTATAATTGTGGCGCATATGCAATAAGTGCTGCCCATTTTCTTTGGTTAAATCGTGTCTGTCAGTGTTGGAAACAGGTCATTAAAACGTGTGGCTTGCAATAGATATCAATCATATTTTCGACTCTATAATTGTTGTATCTAATTAAGTATTCCATATTTGTAGCATTTTGCATGTATTTTTGTTTGTATCTTGAAACTGAATGAATTGTAGGTGAAACTTTAGTTTGTTGCTTACTTTATGTAGATTTTCTGCACACTACACCATGAAATATATGTAGTTGTTCCAAGTTGTTTTTAACGTGGCTTAGATTTACATTAAAATTATCTTGTCTCATATACATACATATACATACATACTACATGTATATATACATATATGTTTAGCTTAGCTTAATTTTGGTATAATTTGTATTTATGTGTTGTATATGAAGCGCTTAATGCGGGAGTTTTAAAATTGTGTGCCAGTTTTTATAGTTGTTGTTATCGATAACAATCATAATATAAATAATCGAAAAAAATAAAGGCATTAAAGAAAATCGTATTTCAAATATATGTTTATATATACTGAGGATTTATAGGATACACGATTTGTTGTTCGTTTATTTTTTGTCAGGCTTTGTTCTTGTTCTGTACATAGAAAATTAACATAAAAGAAACATACAATACTGTGTATGTACTTTATTGTATATAAGTGTATATATATGTATATATATATACATATGTATATATATATGTGTAATTGTTTTTTGTTATAGTATATATATAGCAATAGTTGACGTTTGTTTCAAAATTGTTGTTCATAGTATGTTCAGTAGTTGTTTAATTTTGTTGTTTGTTTTTGTTGTTTGTGGGTTATATTACGTCGTACATTATAGCAGTAAATAGGTATCGTAGCTGTTGTTCATGTTGTTCGTGTTTGTATATAAAGCAACGTGGGTTCACTTAATCAGTTCAAGAGGTCGTATATGTATATATGTAGGATATACATATACACAATGTATGCAAGTGTATATGGGGGTGTGTATGTAAGGGAGGAAATTGTGGTTCAATTAAACTAAAGCAATTTATTTATGAATTTTAATAAACGTTTTTTGTATACAATATACACTCATATATGTACATATATACTATGTAGATCGGGATATATATATATATATGCATACATATACATATATATATATTTATAAATATAGTCGTTACACAAATAAGCCACAAACTGTACAAAACATTGTACATATGTATATGTACCATAAAAAAACTTATAGACAAAGCCCCTACGATTTTTTTCAAATTTCAATTTTCGATAACAGTTGTCATTTTATCGATCGATAGAGCATTACGATTACGACGGTTTCCAAGTATGTTTTTATTTATTTTTTGCTAGGCTATTTAATTGTTTCTATATATATTTTTATATTTAATTATTCATGTATATCGATAATTATATATATCGATATCCATTTATTTTTAATTTAATTTTTTGGTATATAACAAGAACGATTATTATTTATAAGTTTACTATACAAATGTCTCGTGTGGTTTTTTATCATTATTTATATATATATATATAAATATATATATATATTTTTTTTAAATATATATATATATAAATATTTAAAGCTTTGGTGGCGGCAAAAAATTGAAAACCCAAATAAAAATGTATAAATACGTTTAGAAGAAACAAATTATTCAAAATTAAATATCTCACTTTCAGTTACAGATGAAAATTGAAGACCGCTTTAGTATTTTTAAGTGTTTTTTTTTTGTTTTGTTCACTTCGTTTATGTTTATACACATACATACATATTTAAATTTAAATTAATAAAAAATAAACAAACAAAACACGGTTAACAACTAACAAAAACCAATAAGTAATAGTGTGTTTTTGTTTTTAGTTTTGTTGAACAAAAATGAGGCAAAATTTATTTGAATATAATTAATTCATGTAATCCATTGATCATTGATCAGAAATCACCTATCGTCAATCTTTATCATAATACATGATGATTTATAATTTATGCTTGGATTCGTTATTAATGATTCATAATTTCCTGATTATTGACTCATGATCGATGATCATAATTATTTAATCAATCACCCATCTGAGTTCATAATTCATGTTAATAATGAACTCATAATTAATTTTTAATTACAAGCCATCTATGAATCATGAGCCATGAATTAATCATCAAACATGAATCATGAATCATCAATCATAATTCATAATTCATAATTCATAAAATACATAGTATAAGCAATTAGTACTGAACTTTTTAAGTTTTGGCAGTACGCATCTTGTATTAATATTAATTGTAATTGTTTATGTTTGGGTTTGTAATAGTTTAAAATTATGCAAATATACAATGTAGGTTTCTTTATGTTCTCTATCATAAATCGTACAGCATTTATGTTTTTTTTTTTTAGATTTACTTTGTTATTAAAATATATTCATAACGCGCTACTTAATTGTTTAAAAAGTTTTCAATTTTGGTTTCATTCATTTCATTTTTTCTATTATTTTATCTTTAACTAATATTAATAAACAAATTTTTAACATTTCTCGTTCAACAGTTTTTTTTTTGTTTTTTTTTTTATTTTTCTTTAGTTTTGGTTTTGCTCCTTATACTGATCGCAGCCAAAAGAACTCAAACTGATGCAACCCGAAAAAATTGTTTTAAAAAACCTAAAGGACAGAAAAGAGTCTAGCTACAAATGAAAAACCTCCGACATATCCATACATATTAAATAAATACTAAATTAGTGTTTCAAATGTTTTTTTTTTTCAGGTTATGTACAACATTTTCTGGACTTTTGTTTAATATTTTGTTATGTTTTCCTACTAAAATGGCGGATAGAGTGCTACGTATGTGTGTGTGTTTGTATGTGTGACATCTCTGATAGTAGTAGTATTATTAATAGTACTGCGTTTTCGGTGTTGGCTTCATCTGTCTTCGATCTGCCGCATTATCCATAGATTCCATTAAAGTGACTAAGTTCCGATTTTTGTTTTTTTTTTTTTTAGTGTTTATTTAACTGCTATCACTTTCGTTTGTTAATGTTAAGTTCTTGAAGTTTTCCTTTTAAATTGTTCATTTATAAATACGTTTATAATAAAATACAATTGGACTAAACAAAATCTTCTTTCATACAATATTTTGTGAAAAGTTGAAAAGTTTCGGGTGTGAGGGAGAGATTTCTCTTGGATGTATTTAACAGATTTTCATTTATTTTTTATGTTGTTCTCAATTATATTTCGATTTTAGTATTTATTTATATTTTGTGTTTTTTTAAGCTGTCTTTAGGAATTATTTTTTTCTTTTAATCATAATTTCTCCTTTTCTTTTTCCTGCAATATATAGAAAACAAATGGCAAAAAATCGCATATGAGTCAAAGAGATTGGCGCAATGTGACACTAGGACATATTGAAGGTCAAAGTAAACTATATGGGCAATCAATCAATCAGTCAATCAATACATAACAAGTAAACTAACAAAGAAATACAAAATTTAATTTATAGACCAAAATAAAAATTACTAAAAAATGTATTTTATTTTTCAATTTTTTTTTTTTTAACTTTTGTTGCGGTTGTTTTTGCTGGTACAAATATTAGGCTACTGGTTGTTGTTGTTGGTTTTTGTTAATAATATTATTGTTATAGTTGTTGTTGTTGTTGCTGTTTACGGCTGCACGCTGGGATATTTTTTTATTTTAGGTGGAATTGAATCGATTTTAATTCTTTTTTTTTTTTTTTTTTGCTTTAGCATTAGCGACAACAATCGATTCAATCATTCAATCAATTAATCAAGCTGCAGGCTGTGGCATTTACCTATTGACTTATGCATTAAATATTTACTTATTGCGAATTTTATCAACTACGGCATACGAAATACAATTTTGTTATTTTTTTGATGTATTTTTTTTTTTCGATTTTTATGGAGGGGGAGGAAAACAAGAAAAGAATGAAATACAATTTGATTAGCTCTTCACATGATTAATTAACTACACAAATTTCTTTTTGTTTGGCACTACGAATTTCGACGATTAAAGCTCTAAATCAAACTGAAAAAAAATTATAAAAAATTTTAAGAGAAGCCAGCAGCAAAGCGATAATTCCCAAAATGAGAGAAAATGCAGAGTTTTGCTGATCTGCAATTAATACTGTTTAGCAATACATGGGAAGATCACTATATACATAAGCTATATAGCAGCTACACACATATACATAGGCAAATTATACACAACATACACATATACAAAGTGTGAAGATTAAAAATGCATTTTATATTTCAATTGTTTTTGTTTTTTATAATTTACATTTGTTTTTTATTTGTTTGTGTATTTATTCAATCTATTTGAAATCAATATCAGAAATTAAAAGCAAAAAAATAGCACAAAGTTGTTTTTTTTTTTTACATACATAAATGTAATTTAATTATAATATTAATAATAGACGGCATAAACAAATCATATAAAAATAATGCTAGACGTAGCGGTAAATATATATATATATATATATAAGTATATATATAGTATATACCTCAAATTATTCACAAAAAAGAAATAGAAATAGAAAACAAACTGAAAAGAATAAAAACAAAAGTGCACAAAGAGAAAACAAATACTTTTCTGTGTGATTGTGTGTGTGTGTGTGTGTGTGTACAGACTAATTAGTTATAGGTGCTTAACAAATGACAATCAAATAAAGTAAAAAGAAATCAATAAAACTGCAATGAAGATGTTTTTTCGTTTTTTTTTTTTTTTTTTTTGTAAACTAATTGTAGCAGTGTTTCATGTTGTTGTTGTCGTGTTATTGTTTATAAACAAAGAATTTATTGCCAAACATTTCATTAAGCTTAGATAGTCATTTATAATAAGGCATAATAATAATATACATAAGTAACAATAGATAATATAGAATTGATCAACTTTCTGCATAATTTCACTTTCATTCAAGCCTAATTATTTAAATTAGAATTAAACAATAAGTACTTAAAAGCAAAGTTCATAACATGTTCTTTTCTGTTGTTTTGTTTTTGTTTTTGTTTTTCATCGTTTACATTTACATTCAAAATCTTAAAATGATGCACTCGATATAAACCAAAAAGAGGAAATTTTTAAGCGAGAAGAGGAAGAAAGCGAAATTTAACAAAAAGCGCAGCAAACAATACAAATTTTATAAGGCATACTTTTGCTTTATACATAATATATATATATACATATATATACTTGCATAATTATATTTATACATAGTGTTTATATGGCTACTACGCTCAATGTGTAATGATCGTGTGTGTTGTGTGTGTGTGTGTATTTGTTGTGTTTTGTGGGTTTGTCAGCTTTAAAGCACAAATTTTAGCTTTAATGTTCTTTTTTTTCGTTTAGCACACAGTTTAAAATTATATTTGTGTTTTTTTTGTTTGTTTATTTAATGTTATTAACTAGGCAGCACATAAACAATAAATTTAATTATTGAGTTTAAGTTTCGTGTTTTCTTTTTTTGGCACGCAAAAAGCTGAGCTTATGCAATATATATATAAAATACAAAAGCAAAATACGCAAAAACAATTATTTGTTTTTTGTTTATATAGTTTTAACTGCATTTTGCGCGCCAACAAAATATATATATATTTACGTTTATATAATTATAAATACTTGCAATTATATAAATATATACTTTGTTTTTTTTTTTTTATATTAATATAATTTTGTTTAATTTTGTTAACTAAGAAAAATTTTGCTAAATTTGTTGTTGCTGCTGCTGCTGTGTCTGTGTGTAAGTACGTTGCTTATGTCTCTCTCTGTGTGTGTGTTTGTGTGTGTGTGTTGTGTTTGTGTGTTGTGTGTGTGCGTTGTGTTTGTGTATGTTGTGTTTGTGTGTCTGTGTGTGTGTGTATATGTGTGTTTGTGTTTGTGTGTGTGTGTGTGTGTGTGTTTGTGTGTTTGTGTATGTGTGTGTGTGTGTTTGTGTATGTGTGTGTGTTTGTGTGTGTCTGTCTGTTGTGTTTGTGTGTTTGTCTGTCTGTTTTGTGTGTGTGTGTGTGCGTTTTTGTCTGTGTGTATGTATGTATATGTCGTGATTGTTGTTGTGTGTGTCTGTTGCGCATTTGCGTATGCAGCTTCAAACGTCTTTAATTTGCAGTTTATTAACTAAAATGTAAATTTGCTGCTTCATTTCAGATTGTTACAAAATATTTGGTGTTGTTTGTTGTGGACTGCTTGTTGTTGTTGTTTGTTGATTTCATGTTGTTGTTGTTGGGGTTTTTTTTCTTGGTGTTGTTGTTGTTGTTGTTGTTGGCAACTTACTGTTCTTGTGGATCAGTATCACTCTCTTCCAGTTCGCTCTTATTGCGTCTCTTCTCATAGATAAGAATGATCACACAAAGTATCAAAACCTCAGCACAAATGCCAAGAAAAGGCCACAAGGCAGCATATTTGCCTGGGAGTGAACGATAAAAACAAATTAGGATAGATAGATATATCTAAAATAGCAAATTCAGCATTATAATTTACCCTTAACACGAACGGTTGCAACATCGGTGGCAACGGTGCTATTGCCATAATCATTGGCCTCATTGCGTCCATGGCATTTGTATTCGCCTCTATCATCCAATGTAACGTTCTCAATCATTAAAATTGCATTTTCAATTTTATTATCATCCGCTTTCAATATATAACGATCTGTGCTATTTGTGATATTTGTGTAATTGCCTGTGCGGAAAGAAGAAAAGAAATTCGAATTAGTATCTGATTTAGTCGAGAATATTATGGAGTTTTCTAGCAAAAGGTATATTAGTTTATATTAGTTTGTATAGAGCTTCTTCATAGAATGTAAAATTCAAGTGATATAAAACTTGTATATCTTTATGCCAAGGCATTTCGTCGATCTACATAATGTTCATCTTATAGTTACTTTTTATAATATTATTTTGCTGTCTGTTTATTCACTCTGATTCTCTCATCATCTTAGATCACTCACCAAAGCTCCATGACAATTGAGGATTGCTACCGAGAACTGTGCAGGGGATCATCATTTTCTCACCCTCTACAACACCATAATTTGAAGGCACTCGAACGACCATGCGAGCTGACCAAAAAAAGGAATTTAATATTATTAAAATGTTTTCATTCTTTTTATAAATACCTTTTTGTTAATTATATGTTTGTTTACTTACCAATCACGTGAATATCTTTGGACACACCCTTGAACTCACAACTGTAGTCACCATCGTCGTGAGCTTCCGCTCTGTCAATTATGAACTTTCTTTCGGCATGGATAAGTTTAAATCGACCTCTCAGTGAGGGGACATCCGTCACATTGACGCCGCCCTTTTTCCTATTTTAATATGCAAAATGGAGAACATAGCAATTAGTTCCTTTTTAAATGAGTATAAAATCACGAAATTGATAAATGGTTACAGCAAAAATACCGATAATTCTGTATAAAAATAAACTTTCAAAAGGATTTTACGGTGTATTAATAATTTCTTAAAAAATTATACAAAGTAACTATATTATGGATATTGATTGTTTTCATTGTTTATTTTTGTTTACTCTTTAGTTTTATGAACTGACATATATATAGTCATAGCAAATGAGACCTATAGCCAACCGGTTGGCCAAAACTATCGATAACTCTAAAACTGTTGTATTTTCAGTAGTAAAGAGCTTATATTTAACCCTTACCCTACAATATCTTGGGCTTCCACTACTCTTGCTGATACTTAATGTTGATTGTTTTAGGATATTGATATTCTTATATATTTTCAAAAGTTTGAGTTATCGATTTTTTGCTTGTGGACTGTTACTTCGGTTGTGCTCTGATAATTACTTTTTGATATTTTCTTATATATTTATATATTATAAACTACTGTTTTCAACTCTCATTTCTAACCGATAATTATCTTAGCTTGTCTTGTTAGCCAAAAATTCCATAGACCTGTATTTTTATTCAGTTCAAGAACTTTTGGTGCCAATTATTCAGTACTAATTCAAAGTGAGGCACGCAAAGCTAAGTTTTCTGGCCCTGGCGACCGACAAAAAGTGTCATTACCATTACGAGGCCTCCTTCACACCCACACACACACACATATATATATATATATATACATACGCACACATATTTGCATACACATATACAAACTTGAGTCGGATAAGCCCACTCCCTGTAATCGGGCACTTTTTAGCACTAGCACACACACACACATCCCATCTCAACCTCCCGCTCATCCGGCGCCCATGTTATGCTCTCCAGGTTACGTCAGTCAAGTGCTTGGTTAAGGGGGGCAACATAATTAAGCAAAAGTGCTTAGCTGTGCCGTATTAAAATGATTGCTCTTATAACTGCCAACTAGTATACAGAGCCATAGGCCATAGGCCAGAGTTTGGGGAGATACCAAACAGACGGACTACGCGCTCGAATGCCTTCTATCTGTCTTTCTATTGGCTAAGCTCGACGTACACTCTCCGAAATTTTGTAGTCTGTTTCGGTAAACTTATTACAAATGAATTGTGTCTAATCATACGTAATCATATATTATGTTCATATATTTTTTCTTGAATTATCAATAAAAAATTATTTTACGAAATTGTTTTCTTTAATTTTTACTAAACTTAACTGTTGTGTACAAAATATATTTCTAACTTACCATATGAGTGGATCATCGGACTCCACATTTTTCACATTGCAGCTGAGCACAAGCGGATTTCGAATATCGTAAAATTTGAGTTGACGCTCCACATGGTCATAATTTGGCACCAAGGAATCTGGCCCTGAAGTGAACATGAATATATATCCACACAGAAAGAAAGACAGAGAGAGAGAGGGAGAGAAAGAGAAAAACATCAAAATTGTGCAAATATTTATGAGATCAAATATATATATATACAAATACAAATCGTATATCCCAAAAAAGTAGAGTAGGAAAAAACGTTTACATAAAAAAATGTTTATCTAAATAATTATGCATATACGAAAAAGAAAATATATATATATCGATAGATAGATGGTTTCGTTTATGGTAGGTATAAATATATTATCGAGTTTTTGTTTTATTGTAGAGGCGAGAGCTTAATATATGAGGGGTGTTCATAGGGGGGTTTACGCAGGTTTTTTTCTCTATTTTATTACGATTTTGATTAAGGTCTGAGAGCTAAATATGAGCTGAGATGCTTGTGGTTTATAGATATACATAAATATTGGTTTGATTGTATTGAAACTCTAACAAGTATTTATTAATATAAAAAATAAATACAAATAAAACAGAAATTGCAACTTAAATCAAAAATACCAATAATAATTTCACACACATACGCTATTTGCACTAAATAAAAAAAAAAACGTATATCTAAGAAATTTGCAAACACATTTTAACACAAATTCAATATTTATTTATTTACTTTTTTTAGCGCCCATATAAAAAACCCCCAATTCAAAGAAAAACAACTCTAAAACTAACTAAAAAAAAATAAAAAATATTTTTATTAATTTTCGTATTTTATTTTACCTAAACATACATATGTAAAGTTAAATATTTATTTGAATGATATATATATATTTATATAATATAAATATGTATATATATATTTTTTTAGTATAGATATTTTTAACTTGGACTGAAATCAAATAAATTTGATTTGCATGACATATATTTATATATAAATATATATATGTAAAATGCAATAATGTTATAATTCGTTTAATTCCATCATTTAAATTTAATTTTTAAATTAGCTGCAAATGGAGCAATAATCGTTTTTGATATTTAAGTACTAAATGTTATTTATAGTTATCGAGTTATGCGATAAGCAAAGTCAAGCTAAAACTAAAGCAACAGCTAAATAGTCGATAACTGATAATCGATAAACATTAGCCCACATAACATGACACAGATACAATACATATTCATGTATTATAGCCTTGTCCTTATCGCCATACGAAAAGCAAAAACAAAAGCGAAATCAAAACCAAAAACAAGAACACAAAGTATACGCAAACGAAAGAATAAATGAAACAAAGGCAATAAACATTAAGCCGCGGTTACAAACACAGTCATTGGGGGCAAAGCAACAATGCTTATCAAGCGACTGAGCGCCAATTCTGAATTACACATGGATTTAATATGCGTCAAACAAAATGGCTGCCAATCAATCAAATTGAAGAGCCGCAGATAGAGAGAAATAGAGGAGAGACCGACTGAGTGTGAGAGAGACAAAGAGGGAGAAAAGGGGTCAGCGAGGCGCTGTGCACCTGACAGTCGTGTGATTCAAAAGCAACGGTAAACAACTGAAATAAATCGAGTAAAATATATATTAATACGTATATTTATAAATACAACAACAATGACAACAACAATAGCGACACACACATACAAATCAAAACAAAATGTTGCAGTAAGAGTAAAAAGAAATATATCAAGCAACAAAAAGGAATAAAAGAAGCTCCACTTAAAGATTTGCCTGTGTTTCATGTGTGTATGCGAGTTTGTGTATGTGTGTGTGTGTTTGTGTGTGAAGGCGAACGAGCTTAACTATCGACGAATAGTCAAAGCCTAAGAGCACTAGCGAACGATTAACGATTAACAACACCAAAAATAGACTAAACGATGAGGGAGTTTGAGCAATGTTGACGTGCGCTGATAACGATTGTAGGAGAGCGGGAGAGCGAGAGCGTGGAGAGCGTATAGCGAGCGAGAATACGAGCAAAAGAGCGAGGCTTAGACGATAAAAAAAAACATTAAGGAATTGGAATTGGACGAAAGTGAGTTTTGACGATGAACACGATGAGTGAAATGCATTAACTGTTGTATAGAGACGCAAATGAGACTGAGTGAAATGTTTTTGTTTTGTTTGTATAGCAGAGTTGCTGCACTTGTGAGTCCGTTCAGTTCACTCAATGGATACAGTGGTTCTGATAGCACTGCACGATTGCAAAATCTTTTGATGAGCTTCAAATTGATTTTCATTTTAATAATTAACTGGAGCACTTTGTATTTATACACATAAAAATTAATATCAATTAAGATTTGAGAGCTTGTTGAGCACTTAAGGTTATCGGCATGAAATTCATTTTGCGCTTGATTGATAAACTATATAATTTGACACTTTGCAAATCGAATTAACAATTATATTTAACGCTTTGTCACGCTATCATTCTTAAGCGCAATAAACTGTAATTAAAGTTTTCAGTTTAGAATCGATCTAATTGCGGCACAGCTTGAATATGCATGTATTTATGTGCGTATTAACGTTTAATTGACCGAGCCTATGTGTGTATGGAAATTTTGAGTGAGTTTTGCTTTGAATGTATGAGTGAGATGTCATTTCATGTGGTTTCAATTATGTTCTTGTGCGTGTGTGTGAGTGTGAATGCGAGTGAGTGTATGTGTGTATGTGGCTCACCCTTCTTAATAGGCAAGAACGTCTTGGGCTGCTGCACTAAACCGATGTTGTTGCTGTAGCTGGTTGTTAGCGCTGTGTGCACTGTGGGCACCGTTGCAACGGTAACACCAACACCGCCGCCGCCCACTGCAGGCGGCACAAATTGCGGTGAATATGTTTGATATTTCTCATTATGATGCTGTGTAGGTTGCATTGGCTGCGGCGGCAGCGGCAGTTGAAAATTGTTTAGTTGCTGTTGTTGTTGCTGTTGCTGGTGATGCTGCGCTCGATGATGCGCTGTGGCAGTGTCGATTGCCGTTCGATAAATCGGCATCGTTTGATTGTACAGCTGTATGGTGGGCGGTTCGGGTGGCGCCACCGTATGCTCCAGCAGACTGAGGCGGGGTGGTGGAAAATCTGGCGGCGTGGCTGAATAAATGCGATGAATGCCATTAACACCAGCCTGGCCGCCGTCACCTGTTGTTGTTGCGGCATGCCACGTGCTCAATTCGTTGTATCTACGCGTTGTCGCCGGCTGCTGCGGCTCGTAGCTGCCATAGCCAAAGCCAAAGCCGTGGCCTGTGGCATTGCCTTGTTGCTGATTGTGCTGCTTGGCGGAGGATAGGGACGGCGATTCCGAGCCCCGTTGCGGCTGCTGCTGCTCCTGCCATGTGCGCGTAAATATCTCATCGGCCGAGCTGGGCGTCAGCTCATCGATAGTTCGATAACCGCTCTCCGTCGGCGTCTCCGATTGTTGCTGCTTGTTGTGCACGTGCAGCATGTGAAAGCCGCTGTCGCGACGATGATTTTTGTTGTTGTTGCACTGATAACGGCCCTCGTGCACCTTCAGGGCGTGCCGCACCTTCAGATGGGCCTCGATCTTGTGCTTCTCGCCTGCAGTTGATTGATTGATTGATTGCTGCTCGTTCTTCATCAATCGTCAATCGTCAATCATCAATAAATACTCACCTTCGATGGCGCTCTCCGACAGTGTATAGGAGTGCTCGTCGTGGCCGTGCCGCAAATTGTGGCGCGTTATCGACTCCCCGTTCTTTAGCCAGTGTATCCGCTCAGTTATCGGTATGACGCACGTTATCGAAAATGGCTCACCGATATTGACAATCGCGTCGCCATAGTAAACGATCGGCGAGGTTGCCAGTGCAAACTCCGATGATTCATCGCTATCGTTCTCAATGATGCTCGCTGCATTACGACCAATTTAATCCACAAATATGCATATACATATATAATATATATTATATATACGTATATATAAAGAGCACACACAGCAAGAAGGTTACAACAAATCGATATATCGATAGCAAAAAGAGCAGGTTGAATGGGGCAATGGGAAAGGAGAAACATCATTGGAAATCAAGAAAACATTAACAATTAACAACAACATAAAATATAAACGTTTTTTTATTTAATTAGTCTTTTTACACTCCATAAAATATATGGCTACTATAGCAGATGTGTGTACGATCCGATCCATTTCGAGTCGATCGATTGATTGTCTGTGTATTATTTTATCGGTTAGATTTGTTTGCTTGTTTTTCGTTTTCTTCTTTTTGTGTGTTTCCAGTTTTCAGATTATTTGATTTCAGCGCCAAGTTGCAAAAATATGTATGTATATCAATTTATTTATACTAAATGTGTCGTAAATCCTACTTACATATACACATAAAAGATATATACAAAATAAATGCACACAAAAAAACGATTATCGAACTGAATAACCAAAAAGTCAAATTAAAGCTAATTCAAATTATAAATGTGGTGTGTAAGTGCTATAATTAAGACCACAGGGTGTTAATGGTCCTTGTTTTTTGTATTTTTACTTTTTTATATAAAATGTACAGATTGATACGTCAACAATTAAAAGTTATCGATAAGCATTAAGGCTAATCGATAATGTTGCGGGTAAAACTCTGAGGTGAGCTAAAAAATTATTTATTTGGGATAGTTATATAGAGTTGCTTAACTTGTATTTTGCTGTATTACAAGTTATTAATATTCAATATAGTAAATAAAATGTATAATAAAACACTATTATAGAGAAGCCCTAAATATGTTTAATTGAATAATATTTAAAAATTATTATATTATAGGAGAGTTCACATATAACATGGATCCATAAATATCGAGGCATTATTGTAAGAATACATAGTTACTTATATATTCATACTAATACTTATATATTCATACTTAGTTATATTCTTCTAACCACATGAATTTGAGATTCTGCCATTACGCCGGTTGCGAACACAACTCGTTCAAATTTAACATCGTAGAGAGATTAAAATCGATTTCGTCATTCAGTCAGGTGCCCATGTATGTATGCAGATATATGTATAAATATATGTATATGTATGTTTTAGCGTGTGTGTGACACTGGGTGACGGCGTCAACAGTGACGTCAGTAATGTCGAGTTTAAACTAAATATTCTCAAGCCATGGCCATGTCCATACATATACATATACCGCTGGTCGAATGGCCATGTGCCGTTTTCTTTTTTTTTTTTCGAGAGAATGTTATCTGCGCTTATCACTGGACGGTAGGTAACAAGTAACAAGTACTCTTGATAACTTGAAATAAGCAAAAAGCTAACATGGCAATAAATATATAGGCTCTTAACAAAGAATGTACAATATACAATATTTTTTGATTGCTGTTTGCGTATAGATAAAGCCGCAATCTTATCAGCTGTTTTAACAAGTCAACGGACATAGTCTTTATTTGTTTCACACAGAGTGATTAGGCACACTCGCACACATACAAACACACGTTTACGTACTTAAGTATGCGCGCGTAGTATTTGCCTTCCCTTTTCAGCTGACACTTTTACAGCAAATTAAGCGCAAAAAGATTGCAGACAACGCAATTTCATTTACAAGCAACAAGATGTCGCCCCATCTCTCTTTCACTGCTTGCAAGCATTTTCGTCTGTTGCTGTCACTTTGGATAGCATAAGCACACAAGCACACGCACACGCACAAGCTTTGCATTTACATACAGAGAGCATATTGCAGCATAGGACAGAATGGAAGGCGACAACCCAGTCGAAAAGTATTATAAATTTATACAACATCAACATCAACACACACACACACACACACCTACACACGTGCGCGTATAACACACCTTAACATTCTTTTACTCTCACCACACACTCTCGCACGCGCGTTCTCTCTTTGTCTCGTTTACACAAATGTTTAACCGCTACGCCTGCTGCTGTTGTTGTTGGTGACAAGAAATTTATGGTTTATTGCTTGTTCATGTAGCATAGTTTTTGTCGCATTCCTTGTGCCAAATAGAAGAAAGAGCATGCAAAAGCAAGCGCCAACTAAAACTTTATTTAATCAAATTTATGGCTGCCAGCACACTCCCAGCCATACTCACATGCATTCACACTACATCCCCCTCTCTATCCTACATCCAACGCACTATATGAATAGCGGACTCGTGACATATTGTTATTGGCATTCGTCCGCATAATGTTTGTATGAGTGTATACATATATGTATGTAGATAGATGGATGGGTACGTATGAATATGTGTGTGTTGCTAACGCTCATTACATTTTAATTTTTCGTTTAGGTTTTATTATTTTTTAATGAACGCATTAAGCTACAGTACAGTGCTACGAATCGTCTCATGTTTTTGTTTCACTAGAAAATGTTATTGCCGAAGGCAATTAAAATACTTACAGAGAGAATTTGCAAAAACTAAAACTAAAACTGAAAAAAAAGTAACCGCAACAACGAACACAAAGTGCGCTTATACAGAGAATTTTCTACAGGCAAAAGATGAAACAAGAAACATACATATAACAAAATTAATTAACACGAAACAAAATTGATTGCGCCTATATTATGTACCTATGCGTGTGTGTGTACGATTGTCTGTGGGCAACTGTGCGTGTGTGTGTGCTGTTATTTTTGGCAGTCGTCGTGCACGTGAAAGCACACACAGTTTGAGAGTCATTTCGTAAATGACTTTTGAGGACACTAATGAGCGCCATTTTGCGCGGGTTTAAGGTTGGCCAAAATAAAATAAAAACAAATGTGAAATTAAATGAATTAAAAATTCATATACATATGTATGTATGTACTTATATACATTTTTATATACTATATATGCATGTTTATGTATAATTGAAATAATTGCAAGTCAAATTGCATGACTGTTAAGGATGTAAAAACATTAACCCGGCTTTGAATATCCTGTACAAGAGTCGACATTACTTCTAATTATACAGCAACACAACTGACTACAGAAAACGCTTTGTATTGATTTCATGTGACTTTCACACACAATACGGCACACACATGCAAAATTGCATACATACATACACACACAAAATTGACAAATTGAACGAGTTCATCGGTCCCTGAACGCACAACGTGAAATTCATTAAGTAAATTGCACGAAACATGCCAATTAAATCCAAAAACAATTCGCAACAATTGACAAAGGGGCAGAAAATAAAGCAATTCTCATCAAACAACAACAACTGCAACAGTTGCAAAACAAATACGAATTATAAGGCAAATGCAAATAAACAGGGAGCGATAGATAGAAACAGACAGAGAGTGAGGAGCGAACGGGTGCTGCGTTTTGCCGTAGCGGAACATAGAAAGACAGCACTCTGTTAATGCACTGTGCCGCGACGCTGTTAATGGGCGCCCGGCAAAGGAACATAATAAAAATGTGCTAACTAACCATTATAATAATCATGCTTATCACAAACAGACAGACCGACAGGCGGACAGAGAGATTTATAAATAGGAGGCACATATGTATATAAATATTTAAATACGCAACCGAGTTACTCGCTAAAACAAACAAAATTGTTTGAAAACGGGTTGAGATTCTGATGCGCTGACTGCGACTGCGACTGCGGCTGCGACGGCAACGCCGACGGCTACGTCGAATCATGTGTCCGGGCAGTGAGCGAGCGCGAGTATATGTATGCATACACATGTATGCGTGTGTTTGTATGACTGTGTGCGACTGGCTGCTGTAAATTGAAATAAAAAATTGTTTGTCTATTTTAAAATTAGCAAAAGCAACCAAAATGAATATGACTATTCGTCTGAGCGTCTGCTCTCAACACACTGCACCATCTCTCCCCTCTCTCGCTTACTAACGGCGGTTTCATGTCCGTGTGTGTGTGTGTGCATAAAAGTTTTGTAGTTTTTGGCCACAGCAACAACAACTAGTGCTGCCAATTTAGCTAGTTTTCTCCCAAATTTGGCTAGAAAATTAAGTTTGCACAACAAAGTTTGAGAAGTAGAAATGTTTGTTATAAAAATTAGCTGCTTTTCTAAAGTTAAAATTTTAAAACTATCTTAAAGGCTACATTTGGATTATTGTTCGAACTTGAAGTATTTGCTAACTTTTCACATGGCTTTTCTATACGTAAAGCTTTTTAAGTTAAACATTTTAAAATATATAAAATATATATAATGAAGGCTGCATTTAGGTTTAATCTTTAATCTTAACTATTTGAGTATTGCAAACGCTGACAACTAGAGCTGTCTTTTAACTGTAAATGTATTAAGACTCAAGAACTTGATAAAAATTTAATTGATTTGTGTTTTCTTGGTTTCTTTTTGTTTTTTGTTAATTTTGGCTTTTTCTGGCAATACACATTAAAGATTTAAGCAAACAAACATTAACAAAACACTTGTTTAACGTTTTCAAGTATGTTGAAAGCAACAGAAAAAATACATAGTATACAATCTTAAATGTTGTTGTTGCCGTGAATTTCTGCGTCAGTGTATGGCGGCTGGTGTATACATAAATATTCTATTTGCCTTGTAGTTGTCTAATTAAACGAAATAAACATTAGCTAAATTTAATTTCCAGCTCCCCCAAGCGATTTAACTTGAGCCAATTGGATTACCGCACAGCAGCACAGTTGAGAAGCCATTGGTAAGAAACTGCTGATCGCATGTGAACAGTTTTTAAACTGTCCAAAAGAAAGGCAAACGTCATTCTAGATGAGTTTGCGGTCGGGATGGGATAATGTCTAAAATCTTCTGATCCAATAAATAATGCAGAAAAACACTGTCAGACAGTTTTGAATATTTCATGCGGCCTTCTTTGCCCGTGCCAGATATTTGTGTCAATTATTATTGGCTCGGCACAATTGAAACCAACGCAAATTGATTCGAAGAAAACTAAATGGACACATAAACACACAGATACATCTACAAATTTATTACACCCTCTCTTAGCTACATGCGCCAGTTTTTTCCAATCGCATTTATTGAACAGCTTGTAAACACACACACACACGCGCATAAAAATCATTTACAGTAAGTTGTGAACTTTGGAGCCAAAGCAATTTCAAATTGTCAAAGTCAATGAAGCGATAAAGCTTTGAGCGCCGGCCGCTGCCCTCTCTCTCTCTCTCTCTCTCTCATTCACTCTCGCCATCATCAAAAGGCATGGTGCAAATGAAATTGTAAAACAAAACAAAAGTGTCAGAGAGTGCAGAAGAAATAATCAAAAACGATAACAACAAAAGCCAACACACACAGCATTGATCGCACGAGCTGGCAACTCTGTCTCGGCACTAGGCAGCCAGCCGCAACGTCACAATGGAAAAATTTTCAGACAACCTTAGCAAAGTGAAAATATTTGAGCATAAATCGGATTCTGAAAAGAAAAAAAAATAGCAAATCACCCCCCGCACCGAATAGCTGATTGATGCGACAATAAGGCGGTGGGAGGAAGAGGGAGGGAGACAGCCAGTGACGTTTGTGACGCCTTTTTGCTTTGTTTTTGTTGTTTGTACTTGGCCGCAGCACCAGTGGCTAAAACATGAAAAGAACAAGAACAAAAAGCGCTGCCAGACAGTCAGACGAACATTTAATACATATTAATATACTACACGTACGGAGAGACAGTCTGAATGCACAGTGGGCTGCAAGTGCAAAGAAAACTTGACATTTTGGACAAAAAAAATTACTTAATGCATAAATGTTTTCACAGCTCATGTTGTTGACACATACGTTCATGTCTATATATGCATATATTATATACATATATATACATACATCTACACATATGTATATTAGTACATAGACACACACGTGTATATATACTTTTATTGTTCTCACGCAAAAATTTATTTATATTTATTTTTAAATATATGTATATATGAAATGTATATTGTAGTTGAACAAAAGCAGACAGATGCATATATACACACACATGTGTTTGCGTGTACGTGTGCGTGTGCGTCTGTGCATATGTATTCATCTGGTGTATAAGTGCCTGCTGTCTGCCTCTAAATAGGCGATGTGTGAACTTTTAGCTTTTGTCAGGTGCCTGCTAATGAAAGCGGGGGCGCTAACAGCATGAATGGGCGGGTATAGCTGACTGGGCCAAGGAGCCGAGGGGCCAGGGCCACCATCATCTGCCATAGATAAGAGTACAAAAAAAAAAAACCATTGCTTCCTCAAGCTCAACTCTTCCTCACCTCACCTTCCTTAACAACCCACGGCCGCAACTCTATTTGCCCATTTGGCTTCACAATTTTTCGTGTTGTAAATTAGCATGAAACGCAGCTATAGAGAGACTTGCAAAAGGTGCAATTCGCTGATATACCAATGCATACATATATTTACAGTAAAGACACGCTTTAGTGAACAATATATTTTGAAGCCTTTCAGGCAGTTGTCTTTAGAAATTGTGTTGTTTTGAGTATGAATAAAAGGATGAGAAGTCTTTGAATTAAGAAAGAGTTGTTATATAATTATTACAGGAATAATAATAGTACTAATCCTTAAAAAATTATACATATCAATAAAAATACAGAAACAATCACAATTATAAAATATATATAACAATATTGATATAATATAATAATAATAATAATGTAACAATAATAATAATAATAATAATAATAATAATAATAATAATAATAATAATAATAATAATAATAATAAAAATAACAATAATAATAATAATAATAATAATAATAATAATAATAATAATAATAATAATAATAATAATAATAATAATAATAGTAATAATAATAAAAATAATTATATTGAATGAAAAGCTAATTATTGTACCTTACGTTTACATATTACTTAATAAAAATATAAAGATTTGTATACATTTTTCAATAGATTTCCTTATATGCTAATCATCACTGTAGTTTACACAGTATTACAATTGTAACAGAAACTTCCTCTCTCTCTCTCTCTCTTACTCTCGCTTTCTTTGAGTGTATGTGGGTGTGTGGGTGTGTGTGCTTGGTTACATTCGCTCTGTTTAAGCAGTCATTATCTGGCACAAGCGGAAACACAGAGGCAACCTCTATATATCAAAATGTGCTAACTATTCAAGTTTGCAGGCAATGCAAATGCAGCAAAGGCAAATAGAACAATGTTGGCACGCCTACGCACCCCAAGGGGCGGAGGCGACTTTTCTTTCACTATGACACAGCAGCAGCAACAACAGCAACAATAACGTCGACGACGACATTGAAAGGGAAATTACATTTCATGTTTATTGTCTTTATAAAAATAATATTTTTGCAGTAGGCGAAGGCAAATCAGACACAAAAAGAAAATATGAATGAAACACATTTATAGAACCAGATTCAAATCAAGCGTAAACTCATCTAAGTACAAATTTCTAGGAAATTTAATAATCAGAAACAAATTTGACATTTAATTATCTGACATTTTATATGTTTATATTTCTAAGAAACATCCAAATTAAATAGAATTAAAAAAATACCTTGTACGGCAAAAGTTGAGCAACTTATTTAGTTAATTAAAATAAATTGTTTAAAGGAACACGCAGTTTGCTTCACTGTACACGAGCTGGGTGAGCCCGCAAATTTCAATATTTGACATTTATTAATGTAATGAAAATGCCATTAAATAAACAAGGCTAACAAAACAGGTAAGCCCCACTGTACATACAAACAAAAACAATGATTGTTGTTGTTCAATGGGGAGTTCAAAAACCTGCGCGGAAAAAAACTCGTCAAGTGAAAATGTGGCACAAAACGGGAAATTGTAAAAGAGCAAAAAAAGAAGTCTATATACATATACATACACATATATGTACCTTCCCAAAAGCCAACATAAACACCTGGACAACACGTGGTTTAGCTTTTCATTCCATTCTTTTTTGCTCGGACCAAACGAAATTTTCGCTTTGAAGTAATCGGATAGAAAAAACAATAGCAAATAAAAGATTGAGAAATAAGGGTTGCACGCACATAGACGAAGTGCAAATGCTCTAACTTAAGTTATTTAATATTGCCAGTTATATGTGGCTATATTTGGAGATACTTTTCTGTCACACATACTATATAATATAGTCCAATATTCAATTATTGTCCCATTACACCCATTACAGTTTGCTTTTGAAAACTTTAAGGCATTTAAGTTGGCTTAAAGCACATAATCCTCTTTTAAGATACTTTCTCGACACCCAAAAGATACATTTCTTTGTCTACAAAATAAATGATTCAGTCCACAATGTATATATAAATGGATATATTCTGCGGTAGTGTATCAAAGTATTAAACAATAGCAGCTACAACAAATCAGTATGGATAACGAATACTTGATAAATCTCTCTAGGCAGGAGGCCAACAGCTCGACTCGAACATACGTGATTCATATAGTGCTTGGTCATACGAGTTTATATATACATAGTATGAGCACACATCTGTATATGTTTGCATATATATATAGAGGTATTATTTAGCATTTGCAATATCAAAAGTGTTCGCCCAGGTTTCCATTATTTTATGTATGATTCCGTTTATTTACGCAAACAGTTCAACAACAACAAAAAGAGGCATTGAAAATATTGTAAAATAAAGGGAAAACAGAAACAGAAACATGTGCCAAATACAAATTTGATAATCAGTTCGATTAAAAGAACACCTGAGCAAGTAGATTACGTCGAACAGTGAAATTCCCTGAAATTATATGCTATGCATTTTTATATTATATTATTTTTATACCCTGAACCCATTGAAAATGGGAAATCAGGGTATAATGTTTTTGTGTAAAAGTATGTAACAGGCAGAAGGAATCATCGCAGACCCCACAAAGTATATATATTCTTGATCAGCACGATGAGCTGAGTCGATATAGCCCTGTCCGTCTGTCCGTCCGTCCGTCCGTCCGTCCGTCCGTCCGTCCGTCCGTCCGTATGAACGCCGAGATCTCAGAAGATATAAGAGCTAGAGAGCTGAAATTTTTTGTGCATACTCGTGTATACCATACGCAGTACGAGTTTGCTTTATTTTTTCGATAACTCATCCGATAACTTTTTTATCGAGAATAATCGAAAAATTGATTTTGTTTTTTGAGCCTCATTGGAATACTATTAGACATAGAGACTTCAGATTTACTGTGTATATATATATGATGAATACAAACATTTTGTAATCAACAGATTTTGGATACCACGCCCCCTTCGCCCCCAATTTGCAAAAAACGTATTTCAAGTACTAGAGACTTGTGCTTTAGAATGTACACACATTTTGACCATATGATTACGGTCTGAAAATATCAAATCAAATAAATTCTCATACTATTGCCCACACTGCAGCGCAGCCCAAGCGCAGTCGCTGCTTACTGCGCAGTTAGCAGAGCGCGGGCGCGTGAGGGTGGATGCATGTGTATGTATGTGTGCGTGCATAAAAGAAGTGCAGAATGATAAGAATATCAGCTTGGAGGGTTCAGGGTATCTCCTAGTCGAGCAGTCTCGACTAGAGTCTTCTTACTTGTTATATTTATGTTTATTAAACTTGATCCTAATATAAATAAAGAGATCGAGCTATAAACCAAAACATTCAAATATTTTCATTAAAATGTACCTTATCATATATAGTATCTAAACTAACCCAATAAACAAAGATAAAGATTTATTTATATTCATAAAAAAAAACAAAACAAAACAAATAAATTATAAGGTTTTAAAGATCTATCAATGTATTCTCTCATCCATTTATAAATTCTGTTTTATTGACTGAATTACTTATGAATTGAAATGATATTCAAATTGAATGAAATCTTCAATAAATATTTCATTGGTGGATTTTTATTCCTTCTTTTGTTTTTAAACAATAATCATTTTAATAGAAACAAAATTTATAGAGTTTGAATGCTGCTCAGAAAATCAAATGAATTGAAATACAAAATAATCAAAGACTCGAATGAAATACCCCTTGACTGTGGAATACATACATAAGGAGGTAGCCAATAGCTAGGGTTATATAGAGCTATATAGATAGATATCGAACAGATATGCTTAGAATAATAAATAGTTTGGAGTCGAGCGCCAAGGCAAAGGCTATTATAAAGAGAACTTTTTGATGGCCAAAACTAGGTAGGTGTAAACAATACAGCCGGTACACAGTACATAGACCATGTATGTATATAAGGCATAATACATTTACTATATACAACCATGTACATAGCATGTGTAGTATTGGGTATCCAGTACCGGGTCGATGAGTTAATATAAACAACTATTCGGACATTGTCTGCGAGCAACCGGCAAAGACTGGGGCGCTCTGCTTACCTGGCGACCGTGTAAAAACGAAAAAAAAAATTAAAATAAAGATTGTGGAAAATATAGAAGAAAAACATCACGAGATTTAAACTGAAATACTAACGTGAACCTAATATATTTTAGATGTTGCTTTTGTTGTTTCTTTTCGTATTTCTCTTTTCATTCTTGCAATTGTGTGGAAAATTGAAAATCAAATGAGCAATAGTAGCAGAAGAGGCAGAGAACAGGTACAGCAGCAGGAGGAGAAGGAGGTAGAGGTGGCGAAACACATACATAGTCGACCAGCCGCAGTCGCAGTCTCAGTAGCCAAACCCAACCCGACCAACAATATAAACTATAAAAAGCAACACAAAAATATCGAAGCACAAGTACACTTAACTAAAGGCCAAAAAGATAGACAAAGACAGAGCGGGCGACACATAGAGAGAGAGAAAGTGTGAGAGAGAGAGTGAAAGAGCGGGCGAGTGGACAAGGCAAGAAGAAAACCTGATGGCCTCTAAGAGAGGGGCGGGCGGTGAATACTATAGGAGGCGAACAGGGGCCGAGGGGTGGTGCTTACATTGTAAAAGAGAAAATAAAAACCAAAGGAAAGTGTTCGCTCAATATATGTATATATACATATATGTGTGTGTATTATGTTATGTTCTATGACGTATATGTGTGTGTCTTTGTGTGTGGCAAAAACCCAGCAGAACTTTGGGGCAATATTATCATGAGAACAACAACCAAAACTTCGAGTGTCCTCAGCACTAACATCTTTTGTTCATGAACAAAAAATCATGATTAGTGTAATACTATCTATAACAATATGTTTCTAATTAACGCTAATAATGTTTAAAAATAAATTAAAGGGAACACATATGCGTGAAATACGCCAACATATGCTCGATATTATATTCATATTATCATCAATTTATAATAGCTAAAACCAAAATCTAAGTCCATTCGAATTTTTATAACAAGTTTGAGAATTCCAATTGAAAATTGAATTAGGAATCGGAAAATATTAGAAAGAATTATATTATACAATTTAAAATTTTATATTTATTTTCTATTTTGTTGGCATCATTCTTTTAACATCATAAATGACAACAAAACAAGGGAAAATGTATTACATTTTATATTATATTCCTCTTTTAACTTAAAATCCTGACAACGAAACACTATTATATATTATTTATATTATATACTAATATTTGTTGGATTAGAAACTATATGGAAAAGACATATTTTCATAATGTAAGACTAGCCAACAGATAAGAATACTTTTATTTTAACTTTCAACTATTCAAACAGAAATTAAATTTTTAAAATTTGTATATAATATGGAAAGCTCAATCGAGGGATCAACTATATATTTGGAATAGTACCAATAAATTCATAAAAAAAAAAAAAACCCATTCGCACTGCATTTAACACACTCAAAAGTTCAGCTGGGAGTTGCGAAAAAAAATATCTGTATTGAAAATGAACAGAGACAAAAATATGTTCGGCCAGGCACCAGGCAATTAGGGCCGGGGTGAAAAGGCGAGGGAGACAACATACTATTAATTTTTTTTCCTTTCCTCTTTATTTTTTGTAGTTTTGTTATTGTTTGCAATTTCTGCTGCAGTTTTGTATGTACACTTATACAGTTAGAGAATGTATACGACAAACATACATGTATATAGAGCTTAAATATAGGGTAACATATATGTATGTATGTAAATGTATACATATACAGGAGGGCTTGCTTGGCTAGTTTTTTTTTTTAATTTTATTTATTTTTTAATTTATTGGTAATTATTGTATAGTTGTATATTGTAATTGTAGTTGTTGTTGTTGTCTACTTACCAAATGATTGAGCATGAACCGCTAAAAATATCGAGAGGAATGAAAGAGCGCTAGCCAAGAATTTTGCCTCCATCTTTGGTATTGATCCGTGTTGTTGTTGCTTGTGTTGTTGAATTGTTGTAATTATTTTATTGGCTGTTGGTTGTTGTTTTGGTTGTTGTCGTTTCAAATTGCTTGCATATTAAATTTGCATTAACTAACTTTGCTGATTGATTAATTATTTTTGTTGTTGCTTGTTTATTATTTACTTTTTTTTTATATTTATGCTTCTTTTTTTTGTACTTTATGATTAACTTACTAGATCATTATTAATATTACTTTATGTATAGCTTTAATTATACGATTTTAATTTGTTGTTATTAATTATGCTTAACATTAAATTTGATATTAGTTGATGTTGTTTGTTGGTTGGTTGGTTTGTTATTTTTGTGTTTTGTTCTGACGATTCTTCTCTTTTTGCTCTTTCTCTTTATTTAACCAGCTCCAGCTTTTGTTCTTATTTCTCGTCGCTATTTTGTTTTATGGATATAGAGAAAAGATTACTTTTTTGTATATAAACAATTTAACTTTTATTTCGTATTGTTTCTTTGTCAATCTTATATATTTTTATTTTCCCTATATATTTTTCTTTTTTCTCGTTTGGCTCACTTTGAATTCTATGCTTCTTGCACAAAATTTAAAAATACATAAATTCAAAATAAAACGAAAGCAAACAGAGAAATGCCAGCGGCGTCTTTAAGTGCGTGAGCGAAAGCGAGAAAGAGAAGCTAACTCAAGGATGTGAAAAAGCAGCAGCAACAGCATAAAAACTAAACGGGAATTCAACTAAATATAATTCCTATACTCATTGTCTCTCTTTCTGTCTCTCTTTTTCTTTTTTTATCGACGTCAGCATTATATACTGCACACGTGCTAACAGCGCAATGGCTTGTGAAGGGAAAGGGGGCTAGAGACAAGTAGCATTCAGCTGCACCTTCTTTGCTAATTTCTTATGTTCGTCGCGTTAATTTTTTTGACGTTATTCATTTACATGCGTAGCCAAAAGCTTTTTACTCTTTCTCTCATACACACACACATATATATATATATACGCACGCAGGCACAGAAAGACATTCACATTCAAGCACAGGCACGCAGTGAAACTGGGGGTCGAGGAATTTTTGGCTAGCAAACTAAAAATTGAAATATGCCACATTGACGTCCATGCAAAATGCTCAAAAGCAAACGCACTCAGAAATGAGTCAAAGCTCAAATTATGGCAAGTAAATTTGGTAATTTATTCCTTCTTTTATTTTATAAATATATGTATATTTTTATTTAGTTTCATACACTTTTAAAAATTAACGTACGGATGGTGTCTCGAACTAATACTAGACACTGACCAAAAGAAATACCGAAAAAACGAACACCGAACACAACAGAATGGAACACAGCAGCAACGTAAGCGTAAACGTAACGCAACGAAATCAGCGAGCAGACTGAACTGGCCGCTGTACACCGAGCGAGCGAGTAGGCAAAAAAGAAAAGAGCAAAAAATAACAGGCTGACGCTTACTCGGCCAACGACGACGGCGACGTCGTCATGGCTGACTGATAAAAGTCGTACGGATTTGTTCTTAGCTCATTGTTTTTGTTGTTGCATTTAGATTGAAATTCGTTTGTCAGCAGTGTTATCAGTAAAAGCCGAGGCAGCGACGCCGACTGAGACGCCGGCAGCTGCTGCAGAGCAACGGCAGTTTGTTTACCCCGCAACGACGTGCATGCGGCGGCATTCACACTAAATGTTTCCGTCACAATTTATACGCATATTCTACACATATTCATACATAGTACATATTTTGACACACACACACACATACATACATAATTAAGATAAAGAGCTCATTGCAGTATTTTAATACAAACATACAAGTCGGCAACAACTTAGAACGTTCACGTATCACAGCAATGGACAAAGAGGGACTACGGCTACGTCTGCAGGGAGTGGAGGGAAGCGACGGCAGTGGCACTGATGAGCTGCTTGAAAGCGGTTGGCAGCAGTTTCAACATGATTTTTGCTGGGTAGCTGCTAAGCTAAACAAAAAAAAAAGACGCGCGCGCATACATAAAGCCAAACGCACATTAATACAATAACAATATTAAGTTATAGTTTTTTGTTTGTTTTTGGTAAACATTTTGCAACTTCTGCTGAACGCGTTAGCTCAAATCACATATTATCGATTGTCAGACGAGCTTAATATTGATTAACGCTGTATGTGTGTGTGCGAGCATAAGATTCATCTTTTATACAAAAAGAGTTTGGTTTTTAACAATTTTGCAACTCCTGCTGATCGAGATAGTCATAATCGCATGTTATCGATTGCCAGCCGAACTCGGCGTAGATTGGCGATAGTCGTAGAGGATATATCCTTTTTTTTATAAATTGAGTTTTATTGGCAAAGTTCGAACCACTTGCGAGACAAATCGTCTTTTAGCGCAGCATAACGTCATCGAACAGCCATGACTCAGTGGCCCGGTCATAGTTTATTTACTGTTCACCCATACAAACACACACGCTAGCTAACTGACTTACGAAAATGGGAACAAAAACAAAGTTGACAAAGTCGATGATGTGATGCTGCTGACCAATTATTAATCAGCGGCTAACATAATTTTTGTGACATCTTTAATATTATTATTATATGAATTTGAGCAAAGTCACTCTTCACTAAAGTTTTACCCATTAAGGATAAGAAAGAACTTAACTACAGGAATATATGTTTATGTACATATGTATGTATGTACATATATGGTATGTGGACACGCTAATTGAATTGATTAAGCTCAAAATGAATGAGAAGAAAAAACAATATTAATAACAATAGAATTGATGAACTGCCTACCCACACACACACAGCTTCGACTCAGCTCTAAAGTTAACATAAATGACTTTATAGTGTGCGTGCGTGTATATGTGTATAAGGCTGGATGACGTGATTGTCTCTCGGAACCCGCATATGATTAAAACGGAAAACAAGATAAAACTCGTTGGAGCAAAGGAGCAGCGCATATTCAGCTTGTTGTTGATACGAAGCGTTGGTCGTGGGGGAGGCAGCAAAATACGCATGACACTCCTTGCCGCTGCCGCACACACACATACACAGGCGCAAGCACGCGACACACCGACACGAGGTCACTCACACACGCATACATATATACACAACACCCACACACACATGCAGATACATAGTGTGACCAACCGCGCGTCCCCTGCTTCAGCCCACACTCAATAGCAATTATTAGTTGATTTTCACAATATTAATTTGTGTGACCAGAGAAGTCAATATACTCAACATTTTCAAGTCACGAGATAGAAGCAGGCACACACATATATATCTATATAGATATACATATGTATATATAATCTGTCTGTATGTATCGAGAAACGGCAAGCAATGAGTATATTGAGCGCAAATATAGTTACAGGATTTCTTTCTTTTTTTTTTTTTTTTTTGCTAGCTGCTCCCACTTTTTCTCCTATTTCTTCATTGTTTCTTCTTCTTATTAGCCGCGATGACGACAGCGTGCGCGACGGTCACAGCAGCAGTAGCGGCGGCGCCTTCGCCTTGCGCTTTTCAATAACATTTACATTTACACTTTGTACTATTTATGTAATAGCTTTTCTTTTTTTCAACCGTTGGCGAATTTGATCTAGCCAGATGTAGCCTGCTGTATTACACCTGCCGTATATTTTCAACAAATTATATGGAATTCACTTTTTCAATTGGCTTTTTTTGCAGCTTGCTTTTCTTTCTTTTTTGTTTTACTACCAGAACTCGACACACACACACATACACATATGCAATCAAGGCACGCACAAAACACACACACAAACATACACAATACGCGACACTCTCAATGACGAAATTCTTCGGAATGCGTTGACAACTCTAGGTTCTAGCTCAAGCTCCTCCGCTTTCAAGTATATGTATATATGAGTATATGTGTCTGTGCGTGCTTGCCTGCTTTTGCATGTGTGTGTGCGAGTGTATGAGTATTCTGCTGCTGCTGCTTTTCCTCATCATTTTTGACTTGGCATAGAATTTCAATTGTGCTCAAGCTCACCGCACATTAGCATACACAAACTTAATTAATTTAACAACCGCACTTCTTTTTGCTGCATAATTTTGCACTCATTTTAAATTTACCTAGCACACAAAACACAAAAATTCGATTTTTTCCTCGCTGATATTTTCACGCGAATGACCTTACATCACACGCATACAATACACACACACACTCCTGAAATGGTGGGCATTTATTGCTCGTTCAAGTTTGGTCACACAATTTGCCCTTAAAAAATACTGAGCTCGGTTTATCTATCGTTTACCAGCACTGATGCTGCATATCGATAGCTTTTGATAGTTTCGAATATTTCGTTCAAAAAGGAAATAAAAATATTTCAATATAAGTTAAATACAAATATTTTACATCATTTAAAATAATTATAATTTCTGTTGGAAACTACCTTTATATTAATAAAACAAAACATTGGCTATATCATCAAACAGTTGCAATTGTCATTGAATTTTTTTTACAGCCTGAAAACTTAAAAACTTTAGTAAATATTTCCTTTTTAAATTATTAGTAATCGTATATTTATTGGATTTAAAATAATAACCGTAACCATCAAGATCGATAGATTTGTGAAACCATGGCATGCGATAGTTAGGGGTGTGGTGCGATAACCAACTTCAGTTTCTGTTTGCACGTCACTAGCATAAGTCATCGCGTTGCGGGGTCGTGTGTGCGTGCGTCGTGCTGTTGGTTTTGTGTTTCATTAATTTAACATTTAAGTTAAAAGTTATATATTTTGTGTTGCTTTTGTTATTACAAATAATGCGCCCGATTTTCAGCATTGCTCGAGCACACATCAATTCATAAAACAGGTGAGTGCTGGCCATAGCGCCTCGTAACGGTGACCCGCCCAAAATGTTTGCTCAAATACCTGCGCTACTGCTTGCGTTGTTATTATGTTGTTGTTGTTGCCCTCACATGGGCGTTGACCAAAATGTGAATAGTTGTAAGCGTAAGCTCTTCAAATTTTAACAACAATTTTATGCATCAAACTAAAAAAATGGCTGAAGTTTTTTTTTTCAGTGGAAAAAAAGGTAAAGGCAAGCGTCTGCCACCTGCTGCCCAATTGGAATTTAAAGCCACGCTCAAATTTCAAAGCCCCTGCTCAATTTTTTGTTTTTGCATATTAGTGTGTGCTCAGTTCTTGCACGCACTTCAATTGCACTTTTGCTCTGCCTTACCCCTCGTTTTACACTAATTAAAACCACTTTACATACATACATATATGTGAGCTTGAGCGTGTGAGTGTGTATGCATGTGCTTCTCTGCAGCAGTAAAAGGGTGGATTACACTGTCCGTTGCTCTTGCAGCAGCGTTCAGCTGAATTATTATAACCGTTTTTCTTCTCTGTTTGTTTTACACATCGGCCAGCGACTTCTGCTGCTTCACTGCGCAGACAGCATACACACAACATGCATACCCTAACACATATGCACATGTCTCACGCATACAGGTAACTGACACTATCTTCTGTGTTGCTTGCTTTGTTATTTTGTTCGTTACCGGCAACTGCCTTTCAAATGTTCTCCCCTCTCTTTTTTGTATTTTTTGGCCGAGGGTCAAGTGTGGCTTGCTTGCCGGGCACCTAATTATCCTTGCCTCTCACCTTTAATACTTTTCTATGGTTGCCTTCAGATGTTGTCCTTTTACCTGAGGCAGATTGTCCTTTATTATTTTGTTTCTTATGCTGGTGGTTGGGGTGTTTTTTTTTTAGGATCTTGATAAGCTGCTTTTCCTTTTATTATACGACTCAATTCGTCAATGTCAGAAGTTAAGTGGCGTTGAATTTCGCAGCTTTCGGTCGTTATTTTTCCAGTTCCTGTACATACATATTTAGATGATTCAACATTGGCAGCGCTCCGCTATTGGAAATTGAGCGCACTGGAATTTAGACAGCGATAATCGAACATGTTAGCGATGACCCTTGGCTCTAGCAACTCAGCGAGCTATCAGACTGATGAGCTAATACTTTCAAGCAGTGCTGGCATATAACGAGTAAAACCTAGATTGTGATATGTAATAAGTATATAAATAATGCTAAAAAGTACACAAATTGAGAATTATCTTTTGTAACTGTCAACACCAAGAGCTAGTTCTTCTATTCTCTTTTCATTCATTCAAGAGCAAATATGAACTAGGTGGCAACACTCGTCAGTGACAATCAGCGGCTTTTGAAATGGACTGTATGTCCAACTTCTGTGAGAATTCTAATTAATTGATAATGACATTTGCTTGCTTGAATTTTCTATTTATGTTGAATAGGCTCTTCCGTTTGTTTGTTGGATTCCCAATAACTAACGCCTGGGGCCTAATGCCGACAAGCACAAATACTAAACTAGGGCAGTGCGGAATGTGTCGTAAATTTTGGTAGTCTGCTTTGAATTTTCTTCGCTTGCCAGGAAAATCGCTTGGCACATATCCCATATCCCATATCAAAGACTAATTGCGCGCCCACATCGAAATGACATTTAACTTAAAATTTGACATCATTTAAATGTCGCATTGTGTGAGCGTAAATCCCTGTGTGGATGTGTCTCTGTGCGTTGTCTAAATCTATCCTGTATGTGTGACACACATGTGCATATGTATGTGTGTAGTTGCGTGGCATGATTCCTGCCAGTTGGAAATTGCTATAAATAACTAAGCAATGCCCTATTTTAATACCCTTCATAGTGGAGCGTGCTAAATGCGTAAAATTTTTTTTTTTTCATATCATATCTCTATCATACATAGTTTTCCGTTTTTTTTTTTTTCGATTTGGCTGGGACTAAGGAATAGGCGAATTTTAATTTAACATCTAGCTGAATAAATAAATGTTTATTTCAAAACAAATACATAAAACAATACAATAAAACAAATAAGTAAAATTTTAAAATTAATATAGAATAAAAGCTTTGACTACAAGCGTGAACTGCACTGCACCTGACTCCCTCTCACTCCCTCTTTTTCTTCTATTGTACAGTACTCATGTTTCGTTCATGTCCGCTTTTCTGCCTTGTCTAGGTGCTTTTATGTTAGCGGTTGCTGTTTTGGTTGCCTGAACAGCACGCGGAAAAGAACTTTCTGAGCAGACTAAACAAGAGCCTCGAAAAACACGCACAGCGTACAACAGAAAACAGCTCAAGCAGGCAGCTATATATAAAATATATATGTATGTACATATATACACATACAGATATATTGTATATATGTATATACATTAGGGACTTGTTAATTGATGCACTTCACTTAGCGCACTGATTGATTGACTTCATCTAATTTTTGTTCATTCTCTTTTTTTTTTCTAGTCAGTCACTATTTGGATGAGGATGCAGCGCTTGTGGCACATGCTGCATGCGTTGCTGCTGCTGCAGCTGGTTGCAGCACAAAGCGACGGCAGCTATTACAACCTACAACAACAGCAACAACAACAACAACAGCAGCAACAACAACCGCTGCTGCCCCAGCCCACATCGATATACGATAACAATAATCCATTATACGGAACGAACCCCAATTTGAATCCAAATCCAACTGCATATCGCAATGATGGCAACTACAATGATTTGGGCACTCAGGATGACTATAATAAGCGACTGGGAGGCGGCATCGGAGGCTACGGTGACGACGAGCCCAGTTTGCAGCGCGGCAAGTCGGCCTACAATACGAAGAACATATTTCTGGAGACATTGCATAATCGCGAGCCCACCTACTTTATTGTTGCCTCTCGCATGGTGCGCCCTGGTCTAATTTATCAGGTCTCCGTTTCGATACTCCAAGCGAAATACCCAATCACTGTCCATGCAAGTATCTCGTGTGATGGCGTTCAAGTTAGTGGCGATTCCAAGGATGTCAAGGAGGGTGTGCCCGAAACTTTGCTGATGAGAATACCGCCCACAAGTGTAAAGGGAAATTATCGACTACGTGTGGAGGGTTTCTATCAAGATGTGTTTGGAGGCGTTGCATTCTTAAATGATACGCGACTTGACTTCTCGCAACGCTCAATGACAATCTTTGTGCAGACCGATAAGCCGCTCTATATGCAGGGCGAGACGGTGCGATTCCGTACCATACCGATTACCACAGAGCTGAAGGGCTTCGATAATACCATTGATGTCTATATGCTGGATCCCAATGGACACATACTCAAGCGTTGGCTGTCTAGGTAAGTCTTTACGTAGTATTGAGCTAGACTAAACTGATATTTGTCGAATATTGATTGTGATTATAGATGATGAATATCTGTACAATCTTGACTAACTCCCTCGCTTTTCCTATCTGTTACCCTCATCAGGCAATCGAATTTGGGCTCTGTTTCGCTGGAATACAAACTCTCGGATCAGCCTACATTTGGTGAATGGACGATTCGCGTGATTGCCCAGGGACAGAAGGAGGAGAGTCACTTCAGTGTCGAGGAATACTATCAGACACGCTTTGAAGTCAATGTCACAATGCCGGCGTACTTCTTCACAACCGATCCGTATATCTATGGACGGGTTATGGCCAACTTTACCAGCGGTCTGCCCGTGCGAGGTAATCTAACACTGAAGGCGACCATCCGACCCATTGGCTACTTCAGCAACCAAGTGCTTAATGAGAAATTCCGTTTGGGTCGCTCGCCCCTGGAGCAAATGAATTTGTATAACGATCGCTGGCGCTATAACAATCCCAATCAAAATCCGAATCAGCAATTTAATGTGCCTGGTCAGCTGCCGCAGGATGGCGTGGATCTGTCGCAGGATTTGCTCTATCGCAATCAATATGTTGTGGAGCGGAGCTATCAATTCGAGGAGGAATGGCCATTTTGGGTACGCAAACCGGAAGTACTGGACAGCTATGATTCGTGGACGAGCAGCTATCGCAATAGTTTGCCATTCTTGAGATACTTCAACGGCACCTTCGACTTCAAATGGCCGCTGCACGAATTGGAAATGCTTGTGCCGAATATGGCCAACATGGAGGTGCTCATCACGGCGACAGTAGGCGAGAAATTCTACGATGAGATCATCAGCGGCTATTCCGTGGCGCGCATCTACAATTCCAGTTTACGTGTCGCATTTCTGGGTGAATCGCCGCAGGTGTTTAAGCCGGCAATGCCCTTCACTACCTATTTGGTTGTGGAATATCATGATGGCTCACGCATAGATCCCTATTTATTGCGTCAGGGCCTGATGGAGGTCAGCGGCTTCGTGGAGAGCCGCAACGGCGGCCGTCGTGACTGGCCCGCCCAGCGCCTGCATATGTCCCAGCAAACGGAAGGCGTCTGGGAGGTGAAGATTGATTTACGCCACGATTTGCAGCTAGACGATCGTCCACAGTCGAGGGACTTCCTCAATGGTATACAGAATATGCGCCTGCAGGCTGTCTTTATCGATCCGCGAGGCGAACGCATTCAAACGGAGCTATTGCTCGTCGCACACTACTCGCCGCGCAATCAACACATCAAGATCACCACCAGCACCGAGCAGCCGGTTGTGGGAGAGTACATCATTTTCCATATACGCACCAATTTCCACTTGGAGGAGTTCAACTATCTCATCATGTCCAAGGGTGTTATTCTGATCAATGATCGGGAGACCATTATCGAGGGTATACGCACCATTGCGGTGGTGCTCAGCGCTGAGATGGCTCCGGTGGCCACTTTGGTGGTCTGGAAGATCACCCAGCAGGGTCAAGTGGTGGCCGACTCTCTAACCTTCCCCGTCAACGGCATTTCACGCAACAATTTCACGGTCTACATTAACAATCGCAAGGCGCGTACGGGCGAGAAAGTTGAGGTGGCCATCTTTGGCGAGCCTGGCTCCTATGTGGGTCTCTCTGGCATCGACAGCGCTTTCTACACCATGCAGGCGGGCAACGAGCTGACCTATGCCAAAATTATCACCAAAATGTCCAATTTCGATGAGCAAACGAATGGCACTTACAAACGCATTTGGTACTCCCACGAAGGCAATCCCGATGAACTTGTCTATTTTCCGGCCTCCTCATTCGGCATCGATGCGAATCGCACGTTCGAGTACAATGGATTGATTGTCTTCACAGACGGTTATGTGCCACGCCGACAGGAGAGCTGCAATCGCACCTTGGGCTATGGTGAGTGCCTGAGCGGACGTTGCTATCGCCTGGAGAAACACTGCGATGGCCTATTCGACTGCGACGATGGCACGGATGAGATCGGCTGTCGAGTGCAAAACGATACGGAGCTCTTGAACTACCGCAAATACCGCTTCAATCGCGTGCTGCGGCACTACGAGAACGTTTGGCTGTGGAAAGATGTGAACATAGGCCCGCATGGTCGTTATATATTCAATGTGGATGTGCCGGATCGTCCCGCCTATTGGATGGTCAGCGCTTTTAGCGTTAGTCCATCTAAGGGCTTTGGCATGCTGAATCGCGCGCTGGAATATGTTGGTGTGCAGCCGTTCTTCATCAATGTGGAGATGCCAACGGTATGTCGCCAGGGCGAACAGGTGGGCATCCGCGTCACGGTCTTCAACTACATGACGACGGCCATTGAGGCGACGGTTGTGCTGCATGGCAGTCCGGACTATAAATTTGTCCATGTGGAAGAGGACGGCATTGTGCGCAGTTATAATCCGAGAACGAGTTTCGGTGAGCATCAGTTCTTCATCTATTTGGATGCTCAGGGCACTACGGTGGTCTATGTGCCGGTTGTGCCGCAGCGACTGGGCGACGTGGATGTCACTCTCCATGTGGCGACGCTACTGGGCACGGACACGATCACCCGTACACTGCACGTGGAATCGGACGGCTTGCCGCAATATCGCCATCAATCGGTTCTTCTGGATCTTTCTAATCGCGCCTATGTGCTGGAGTACATGCACGTGAATGTGACCCAGACACCGGAAATACCATACCAAGTGGATCGTTACTTTGTCTACGGCTCGAATCGGGCGCGCATCTCTGTCGTGGGCGATGTGGTTGGACCCATATTCCCCACGATGCCCGTGAACGCCAGCTCGCTGCTGTATCTGCCGATGGAGTCAGCCGAGCAGAACGCGTTCAGCTTTGCTGCGAATCTCTATACGATTATGTACATGCGTCTGATCAATCAGCGCAATAAGACGTTGGAGAGGAATGCCTTCTACCACATGAACATTGGCTACCAGCGACAGTTGAGTTTCATGCGTCCCGACGGCAGCTTCTCGTTGTTCCGCTCCGATTGGAATAACTCAGCGTCGTCTGTGTGGTTGACCAGCTACTGTTTGCGCGTCTTCCAGGAGGCCTCGTTCTACGAGTGGGAGAACTTCATTTGGATCGATGCCACGATCATTGAGAAGAACATGCGTTGGCTGCTGCAGCATCAGACGCCGGAGGGCGCTTTCTATGAGGTCACCTGGCTGCCGGATCGTAAAATAAATCGTACAAATTTTGCCAGCTACACAAGCCTACGGAATCGTAATATCACCTTGACCTCCCATGTACTGATCACGCTGGCCACCGTCAAGGATCTGTCCGGGACGCTTGGTTCGCGTGTGGCACTGGCCACGCAGCGAGCCGTTGCCTGGATTGAACGAAATATGCAATTCCTTAAAGAAACGCCGGAGCCATATGATGTCGCAATCACGGCGTACGCTTTGCAGCTCTGCAATTCACCAATAGCGGAGCATGTGTTTAGCATATTGCGGCGCCATGCTCGAACCATTGGCGACTTTATGTATTGGGGCAATCAGGAGTTGCCCCAGCCGCCTCGAAAGCTAGAGAATCAAAAGTGGTTCTCACTGCCCCGACTGCCGTATGAATACGATTCGCTGAATATCGAGACGACGGCATATGCATTGCTGGTTTATGTGGCACGTCGTGAATTCTTTGTGGAACCGATTGTGAGATGGTTGAATGCACAGCGTCTGAATGAAGGCGGTTGGGCATCCACTCAGGACACGAGCACAGCATTGCGTGCCTTGGTCGAGTATACCGTACGTTCACGTATTCGTGATGTGTCCTCGTTGAGTGTGGAGATTGAAGCATCCTCACAGGGCGGCAAGACCCAGGAGCTGCGCATTGATGATACCAATTTGGCCAGGCTGCAGAGCATTGAGGTGGGTTGCACTGATCTCGATAGATAGTTAACTGGAGTATGATAATAATAATTCTTTATTCAAACAGATACCAGATGCTTGGGGCACCATTAAGGTGCAGGCCAAGGGCGCTGGCTATGCTATACTGCAAATGCACGTTCAATACAATGTGGATATAGCCAAATTCCAGACGAAGCCGCCGGTTCCAGCCTTTGGATTGCATACAAATGCCATATTCCACGGCAGAAATCAGTCGCACATCTCCTACGTGGCCTGTCAAAAGTAAGTTCGCTAATTTAACACTCTCTGAATAAATTCAATAATAATCTGTATGTATCATTCCAGCTGGGTAAACACCAAGGAATCGGAGCGTTCGGGCATGGCTGTGCTGGATGTGGCCATACCCACGGGTTACTGGATACAGCAGCAGAAACTGGATAGCTATGTACTGAGCAATCGTGTGCGCAATTTGAGGCGGGCAAAATACTTGGAACGCAAGATTGTCTTCTATTTTGATTATGTAAGTGTCGAGCTTTTAAATATGTTTTTATACTTTAATTCTCAAAGGGAAAATTGGATATATTCGTTCCTAGGTGTTTTAGTTCGTTTACATGAGCCAAAATCTCATTTATTTATCATTTTATATTTATATTTATAGCTGGATCAGGAGGACATTTGCGTTAACTTTACCGTAGAGCGCTGGTATCCAGTGGCCAATATGTCGCGTTACCTGCCCGTGCGCATCTATGACTACTATGCACCAGGTGATAAATTAGCCTCAATACTATATCTATGTACATTTAATAACTATATCTTTCTATTACTCCCATACAGAGCGCTTCAACGAGTCTATCTTCGATGCTCTGCCCACATATCTGCTAAATATTTGCGAGGTGTGCGGCAGTTCGCAGTGCCCCTACTGTTCCATCTATAATATGGGCTGGCGTTCGTCGATGTCGCTCTCGCTATTGTTCTTTAGCGTATTTATTTATCTGCTGCGCAGTCGTACGCATCTAGTGCTTCAAGCTCTCCATCTATTCACCTAGAAGAGGCCACGCACATCCATCCATTCACCCTTGCAGTCGCCCACCCATGTCTAACAACCAAACACAAGTTATGTTTAGCTTATTAGCTTTGAATTCGAATGAGTGTTGAGTTTTTATAGTTGGATCTATTATTTCTTTTATGTTTATTTAACTTTCCTTTATTTTTTACGAAATTGCATTCCGTCCAGACGTTTATCTTATGTTCAACTGCTAGCAATTTATTATTATTTTGTAATCAACATTTTAATCGTAATCTCGAGATATGTACAAATGGAAGGAAACATCGTATCCAAATGGACAAATTGTGTTTGTAATTTGACCAATAACAAAATGAAATATCAAATTTTTTGTACACAAACCATTAACTTATATATAGTTATATATATAGAAATAGTATAAGCTGTATCAATTGGATCACGAAAATAATCTCTTTGCCTTATCGACAACCGCTTTAAAAGCCGCTTTAAATGAAAGCTGAAAAAGTCAAGTGAAAATAACAAGAATGTGTCTTTTAAATATCACAAATTGCCTTTACTAGATTTTAGAAATCGATAGTTTATATATACAACCTTTATATTTTGAATACTGCATGCATATCAAATTTTTTATTTACATATTTAAAACGAACAATTTGTTTGTAAAAGCTAATGGATTATGATTAGAGTTGAAAGCGACCGTCCAATACATTTATGTTTGAAATAATGAAAAAAATGAATCTAATTAGTGATTAAGCTTAACACGTATTTGTATTCTTGACAAAAACAGTTTAGATATTGCTCTTGTATATTATATACGAACTATATATATAAAGCCATGTACTCTCAAATCAAGAACTCCGTCCCTCCATTTATGGTAAGAGAAATGAAGTGAAATGAAACTATAAAGTGAAATATTTTTTGTATTTTACGTTTTGTATGTAACGAAAAAAATAAATATAACAAATAAAATTAACGAACATTTTGAATTTGATTAGCGCGGAATATTTACTGGCGAAGAAGAGACAAATACGAGACGTAAATAAATGAATAATTGCACAAAATAAAGTGTGGCCACACTGCCTGCGCACATAGTACCGCAGCCGGTAGCAATAAAATAAGTGTGGTCACATTGGTCTGTGTTTATGTTTATCCACAACGCATTTCTATTCTGTATAAATAGTTAAATACCATATATTAAATTGTTCGATAAATGCTACAATTATTAAAAGTAACTTAGAATACATAAATCACATAGAATCTACGTTTTACGAAAACTGAGTAAAATCGGGGATATGGCTTCTAGACAGTCCATGATATCCTTTCTGGATTTAGCGCCGGTAAACACAATTTTGCCATTGACGAAGATCAGCAGGACAATGCGTGGCTTAACCATGCGGTAAATAAGGCCCGGAAACATTTCCGGCTCATACGAGCTAAATTGGCCATGCACCTGATTTAGGTTCTCCAAACGAATAGGAAAACGCAAATCGACAGTGGCAACAATATTTTGCAGCTTATAATCGACAAACTTAACAGGGAAGCCCAATTTCTGTAGAATACGTGCAAATTTCCGTGATCCGATGTTCGCCTCGGTTTCGTTGCGTGCCCCTGTGCAAATCACCTTACCGGTGCGAAAGATCAGCGCGGTGCAACGAGGTGAATGCATTCGCATAATGACTCCTCTAAAGCGTTTTGGCGTGTATTCCGAGTTGCGAGTGCGCGAATTGATGGTTTTCAAATCTAGCTCACAGTCCACGGAAAAGGTGGCAACGATATTTCTACAAATAAATAGTTAGCTTATTTAATTTAAAGTTATATTGGCAAAAACGTACTGCAATTTAATTTCATGTTGGGCATCTTTGGGCTCAGTCAACACAGCCGGCTGTTGTGGCTGTAATGCACTATGTGGATTGGTAGTATTAGGGACGCCTGTAGCACTCGCTTCTGGCTCCGCAATTTTGAAATGAAATTGCATTTTCTTTTAATTTAATTCAATAAAGTTAAATGTATTCTCAAGCGATTCAGCAGTAATCAAAAACACGCGTTGCATTGAACAGTGTTGTTCTATCAATAAAAAATCGAAAAACTGTCAAATGTCAATTCTGTCATTTTAGACGATAACACAGTATGCGTAGCCTATTTATTTTGTAGGCTATATCATTCCTATATTATTTGTACGCGTTATGATTTTTATCTAATGTACTTACATAAATTTAACATTTAATTTTTGTGGAAATTTGCAAATCTGTTAGCCAACACTTACCTATCAGCTGTGCGCGAAAGGTGTGTCACACACAAGTCTCCAAAAATTATACGTCTTCCATTTTCGTTATATACGTAAACAAAGAATACGCCACAACAAAGTACCGCTAAACGTCCACCAAAGCAAGCGCACCGCTGACAATCGCAAAAGCAATCGAACTTTAACAAGAAGAAGACGACTACGAGAAAAGAAAAAAGAAAAGGGACGTCAAAGTTAGAAAAATGTCGGCGCACAGCGGAGGTACGGATTGGAATTCGGTTGTAAAACCGCTTTTATCAAACCGTACAAGCGCTTTAAACAAAAATGAAATATCAAATTTACTAAAAGCAATTACCAAATGGTGAGTACATATGAAATTAATATCTAAAAACAAAATTTGATGGCCAAATGGCGCAGTTGAAAAATTGTCTGCAAGGTGACTTGCAAATTAAATATGGCGACCCGCTATGACGAAACTTTTGTAAGTTTGCAAACAAATGCAATATATATTTTGAACTCATTTTTTTTGCAGTGAACATGAGTTTTTCGATGATGAAAGTAATTATACACAATTCTACACGGCATTTGCGGCTCTGGCAGCCGACAAGCTAATGCAAATTAAGTCGAGTAAGTATCGCCCTCTTTTGTCTTTCTTTCCGTAGTGATTTTTTGTACTATTCGGCCTGCAACAAAAGAGAATATGCTAGAGAAAAAGCAATAATATACGCATGACTAATGCAGATTGCTTTTATTTTAGTCTGTTCTATGTGAATACGTATGTGGCGTATTGTTAATTTATATGTGATACCTGCGTGGAATATATGTATGTATGTATGTACATATCTAATATGTGCATGCACACAAACACATGCATATGTACATTTATTCACACATATGTACATACATACATATATACGCACAGCTGTGGTCTCAAAAATAGATGTGCTACTGATTGAATACAATATTGAATATTGAACACAAAAATGTAATACGCTCAATATAATGTTAATAATTATATAGGTTGTATTAATATACATTGAACCTTTCAAATTTAAAATATTAAGTTTATTAAAAGTATTTTTATGACCGCATCAGAAGAAAAGTCAGGTCGCAGCTGGAATAGTATCTACTACATAAATATTTGAAGCTTAACTTATGTATTTATTTTTGCTCTATATACATCTTTCTCTTAGTATGCCAGACACAAATTTCCCAATTGCACGATGCCAGCGCAGTGCTCATACGTTTCATACTCTTCCGACTGCCAAAGGTGTCTGTGTATGAGATTAAATGGCTGCTGGGCGCATTGAAAATGTTATGCGAGGGTCGCGAGAGCGTTACCCAAGCTGCGGGCTCCCCTACACAATTTGACTATAATGCGGTGGCGGCTGTCTTAAAAAGCGCCAAATATCCAGAATCGAACAGCAAGAGCATCGGCGGCAGCAGCAGCTCCAGCGTTGCTAGTAGCGCTACTGGCACTGAAAAGGAATCACCCAAATCGGAGATAAAACGTTCCCGTTCAGATCTTTCGACGGTTATATTGCAACAGCTATTGGCCCCCCTAGAGCCTGGCAAAATGACCTGGGTGCCATTGAGCGAGGAGATCAGCGATTGCACAGTAAGCAAGAGTCCAATGATATTTTATTCTTGCATATGTACATATTTAGTGCAGTACAACCATATATCTGCGTTTGTATTGACTTTTTGTATAAAAAATTCGTCGACTTTGGTTAGTGTCCAATTTGATATATATTTCTAATGCTTATTCTCTATGATAGGAACAACTGCTGGCCGCTAATGTTGAATACTTCCAAGAACAGAACGGCGTGGACACCTTACTTGACGTCGGAATTTGTTTGCCCATACTTAATCGTTATCGCTCGAAATATCAGGAGGCAATTATGGGTGGCAAGGCATTATATTTGCCGCTGACCCAAGTGGAGGCTAGCACGGTCAAATCGGCCATGGCCCATATGCTAACCGATCTGTCCATATTGGGGCAGGCGCATTCGCTAATTGCACTGCAGCCGCTGACTCCGAGCCGCATTGAAAAGCTATCGATGTGCGGCATTGCGGCATTGTACAATGCCGTACTCACCTCTATAGCAGCCAGTGTTCTGAGCATGTGCCAGGCCAGTGGCGGTTCACAGAAGCAACCGCCAGCTGCTGCGGCAACAACTAGCCAGGGCAGCGGCAACAACAGTAATGTTTCAACTGGGGCCAAAGATCACGACGATTTCGAGGAACAGGCCTGCACGATCGTAAACAAAGCGCTAGAGATTTACACAAGCATTGGAGAGATGTTTAAGGCATCCGCACGCATGCATGTCTATCAGAATCATTTGTGTTATGGCTCCTGGCTTCTTATTAGTGGCATTCAAGGCGCCATGGGCGCATCGGGAAGCAGCACCAGTAACAGCAGCAACAGCGGCTCATCAACGGGTAAAAGTGCAGCCAGCACTGCCGAATCAAATGTCACACCCAGTACGCCCATAGCGCGTGTTAATTTGTTCAAGGTGCAGCAAGGATTTGGCGAGCTGAATGCAGCCATTGCCAATCATAGCATTAAACTGCTCTCAGAGCTTATAGATGACCTAAAAATTGAATCAGCTTGCGGCTCGGCCAGCAGCACCGGAGCCATCACCTGCTTGGACGTGGAGCCAGCACAATTTGATATATTGCAAAATTACACAGCTTTGCAGCGCATAGTGCGTGTCTTGAACACGGCAACATTGCATCAACTATTCACCTTCTTGGCCACTGTGGCATATCGGAAGGCATGCACCTTAAAGCGTGCCAGTGCCAAAGATCGCACCGAATGTGAACCAATTAGCTACTCGGACTCAACGACCTATTTCAATGATTCCCTCTCGTGTTCGGACAACTCGGAAGAGGATGACAGCGAAAGCTATTTGGGCCATTGGTTTAAAGAGACGCTATCGCCCGAAACTCATGATGATAATGCCAATGCATGCTCTCAGGAGCGCAGCGGAGAACAAAAATCTGCACTAGTGCCCAGGCTGGATGAACCACATGAATATCTGGATTTGGCTGCAGATATATTCTGTTTCCTGGACCAGTTCCTGGCCAATCGACATGCGTACATGCAGCGCTATGTGAAGGCAGGCGTCAGTGATCAGCAAATGCTGCTCATGGCGAATATTATCAAGGACTTTGATCGTGATGTTATGCGTCAGGAGGCCGGGGGCAATTCAAGTGGCGCTGGTGGTGGCGGTGAAGGCAATTGCTCCAATTGGCAATCGGCGATGATTCGGTTTTCGGGCGCTGCCGGACGTTATATACACAACTTGATCTCGACATCGTTGCTCTCGGAGCAGTTGCAATCGAATCTGCTGCAACATTTGGCCATTTCACCATGGTCCACAGATACCAACAGTTGGCCCCTGCAAGTCTATCCCAGCACTTTGTCCGTGCTGGTGCAGATTCTTTTGTTGAAGCCTACGCAGGAGAAGGAGGCGGCGTGTTTGTCTGTCTGGCATCGTCTCATTAATACGCTGGTCGAGGGCGTTTGCTCGTCTGCTAATGCCAGCGATACTGACTACGAGGACTTGAATATTGAACACGCTCAGCTTTTGCTCTTCCTCTTTCACTCTCTAAATCTGATGCAGAAGAAATCGATATTGCTGCTCACTGCTGGAGGTGTCATTCGCTGTGCCGATGTCTGTCGCGGCATCAGTGCGGAGCGTCCTGTTCGCAATAGCCAAATGATGCTACTCTCGCGGCTGCTGCTCTTCCTCGAGTATCTCATGAAGCATTTGTATAATGCGCCCCCCGAGCTGCTCGATCAGGTGCGCTGGAATCTGTTTAGTGTAAGCACCATGCCGGATACGCAAAAAATTACGGACTTACTGAATAGTCGAACCAAACTGACATCCTATTGCCGCCAGGATATTGAGGAAAGGTTCCGCAATTCCACTGTGGGCGATATGAACTCAAGTAAGTTTCACTTCAAATTAATAACAATAGAAAATGTATAGCTAATATAACTAATATATTCTCATTCTTATAGGCATTCGTCCCACTTTTTACTCTTTGGTCACCGGTGATTCTTCGAAACCTTATTGGGCCCAGGAATTCAAATTGGATGGCTTAGCTTGGAATTTTATATTATGCACGCCGGATAAGCTCAAGTATCCATTGCTAGTGGATGCACTCATTGATATATTGGCCATTACGGATATGTCTGCTTTTACCAAGGATAAGGACAATCTACATAATCTCTGCGCCATGCAGTACTGCTTTAGCATTGCCTGGAAGCTACTGCTTGGCTTGCCGCCATCCACATCTCACGTGGAGTCGCTTAAAACGGAGCGTGTGCCCAATTTACACTCATTACTCTGGAGCATACGCTGCCCATTGGCCAGCTCGCACTATCTGGTGGTCAACAGCCTCATCAAACAGGGCATGTACACCCAGTACGCGGAGTCTTTGTGGGCGCAGGTGGGCGATCGCACAGCAGATATACGCTACAGCCTTAAGCAGACAACGCTGGGCGTCGAAGTCTTCAACCAGCAACTAAGCAAGGGTATATTAATATTATATTATATTTATTAATAATATTTCATATATTTCATTTACTGCTTAGCTTCACCGAATCCTCGTCTATCTGATTTAATCCTCTTCGATGCACTCATTGCTCACATGCAGGCTGTGGCATGGGCAGACAAGGAAGGCTACAAACTACACCGCAAGGAGAGCGACAGCGACAGCATTACTTCAGAGAGTCGCGAACGTGAGAATTCGAGCGTAGCCACCGATCCGGAGGTTTACTCCTCGAGCGAGTCCATCGACGAGCAGCAATCGAAGCTAACAGAGGACAGCATACTCACGCCAGGTGAACTGCTCGAGCGCACAAAGTTGAGCAACGAGCTGCTGGTCAAACTCATGGAGTCGTACTCACTACTCTCGAATATTGTGAAGGCTCAGATGCTGAAACAGCTGTCCAGCAGCACACCGGAGCAGGCTCTCAATCTGATCGTGCCTGTGGTGAGCGATAAGCCAGCCATTATGCTGGAGCTTCACGCTGCCTTCCTCAAGCTGCTGCCCAACGAGGATAAGCAGCTCATAGCGAATGAGTGGCCCAAGTGTCTGTTAGTCAACGACGATGCCTTCAATGGCAAACAGCATCCTGTGGAACCGTACACATTGAATGTGATAGATGCACACATCACAGAGCTAACCAAATCCTCGACTTACACCACGCTTCATACGCTGAAACATTGCTTGAAGTCCATTTTGCATCTGATTGAGCTTCTATTGTCCTTCTGCACGAACTTTGGAGATGTGGAAGCGCAGCTGAAGCCGATGCTCATTGCCTCCATGATGGACATGCGCACCGATTACCTGCAGAGCCAGAGCGAGCAGTGCCTGCGCGAGATTCTGCATGGCCTGACCAACGAGGCGCATAAGCAGCTGCTCTTCGAGCATATGATCGGACACTGTTATCACATGCTGATTGACTTTGCTGCCGAGCTGAAACAGCCCGCGACTGGAGCTGTTGTTGCGGAGCAGGAACAGCGCGCTGTCTTCAATGAATCCATGTTGTTTGCCGTTCTGAAGACAATGATCAAAATGCTGGATGTGCCCACCGCTGTGCAGGCGATGCGGCAGTTCTTTAAGGAGCAGCGTGCTGGTAGCTTGACCACATTATTACTCTCCTTTACGGGCACTACCTTGCCCTTGAGCTATGCGCGCAAGATGCTGCAGTTTGTGGAGCGTCTGTTCGAGCATGCAGCTGGACCGGATGCACATTTTCTGCACGAGGAATTGGTTGAATGCTTTGGTGAACTGGCAAACGTGGATGTGGCCCGCCTCAAGCTGTGGCTGGCCCACATCATCTATGGGCCAAATGTGGTGGCCAACAATAGCAGCTGCGAGGCCTCGTGCAAGCTCCTGACCAGCGTGATTCAGCCCTCGAGCAGCTCCAGCAGCAACGCCCAAACACCAACGAATATGGCTACAGTATCGGCCATGCCGAGTATTTCGGATCAGCTGGATGCCATGGATATAGATTTTGATTGTGGAGGTGCCGGCAATGCAGCGCCGAATACATCTCAGATTTTGAGTCTGTGGCAGGGCAATAATCAGCCCAACAATCAATCGGAGGATTCATCGCAGGCATGCGATCAACAGAACAACGGAACCCAGCCCCGCAATGGAGCTTTATTGCTGAGCTTTGTGAAGTCGCTGGTGCGCGAGCAGCCAGCAGCGGCACAGTTGGCTCCGCCCCTGTTCCAGGCCCTGCTGCAGTTGGGACAGACATTGATAACGCCGCCGCAGGATGGATGCGATTTTGCTGATGTGCTGCAGATCATGATAACGCTAGCTGATGCATCGCCGGCACGTGGACATGTGGCGCTGTTCAATACCACGTTGCTCTGGCTGGAGTTGGCCAAGCTGGAGCTGGCCAAGCTGCAGTTGCGCCATGCTGAGAACGTGAGTGCTCTGCTGCGTTACCTGAGCGAACTGCTGCAAGGCATTGGCTATCGAGGCAGTCGGCAACACATGCCCCCGTGGGATGATGAGCTGCAATCAGACATCGATGAGCTATACGATGAACTTGTCGATGAGCAGCAGGAACAGGACTCACTGCTAGACGACTCCGATGAGGATACGCTCAACAATAAACTATGCACATTTTCGCAAACACAGAAGGAGTTTATGAACCAGCATTGGTATCATTGTCACACCTGCAACATGATCAACACCGTGGGTGTTTGCTCCGTCTGCGCCCGCGTCTGCCACAAAGGTCACGATGTCAGCTACGCCAAGTATGGAAATTTCTTCTGTGACTGTGGCGCTAAGGAGGATGGCTCGTGTCAAGCTTTGAGTCGCCGTCAGCCCACTAGCGGCTGCGATTCACGCGATGGCTATGTCTCGGCTCATATGAGCCTCTTGGCGGCGGGCAAGAAGCTCCAGTCGCCGCCCACACAGATACGCAAAGATTCACTGAGCAATGAGCGCATCGCGTTGCTGGGCAAGCTGCTGGAGCCGCATCGTGAGGCACTGCAGCATCCGGATCAATGGCTGCTCGTTGTGCGCTGCATTCTCGAGTACTTTGATGTTCTGATGCCTTCCATACGGGAGAATTGCACGCTCTACTCGATTGTGGGCTGTCACAAGCGTGCAACAGTTGCACTGGAGCGACTGCATCAACTGGATCAGAGTTTCCAGGTGAGTAATATATGATAATTTGAATATGAATCCGTATTCATAACATCCTCCTCTCATTAATTTCAGATCACTGATCAGCTAATGTTTGCTACTCTGGGATCCCAGGAGGGCGCTTTTGAGAACGTGCGCATGAACTACTCGGGCGATCAGGGACAGACCATTAAGCATCTGATATCGTCGGGTGTCGTGAGACGCGTCGCCTTCTGCTGTCTGTCCTCGCCACATGGCAGACGTCAGCAACTAGCCGTATCTCATGAGAAGGGAAAGGTGACCATTTTGCAGCTGTCTGCTCTGCTAAAGCAAGCGGATGCCTCGAAGCGCAAGCTCACGCTCACACAGCTCAGCTCGGCGCCCATTGCGTGCACCGTGCTCTCGCTAGCCGCCAATCCCTGTAACGAGGACTGCTTGGCCGTCTGTGGCTTGAAGGAGTGCCATGTGCTGACCTTCTCCAGCAGCGGCAGCACCAATGAGCACATTGTTGTTACACCCCAATTGGACAACGGAAATTACATCAAGAAGGCTGTCTGGCTGCCGGGCTCCCAAACGTTGCTCGCGTTGGTGACCTCGGATTATGTGAAGATCTACGACCTGGCCGTGGACACATACAGCCCAAAGTACTACTACCTTGTGGCGGTTGGAAAGATACGGGACTGCACTTTCATCTATCAGGAGGGCGCCTACTATATGCTGACCTTCGCCAGCAGTGGCTATATCTATTACCAGACCCTGGACGAACAGAGTCTGGCCGTGCACGGAGATTTCTATGTGACTAATACACTGGAGTTGAGCCATCACCATATCAAGGATGTGAATGGACAGGTTGGCGGCGGCGGCGTCTCCATCTATTATTCACACTCGCTTCAATTGCTCTTCTACAGCTACGCATCGGGCCGTAGCTTTGTATCTCCTTTGACAAATGTCAATCAAGGCGTTAAGGGCATCTACCATCTGGATACGAATTCGGCTGTTAGCAAATCCTCTTCGAAAGGCCCATTGCAGCCACTGGTTCAGTGGACTGAAGTAGCCGGCCATCCCGGACTTATATACGCTAACATGCAAACGTCTAACAATCCAATCATATTGATGCTTACCCCGGAATTGATATACATGCAGGAGATCAAGGCTCAGTCGGCCAAGTCACGCATCATGGATGTGGTCGGCATACGTCACTCTGTGGCCGGCACAGAGAAGACAACGCTGCTACTGCTCTGCGAGGATGGCAGCCTGCGCATATTCTCTGCCCAGCCGGAGTTGACCAGCTTTTGGCTATCGCCACGCGTCCAGCCGCTGGGCAATCAGCTCTACTCAGCCACGTTGCTGGCCAAAAGTGCCAGCTCTCTGTCCGCTGGCAGTCCGAAGTTGAGCAAGCCCAACAAGTTGCCACGTAAATCGGGTGGTGGTGTTGGAGGTGGCGTCGCTGGTGGCCAGCAGAAACAGTTGACGTCGGGTGGAGTGCCCGTTTTTCCCATTGACTTCTTCGAGCACTGCAACATGCTGGCCGACGTGGAATTCGGTGGAAATGATCTGCTTCAGATATACAATAAGCAAAAGCTAAAGACTCGTCTCTTCTCCACGGGCATGTTTGTGGCCAGTACTCGAGCCAATGGATTCACGCTGGAGGTGCTGAACAATGATCCGAATGTGGTTATCGTTGGCATACGCGTCCTGCTGGGCACACAGGACGCTCAGCGAGCTCCGCAGTCGGTGACCATATTGGGCAGGACTATTCCGACGCCCGTGCGACGCGCCCGCTGGTTCGATATACCACTGACGCGTGAGGAGATGCTACAGTCGGATAAGGTGCTGAAGGTGTGCTTTTCCAAGTCACAGGATCCGGAACATGTAACCCTGCTCGATTGCATTGAGGTATATGGCAAGTCCAAGGAGCTCGTCGGCTGGCCAGACGATAGCGAGGAGCTGCCGGCTACAGCAGGCGGCGCCAGTGCGGCCACAGCGGTTGCCTCGCCGGCCAGCTCGGCCAACTTTGGTGAGGGCTTCAATTGCATCACTCAACTGGACCGCATGTGCACCCACCTGCTCGAGGTGCTCGACTGTGCCCTGCACTTGCTCGGCAACGGAGGCGCCGTGGCTGTGGCTATGCGCCAGAAGGCGGTCAAGACAGCCAGCGCCTTGTTGCTGCTGCCCACACCGAATCCCGTGCAGACCCAGGCTCGTTATGTGCTGGCCACTCTGTACGGCAGTCGTGGCTCGTATCATGCCTACAAGGATAGTGTTTTACTGCAATTCGTGCACAGCGAACTGCAGGCAATGCTGCCGAAGCTAACCCAACTGGACACGTTGCTGGATATCGATCCGGAGGCATTTTACCGCCTTATACTGCTCGTCCGTGGCATCGCCAATGCCCGGCCGCAGTCGCTGGCCAAGATCTGCGCCGAGTGTAACTACGACATTGTGCCCGCTCTGATGGCCATTGTGTTGGAGCTGCATAAGGTCACCTCAGCTCTGGACGAGCCAACGAATATCGTGCGACGCGGTCTATGCCAGCCGGAGACGATTGTCCACTGCCTGGTGGAGATCATGTATGGATTTGCCCTGGCCGATGCCAGTCAAGTTGGCCGCATGACCAAGTACTTCATTGACCTGCTCAAGCATGATGCGAGCGTCATTAGCCACAGTGCCAAGGAAGCGCTCATCCTACTGCTCAGTCCACGCATCAAGCGTAGGAAGGTGGCCATTGCGACGACGCCGCCAGCCTGTTCCACACCCACGCCATCGGCTTCGGCCATCAGCAGCAGTAATTTGAGTGCTTTGCAGGGTGCCGCTTCGCAGGCGGCCAGTGACATAATTGAGGAGGCAGCTGCAGCTGCTGTGGATGCATCCGCTGTGGTTGGTGGTGAGGCCAACGCACTGCTCGAGGCGGATCCACCAGGCGTTAATCAGCAACAACAACAACTGCAGCAGCAGCTGCTCAATCTGGAAGCGTTAATGGGCGGTGGCTTTCCGCGCCCGCTCGGTCTGCCCGAAGATGCCGACGACGAGGCAATTATGGATATCGCCATTGCGCTGAGCCTGCAGCAACATGGCGGCGATGCGAATGCACTGCAATCCCTGCAACAGGGCTTGGCCAACCTGCAGGGCATACGCCTGGCAGCAGCGGCTACTGCAAATGCAGCGGCTAGTGGCGATACAGCTGGATCGGATGATGATGAAGGCTCCAATGTGGCCACCGATGGGTCTACGCTGCGCACCTCGCCCGCCGAGCCAGCGGGCAGCGGTGGCTCCGAGAGCGGCGGCAGTGGGGTCGAAAGCATTGGCGGCACTTCGGCGCGCAGCAGCAATTTTGGTGATCACGCTAATGCCTCGCCGCCGCGCCAGAGCAAGGATCAGGAGCAGGAACAGCCGGGCACAAGCAGCGGCTGTGTCGCAGCATTGAGCGCCATGAGCAGCAGCGAGGACAACGAGATCAACGAGGATGAGAAGCTGAGCAAGCTACACGATTTGAGGTGAGTCTAGGAAGCTTTAGTCTCTTCTTATATTATAAGTCGTGACAGTCTCCATAAATTATATAAAATTTATCTATAATCTAACTAATAATTCAACGATTCAATTATTATCAGGATTGCTGTGCTGGAGAGCATTATCGAGCACGTGAGCACATTCGATATGTGCAATGGCCTGCAGGCCATACCGCTTATTCAGGTGATTTTGATGCTGACCACAGACTTGAATGGCAACAATGAAAGGGATCAGCAGGTGCTGCATGATCTGCTCAGCGCGCTTGTTGACTACGTCGAGATTGGCAAGCGGGGCGTGGCCACCAAGGTAAGTAAATTCTGATATAATAATATGCCAGACTCCTTTTACAAATGCCTCCGCTTGCAGATGGAAACCAAGTGTCCGGGCAATGAGGTACGTCTCGCACTACTTTCGCTGTTTGGTGTTATGATGGGCAAGACCAAGTCGAAGCAAACGGGCACCACTTCGCCGCCACATCAGTTCAAGGATAACAGTTCTTTTGTGGCCAGCACCACGGCGAATGTGTTGAGCAAACGAGGTGCATTTGTCTATGCACTTGAGGCACTCAATACACTGTTGGTGCACTGGAAGCAAGTGCTGGGCGATCCCTATGCTGCCGGCGGCTCTGGCATCGCCCAGCCGGTTGGAGGCAATGCCAGCGGATCGGGCACAGCAGGACAGCTACTGAAGCCCATTAAGCACGGACCTAAGCCGGATATATCGATTTTGATACCGCATAACTATTTGAAAAACTATCCGGACATATTTGAGTCATACGATGCGCTGCTCACCGAAATTATTGTGCGTCTGCCCTATCAAATTCTGCGTCTGAGCAGCGCCCATCCCGATAACTATGACAGCGGCTTCTGTGAGGCGATGACCTTTACACTCTGCGAATATATGATGCTCAATCTGAATGCGCTGCTGCGTCGCCAGGTGCGCAAGCTGCTGATGTACATCTGTGGCAGCAAGGAGAAGTTCCGCATGTACCGAGACGGACATTCCTTAGATGCACATTTCCGTGTGGTGAAACGCGTCTGCAACATTGTGAGCACAAAGGTAAGCGGTATAATTTCTGTATAAGCTATATCTAATGCTATCTTAACCTATTCCAGAACGGTGCTCCTTATAATGCCAATCCGCCCATGCTCAGCTATGATGCCTTGGTGGAGCTAACCGAACATTTGCGCACCTGTCAAGAGATTAGCCAAATGCGCACCGGCAACTGGCAAAAGTTCTGTGTGGTTCATGAGGATGCCTTGGCCATGCTAATGGAGATTGCCTGCTATCAGCTAGACGATGGCGTCTCACCCATTATTATACAACTACTACAAGCTGCCGTTTGCAATATACCACAGGCCATGGCTGGCGTCAAACAGCAGCAGCAGCAATCGCAGCCAGTCTCCACCAGCAGCAAGCTGCGCGGTGAGCGTGAGAAGAGCGAGGATACGGATACTGCATACTACTCGAAATTCGATCCGGCTCAGTGCAGCACATTTGTCCATCAGATCTTTCGCTATGCCAGCGATGCGCTCATCATACGCTTTGTGCGCATCTTCTTGCTGGAGAACAATGTGAGTCAGTTGCGCTGGCAGGCGCACTCCTTTATGACGGGTCTCTTCGAGCACGCGAACGAACGTCAGCGCGAGAAGTTGTTGAACATCTTCTGGAATCTGTGGCCTTTGGTGCCAAGCTATGGTCGCCGAACCGCTCAATTTGTGGATCTACTGGGATATCTAACGTTGAGCACTAGGAGCATTACGGATCGTTTGCCGGAGTTTGTGTCTCGAGCAGTTGAGGTGCTGCGGCAACAAAATGAGCTGCTCTGCAAGCATCCAAATGCACCCATCTATACCACACTGGAGTCCATATTGCAGGTGAGTTTGTAATCAAATACATCAAAGCGAACGTGGAAAATTAATCAATGTCTTATTTCAGGTTAATGGCTACTACCTCGAGTCAGAGCCCTGTCTGGTATGCAACAACCCCGAAGTGCCCATGGCCAACATAAAGCTGCCATCGGTCAAGTCGGACTCTAAATATACAACCACTACCATGATCTATAAACTGGTGCAGTGTCACACCATCTCGAAGTTGATTGTGCGCATTGCCGATCTCAAGCGCTCAAAGATGGTGCGCACTATCAACGTGTACTACAACAATCGCAGTGTGCAGGCCGTCGTCGAGCTTAAGAATCGTCCAGCGCTGTGGCACAAGGCTCGCTCCGTCTCGCTGCAATCGGGGCAAACGGAGCTCAAGATTGATTTCCCTCTGCCAATCACTGCGTGTAATCTGATGATCGAATTTGCGGACTTTTACGAGACGGTCAGCGGTTCCAGTGAGAATCTGCAGTGTCCACGCTGCAGTGCTGCGGTGCCGGCGTATCCAGGAGTCTGTGGCAATTGTGGTGAGAACGTGTTCCAATGCCACAAGTGCCGTGCCATCAACTACGACGAGAAGGATCCATTCTTGTGCCACTCCTGTGGTTTCTGTAAGTATGCCAAATTTGACTTTAGCATGTATGCGCGGGTCTGTTGCGCTGTGGATCCGATCGAGTCGGCCGAGGATCGTGCGAAGACCGTACAGCTAATACATAGCTCGCTGGAGCGCGCCGATCGCATCTATCGCCAGCTGCTGACCAACAAACAGATGCTCGAGCTACTCATCCAAAAGGTGGCCGAGCATCGCAGCAGCGATCGCCTAGTCGAGGACAATATGGGCAGTGTGCATAGCACCTCGCAGGTAAACAAGATCATCCAGCTACTCGCCCAGAAATATTGTGTGGAGTCGCGCACCAGCTTCGAAGAGCTCAGCAAGATTGTACAGAAGGTTAAGGCCTGTCGCAGGTGAGTTTGCTATCGATATTTAATATATAAACCATATAATGATAATCGATTTCCTTCAGTGAACTGGTTGCCTATGACCGTCAACAACAGGATCAGCCGGCGGCTAGCATGCCGTCTGGCATTGAAGCCAATCACACTACAAATCGTTGCTATGGCTGCGCCTTGGCCTCCACGGAACAGTGTCTGACCCTCCTGCGGGCTATGGCCTACAACTACGATTGTCGTGTGGGCCTGTATAGCCAGGGCTTGGTCAGTGAGTTGGCCGAGCATAATTTGCGACGCGGCACTCCGCAAATCCAGGAAGAGGTGCGCAATCTGCTGGTTGTGTTGACCAAAGACAATGCCGAGGCGTGCATGCATCTGCTGCAGCTGGTCACGACGCGTGTCAAGAATGCCCTAATGGGCGCTATACCTTTGATCAGTTTGGAGGCGGCTGTGCATCAGGAAATGACGTTGCTGGAGGTGCTGCTCGGGCAGGATGATGTCTGCTGGGAGTACAAGCTGAAGGTTATCTTTGAGCTATTCATTAGCAACTGTCGGTGGGTGAACGAAGAGATTATGGAATTCATCTATTCCAGTTTAAATTATGTATTACATTACAAATTATCTCTCTCTCTTTCAGTCTGCCTCGTGGTCCTGTGACATCCGTGCTGCATCCTTGCTTGCGCATCATGCAGAACTTGATTTGCCCTGCATTGCCTAGCACTGGCAACAAGAACAACAACAACAACAATCAGCCACAGCAGCAACAGCAGCAGCAGCCGCAACAACAACAACAGCAGCAACAACAGCAGCCATTGGGTCCAACGGAGCTGTGCAGCATTAAGCTACTGGACGGCAACACCATTGATTATCGCGCCTGGCTTAGCTGCGATCGTAATCATGATTATAACGCTTGGTGCAGTCGCATGCCCGCAAACAAATATCAACGGCAGGAAGGTGGTAAACAGCCGCAGCGCAGCAGCAGCAACAACAACACCAGCAACAAGCAGCAGTCTCAGGTGGGCGATGCACCATCTAAGGCCGGACGTCGTGCTGAGGTCCGTGCCGCCTTCTTGAGCGAGAAGTATGGACATCGCTGGCGTCAACAGGTGCTGGACAAGGAGAAAGTGATCAAGCCGCTGGTATTCAATGCCAAGTGGATTCAGCCTCTGCTCTTCAATGCCAATTCTAGATTCGGTCGCCAGTTGGCCTGCTCGCTGCTTAGCGGCCTGTGCCGTACCGATGAACGGAAGCAGCAGGCGCTCAATATGCTCACAGGCTTCCTGCGACATGTTGGCGAAGCAGGCGAGGCCAGTGCCGAGTACTTAAACTTGTATCGCAGTGTAGCCACTGAGACGCCTTGGCTGCAGTATCTGGTGCTGCGCGGAGTTCTGGGCGAAATCTCGCAGCTTTTGGCGGTGGAAATTGGCAAAATACATCGCATGGAGGAGCATTCATTGTCCTCGGATCTCTCACTGGGCTATGCGTTGCGTCAGTATGTGGAGCTACTCTGGTTGTTCCTGGAGTGTCCCAACATTCGGCGCACCTACAAGACTCGTCTGTTGGGTCCCGTGTTAGAGAGCTATCTGGCTTTGCGCAGCCTGGTTGTGCAGCGTACACGCTTGATCGACGATGCCCAGGAGAAGCTCTTGGAAATGCTTGAGGAGATGACGAGCGGCACTGAGGAGGAGACGCGCGCTTTTATGGAAATTCTGATTGACACCGTAGAAAAGACTCGCATGAATGATATCAAGACACCGGTGTTCATATTCGAACGTCTCTACTCGATAATACATCCCGAGGAGCACGATGAGAGCGAGTTCTACATGACGCTGGAGAAGGATCCACAGCAGGAAGATTTCCTGCAGGGACGCATGCTTGGCAATCCATACCCCTCCAGCGAGGTGGGTTTGGGTCCGCTGATGCGTGATGTCAAAAATAAAATCTGTACTGACTGTGAACTTATCGCTCTACTGGAGGACGACAATGGCATGGAGCTGTTAGTGAACAACAAGATAATCAGCTTGGATCTGCCTGTAAAGGATGTCTACAAGAAGGTGTGGCTAGCCGAGGGTGGGGATCGTGATGCCATGCGCATTGTGTACCGCATGCGCGGCCTCTTGGGCGATGCCACCGAGGAGTTTGTGGAGACGCTGAACAACAAGAGCCAAGAGCAGGTGGACACCGAACAGCTGTACCGCATGGCCAACGTGCTGGCCGATTGCAATGGGCTGCGTGTGATGCTCGAGCGGATTGGCAGCCTGCAGCGCATCTCGCGCCAACGCGAACTGATTCAAGTGCTGCTCAAGCTGTTCCTCATCTGTGTGAAGGTGCGTCGCTGCCAGGAGGTGCTCTGCCAGCCCGAGGTGGGCGCCATCAATACACTGCTAAAGGTGCTCCAAATGTGCTTGCAATCGGAAAACGATTCCATACAGTCGGCTGTAACCGAGCAGCTGCTCGAAATTATGGAGACCATACTGTCCAAGGCGGCCAGTGACACGCTCGACTCTTTTCTGCAGTTCTCGCTAACCTTTGGCGGGCCCGAGTATGTGAGCGCTCTGATCTCCTGCACCGACTGCCCGAATGTGCGCAATAATCCATCAGTGCTGCGTCATCTCATACGTGTCCTGGCGGCTCTCGTCTACGGCAACGAGGTCAAAATGGCGCTGCTCTGCGAGCACTTCAAGGTAGGTTCTGTCCTTGGTTGTCTCCTACTCAATTGTATAATTGTAATTCCTGTTTCATTACTGCAGCACACTCTTGACTTCAATCGCTTTGACAACGAGCGCACCACCGAGGAGGAATTCAAATTGGAGCTATTCTGCGTGCTAACAAACCAAATTGAGCACAATTGCATTGGCGGCACTCTGAAGGACTATATCGTTAGTCTGGGCATTGTGGAGAGCGCTTTGGCTTATATCACGGAGCATGCACCATGCGTTAAGCCCACATTGCTGCGCACGGACTCCGATGAGCTTAAGGAGTTCATTTCGCGCCCGAGCTTGAAATACATTTTGCGCTTCCTCACCGGCCTGGCCAATCATCATGAGGCCACCCAGCTGGCCATTAGCAAGGACATTATACCGATTATACATCGCCTGGAGCAGGTTTCTAGCGATGAGCATGTCGGCAGTTTGGCCGAAAATCTGCTCGAAGCGCTCAGCACAGATGCGGCAACGGCATCGCGTGTCCAACAGGTGCGCGACTTTACACGTGCCGAGAAGAAACGTCTGGCAATGGCGACGCGTGAGAAACAACTGGATGCCCTGGGCATGCGAACCAATGAAAAGGGTCAGGTGACGGCCAAGGGTTCCATACTGCAGAAGATCGAGAAGCTGCGCGACGAGACAGGACTCACCTGCTTCATTTGTCGTGAGGGCTACGCCTGCCAGCCAGAGAAGGTGCTGGGCATCTATACATTCACCAAACGCTGCAATGTCGAGGAATTTGAATTAAAGTCACGCAAGACAATTGGCTACACCACCGTGACGCACTTCAATGTGGTGCACGTGGACTGTCATACATCAGCCATACGCTTGACGCGCGGTCGCGATGAATGGGAGCGTGCAAGCCTGCAAAATGCCAATACTCGTTGCAACGGACTGCTCCCACTCTGGGGTCCGGCTGTCGGGGAGGCAGCCTTCTCTGGCTGCATGACGCGACACAGCAGCTACATGCAGGAGAGCACTCAGCGCTGCGACATCTCGTACACGAGCAGTGTGCACGATCTGAAGCTGTTGCTGGTGCGTTTTGCATGGGAGCGTAGCTTCCATGACGACGCTGGCGGCGGTGGTCCACAATCAAATATGCACTTTGTGCCGTACCTGCTTTTCTATGCAGTTTATTTGCTGCTCTCCTCGCGCTCCGCAGCCCGTGACAGCAAAACATTGCTTAACTATTTGACAGCTGCGCCATCGGAAAAGTGGCTTGAATGTGGCTATGAGGTGGATGGACCGCTCTACATGTTGACCATATCGTTGTCGCTGCACAGTCGTGAATTGTGGAACAAGTACAAGCTGGCGCACCTGAAGCGTCTGGTGGCTGTGGCCCAGGCACGTCACGTTTCACCGTCGGTGTTGTGCAAGGCGTTGCTATCGCCGGCAGATCGACAGGCCAAAGAATATAGTGTATATAAGCCGTTCCTTATGATGTGGGCACTTGTCGATATGATCTACAATACGCTCTTTAAGACGGTGAGCACCGTCAAGGAGGAGGACTGGCCCACATCCCTATTTGAATACATACGCAAGAACGACGAGGCCATGCTTAAGTCAACGGATAGCATACTGCAAACGCTGACGGATGAGTTTTTGCCGTGCACCTCGTTTGCCGAGTTCTGTGATGTGGCAGGTAAGTTGGCATTCCCCAAGAATAATCCACTTATCAAATATTCAATTCATAAACATCACATCCTTTTTTCCTAGGTCTTCTCAATCTAATCGAGCAGCCAGATAACTTCATTGAAGATGTGCTAGGCACCTTGCCCACCACAACCAGCTCTAGTTAATTTTAAATGCAGTTCTCATCATATTTAAATGGATGCCGATTGAACACAAAATAGGGTTCAATTTTTGCTATCCACTAATTAGCATATATCTATGCATAAACTTATATATTTATCACCTAAAAACTATTTAATCAATAAAATTATTTGTTTGCACAATGAAAGAAAATGGACACAGAACGACTTTTTTATATGAATTATCATCATAACTTTATTTTGAAACACGAAAAACGAAAACTAATCGGTATAAAAATACATATACATATATATAAATACAAAATAATACACAATATATCCGTAATATATAATAATTAAATATATATATTGCAAAATGGGAGACGTACGTTGGTACAAAATAATTCGTATGTAAATATCATCAGTATAATTACAATTTCAGTTCTAAAAATTTCACTACATTTTTTTCTTTAACGCAAATATAAAAATAATTAAAAAAAATTAAATAAAAACAAAATACAATAGTCGCTCTGATATGAATACGAAAAAAGACATACATTTTATTCTATTTAAAAATATACAATATATGTTTGTATATTTGTCAATTTCTAAAAAGTTTTGTCGAGCGACTACCGTATATATTTACATAAAAAAATATATATATATAAAACAATAAAAAAATGAGAGTTACAAATTTAAAGCTGTGTAGTAAGATTAATTTTTTACAACCTTTTGGTCACAGTTTTTTTTTTTCTTTTGTTTTTTGTTCGATAGTGTAATTTTTAAGGATGAAAAACTATAGCAAATCACTGAGTTAATATTTTGTTCGATAGTTTGATGTGTTTAAACATAACGAGTGTATAGTAGTAGAGATTGCTGGATAGAGAGTAAGTAAAATACATTGTTTTATTGTTTCTTAATTTAATAGGTACACATGTGCAAAAAGTGCGACAGCTTGTCATATATATATTAAACTAAATTTGAGCAAATGCTAACCATCAACCGAGAGAGAGTGAGAGAGGGAGAACTCTACATAAATATCATAATACTCTTTATACAAAAGAAATAATTCACTAATAATAATGATAATAATAATACCTAAAACCATTATTTATAAAAAAATTAAGAAAATATCATTGATAGAGATTCGTTTTCGTATTCGTTTCAATATGTTTCTCCAATTCTGGAACTGGGCGGGGAATCAATGACACATTTAGTAGTAGTTGTAAATACATACATACATGCACACATATATATAATACGTATTTGTTACTTGTTAATTATTATATTTTTGTTTTGTTTTTCAGTTTGTATATCTATATACTGTAGTCTGCTTTGTTTGTCATGGCTGCCTAGAAAAAGTTGGTGTGCGTTTATCAAGAAATGCACCACAATAGTTTTTAGTTTGTTTGTTTTCTTGTTGCTGTTGAGTTCCTATCAATTGACAATATACACATATATGCTTACACTTAAGTTTAGTTTATTATTTAGATTAAATTCCAGTTTTGTCCTTTATGTTTTTGTTTATTTGACTCTGTTAGTGAAGAGCTAAGAGAGTTAGGTATATCAGGAATCGCAAGCTAATAAGAATTTTCGGTGAATTTTTACAATCTTTTAAAGTTTGAGTAAAGTTGAACATTATTTTTATGAAATTATCAAACCTGTGCCTCTGTATAGAGCTGCCTAGTCCAATAACAATTATTCTAACTACTTAAAAGTTAGGCAAATTAACAGAATTAATTAATTAATCAAATTGGAGAAAAAGTTTAAACCAAAATATACCCATAGCTTGCGATCCACATATTCTTTCAATAGTTTATTTTTTGTATATGTGCTAAATTGTTCACTTATTTGTTTTGCTCTTATAGACGCTCCACTAAATATTCAGATCTTATAGTTTTCTTTGTTAGACGACATATATCATTCTGGCTAACTCTTGATGTATCTCAAGTATTATGTACAAAAATTGCCTAGACTATGCATAGAATGCCACATATAAATCATATATGCGAGTATACTATATATATATATATATCTATGTATATAATGATTATTTATAATTCACTAGTACAGATCGGGAAGGGACGGGGATGTTTATATTTATATAGACTAACACTTACACACATATTCACTGTAGCTGTCAATGCTTAGGCCTGATGATGTCGCTGCGTGCGCATGAAATGTCTCGCATTGAGAGGATATTGACGCGGATAGGATATCAATGTGGAGCCCAGGGCAATGCTGAGCGGAGCCTTCGAGCGCCCGGGCAGGCTGACAAAGACGGTGCCAACAGCAGCCAAATTATCGTAAGTCGGCTCAATGGCCACCAGCATGATCCCCGTTGCCTGCACGGGACGAGAGCTGCTGCTGCTGCTGCTACTATAGTGTCCATGTCCATGGGTGTGGGTGTGTGAGCTGTGTGCGGGGCCATGAGTACGGTTGTGTGAAGAACTGTGAGCGGTACTGGGCGTTGGTTGATTGTGCAACTGGGTTTCGCTCTGTAAATGCTGTTGTTGCTGCAGCAGCAGCGCTTGGCGTGCACGTTGACGCATTTGACGCGTGGTCGACGCTGACGTGGTTGGCGGACTGTTATCCATGTCCAGGCTGGACGCGGCCAAAAAGATCTGGGCGAATGGACGTTTGGCCAAATGCAACATTTCGACAACATGTTGGCGCCGCGCACGACGCAAATCCGCCGCCTGCTTCACCTTCCAGACGATAACGCACAGGGCGAGGAATAAAAAGAAACAGGAGAAAAAGACGGAGAAGAACACAAAGAGATCGATGTGCAGCTGATCTTGGCGGAACACCACAGATCCGTAGCTCGGCTCCGGGCCAGAGCTCGCGCGTAGCGCTATAAAGAATCGCGTAGCGCTCAAATTGTGCGCATGCTGCGGCAGCGTCAGCACCAAACGATTCTTCAATCCGAACAGACGCAGCAGCGTATTGCATTGGTTCAACGTCACATGCGTGCTCAGGTCCTTGGCGAACTGATCCTGCACCACAAAACTGTGTCCTCCATGGCTGCGACAGTCGTGCAGTTGCGGTACATAGAAGTTGTTGCTGCTGCTGCTGGCGCCCATTGTTGGACCGTTGGAGCCAGTGCGTCGCTCTGGGGCGAAGAGCTTCTGCAGCGTAATATTATCATGCCGCGGCAGGGCAATGTTAAGTGGATGCTGGCGCTCGGTCTTGGGTCCCCAGTTATAGCGATTGTCCAGAAAGATCTCGTGGTAGCCCGTTGTCTGATTTGTTTCCACTATAAACGAATCGTCCTGCGGCGACATAAACACATCCAATTCCCCTTGAGTCACGTCGATTATGATGCGTATGTCCACGTTCATGAATCGCGGCTGGATGACAAAGAACACTGTCTGACCGGGCTTGAGAGCAGCTGGTTTCGATTTGCATTCCTCTGTGGATGAAGAGATTTATATAGTTAATGCAATAAGAGCCATATGTATGATTGTCCAAACTTACCTATGGGCTTGGCATCGAAGCACATGCGCGACTCGACCGTGATTTGTTTGTAGCACTGGTGTCCATCGGTGGGATTGCCAGCATAGGAGTCGCGACACTTTGAGCACTGAACGCTCCAGCAGAGCTGGGCCGAATTCTTGCCGCCGCCGGCGATGCAGGTGGCATCGCTTTCCGTGTTGTTGGCACAATTGCACTTCTCGCCGGTGACCGCGTCGCAGATGTTGCCATGGCCATGGCACTGGCAGGGACGGCACTGCTTGTGCAGATCCTCGCTGCCGCGGAAATAGCCCAGCAAGCAGCTGTCGCAGCGATCGCCAGCCGTGTGATTCGCACACCGCAAGCAGGTGGCGTTGTGGGCGGGTCCCTCGGGCAGAATGAGCTCCAGCTCTGAGCGTGTCATATTGAAGACCGCCGGATCCGCATCGTAGGCCACACAGACATCCGAGTGGCCGTGACAGTATTCCAGGCAAGGCTGACAGGCGTGACCCTCCCGCGGATTGCCCACAAACAGTGGCTGGCACTTCTCGCACTGCTCGCCCATCGTGTTGTTGTGGCACTTCAGACAAATGTCCAGCCGGCTGCTCGACTCACAATTGGAGTGTCCGTTGCACAGACACTGGATGCTGCAGTTCTCGCCCACATAGCCAAAGTCACACTTGCATTCGTCGGGGCGAATGCAATTGCCGCGCACACAGCCCTGACTGCAGACGGGCAGGCAGCTGTTCTTCTCCTCGCGGTAGCCGGCGGCACAGACGCACTTGTAGCCAGGAGTCGGTGTATCCAGATCGATACACTGCTCGGACACAGGATCACAGTTGTGGTGTCCATTCTCGCACTCGTTCTCTGCCGGACACTGCACGTAGTGCCAGCTAACCACGTCCGCATGCGTCAGCTGTGAGTCGTTGCGCCAGCTGCTGTAGATTAGGTCACACGTGGAGCCCGACGGATGCTCTTGGCGATGCTCGAGTGCGCCCTCCGTGCAGATGCCGTCGCCATTGAAGCCCTCGCGTGCACACCAGCCGCAATGCGCATGCTCCAGGCAGCTGGAGCACTGGGTGTACACATGGCACGGCTCGGGGCAACGTTCCAGCTCTGTAGACTCCAGGACCAGGCCACAAACGCCGCCGGCGCACAGCAACGGCTGTGCACTGGGAGACAAGCAGACGTTCAACATGGTCGACCACTTGCAATCCGTGGCAACGGCATCTGGCGCCGATTGCAAGCAGCTGCTGCAATTGCTGTGCGTGTGGCATGGCGGTGGGCATTGGTCCACCAAGTGATACGCATTCTTCTCCACCAGCTCCCGGGCAATGCACTCCACGTGACCCATGTCGTTGCGTGCCCAGTGGCACTGCTCGCTATGCAGCATGCACGTCTCGCAGTCCAGCTGATGGCACTGGGGCAGCGGACAGAGGCCGAGCACTCCCACACTGAGTTCCTTCTCACACCAGGCGCTGTTGCGGGCGCAGTCGACGCCGGCGGGCACACAACGTCCACGTATGCCGCACTCATCGCACCACTGGCACACCGGACTCAGCTCCTGGTGGATGGGCCAGGCGGCCAGGCAAGCGCTGCAGCTGCCAAAGCTCGAGCAATTGCGACTCGCCAACCAAACATCATTGCACGCCGGCCCATTGTTGATGACCAGCGTCCCATTGTAGTTGGCACACGGCGCCCTACCTTGGGTGAAGCAATGCGAACTGTTGCTATAGGTGTTCTGGATGGTGCAATAGCTGCAGCCCATATAGTGGCGGCACATCGACTTGCCGCCGCTCCACAGCTGGCAGATGTCCTCGGGCATATTGATGCGCGTCACGTGGCTCTGGGTGGCGCTGCCATCCCAGCCGCCAATCACATAGATCGCACCGCTGTCCGGATCGATGGTCATGTCCTCGGCATAGCTCGCCACGGGCAAGCGGCCAATTAGCTCCACATCATCGGTCAGCCTCACCCACTGGTTGCACGCATACACATAGGCAATGAGCAGATCTGTGGCATTGTATGGACTCGTCCTGCCGCCATACACAATCATATAGTGCTCCGTGCTGACGGCCGAGTGGAAATATCGTGCACGCGGCAGCAGCGAAACCGGAGAGTTCAATTCCTTAAATGTCGGCAATTCCGTCCAGCTGAGCTTGTTCAGATCGAGGGCGTAAAGCTTGCTCTGCGCCTCGCCTGCATAGCCGCCAAATATATAGAGGCTGTGTGTCTCCTGATGGTATACGGCACTGTGTCCGTATAGCACCGGCAGCCGTGCTCCCATTGCCGCCAGTTGAACCCAACGACCAGTGTCCAGATTGAATTCCCACAGCTCCAGTGGGCGAGATTTATTCAGGCTCAGGCCACCCACCAGCAGCAGCGATTCGTGTTCCTGGTAGCGTGTGTGGGTCAAGGTGTGCCCGGCTAGTGCTGGGGGCGACTCCCCCAGCGAGGGATCTACCTCGATTTGGTCCCAGCGTTGATTCTGTATGGAGAACAGCCAGAAGTCCGCAAGCAAACGTGAATTGGCGCCAATGCCGCCATAAATGTAAATATTCTGCTTCTTCACAAAGATCTCGGCGGCGTGGAAATACCGTCCAAGGGGCATGCGATCCTCCGGAGTGGACGATTCAACTGTCACCTGCAACCAGGTGGCGTTCTTTGTATCGAACTGACGGAAATCATTGAGCGGTCCATGACTCGGCGAATAGCCACCAAACATCCACAACGAGCCCCTGCGATCCGCGTTCACCGAGTGGCCAAACCGTGGTATGGTCTTCCTCAAATGCTCCAAGGCTTCGCTTAGTAGCTGAGTGTTGAACAGCTCCGTCATAACCAGATGATGACGCTGCACCAGTGTGCCACAATCAGCGCCCGCATAGTTGTTGTTGTTGCATATGCAACGACCATACTCGGTATCACAATAGCCCTGTAGTCGCTTCGCATGGCAATTGCTTGGACAGATCTCGATTTCGCAGCGTGGACCCACATAGCCAGCGGGGCAGACGCAACGCTGCAGTGCATCACAGATGTGCGGATGCATGCAGCTGCCCGCCACACAGTTCTTGACCGAATACAAAGCATTGAAGCCGAAATTGCGACGCTCGCTGCCCTGTTTGTAGTAGACGGTGACATGACTGGACCGGGCCTCGATGATGCGTGCCGCACTGTACGGCTCACAGACAACGGCCAGCAGTTGGTTTTGCTGGGCAGCGCCAGTCAAGTCCGGCAAGCTATCATAAATGTACACGGCATTCTCGTCACAGCTCATGGCCAGGCTGTTCCACTGAAACTCTAGCTGCAGCAGCGACTTATCCGCGTGCAAGGTCTTTGGCTGCAATATCCACAGGCATTCGCGCACCTCAAGGCTGGCGCCCCACGGCGAACGATACGACTGATAGGAGCCAATGGCACTGCGTCCTATGTTGGTCAGTATGCCACGCGATTCGCATTGATAGTAGCACTGGCCACCGTCGCGCGGATCGCCGTAGTAGCCGGGCGCGCAGACGTCGCACTTGAGGCCCTGCGTGTTGTCCTTGCAGAAGCACTCGCCGTGGCTTACATTGCAAATGCCCTGCAAAAATGAAGGCAGCAGCTATAGTCAAGGGCATCAACTGTTGATTGAGCGATTGCTTACCAAATCCTGATTTCCGTGTCCATTGCACTCACACGGATGACATCCGATATTTGCCGTCGCATTGCCGTAGCTGCCCTGGCGACAACGCTCGCAGCGCTCGCCCTCGGTCCACGCCTGGCACTGGTCGCACTTGCCCACGCGCTCCAGGCAGGTGGAGTGGTTGTTGCAGCCGCAGCTAATGCCACAATCGCTGCCTGTCCAGCCCAGGTCACACTTGCAGCTGTAGTCCGGCGGGCCGGAGCAATAGCCATGCTGGCAGAACTCGTAGCAGGTGCGCACGCAACTGAAACGTCCGTCGCCCACATAGCCGCGCCGGCAATGGCAGTTGTAGCTGCCCTGCGTGTTGGTGCACTTGGCCTCCTTGTGGCAGTCGTGCAAGCCCAGGCCACACTCATCCACGTCCGGGCACTGCGCATAGGCCCACTCGGCATCGTGCTGCGAGCTGCTATTCAGGGCCAGGGAGCAGTTGCCTGCGCTGTAGCTAAAGTCGCCCTGCATGCAAATGCCCTCAATGGGATTGTCCCGATCGAAGCACCAGCCGCAGCTCAGCGTGCGCAGGCACGAGGTGCAGTTGCGATGCCGCTCACAGGATTTGCACTGTTGCAGGGAACGCGGCGGTGCCGGATGCATAGTCAATGTGGTTGTGGGCGTTGCAGAGGCCGACGAGGCAATGGGTCCAGCTGCCGGCGACATGGGCGGCGTGCCCACCTTGTCGATCCACTCGCGGCACATGCCAAACTGATATTCGCTGGTGTATACGGCAAAGCTAAAGCACTGGGCGCTTGCCTCACACCAGACACAACGTCCACGCTCGCCTAGACACTGATCGCAGCCGCGACGCTCGCGACATGGCCGCGGACACTGTGCAATGGATCGGACGCTGCTGTTCGATTTGCCAATGCGTCCACAGCGCGCATCATCCAACCACCATTCGCACTCGCCATTGCCAGGCGTGGAGACGCAGGCGCGACAGGTCACATAGTTGGAGCAATTGGCACACTGACTGGGCTGACTAATCAAGTACGCCCAATGGGTGCCCTGATCCGTATCATTCGCCACACAGACGGCGCTCTCATTGACTGACTTCAGATGGCATTTGCTGGTCAATGGACACCACGAGCAGGAGCCATCGGTCAGACAATGCAGACAATTGTTATACTGAGTGCAATCACCGGAATAGTACGGCTCCAAGTACTCGAAAGTAAACGCATTCAGCTGTCCGTTATGCAAATGCTGCAGCTCCATTTTCGTCTTCTGGTAGGTATTGTAGATGTTGTTCTGGCCAATGCGACGGCGAGCCTGCAATGAAAATTATATAAATATCATTTACTTATTTATTATTATGAATATCAGAAATACAAAATAAACTCACCTGAAAATCGATGAGGAATGGCTGCTCAGTGCTGGGTAGCTGAACATTGCTGCAGTACGATTGATTTGAGCTTTGCGTGGTCACATTGTCCAGCATATCGAGATTCATGCCCAGACCCACACGCAGCACAGCTGACGAGTAGCTGCTGCACACCTGTATGGCTGAATTATTGTTGCTGTTCCACTGCTGCTGAGGCCGCACGAAGCCCAGGAGGCGTGCCAACATTTCACCTTCCTGCCGCTGCTCAAAGTACGCAGTGGGCGGCGGCGAGGCAAAGTCCACCATGGTAGCGTTCACAATGCCCACATAATCGGGCATGGTGAAGTTGACGGGATAGTTATACTTGATGTAAGTCAAGCCCGGACGCCGATCATTGCGGGTGCACATATCAGGTTCACGAATCTCGGTGCCCTGTTCGCCCCACCAGCCGGTGCTATCGCCGCACATGCCATAGTTATCAGCACGATAATGACAACGGGCATTTTGTACACACCAGGTGCACTCGTTGAGACCCAGTTTGCTGGCTACGGAGAACGCGGCGGCATTGCCACCGCCCCACAGGGTGCCGTGCACCAGGCACGAATGACAATCACCCAAGGAGGGGCAAATTCCGGGGCAGCGTGTCGTCTGCAAATTGGTGGTGCAGTTGGCTCCAATTGTGCGTCCATAGCAGCTGCTATCCGCCGAGCACCAGCCGCATTCGGGATTCGATAGACATGCAGTATGTGAGGCATGCAGACGACACGCCATCTCCGGATTGTGATTGTAGAGCGGATTCTCCACACGTAGCACCTGCGGCAGCTCATAGGCAAATAGATCGGCATTCACATTGCCGTGATAGCCGCCCACGATTAGCAGCGTGTGATTGCGACGCAGTGCAGCGGCGTGGGCAAAAACGCCCTGTTGCTTCGGGTACAGACTATCATCGGCCGAGACCACCTGATTGATCCAAATGTGACAGCTTAAGTGATACCAATACATTTGATTATCGTAGCATATCTCATCCTTGTTATGGCGATGCGTATAGCCACCAAAGACAATCATATAATTGCCCGATATGGTGGCCGTATGAAATGCTCGCTCCCTTGGTATATTCGTGTCTCTCAATGCTGTACGCGGATATAAGATTTCAGTCCAGTGCAGCTGATCCAGTTGAAAGGCAAATATGCGATCCGACAGCTTTGAAAAGCGTGCTAAACTCGTCATAATGCCACCAAATACAATCAACGAATTAGTTGCTCCATAGTAAACCGTCGAATGCGCAGCCAAACGCACATCCAAGGTTTTCCCGCCTCGCGGCTTCACGAGTTGCCATTGCGAATCTTCGCTGAGGGGCAAGCGTATCCGATAAATGCTGGAGGAGAATTCACCTGATTCCATACTGCCGCCAAACAGATACAAATAGTCCAAGGCAGTGGTTAGAGTATGCCTTGCAAGCGCCGGAGGCTGTAGCTTTGATCTGACAGCCATTTGCTTCCACTTGCCACCACTTTCTGTGTTATTATATTGCCAGAGATCGTTGTAGAAGCTGCCGTTAGCATGCTTGCCGCCATAGATGACAAAGCCTCCTGGAACCCGATCTGCAGCATGTCCATAACGGCCATGTGGTTTGTGATCGGTCACCTCTTCCAGTATATCCTCCAGATATTCAGTTAACTCTTCGTCCGTCGAGTTCGCGTTTACTGTAGTCAATGGCAGCGAGGAGCGGGTGCGTCTTTGATGTAAATTAGACTCGGCCAGCGTGTAGAGGATATTACGAAAGAAGCTTACATCGCTGGTCAGGCCCCACAGTTTGGCCTCGTCTTCGTTCTTGTGCTGCAGCACAGCTTTCAACAGTGTATGATCAATTTTTTGTGGATGATAAAAGTGACGGCGACTCTGCAGTGGTATGCCCCATTCATCCTCCCATTGACTGGTGCTAAAGCGATATATCTATGAAAAAAATATATAGTTAAATAGGTAGCTTTCTAGGTAAATTCCATTCTTAACGTACCTGCAACGTGCTAATGACATTGTTCAGATCGTAACCCCCAAATACATAGAGTGCATCCTCGTCTTCCATATAAACGGCAGAGTGTGCAGCACGCGGCGTCATGCCCTCAGCATCGGTGGCCAGCCAACGCCAGCTGCTGCCTGGTGGATTATCACTAAGATCACACAAGCGTCCACTATAGCCCGGGGAGCAATGACAAATGCTTTTCTGGCACTTCCCGCGACCTTGATGTTCACCGCATTTCTGCGGGCACGCTTCATCCTCACAGTCAGGCCCCACCCATTCGCCATGGCAGACGCATTGGTGGCCCACGCATTTTCCATGATTGTGGCAGTTGTTCAGGCAGTTTGATATGTAATAGGAAGCACGAAATCCATCCAGCACGTAGTTTGTATCGCTGTACATTAGAATGAGCATCTGTGTAGACAAATTTTGAGATGAATAAAGGACTTAAGAGTGTGGAGTATTTCGGCACTTACACTACCGCTCCGTGCGACTAGTTTTTGCGGTTGTGTGCGTCCGCTAAAGCTGCCCAAGAGAGTTGAATTGAAGGAATCGCCGTCGTATACATATATATAATCATAGGAGCACTCTGTGCCCATACTATGGAATGTTAAGGTTATAAATTGACTGTCATTTTTCGCTTTTATCAGCCATTCACAGTGCGAATCCTGCGTATAATTGTAGCCAGAGGGACCATCGCTGATTTCACCGTAGGGCTCGGTGAATACCTTGCGACTGCGATCGCAGGGCGCTGTTATATGTAGTTGATCCGATTGTGATGGCAATTGAAAGCTCATTAACCAAAATGTCAAGGTTGGCAGCAGCGCGTACATTCTTCGCATTTTAATTACACTCTCGCATTCGCAGCCCAATCTCATTTTTATGCTAATTGCGTTAACACAATGACGGGCACATCCGTTTGTATTGTGTTTATCCGGTTGCAATTGTATTGATGCATGTTTTCTACACTTCTTACATTGCACACAATTGTGGCACTATGGCCGTCTGTCCACCAGTAAACTCGTCGGCCGCTGAAAAAGATATTTTCTCTCAGTTGCAAAGTTCCTTCTTTTTTTTGTTTAATTTTACTAATTAGTGGTGGCAGCACTTATCGCAGCTGAAATATCTAGTGACTGGCAAATATCGTTTCGAGTAGGAAATCTTGGCAATACTGTTTTTTGCCATTCACAGCGATACGTAACTATTGCACATCTCTAATTCCGTCTTTTTGGGTTTTCTTTCCTATTCAAGATGGTAGGTGTTCTGATCGGCTTTGACGAAAATCAGCAAACATCCGTGATAATAACGTTAAAAATGTTAAACAAACTATTAATTATTGCACAACATAATGTTGTCTGTGATTTTGTGACAATATTAAACGAATGTGCGTACTTACAATGCATTCTATTTGATACGCAAGCTTTTGTGTTAGTGTTTAACATTTGTGATGGCGGCAACAGAGAACTGAGAAAGCAAAAATTAATATGTTGTTTCTGATTCTTATAGGTGAATGTACCTAAGCAACGTCGCACCTTTTGCAAAAAGTGCAAGGTCCACAAGCTGCACAAGGTGACGCAGTACAAGAAGTCCAAGGAGCGCAAGGGTGCTCAGGGCAGAAGACGTTACGACAGAAAACAGCAGGGTTTCGGTGGTCAGACCAAGCCCATCTTCAGGAAGAAGGTGAGTAGATCAATGGGATAATACCATATCAATATTGGCACTTAAGTAGAACTGAGTTGACTGCGCTTTCTTGAGTGAAGCTTTAAGCAATTCATTGGGAAGGTGTGCCAAAAGTAATTTGTTCTTGCATTGTGTGCGGCCTTAATGGCAGCGTGCTCGCCTTTTTCTATGCGATATGCGCCCCACCTGCACAACAAACAAATGTAAAATTTAAAAAGCTTCCGAATTATCCCTATTAATTTGATAATAATGTATTTACTCTTTTATTCATTAACAGGCCAAAACCACCAAGAAAATTGTGCTGCGTATGGAGTGCACTGATTGCAAATACCGCAAGCAGACACCCCTGAAGCGTTGCAAGCACTTCGAGCTGGGCGGTGACAAGAAGCGCAAGGGACAGATGATTCAGTTCTAAGCTTCCAGGATTTGTAATCGCCAGCTACCTTTTGATAATGAAGTGTTTTTAAGTTGTTTTCATCGACTGCTTTTGCCATGTTCGGCAATAAGTGAGAAAATAAAACAAATTGTAGAAGTAAATTTTTGCCAATTGTATTATTTAAAAATGTAGCATTTTATGCTCATGCTATATCACAATATATGTTGCTCAGGACAATACTCCAAATTTTATTCCAGAATGCCATCCTCGAGCATGAAGTCGGGTTTACTGAAAATAAATATAGTTTTTAGCTAAGCGGGGATAATTGTTAATCAACTTACTCTAGCATTTCGGAATCCAGTCCTTCTGAGCTCATTTTTATTTTAACCGCGGGCGCAGGTACGCCTACTTGCAGCATTCTGAAGAATTTCTTATAACGAATATCTTCACACACTCGAACGCCTTTTACTTCTGCGGGTGCTTCTACTTCTGGCTTATCAGTTTCGTCTGTTGTTGCCTCAGTGCTTATTACTTCAGGCGTTGTGGCGGAATTATCTACCGGTATGGATGCCAGCTTCGTTTCTAGAATTATTAACGCAGCTTCAGTTCTTTGAAGCTGTCGCTCCATTCGCACAAATTTGGTCTCGCAATTCAAGGCGAATTCATTGAGAAAATTGCAGGTACTTAGTAGGAAGTGATTAACAAAAGCGAGTATACGCTTTTGATTTAGCGGTGGTATCTGAGTTTTATCCACATCCCCGGTAAATGTTGCATTTGCTTCCATTATTATTATTAATTGTATTTAAGTCGATAACTAACTTATTGATACGGGACGATTACGATTACTTTCGATCACGCTAGATAATACTATCGATTACCCACCACACCATTTGCAGTACTGTAAATGTACAAATAGTGCTGGAAAAACCCATAACGTATTTTTTGATTGCTTTTAAATATTTTATTTATTCATTTTTATTATATCTTAACATGAAGTGTGTGTGGAGTTTTCTTTATGTTTTATTTTCTTGTTGTTTAAGTATAATGTATGGTGTTTATTTTTGATTTACTATAAAAGTATTTTTTTTTTTATATTTAATATATATATATTTATTTTTGTTATTTTCTTTAATATGCATGAGTTTTCTTTTAAATTTTTGTTTTCTATATGTATAAACTTATGTGCTGGGAATTGGGGTTATTCCGCTATATGCTCAAATCTACAATGAACGTTGTACGACTTAATATTAAATTTATTTTATTTTTGCTCTTAGTTTTTTAATTATATCATGCGCATTCAGCTTTGGTTATTTATCGAATAACACTATCGAATGTTTTTATTTTTTTATTTTATATAAATATTATAAATTGTGGCATCCCATTGCGTGAAAGTAACAAATAAAAAATGTTTACAATAATCTGTTTAGAATCAGCTTCTACATTCATTTCGTAATGTTTGCGTTTTGGTGAAAATATGGCAGTGGATTTGTATAACGGTACAAAAATAAAAACCATTTTGTGCGAGTTTCTTTTCGTTTGTTTTTCTTTCTTTTTTTTATCAATTATGAAGTGAAAATTGCTGCCAGCAGCGGAAATTTTGTCTTGTTGGTAATTTATCTTTCTTTCATTCAAATGAAAAGGCAACAAAGGTTTGGATGTTATTTTTTTTTACTGACTGTTCGGATGAACTGTATCGTTGCAAACGAGAACCCGCTGGTCCACAACGTTTTAGAAAATTGCTTTTATTTGGTTATATTTTCGTATTGTTGAGAAATGCGTTGGTGTTTTAAAAATATCTCAAGGCCAAATTCATTTTGTAAAACTTTATTTAAAATAAAAATACATGGTAATCAAAAAATAAAAAATGTACAATTAAAAAATTAAAAATCAATAGATTTAATGTATTAATGTGTTTGTATATGTGTGTGTGTTTGTTTATATAACTACCACTATATTTTGTTTTTTGTTTTTAGTAGTTAATCATATAGATCTACAATGTGTATGGGTGTATATATTTATATATGATATCGCATTTTCAATTTGTAACAACTAAAAGTACAAATTAAAACACATAATTTGTTGATAGTAAAGGATTTTATATGTATATATAAATTATATATATATGAATCATCACTTGATTTATATATATTTTTTTATCGAATATCAACTTGGGTTCATTTTTTTCTTTAGCTGCGTTTCGTTACATTTTCTTTTAATTGTTAATACTATTACTAATATTGAGTTGCTCGGCATTCACGTCCACATTTTTTAACGTTTATTTGATTACAAATAATGAATCGTTAAGCGATCCAAATCATATATATATATTTATGAGTAAATATATATTCAACTACAAGTGTACGAAATCCTTTTCATTTCTTGTTTGCTTTGTGTTTAATACTAGGCATAAATTAAATAAATAGCTTAGCATACAGTTATAGCTCAACGGCATTTATTTATTATGTTTTATATATCATCTGGATCTGGATCTGTATATATTTTTGTGGATCTCTAACCCAAGCATTGCGTACTTTTTCTTTAAGATTTGTATATGAAAAATTATAGAAATCGAAGCATTTTACTTTTCACTTAGTGCTTAATAAAGTTTTCTGGCGATTGTTTATTCCTTCCTGTTTCATTACTTTCCACACTTTTAATAAATAAACATCTTTATCGTCGTCGTCGTTTACTAAACTTAATTTACAACTTGCACGCTCTTTGTGTTATTTCATCCTTTTGTATGATTAAGAGAGTGGGCTAATGGCTATATATATAAACCGTTATGTTCTACAAATTTGATCGTCTATATATCATTACGTAAACGTTTTTTTTTTCTTTTTTGTTAGCTGAGTACATTTAATTGCAAAAAAAACTTGCACAGCGAGCGGCCAATATAGCAAAAGGTACGTACATTAACTTCATTACATAATCGATTATATCATTTAAGGGCTTTTTTTCTTTATATAAAATGTACAGTAAAGCTTCCCACTGGATCAACTATTGACGCAATCGCTGAGCAGTTAAGCGCAATATAAAATATAATTATAAACTAAATTGTCATCGATTGGAAATTGACTACATTAAAAAAATAAAGTAAAACAAAGTTGTTGAAATTGTGGCTAAGAAAAATAAAAAAATTAAATGCCATAAAATCAAGAACTTTACATTTGTCGTCAACAAATAGTGTGTGTGTGTATGTGTGTTTAATATGCGGCATAGATATTGTATTCGTATTCACTTGATCTTTTAGATTACAAATGGTGCTCGCTCGTACGCTCGGAAATGCCATAATAATGTCAATTTTATTATATATATATATGTTATTATTTTTTAGGTTGATTTATGCCATTTCATGTATATATATATATATATAGCAATGTGTGTTTGTTGTTCATCTCATGTATATAATTGTATAATTAGAATTAAATGTATAGTAGTATAATGTATATATATAAGTGTATTTTTTTATATGTATAATTATTTAACTCGAACTCGTAATCGCTTAGCTGAGAGCTGCTGCAGCATTGGCTGTGTGTATGAAGGTGGAGATTAGGGATTGGGATTGAATATTTGGGTATTGGGGGTTGAGGCTAGTCCGACGTAAGTTAAACAAAGACCTTGGCCAGTCCATCAGCACCGGCACTCGCTATATAGGGCTTGGTTGCATGGAACGCCACGTCAAATATGCTCTCATCGAACTTTTTACGATGTGCGGTTATCTCCTGCACGCACGTCTTATTGTCCAGATTCCAGAGGCGTATGGAGCAGTCATGTGAACCGGACAGCAAATACAGTCCATGGGCATCAACGGCTAACGATGTAACCGGCTCCAAATGCGCCACCATTGAATGCACCAATGTTCCCGATGTATTATCCCAGAAGCGTATATGGCGATCCTCGTGTGCGGTTATTGTGATGGGCAGTGTCGGATGTGAGACGACTTTATTAATGAACTTCCCCGTATTTCCGGACATCTCTTGTGAGGCCTCCAGCTTAATCACCTGTTTGCCCGTTTCCGTGTCATAGATAATGCAATGTGCACTGTTGTAGGCCACCACAATGTGATCCACCTCGTTGCGCACAAAGTCCACGGATGAGGGCCCGCCCTCGGCCTCCGCGGCCGTATAGGTGCGCAGTAGCGGCTCCTTGGTATATGGTGACCACAGCTTAACGGTGCCGTCTGCCGAACATGACACAATATTATTCTGCATTGTGGTCAGACCCCAAACGGCGTCCGTATGGCCCTCCAGTGTGCCGGAATGCACGTTCGGATCGTAGCAATCATATGGATCAATATTGGGCGATGGCAGTTGCCAGCACTCGATATTGCCATCGAGGCCACCCGAATAGCATGTCTCGCCGCTAGAGGACATGCCCAGGCAGAGGACGGGTCCGGTGTGGGCACGGAACGTATAGAGCGGCTCAACATCAAGACTAGCGGATTTTTTGGCTTGTACCGTCTTCTGTAGATTCCACAGCTTGAGCGTATTATCCTCGGAGGCAGTGATTAGCACGGGCTCCTCCGGATGGAAAATCAGTGAGCGCACTCCGTCAAAGTGCGAGCGCAGCGTATACTTGGCATTCCAGGTTTTGCGATAGCCAGCGCCACCGGCACTGCCACCAGTGCCGTCCTTGGCATTCGCATCGTACGCTCCGTCCGACTCATTGTTCACCGTCAGCTGCGCTAGCTCACCTAGTCCCAAGGAACCGTCCACCTCTGCGAAGAAATGCAAATCAGAAATTTAATTTAATATATAAAAGAGAAATCAATAATTATGGTTCAAATTGACAATCAATGGAAACGTATTGACACTTTACTAACTATCGTTAGATTCTCTAGATTTTATTTAGATTCTTGTCACACTTTCCAAAGATTGTTTAGCAGTTTTCGAATCCAGTGAGTGATTAGTGATTAGTAAAAAGCACCTTCGGTTATTAGATTCATATCGTTTAAGAGCTGCTCTCCCACCTCCGCCTCAAGATCTATGCAATTGATGAACGCATCAACAAGACGTAGACGAAGAAGAAGAGAAAAGCGAAAGAAACAGAAAGCGAAAAGCATATAACAAATACAGCGTTTGTTTTTGGATTGTGTACAGTACTATGGATCGTTATATTTTTTTTTAATCGGGACTTTGCAAAGTAAAAATATAAATACTACAGAATATGCGACGGGTGGGAGGGCTTTGCAAATTGGTATGAAGAGGGAGCGGATGATCAATTCGTAGATCAATTCGTACCTTCGGTAAGCATATCCTTTCCTGACTTGGGCCGTTTGGCCATTTTGACATCAGTATCCTCATTGTCGGTCGCCACCATTTCCAGATCATCGGAGATTTCATCATCGTCGGACATCTCTGTGGGTCCAAGGAACTCAAAATTGGCCATGACTGCCGCCTCGGTGTCCAGTATGATGGCATCATTCGATTGTTGCACTTTTTTAGCGGGAGTATGACGGCCTAATGTGAGCAAATTATTCAAATCTTCAACAGGGGGGAAGAGGGTGTGCAATGACCTACCTTCCGATTCTGAGGCACGTTTATTGCTCTCATTGCCATTTATATTGGGACTGAGATTCTCGCCACCGCTGCCAATGCCGCCAGCGTTACCACCGCCACCGCCGCCACCACCGACACCATCATGATCCGCATTATTGTTGAGTCCAAGAATGGAGCGAACACGATTTGAACGCACATCGATTATGTTGTCTGTATAACCGATTTCTGCCAGATATTGGCGCAACATTTGTCTGCCTTGCCGCCACGTAGTGTTCGACACAGAGCTGTAGGGCACTTCCGAATCGGTGGCCACATCGGTACCGATGCCACCATCATCATTCGACGATGGTTTGAACTCGTTTAATTGCGGCGGATCGGTGCCGTATTTTAATCGATAGAATTTCGCTCGCTCCTGACGCAGTGCATACTCCAGCATTTTAATGCGTCGCGTTAGATCAGATTTGAGGCTCTCTAAACATTTACGCTCGCCCAGCAACATAGCAATGCGCGCCTATAAAAAAATGAGAAAAGTGATTAGCTTTAGTTGAAATAAGGACATTAAGAAATGCCAAATAATAATATCTAGATAAGCAACTTATACTGTAATTATAACTGCATATGTGATGTAATCGATCACATTATATTTAAGACTATACGTCATATACCGAACGTATATGAATATTATATTATATGACATATGTCTATATATTCATATATCATATGAATATTACTACCCCATATGCTAAATTTGAGCATAATCAATGTTTATTAATGTAAAACTTGAAAGCTTTCATGGGGAGCATATGAAAGCTTAAATACATACATATACATATATGTATGTACGCATATAAGTGTGTTCAGTGTAATGTGTGAGTGTATATGTATGTGTGTGAATGATGAATGCATGCGTCTCGTTGCATTCCAATTGCTGCGTTTGGCGCGGCGCTGGATCGGTCTTATAATTGACGCTCTGCTGCACCATAGCAAACCGAACGAAAAAAAAAAAAAACAAAAACAATTAAATTCAATTAATTGTAATATAAAATTACAGACTTGCTGCACTAATTGTTGTTACCCAAGAGAGTGAAAAGGATAGGAATGCGGCTAGAGTGAAATCCGCAACATTTACTGCTACTGCGTAAGATATTCGACGCTGAATTGTGAAAGCACTAGAAGCACCCTCTCCGTACCCTGCCCTAATCCTTAGCTGGAACAACTATGTTAGGTTATGTATAATATATTTCTACGCATTGTATTGCAATAGAGAAAAGGAGATGACGCGGAATATTATAGTATAAAACGCCCGCGCATTGAGCCACAACATTAACATGATAAGGAAAATAACGAAAAAAGGACTGTCAGGTGCGTAACTACGATGCAGAGCAAAAATATATAAATAAATAAAAAGAAACTTTTGCTTACTTCCTCTTCAGCACACTCATTCAATTGGTCTACCTTACAAACTTAAAAGGGGAGGTGCACACACACTTGCTCACAAGCACGCACACACACAGATGCATACACACAAAGAATTGGCCAGCTCTCAATGGGTGTGCGCCCCAAAGGCAACAACAATAACAATTTATACATGCTAATAACAGAAGCAGCCGCAGCTCACGAGAGTAGCAAAGAGAGCAGCCGATTTGAAGTAATGGTCAGAGAGAGTAAGAGAGTGAGAGGGAGATAGGGAGAGAGCACGTAACGTAACTGTGCCGCCATTTGATTTTATACACAATTTGTTTCATTCTTGTTTAGTTGCTGTGACGGCTGCTGCTGCTGCTATTGTTATTGTTTTTGTTGTTATTGCTGCTGCTGCTGCTGCTTCTGCTGTTAATGGAAACATGTTCTGCATTTGAATTAACATTCAATGGCATTTCATTTGGCACGACGGCTAATTAAAGCACGCATTTACTAGCAAAATGTTAGAATGCTGTTCGCGTGCCAGTGCTGAAAGCTGCTGAACGAAAGAAAAAAGGTGGCTAATGCAAAAAGCGACAGAAGTGCACACTACCACACAGAAGTGCCACAATACTCTACCAACTGCAACAACACCACATCGCAATGAGCTTGTGGGTGCGTGTATGTGTTAATGCCAAGCACTTTTTAAATTACCTAGCGACATGCAATGGTGATTATGATGGTGATGACGACGTCGACGACGACAGGGCAGAATATGTAGGCGGCAGGTGGCGCACATACTATATTTATTTATTTATTTTTTGCTAAGTCTTTTCAAATATATACAAATAGCAGAGCAACAGTCATTTGTTGGTACAAAATAAATGTTGAATAATGAATTTGGTTTTGGCATTTGCGGAAATTATCAAGTTAGAGCATGATGTGATTTGTTATGTTATGATGCAGGAATTTATGGAAAATAATTAAAATCATTTGTAGTCCTCCTATAGTCACTATCCTTAACTTCAGTACTTGTAAGTACTATATAATAAAAGGCCTAGACAGACCGAGTACAATGAGTAAACAATTTATAAATTAGTACGTATCTTTATCACTAATGCACATCAAGATCAAAAATAAAACGTAAAATAAAATACATATGCATATATTGTATGTATGCAGATAGGAAATTACGCTTTGTTTTTCTCTCTACTAATCGCTTCCATCAAAACGGCGATTCGTCAAATGCAAAACAAATAGACTAATTAACAGCTGGCCTGACGGCATTTGCCATCGATTCCAATGGAAGTATCGACAGCAGCAACGCCGGCAGCGGCCGCGGGAAGTTGATAGATTGTACAATGAACCAGGCCCGGCACAAACACAAGGACGTTGCATGTGCAGCACTGACACTGACACACAAACAGCCGCAAGCTAGAAATAGATACTCGCAGCATGTGGAGCCCGGCGCACATGCATACATATATAGATCTATATATGTACATATGTGTGTATATATATGCATAAGAAAGTATACGTGAGTGTATGTATGCAAACAAGCTAAAATGGCTTCCAATGTGTGGTGGCTGCTGCTGTTGGACATGGGCGCCGTCGTCTAGTCACTGCCCACTCTTTGCTTCATTTTCTTATAATTTTTTTTTTTTCTTTTTCTGTGTTTTTGGCAAAACACAAACAAGGCGAACAGGTTCATAAACATAAATGTTTGCGACAAATGTGTGTGGCGCAACTTGTGCTGTGTAGGTAAAATGCAGAGTCAGCGTCGTCGCCAACTTGTTTCCAGTGCAGTGACGTTTTGAATGTCACTTGTTTATCAGAGCGTAACGGAATGTACACTGAGCGCATCGATGCTGCGTAGTATCGATAACGATAGCACGTTTCCAGCTGCTAATGCACTATATACGGGTGAAAGCGAGGGACTAAGAGGGGGTGGAAGGGGAGTCAAATGCATCGATAGGCGATCTGCATGTCATTAGAAAATTGAGAAATGAATATTTCATGAAAATTCTCCTTTTATTTAAAAAAGGCTTTGCCGCTGTTGCATCCATAGGCAATTAGTATGAAAATGTATTATTGAGTAATAGTAGTGTATATACAATGAATAGTAAATTTTACTTTAAAAACGTAAAACAATAAAAATTCCATAAATATTTTCCGGTTAGTGGATAAATGCATTTTTCCTAATATATAATACTATTTAAATACATATTGAATATAACGAATACCGTTGCAGCACTGAAGCAAACAGAGCATAAAGTTGATTACAAAACAAATTAGATACAGATGTGCGCTGGCTTGCAGATAAACTCATTCAAAGAAAAACCCATTGAAATGGAAAGTGAGCTTTAAGGATAAGCAACCGAACTCACCTGCAGCTCGGCCCTGTCGACGTCCCACTGTGAGCGCTCCAATTCGAACCGCGACCATTCATGCTGTATGAAATGCAATATGCCCGGAATTGTGTATTGCGGCGTGGTTGCTTGCTGATTATTGGGTCCACCGCCAGGTCCGCCCATACTATCGTCGCTGCCATTGTTGCCAGCGCCACCGCCAGCACCGCCCATGCCGCCGACTAAGCCACCTACATTCGCGTTCTGTCCACTCAGGCCGCTTATACTGAGGCCGCCGCCTCCGCCGCTGCCTAAACTGTTGGTGAGAATGGCGGAATTGGCAACACCAACGCCCAGGACGGCTGCACCACCGACCGGCTTGTTATTGATGCCAGCAGTGGCTCCTGAATTGGTTCCCATTTGTTGTTGGTGGGGTTTTTGTTACTCGTGTTGTGGCTTGACGCTGGCTCCGCTAATCCTCCTCCTACTTCTGCTCGTAGTTTGTGTTGCTTTGCGTAGCCAGATGCTCGAACTCTGGCTTCCTTATGCCAGTTACAGCGATCCGTTATTGTGGTTTTCTGTTGTATTTTGTTCCTGAATATGTTTTCTTCTATTCCTTGTTTTTTTTTTTTTGTATTGAAAATAATTCACTCGATGGCGCTGGACACGTTGATTGGTCTGGTTCTTAAAGCTTGCCCTCGAGTGTTATTTTTTAGATGGCTGTTTCTGTTGGTCCTGTTTTGGAAAAAGACAGAACAGAAATGGCCAGACGTAAGACAAATGAGGTCATTGAATTTTTCCCGAACAGCAGAAAAGCAAGCAAAAGGATACGGGGCTCAAATGAGTGACTGCTCGCCTGGCTTGTCTCCTGTCTCCCGGCTTGCTCTGCCTTTCTCTCTCACACTCTTTCGTTTGTTCGCACTTCACCGGAACCTTACACGCCCCCGCTCCGCGCGCGCTCTCTTTCACTCTTTTTTTTACGATACAACAACGTCACAAACACACTCAACACAACATACACACACACACGCATACACACGCACTCACCCAATCGCACTGATTTGAATGACAACGACAACGACGTTTACTACTATTTAGGCACACATACTTGTGCAACGTATACAGCACATACGACTTTTCTATAAATCTATGATTCTTACGCACATTTACTTGACAATTTTGTTGACTATTTACAAATTTTTCCAAGGAAACGTTGTTGCTACCGTTTTTTTTCGACTACGATTTTGGTTAGAGACGTTTACGCAAAAAAAACACACACACACACATTAAATTTTTCTGCGACGCGAACAGGCATTACAGTGTAAATGCAGACAAATAACAACTTTATTTTGAGTACGAATCACAAGCTGAAATAAATACGTTTTTCTGTTTATGACTGTGTTATTTATGATTTGTTACTAATATAATTAATGCAAACGTCGTGCATTGCACACAAAAAGTCGATTCAGCCGTTCGTCGCAGAGAATGTTTGGCCTGGAACTCTGAAACATCAGAGTTGCTGCTGCTCGCATGCATATGCTTAGCTCACTCATACACGTTGTGTTAGTAGCACGATTGTATAGCTATCTCGCTTTACATGTCTATATACAAAGAAAAACACACGAACACAAGCGCACATCAGGCCGTACTATTTTCACTTTGCTTAATTTTAAGAAAATGAGAAGACTTATGCGCTTTTGCCAATAAAGCAAGCGATAGTTACGCTTTGGTTATTTTGTAATTTATGCCACAGTTTGACTATGATATTAATGTTTGTTAGATTTTCACGCAGCTGCTTTCATTCCATTCACCTTTATTTTTTTTTAAAGTCCGGCAACCACTAGTTATCGGATCGCAGATATACGTTGTTATCGATATTTTTATATGATGGTTAACCAATATCACTAATCGAATACATTCTATTACGCTTTTTATATTCATTTAAATTTTAATTAGGTACTGAAGAGGAAGTTGGCATACCATATGTAACCCAATGGATAGCCGAGGGAATTGAACTCTAATTAATATACATTTACATTTTAATAATAGCTTAACATTATTGTTGACAAAACATATAGTATTATAGATTAAACATCATATTCGTATGGGTTAAAATTTCCTCATCCCATTCGACTGAATTGCTTGTCCAGAGATTTTCCACAATTTATACATTGAAACGTTTACATGAACTCCTCGCACCAATCATTGAGACAATTGTAGCAATCGGATGCTTGTTTTGAGCTAGCGTGACAAACATCCTTCATCCAATCCTTGAATAATTCTTGGTCCTTCTTCAGCACCAAATACTGACCAAGTACAGTGTATGCCTAGAAACAGACCCCAAATGTTATTTATCAAAAAATAAAACGGAAACATAAAAGATCACGTCCTGCGCATATGGCGTCATTTCATATTTACCTTATCAAATCCAGCTTCCGTAAGGCGTCCACCAAGCGTTTCGCCAATACCAGCCAATTCTGTGACGGATTTCTCACCCATGGGCTCAGCCACAAAATTTCTGTACTTTTGAGTAGTGCCCGACATTTTTTAAGTTTGTTTTTTTTGGCGCGTCGCGTAAGTTCTTAAACAATTTAATGAAATGGCTACTTCAGCGAATTTCGCGTCGTTTCTAAAATGACGCACTAAATTAATGTGGCAGTATTTGGAAAACAACAAAATACAGAATCTGCAAATATCGATAGACATTAAATTCAATATTGACAACACGTTATGCTTTGCGAAAAAATTTGAATCGAATTAGCAAAATAAATAAAAAGTAAATAAATATTATATAATGTCCAAATTGATGTAGCAACGATTTCTTTTTTCTTAATATGTTCGAATGCATTAATTGTTCATAATTATTCCAGGTACTGAAGAAAAAAGCATAGCATACTTATGTACAGTAAAGCTAGTTATTGCATAGCTTGAAGGGTATTTTTTGGAATCACCTGCAAGTTAACCTCAAGATTCCCTTTCCGACAACAATCAATTTTATATTTCATTTCAAAATTTGAATATTTTTCCCGCAATTCTATATGCATAATACATATGCACGCACACACAATCACATCAATGTATGAAAGAACGTGACATCTTTCTCATTTATTTTCGAGAGCAGGTCAATCTTAAGCTGAAGTGGACCTGTAGCATTTCTTTTCAAAGCTTGAAGAACCAGAGTAGTTTTTATTTATTTATTTATTTTGAATTTAAATGCAGCCGTTGCATGCATCAGTGAATATTAATTTGGGTCTAACCCAATTAACCCCTGTGGTGTTGCCTGATAAGCTGCTTTGGCTACAATGGATACAACTGTTGGAAGACAGTTCAGCTCCAGTCTTGATTGACAACTGGCCCTGGTCTCACTTTTAAATAGGCCGCCACCACAACAGCTATAAAACTCTGAAACGTAAGGGACTTTAGTTGAGTAGTAACGGAGAAACGTAAGGAAAAAAGCGACGTACAAAAAATGATGTTGAATCTGGCGATGGGTTGGCTCTGCGTCACCGTCGTTTGGCCAGGTGAGTGAGTGACTGACCTGATTAATTTAAGTGCTTCAGTATCGCCGATCGTTGCAAATTAATTATCAAACTAAGAAACAGGTTTTTCAAAAGGAGAGAAGGATCACTAAACGAGAGACCCAAGAACTTCTTGAAGATGCTCGTTTAGTTGTCAGGCAACCGACAAGCAATCGAGATGGGCACGGGCTATGGACTCGCATGCATTTGCAATGTGATAAATCCCTGTCGCAACGAGGTGTCCAACACCTTTGTGGTCGTCCAGTGGCTAATAACAGGATTCGCTGCACTGGCTCAGGTCGTGCGACCCGTGCTGCTGCTTTGTAATTCCAAACTGAAAAAAGAGAGTAATTAAAACTATTTTATCAATTGAAAAATTTTGTGTTCTCTTGGCAGTTGGCATACGCGGCGAGGTGATTTTGAATCAGGAGGATTACAACAAGACCTGGATATATATGCCCAATGGCGATGGCAAGCCAGAGGTGGCTTATCTAGTAGAGCCGCCACCAGAGGATCGCATTAGCTTACCGCAACTAATCAAGTTCGAATATTATGGCAGGTGAGAATTTTGCATCTGATTTGATTAAAACTATCTCTGATAAAATTTAATTCAATCAATTTAGCGACTCCCCCAATGAGATGATCAGTTCAAATTTCTGGATCGATGAGAACGATTTTGAGCATGAGCGTCGTAAGCGTGACACCTGGCAGGAAATGGCCGAAAAGTTCGATCCAAAGCTGGATACCAAAATCTTGGTGCATGGCTGGAAATCTAGCACCATGAGTAACTCCATACAGTCCATACGGGGTGCATATATCCAGCGGGGGCAGGTGAATGTGTTCGCCATCAATTGGAGGGATCAGGCTGATAATATCTACTATCTGACACCGGCTCGATATACTGTGCAAGTGGGTCGTGCGGTGGCCAAGTTGATTGATCTGCTGGTCGAGGAGAAGGAGGCGGATCCACAGCGCATTCATCTGATTGGTCACAGTTTGGGCGCACACATAATGGGCTATGCGGGCTCCTATACGAAATATCGGGTTGGTCGCATAACCGGACTGGATCCAGCGCGACCCGCATTTGAGGACTGCATTGGACCAGAGAATCATTTAGATGAAACGGATGCCAATTTTGTGGATGTGATCCATAGCTGTGCGGGCTATTTGGGCTTTCGCAAGCCCATTGGCATGGTGGACTTTTATCCAAATGGTGGGGGGCCACCACAGCCAGGCTGCACGGAGATCTCACAGATCTTCAGTGAGTAGATTGTAAATATTACATAGAATACCAACTAATCTGTTCTTACAGCCGGTTGCAGTCACGGCCGCTCGTATGAGTACTTTGCGGAATCCATAAACAGTGACAAGGGATTCTATGGCGTGCCGTGTGGCACATTGGCTGAGGTGAAGGGCAAGAACTGCACCGGCAGCAAGATTCTTATGGGTGATCCAGTGCCAAGGGATGCGCGTGGTATCTATCTCGTGAAGACGGCCAAAAAGCCCGCTTTCGCACTTGGTATTGAAGACTTACTGCCCAAGGACAATGATGAGGACACTAACTAATTGACGATTTTCTTTTATTTTTCATTATTCATAAAACTTAAATTCAAGCTTAACTTACAAATACAGAAAAGAACGACTTGCAATATCGAACTGGTTCATTTGGTTCAGGGAATGACATCCGTGCGCCGGCGTATGATATTGCTGCTCCGATGGCTGCCATTGGGTTGCAGCACATCTCCTGGTCGCGGCTCAATCTCATAGTGCTTGTAGCCATCCACATCATCTAGCTCCTTGGAAGTGAACTTGGCTATCATTGTGCCTCGGCCGGCATATGGTGGGACATACTTAAATGTCGCAGCGGCCGTGCCACCCACTGGTACTTCAGGAATCTGTAGGAAATAAAAAAAAACAACTGTACCTTTCTTCAAGTCCTTCTAGTCTTGAATAACGCACCTTAAATTTGAGTGGGTGCTCTATGCCAGGTCCTTCCACTGTGAACAACCCTTTGTGGAGTGCTATGGGCAGAGGATTGGTCAGACGCAAGATTATATCGATTTCCTGCTGTGACACAATGCTGGCGTTGTCTCCATTGCCCAGTTGTAGCTTAATGTCTGGCTTGCGCACTCGGAAATCGTCCTGGGCATAATAATCGTAGTCGGTATCCTTGACACGACAGGCCGCAGAGATCTGGAAGGCCGCCTGCGAGGACAACTTCTCAAAGTATTCGAAAAATGTGACCTCCATGCGCACAAACTCAGTGCTATTCGGCTTCAGATCCAGCTCGAAGCCCATGGTCTTCACCTCCTGTGCGCCCACGCCCGTGTAGAGAACTGCATCACAGTTGAGCTGGCCGGTGGCTTGATGAATGTGCTCCTGGCTCTTGTTAGTCACCTTGAGCACCACCGAGAAGTTCTCGCCCACCTTGATGTCGTCCTTCAGCTCCATGCTGAACTCCACCTCGTTGAAGCTATCATTCAAATAATAGCGACTGAAAGCATGACGAGATTGCTTCAAGGCCTTCAGCATATAGCTGCGCTCCTCCTCGCTGCGCTCAGCATATTTATAGGTATCGGTAATATCCTCACGCTCCCACTTCAGCACTGCCTTGGTGCTGATCAAGTGGCCAATGGCCAGAGTATCCTTGCGCAACAGCTTCAGTGGCTGGGCGGGTCCATTGTAGCGCCAATAGAGCTTATCGGCATTCACCTCAGAGTAGACAAAGCCGCAGTCGAAGGGACGCAGAATCTCGCCATGCTTCACTGCCAGCACTGAGGCTGGACCCACTCGGTACATATTATCCGATGCCTCCTGTGGCGTCGCATCCACCACCTGCCAGCCATCGTATGTTCCGTACTGTCCAATGCCCAGGTCGGGACGCTGCATCCACACCTCGTTCCACACATGATAGTTCCATATGGAGTCCGTTGTCTCTGCGTCCAGTTTCTTATTGTTGGCATCGATGAACACATCGACGGTCAGCGATGCTTGAGTATCATGGGCAGAGGAGTAGCAAGTGATGATGCGTGAAGGAATGCCCAAGGCACGTGCAATTGTGGCCAGGACACCACTGAAATTCCAGCATTGGGCGAACTTCACCGACTTCTGGGTCTTGTAGAACTGCTGCAAGATCTCGACGGAGCCCGTCCACTTGGTGGGTGCTGTGCCGCCCGAGAAATCCTCCGTCCAGTTGCCCAACAGCACACCATCATCATCCACGGAGTTTACCAGAGCAGATAGAGCACGTGCCACACGCACCGGATCGCCTCGGTAGGCAGGTGGAATGCGACCCACTGTGCCAAGAACTCGCAGGCTGCACTCGAGCACATGACGCTCGAATTGGCCAACCTTCCAGACCGAGGGACGCAGTCGATTGTAGGAGCCACGCCAAATGAGGGTCGTATCATGCATCACATACTCCTTGCGCTTATCTCGGTCCTCCATGTAAACCTGATCGTCCGGACACCAGGGATTAAACAGTATATAGATGGGCAGTGGCAGCGGATAGCTGCGCGAGCCATCGCCTAGCAGCTTCGTGTCAATGTCCAGACGCCACTCAGTTACCGGACAAGTGGCCGGTGGCTTCACTAGTACTGTTAATATTTGACCCTCGTGCGATTCGATGCCGGCGCCCCATTCCAATGGATCGCCCAGAAAATCAATGCCATCGTGCGGCACTAGAGCCGTCAGAGTGCCATGTCCCGGATTCGGTTTGCTATCGTCCGTCACACTAAATATGAAGCTGATTGCATCTTTGCTGGGGCTGTAATCCCGATTGAAGTAGATGCGCAAACGAAACGGTTCGCCTCGTCGCACGATAAGCGCCTCCTTGGCAGCTGCCGCATAGAAGTGACTTGTGTGGTGCTCGTCATGGTTGTCCGCCAGGCAGAGATCCACACGCTGCACGCCCAACACCGCAGAGCTGCCGGCATCTGAAAGATTGAATAGGATAAATAATCAAGTTTGTCGATGATTTTGTAGCCCTGACACTTCATAAATCAAGGGGCAAAACCCACGAAAAATTATATAAATTTACATATTTGATCAGTGCATGAATGCTATTTTCACACACTGAGGCTCACAGAACCGATAAAAATGTAAACTGAACTAGTAACTCCTAACTAAAATTAAATCTGAACCAATTGCTAAAGTGTGCCAATTTTTGTTTATGGTTTTTTTTTTTACCAATAAGTAACGCGCTCGATGATCTCATAAAACAAAGCTGATCATGTCATGATGTAGCCGAAACGAATTATTTTAAATAATCGCCTTTGGCCATAAATATACAAAGTTTGCGGCACACTGGCCAAACAGTTCAATGCCAAGTCAATTAATTCTCGTAGTGGACAATCGGGCGTATGAACGATATATAAACAGAAGACAACGCCTACAACAAACAATCAAACGCATGGACTATACCTAACACTGACAGAAAATCGTCATCGTCATCATCATCAAGATCTATGGGAATTAGCCGCAACAACATAAACAGCACTTGTGCTGATGGACAAATTTGTATACCATAAAAAAGTATTTTTATAAATGTATATGCATATATATGTATGTATGCTCATAGTATATAATAAGCTAACTATGTCTGTCTACAGTAATACTTCGTTTATTCGCTTCGTATCGTTTGTTTAAATGTTTTTTTTTTTTTTTTTTTCAATTAAAAACCTGTTGAATTTGTCTCTATACTTGTATTTAAAACCCTTAGTCTTTTCCTTTGGCTTATAAGTTATTAAAGCACCATCTCTTTATTTTACTGTAATTCTTCTGTTTTCTTTTGTTTGCTCAAATCGAATTTTCGAAATTTATAAGTAGCATTTGGCAATCTGATTCGATTTATGTGTATAAAAAAACTAATAAGCTCTAAGGCTAACGAAAATCAAAAACATAAAATCTATAAAAATAATAAGAATCTTGTTTCTATAAAAAGCGGAACATTTTATATACGATCCAGCACGTACATATGTATGTATAAATACACCCATATGTACGAATTCCATTTCCACATGGCTGCACTTTGGGACCCTAACAATCAAAGCATTTAAATTTCTATTGATGTTTAACCTTTCGAGAAAGTGTTTTTGGATCATAGGATGCTGAAATAGACAGCGATAAGATAAGACAGCTTTAGATGCCACCGTCAAGTTAAAAAGTGATTCATGTTAATGATTATATGATTTATAAGCCAATCAGAAAATAAATATTAACGACAACAAAATGTATGTAAAGCCAAAGATGCCGGAAACTCACAAAACATGTCAAACAACTAACAAAAAAAAAAAAAAAAAAAACACACACACAAAATAGCGCGTGAAGTCATAGACGAAAATTTGACTGCAAATGTGTAATAATTTTTATGAGTGAAGCTTCACACTGTCAATATAATAAACATTTACAAAACTAAATTTTTTTGATACATTTACAAATACATATTTTTTTTTTTAATTTGAACAAGATATTTTAAATCTTCTTAGTGACTGGTTGCATATAACAAAAACTTAGGAATTGCTCATATATCTAAAGAAATTTTTTTTATTTTCGTCAACATATTCTTTGGTATCATTAAATAGTTCTATTATATTTGTATGACATTTTTGTCAAATTTTATAAAGAGAAATAGAAGAAGAAAGAAAGAGAATAAGCTATTTTTTGCACTCCATTTAATATTAGCGTTTTTAAGTTTTATAAAATTTTTAATGCGATTTGTTTGCAATTTGTTCACAGCACTTAATTACTTGCAATATCGGGACCGGGACGTATACTCCGGTAGGGATTTATTGGTTTGGCAGGAGCCGGCGGTTGCCACCAGCGCTGCAGCCAACTGGGCGCATAGCTGCGATACCAATGGGTCATCGTCTCAATAAAAGACTACAAAACGTAACGGAAACTGCGCTTTAAGCTTGAACTATTTATTTATTTAGGTGCTGAGAAATAGCAAATCAAAAACCGTACACCGCGACGCTTCAAATAACACTGATCAATATCGAAGATTGAGATAGTTTATTTGCTGGCTGGCTGGCTAGCTGTTTCTGATGACCTCTCTCGCGCTCTCTCGATTCTTCTATTGTCTGTGGCTTATAGTGCTGCCTACGCTGAGGGGAAAAAAGCTAAATTGATACTCACTTATATAAATCATAGCAGCAAAATAAACTAAATAATATTCATTATTTAAAAATAAAATAATTGTATTAAGAAATAACCGAGAATTATAATAAGCTTTCTCTGCCTGCTAAGCACGTAACCATAGAATGTAGCTTGAAAAGCGCTAAGGCAGTCATCTCTAAAATAGCCGTTAGCTGATCTCTTGAACGTCGCTTCTCCTTCTCTCTCTCTCTCTCTCAGTATGTTGTTATTAATAATTATGAACGGGAAGCGTTTTTCTGGTGCGTCCGTTGGCGTTGCTTTGGCAGTAGAAGTTACCACCATCTGTTGCGCGACTACGTCATCGACAAAATTCAGAGAGATGAATCTAAAATCTTGAATCACAAGCGCAACAAATAGTGTCAATTAAATTGATTCATGTGCAAGCAGGCCTGCAGCAGAGCTCAAAATCATCTAGTAATTTGCATGCAGTTAAATAGATTTTTGAATGCTGTGTGATTATTGTTATTTGCAATATTTTTAACTATGATCTCCAATTTAAATCTGTCTAGTGCATAGTACATAACATAAATGATAGTCCACATTCTTTTCACAGCTTAAAATTACCTGATTATTTCATACAGCCTCAAACAGGTTGTCAACTGATAATACCTGTATTATCATGCTATTTAGTAGTTATAATAAACGCGAGAAAAATACATTTTCGAAGGTCAAATACTCTTCAAATATTTAAACATACTTTAACTAAGCTGGAAACAGTATGAAAGATAAGAATCTCAAACCTTTTTTTTGCAGTAAATTTAACACTCCGGTATTATACCTGAAAATGAGCATGAGCCAAGCGACAAAAATTTTAAAGTTTATGTTTTGCATATACAGAATTTGTGTGTTTGCAAATGATTAATATAATTAATTACTGTTTTAAAAAGGTTTGGAATACAAAAGCTATTTCAGCTCATGTACGAGGGTTATTTGAATAATATTCAAACTTAATGTGAAGATTAGTTAATATAACAAAGTTAATGTCGCTAATAAAATATATTTTTACATATATTTTTATAATAAATGATTTTATAATATTTATTGTACAAATATATATAAGTATATAATTGAAGAAGTCCGCAATTTTGGAGCCCACTCTCGTTTTTCATTCGCACACAAGCGAGTATCAAAACAATTTTTGGGAGCTGTTGTTTTACGTTTATTTTTGGTGTTATTTCATTGAATAACAGATTCCAGGTGCTTGATATTTGCTTAATGTTCATTTGCGAGCTATTTAAGTAGAATTGATGAATAAGGCTTGCAAGCAGACTGCTACAAGTGTTGACTAGATATACATATATGTATGTATACATATGTATATCTTTATACATATATAATGTACATTTCAAAAATTAAATAAATGGCTAGACTGTAGGCAGATAGTTTTGAAATGTTCACGTACGCCCACAGCGAACAGCGAATTGGCATACAAAAAAGGTAAAATCGACGTTAGGTAATAATAGTATGCAGTCTCATTATCATTGTCAAATGTAAACAAAGCAAATATTTCAAAAACAAAAACAAAGCTTACCCGGAGCTGTTAAAAGATTTGCATTAATAGTGCGCATACGCAGCTTTGAGTCGACTTCGCTTTTCGAGTGTTCGTCGGAATTTTTGCTTCGACGCAGGCAAGAGAATTTGTGACCCATTGTAGAATATTTGCTTAGATAAGCTAATGTTGACGAGTCTTCTCTCTCACACCACCTTGAGTATTTGAATCTATTATTGCACCCGACGCGCACCGGACCTGTTGTCTCTTTCTCTCTCGCTCTCTGTTATCTCTTAAACTGGTTTCGAGAGAGCGCTTAGTATTCCCCAAGGTATTTATGCTTAAATATCGAATTCGAACTTAACACGCCCGCTGTCTAAAATTAACTGACAATATTTAACGCTATAAAAAATTTAAATAAGAACTGTAACATAATTTCGTTTAAAATATTACATCATCAACACGTACGAAGCGACTGACACAGCGCATCGAAATTTTGGGACTGATCTATGCGTATACAGTGTTTTTTTTTCCATTTTTATAAAAAGTATTTGATTTTCCATTGACTTGACCCTAGCGGCCAAGTGGCTGGCCTCGTCTCTCCAAAAAGAATAACCAGACATGCGTGTTGTAAATTGATCGGCTTTAATGGACTCAAGCAGCAACAGCGCTGATCACATTCTGACATTTATTTGTTGTTTTGATTGAATTCGTTGATAATTTGAATTAGTTAACTAGTTGACATCTAAACTCAGGTGTTAAGTGGGTGCAGAACCGGATTGGCTGCGGCTGCCGCTGTTGCACTCTCTAAGGCCGCTGCTGTGTCCTCCTTGCTGCCTGTTTGTGATAGATGCTTAACGATATCCACCCAATCCCAGCCACGTGCACGTTCGCCCTTATGATCGGTGCGTTCCCATTGGCGGCGCTTTTGCGCTTTTGTCAATTGCTCCTTCTTCGGTTCCTTTTGCTTGGCATCTGCTGTCGGATCTGATATCTTCAGCGCTCCAACACCGTCGTCTACGACAGCCATGGCGGGCGCAGTTTCGGGCTGTAAGGCAGTCAGTTGCTCCAAATTGTCTTTAAGGCATTCGAATAGGGTATATGTCATGCCACAGCCCAACCATTGGGTTGCCTCTGTTTTGAGTGCTGATTCTATTGCATCCTTCACAACGGGTAAGCTGAAAGTACAGTGTTCTTAAAAAGATGCGTAGTGTTGTGGTATTTCATTAACACTTACAGATTGCGGTTGTAGAAGGTATTCAGATTGATCGTGGGTGCCTCGTCGGGATAATTTTCGCCCCATTGTAGCTCCACTAGAAATGATTTATAGCTATCCTCTTCGCCATACTAAAGCAGAGAAACAAATTATTTATAGCTACATATTTGCCGTGATTGGTGCATGTGGCCCTTACCTTGTATTGAAATGTGGTCAAGTTGATTTCTTTGAAATTTTCATCGCCTTCGTAAATGGATTGCAGAGCTTCGCGCTCATCTGTCTGCTGTTCGAGTGGTGTCGACATTATTTGCAAATGTAATGAATGTGTTCAAACAACACACATTTCACAAAAATAATAGAATAAAGCAACAATTTAAACTAAATAATTTTTGGCTTTAATACAAAACAAAGCAACAGCTGAGTGCTGCCGGCAGTGAAGGAAGAACAAGAAATTTTCCATTCACACTGGTAGTATAAATACACTGACTGTCTGGTCAGTGATAAATATGTGCATCTCGAGCTATAAAATACAAGTGCTCAATAATAAACTAATTTTAAATTATATCCTCCGCAATATACGAAAATGTAGAAAACAAAATGCTTAATTTCTGGCATACTAAAAGAAAACAACATGAACTTAGACCATATTAAAAGGTGGCATCACCGGTTTTGTTTGGTAAAAAACGCGGTAAATTTTCAATTATCAAATGCAGCCACACTGCGTAGAATATATAAACAAATAGAAGCATTGCGTAAAAAATGCAAGTGCGCGGGTGAATCATCGGCAATTACTAATATCCATTAACTCATGTGTCTAGCGCGCCGAATAGTAAGCATAACAGCAACTTAGCTGAGCAGATAATCAGTTTAGAAATATGTCAATGGATGCGGACGCGGATCCAACGAAAGCAGCTACGGAATGTGCGCAATTGCTGGAATTTAAAGAATTTTTGTCCACAAGAGCCGTAAGCAGCGAACTGACCTCTGGCAACGAACTATCTCGCAACATTAATTGTGTAACGCGTAGCAGCACTGACACCTATAAAGTGAACGGCGATGAAAGGCGCGCGGAAATTATTTCAGCCGTTTGGAAATACCTATCAACCCAAGGCTGTCCGGTCTCCTTTCAGCTGAAGCTTCTCCATTTGGCCACCTCACAGCTGGAGCAGGAGATTTGTCATGCCAAGGAGCTGGAGCTGAATGAGGCAGACGGCAGCAATCCACAATATGATCTATTAAAATTACAAAAGTTTGTCAACCTACAGCTGGAGAAGCTGTTGCTTAAGCTGACGGACAATGCAGCTATGGATAAGTTGCAGACCTATGCCGATAGTGGTGCGCTGTGCAAGGAGCCCTCTAGTTGCGCATGCGCCTTACAGCCCGCAGCACCATCGCACAGTGTCGCAGCTGTTAAGAATAAGCCGCGCAAAATGGAAGATCGCCATGTGTGCCTGGAACGTTTTGGTGAAATGTATCAGCTAGTGGATCACAAAGATTGCCGTTTCTTTGGCGTCTTCGATGGCCATTCGGGTGCCTTGTCCGCCACCTATGCAACCAGTCAGATACCCCATTTGTTGGCCAAGCAATTGCAGCGAGTGCGAACTAATGGGGAGTGCACTGTGGACTTCTATCGCAATGCCTTTGAGACGTCCTTTTTGCAGGCGGACGAACGGTTTGCTCGCAAACGCATCACCAGCGGCACAACTGCTGTTTGTGCCCTGATCGTGAACGGACAGCAGTTGTATATCGCCTGGGTGGGCGACTCCAAGGCGTTGCTTGTAGGCAAACGGACTCAGCTGCAGCTAGTCAAACCACACAAACCAGAGGCTGTGGATGAAAGGCGGCGCATCGAAATGAGCGGCGGCAGCGTCATTCATGCCCAGGGCCAATGGCGCGTGAATGGTATCTTGAATGTGGGTCGCTCCATTGGCGACTACAGCCTGGAGGCTGTCATAGCTGAGCCCGATTTTGTCGATGTGCAGCTAAGTGACGCGCATGATTTTTTGGTCATGGGCAGCGATGGGCTCTGGGATCATGTGCCCGAGGCCTTCATTGTGGAGACCGTCTATCAGTGCTTAGCGGAGCCGACCACCCAACTCGAAGACATTCCCAAATTGCTTGTGGAGGCTGCCAAGGATAGGGACTCACAGGATAATATAACTGTTATCCTCATTCTGCTCAAGAAGCGCGACCAAATCGTACAACGTTAGGCAATCAAAAGAACAGAATGTTGTTCACAGATTACCATTATAGTTATTCTGCATTTGTTGTCTGTTTATCATCACACACTTATTTTTGATTATTATTATTTTTAAAATATTTTTCTTTCCATGTAAATAGCTTTAGGCTCGCTAAACTTTCCTATTTTGATTCGATTCAACCACATTCGCCTGTGCCTCTCGAATAAGCTTAACATTTCGATCCAACTATATGTATATCCAATTATAAACACACATATACATGCATTTTAGAGATATATCATATATTTATATATATAGATATATACAGGTAAAATCATAATCACCAAGAAGTTAACATTGTTTTTGGCCGCTTTTTAATAGCTCACAGTGCTTCCACCCGATTCGATTGCTGTATATAAAGCAACCATATATAAAGCATATACATATGTATATATAGTTATAGTTATATATATAATCTATATATATATTGGCCCAGTTGACAAACGTAACGAAAATCCAACGAATCACTCGATTTTACAAACAATTTTTGTTTCATTCAGTGTAGTAACTAATGGAGAATATCAAAAATAATGCAAATCCTTAAAAGATTATACATTTTTAACGGAGATCCTTAAATTCAAGATCCTTGCCAAAATTTTAAAATTGTTATATCATAAGTATAAAATCTATTATTAAATTAGATTGTAGAGTACATAAATTCAAGTCACACAAGCAATATACAATTTTTGAATAATTAGCTATTTTATTATTCAGCAATTATATATTTTAATAAACACAAATTTACAAATTAATTTAAAAACAAAATTTTAAAGTTTTACCATTTAAACAAAAAAAGTTTAAGAGCCAAAATTAAAAAAATGTAAAAACTTGCATTGTTAAAAATGTCACAAATATAAATAATATATATTATAAAAAAATAAATTTGATAGAAAAATTTAAAGGAAACAAACACAAAATTAATTATAGAGTTATGCAAAAATATTTAATGGAAACCAGGTTGCAATAGACCTAACAGCAATCTATATATAAATATATTTGAATCCACAAATCCATGATGTATTTTAAAATTTCTGTTAAGAAATTGTTAACCTATAGAAACTTTAGCTTATAAATCCGCTATATTTATTTAATCCAATTTTTGAAATTTAAGGAAAAAGTTTGTCAATTGGGTACATATACACCCATGCATTCACACACCGTTAGATATGTTTATACCCAGCCATATATGTACAATGCGCACACACACCTGTAATCAGCGTTATTGTTGAGATCCCACACAGATTAAGTACCTTTTTATACAACAAAATCTTCAAGCATTTTAACGATAAAAAAAAACAGAAAGCAAACAATTTTTAAACAAATTTTTTTATTGGAATAAAGTGAATAAAAGCGATTTGATGTTTAATTGGGTGGCGGATGAGGCGGTGGTCCATAGGGCGAAGGATGCGGTGGATACATGTGAGGTGGCATACCCATGGGCATGCCATAGGGATGTTGTGGCGGAGGTGGTGGTGGCAGCGGTGGTCCCTGCATATAGCCATAGCCATGCGTGGGCATGGGGAATCCCATGCCGGGAATCATATTGAAATTGGCCGCAGGTGGATGATAATTGTGATAGTAATTCGAATGCCAGCTGCCTGGATTGTAGCTGGGATGATAGTTGTACTCCGAGTCTCTCGACTGCGAGCGAGATTGATTGTGCTGGCGCTGCTGCTGCTGCTGATTGCCAAGGGAATAGTTCTGCGACTGGCGTTGATCGCGTCGACCCCGCTGTCGAGGCGCTGCCTCGCTAGCTTCTGTCTTCGATGTTGTCGCCGTAGTCACCGTCTCCGTAGAGTCGGTGGAATCGGTGCGTTCACGTTGACGCTTCTTGCGCAGCTCCCAACGCGCTTCGCGCTCCGCCTCATCGTCAGAGTAATCGATGAAGCGCGCTGGTGGTTCCACATCGTGCTCCCACGATGCATCCGAGCCGCGCACCTGCATCAGTTTGGACAGTATAACGAATTGTGTGTGCTCTGTTTGTGGGGCACAGTAGACAATGTCGCCAACGTTGATGTTGCGCTCTTTGATCTGCTGATTGGAATTGAAGCGAACGCAGTAAAGTGGATCGGCCACCTGGCCGAGCACATCGAAGACCTGGCCAAGTACCTTGCGTCCCTTTTCTAGAAAGAGCACAGTGTCCAAATCGAACAACATAGAGTTGGGCAGGACACTGACTAAAACTAATTGATCCACTATAGATTGCACTTTGCCCAGCTCAATGCATTCGTCCTCGGGAACGGTTATCTCAAGCTGTTCAATTGGAGGTAGGTCATCCAGCAGCATCTCGCCCCGCACTCTCGGCGGCTGTCGACGGCGGGGCTTCGAATCATCTTCCAGATCATCATCGTCATCGTCATCACAATCATCGGTATTTATGCGTTTGTCTATTTTCTTGCGCAATACTGTAAGATATTCTGCCTCTGAATCGGAGTCTGATTCACTACTGGTCTCGCTGCTCGAGCTGACGGCGACAGCTTGACGACGCATGCTGGAGGGTCCTGTTATTGGTACTTCCACAATATCATCATTGTCGCTGTCTGCTATTGGTTGTGGCTCTTCCACGTCTGAGTCCATATCAGAGCCATAGCCAGAGAGTAAACTTAAGCCATTTGTTTGTTTCGCTGATGCAGTTAAACCTTCATTTGTTGGCGACGGTTCGCAGTCCATTGCACTCACAGCAGCGACAAGTTCTCCTTGAGAACTAGCAGCTATTGCCTGGTGGTTTACTTCTGGTTCAACCACTGCATTGCTGTCAGTTTCTTGTTCCACTGTTCGATTGACACTGACTGCCGACGAGCAGTTTTTCACTTCCATTTGAGAATTTGCAGCATCGGGGCTGATCTCGTCTTGAGGAGTTGATTTTACTGGCTCGATAGTCCGCTCTGTTTCTGCTGATGTTACCGACGTTGACATTTCTTCTTCTTCTTCTCCACTGTTCAGCTCTGCTTCCACTGGGGTTGCCTCTGCTGTCTCTGCAGGTGAAGCACAATCTAAAACCATTATATTTAAATTATTATGCGTACTTTTATAGGACAACTAAATCTACCTTTTTGCGTTTGGCCTTGCTCCTGATTGGTTGTTGTCGCTGTTTCATTCTCTTTGTGCACACTTGCAGTCGCTTTTTTTGGGCTTGCTTCACTAACAACTGTTGTTGAATCATTTTCGGCACTCACTTCGATAGCTGTTGCTTGCACAGTTTCTGTGGCGATGTTTGCATTTGAGGCCACTGCTGTCACTGTTACCTCATTGGTAACGGTTGCTGTCTCCGTATTGTTAGACGGCGTCACTTCTGTTGCTTCCATAGTTAACGAAATAAATGTTAAGCTACTCCCTAAACAAAAACACGTCCACCAGGCGCACGTGTTTATTTGAAACGGACAGGCAATCGAAACGGGTATCGATATATAGTATCGATACGCCACAATATTTCACTCGAAGAGTTGAGAGCACTGCTGCCAACTTGTTTTTATTGTGGAGGAGTGAAAACAATTTGAAAAATAACACATCAAAAAGCGGTAAAACTAATTGTTTTAAGTTTTACATTATATTTCATTAAATATTTTTATTGGTTGGAATTCATCATCTTATGACAGATACATACGAGGCTAATTTTTATATAGTTTATAGCAATATTTTCCATGCCCTCTTAATAAATATACATACATTCCCTAAAATTCAGAGGCTGCCACCTATATTTTAACAAAAATAAACTTATTTCTAAAAGTTCTCCGTATCGGTCTTCTAAGTACTTCTTCCCAGTATATGATCCAAACATACGCTCCAAGTATTTCGTCTAGGTTTTTAATGCTCAGCTGAACGATCACCCACCTCACTTGACTGCACTGAACGACTGGGCCTGAGTGACTGAAGAAATGCTGCAGCTCTGCCCTTTATATAGGACAACTTTCTCTCAAGCATTAGGTCGTGATGTAGAGCCCGACGACAGGTAGAGGCTTTCGCAGCCGAACTTTAAGTGACCAATGGGAGCTCTCTCTGCCGCTTCAAGCATCTAGCTTCGTTTGCTCAAATGTAAATACCAAATGAAGGCCGATGCATTCACATAGGCAACTTAAATGATCTTCTGATCTCTTAGACAGACCGGCAGAGAGACAGACTCAGAGACAGACTGTGAGATAGACGGGAAGACAGAAGGAGAGACAGATATACAGACAAACCTACGAACCAACACGAATACATAGTCAAGTCGAAAGGAGAATATGTATATATGTAAGTGTTGTTGTGCTAAATAGCTAATGCACATTATTATTTATAATATTTAGATGGCATTGACAGTAGTCACGTCACATAACTACAATATTAAACTTATTTCCTTTATTTTTTCTTATCTCTATCTCTTTATTCAAATTCAAATTAATCCAATCCTGAAAATGAACAGCTCCAAATTTGAGGCAAATGACATCATCGCCTTTCGCTTGGCGCCTTTGGCTTGTGGCTGGGGCTTTGGCTTTCGGTGCTGTCTCTGCCAGCCAAATGCACTTACACATATCACAATTACTGGCATGAGCGCATACTTAGCGCTTACATTCATAAATTAGAGAGCAAAAATGGGATTTTACAAAACGTTAAGTACACGCCACACATATGCATGTGTGTATGAGCGTGTGTGTGTGTGTGTGGCAAGGCTTTGGCCTAAGAAAATCAGGAAACGGAAATATGCGACGCGGCGCTGTGAATCGAACATGAAGTACACCGAGCACAAGAACAAGCAAGACATGGGTTATATATCAATACGGAGCAACGTTTACCGCCTGGGTAGAGCTCTCTGTCGATGGGCGATGGATAGAGAGAGAGAGAGAGCGAGAGAGAGAGAGGGTTTGCTGCCAGCCGAAAAATATGGGCTGACATTTTTCGTTGTGGCCGCAAAAACCGCATTTATTCAAGTGTCAAATAAATTCATAGTTTTTCCGCAACAGCCACGCCCCCGCCTACACGACTGCCCGCCTGCACAGCTAAAGTGGGCGTCAACAGCAGTGGCGTCGGCCAACTAATTAAGTCAAATGGCGTGCAACTTGAGAGAGTTTGTGTGCCAAAAGAAAAAGGCTAGAAAAGCGGCTAAAAATCCAGCTAGCCCAAAAATTCGATTGCGACCGCCGCCGGAGAGTATGCGTTGGGTTTTGAAGCGCCGACTAAATGCATGCAAAATATTTTGGCAACTTATGCTAAGCACATTTAATTGCTTTTTAAGCGCACTTCGCCTGGCAGTTTCAGCTAATTAATGTTACTCATACGCCACGTAGCACTGTGCCCGTTAATAACCTTTAAAGGCGCGCTCAGCTGACTGCAGCTTAAGCAAACAGATAAAATACTAGCAGCCTCCAAGCCCCACTTATCTCAATACAAATACACACACACACACACACATAGACATGGACATGCATATGCCAAGATAAAAGCACTTGCCAAAATATCAGTGGAACTGGCGCAGTCATTGTCAAAAAAAAAAAACAAAAAAAGCGAGTCAAACAATTTGAATTATGTTTTGCAATTTGTACATCCGTTTCTGCCTTGAAATCGCCCACACATATAAATACAAACACACTCTACACTATATCCTGTAGCTGCCTTGACTCCAGCCACACTTGTCTCTACTTCTTATTGTATATATGAGGGAAATTATTGTTTGCTTTGTTGCCTTTGCCGCTGGCTGCCTTTATTATGGTATATATATATGAGCTATATGCGCGAGCATTTCCTGGCAATGCTCATTTTTATAACATTTTATTGTGGTTATTATTGCATTTACTGAGAAAAATAGAGAAGAACGAATTCATATCAATGTTCCCTAAAAAGAATTCACTTTAAAAGCAATATAAATAATATATATTTTTGTGTTTTCATTATTGCTTCTGTAAATAAATTAGTTTGTAAACACTCTGGCTAAAAATTGTCAATTAATTCTAGGTATTCCAACCATAGATATATCATCAATTATCATACAATTGTGTTTACGTTTTTAAGAACACATATTAATATAAAATTGCAGCCAAAAAAAAAAAAAAGAAGAGACTACCTACTCCCTTCTCCTCCTCTATTCTCCCTTTGCTCATCTTGCCAAATGTTGTAAATTAATTGCTTTAGCATTTTTAGCGCTCTAATCTCTGACATATCGTTAAAGCGCATTTGGCATTGTTGACTGGGTTACTTAAGGATGTTTATGTCATCCACTGAATTTTAAGTACTCCAAAAGAGGCTGACAATCTGATGCAGCAAAAAAAGGAACAAAAAGAAAGGGAGAGCAAAAAATAATAAAAGAGTTCTCAAGTGAATTCGTGATGCGACAGGCAAAACAGGAGTTAGTTGGATTCCCGAACTGGTCGACTAGGCAATATCCTGTGTTTCACGCAAAACATATTCAAGCCAAGTTATCGTAAAAATCTTTTATTACAGATATTAAGCAAGCTCGACAGAAAAGATTTGCCATTTGTTTATATTAAAACTGATTATTAGCCGTAATATCACTTGTACTACCTTTACACTCCACATGCAGGGTATTCCCACTTTGCCTGCTGGCAAGTGGGTGGCAATTCCTCGCCAGATTTCGTCCCGTAAATGGCGCATGAAAATTAGCAAGTTGTCTGTCTGTGGCTGCCATTATGCGGCACACTTTGAATGGCAGCCGCGAATTGAGTTCGTCTCTTCTACTTTTTTTTTTGGCAGTTTTTCTGATTGTCGAGTAGGCCAGGCCAGCGGCAGGGCCGGGTAAAGGCTTAAGCGTTTTATGTCCAGGTTAATTAGCAGTTTCTACGTTATCGTTGTCTATAAATGTCGCCAAAAACTTTGACCATAAAACTGCAATCAGCGGTAAGTTATGTGGCCAGAAGTCACAGAAAGGGCCAGAGCACATATGGTCAGGCTTCCCTCTGGCCTGGAGTGGGGGAGTGCGGAGCAGAGGAGAGAACGACACCTGTTAGACCTGCAGGCAGCAAACGAGAGTCGATACACAGTCGGAGTGAAGCTCATAAAAAATGACTAACAACGCGACAGGGCAGCAACAGCAAAGCGATTAGGACGACCCAGCAGGAAGAGCAGGAGAAGTTGGAGGAGGAGGAGCAGCAAGAGGAGTAGTCGAGGCAGCTGTAGCCTTTCGCCTCTGCAGCGCAAGTGTCGTTTTGAAAAATTCAAATCTCGTTGCCAATAAAAGCCAATAAAACTCGTAAAATAACTCAAACAAAAAAGTGCTGCTCCGGCTCCGGCTCTGGCTCTGGCTCCGGCTGCTGCGGCTGCTCGTTCAAGTGTTTTTTGTGTCGCAATGTTGCGGCTTGGCCATAACCCGAGCAACGGTAATGGAGCTATTGAAGAGCGTTGACTCCTGACACAAGCGTGTCCAAAGTGCAGCTGAGTGTGACTGTGAATGGGACTGTGTGAGTGTGAGTGTGAGTGTGAGTGTGAGTGTGAGTGCAGTTGTCATCTATTTAACTGCTGGCTGCCATTCGCTTCAAACTTCAGCTGCTGCGCAGAGAACTTCTATTTTTGTCCAACTCAGCAAGCGCGTGCCGTAAATAGCATAGGTAATGAATATAGCTGGCGTCTACACCTGTTTCAAACATGTCGCCAGCAAATGGGGCACTGCCTCAACTGAACTCTGAGTGGCTAAGGCCAGGGCGATTGGCAAAGTACGAAGAGTGGTTCAGTTCTATATCTCCCATGTATATATAGAGTACAACAAAAGAGATTTCACACTTTTAAAATGCCTAACTCAACTTTTAATAAAATAAATTTTACTACAGACAATAATCATGTAAATTTTCATTAGACTGAAGAAGAATTGAAAAACACTTTCTCATAAATCTGTCGATAATAGGATTTGCATTAATCAAGCGTTTTATGTGAGTCTATTTACCAGTTAGCTCGCTCGCTAGGCTTAGTTCAGTTGGCTCACACATCACTGCATTGTGAATGTCGTTGCTACTTGGTTCGACTTTCACAATTTGCATGGGCAACTGAAGTTTGCCCTGATTTTTCAATTTGCTGATCAATCAACAGCAGCAGCAGCAGCAACAACAACAATCGTTAGAGCGGAGCATTGCACACTGAATGCAAAATACTGTTTAGTTTTTCGCCATAAACAACGCATTCTGCATGCAGATGCAGCCGATGGCTGAAGCACTGGCCCAACCACCCGACAGTCGACCATCCCATGCTGGATTGGAGTCGGAGTCCAAGACGGCGAAATTAATATGCATGTGGCGTGTTGCGTGTTGCATACTGTGTTTTGCTTCTTCTTCTGCTTCTTCTATCAACGGGCATTCCTTGACGCATTGGCCGATATTTGAGTGGAGCTCCAGGAGAGTTGACTGGCGCTATCGCGATGCCGGCAGAGCGCGTCGACCGTCGCGTCTCGTCGCGTTGGCCGGCCCAAAAAATCGGCTGCCCTCTTGACAGGCCCGGCCAAGTGGGCGAAAGATGTGGTAACAGTATTCACATCCTTTCCAATGCCAGGATGACTCCACACACACACATACAACAAAAAAGAAGAAGCGGAAAACGCGACAAAAACAATTTCATGCATTCAAATGCCAGAGCAGTGCACAGCATGACAGCATCTATATATATGTATGTGTATATGTTACATACCTAACAAGGCGGATAAATTTCGTTGAAGCACGTCGAATATTTAATGCTCTTAAATAGAGTTCATACTTAAGGTGGAGAGTATCTATATATATAGAGTGTTAAGAGCTCTTCGGCTCTATCAGCAGAAGGAGTCGTAGATCGACAGGCTCTCACAATCATAAAGTTCTCAAATGGCTACAGCTGAGCCAGTTGCAGTCGAGCCTGATAGAACTAGGAGGCTCTTAAACTAGATATGCAAGTAACCTGCCAACATGTTTCATGTAAAACCTTGTTTACTAGGAATATTAATTCGATTTATTATTTTAAGTAGAACAATTTCAATTAGACAGTAAAGGAAAATTTAATTTCTCATATTTTGGAAATTAATTTTTTAATAATTAGTATTTATATTATTTTTATTATTTTACCTTAGACTTCTTACTGTATAATGTTGCACTTAATTTCAACAATAAACCTCCTAAAGGCTAGAATTATTTTTCTAAAATAAATGTATTTCATAAAAATTAATGATTAGACTAAATCGCCTCAGTAAGCTCTTATTACTATTATTAATTTATATATATATATATTATATATTATATAATAATAATAATAAAATCAAACTCCAAAGAGTTCTCATTAAATTCATTCTCACTTAATAGTTAGTATGCCCCCAAAGTTAGTGTATTAAGAGTGTATGAGCATTTCTTTATGGCTGGCTGGCAGACGCAGCTGCCCCAACTCCGCCGTAGCTCAAGCTCTCCAAGCAACAAAAAATTGTTGTACAAAATAAAATGTCTCTTTGTTTTTGCACTTTGGCCAAGCGAATCCAACAAAACACATAAATCTTAGCATATGTGCATTAAATTGCTTCTCCCTTCCAAAAGAAGTGCAAAAATCAAATAAATACTTATATACATAGAAGTATACAAATTTATATTTATTTAATTTTCAACTATCAAGAATGTAGCTTTAATTGTCTTACTGCTGAAAGCACTTGAATTTTCTATTGTTATACCCTGAACCCATTGAAAATGGGAAATCAGGGTATAATGGTTTTGTTAAAATGTATGTAACAGGCAGAAGGAGGCGTGGCAGACCCCACAAAGTATATATATTCTTGATCAGCACGACGAGCTGAGTCGATTTGGCCCTGTCCGTCTGTCTGTCTGTCCGTATGTATGAACGCGTCGATCTCAGAAGATATAAGAGCTAGAGACTTCAACTTTTTTTTTAAATGTCCGTATATATCGCGCGCATATCGAGTTTATCACTAAAAAACGATAACTCATTCCGACACTTTTTTATCGATAAAAAACCTTATCGAAGATCACATAAAAAATTATATCTCCTACATCTTTCAAGCTAGAGTCTCCAAATTTAAAATGTATATAAAGATGTATTTAATACAATTTCGGTTTTTGTTAAAATTTACCCCTCACCCTCATCTTTGTAGAAGTCGTATATCAAATACTAGAGACTTGTGCTTCGGTATACACATACATTTATACATCATGATTACGTTCTGAAAGTTTCATTACGATCGTACGTCTAGAAATTAAATTATTCCACAAATAAGTTCTCATAATATCGCCAACATTGCAGCGCAACCCAAGCGCAATCGCCTGTATATGCGTGTGTTTGTGTGTGTGCGTGTGTTTGTTTGTATGCGTGTGTGTGTGTGTGCGTGTGTATGTGCGAATTATTATTGAAATATCAGTTGCTCGAAGGGTTCAGGGGATCTCGTAGTCGAGCAGTCTCGACTAGAGCTTTCTTACTTGTTTTTCTATTGGCATTTCCACGCTTTTAGGTTAATTCGCACCTTTTCTTTAGCAAGAGTTTGCTCTGTCTCTCTGTTTCTCTGGTTCCTGCCAGAAGCTGTGGACAAACTTAATGACCTGAAAACTTTTCGATAATATGTGTGTGTGCAAGTGTGTGTGTGTGTGTAGAAGTGTGTGCACGCCTGCGGAAATTATCAACTCGTCGCACTTCATTCAAAAACAAAAAATAAGGGATTGAAGCTAATTTCCAGGAAGGCGATTAGAAAGCGACCAATTTAACTGTGGCAGCAAAAACAAAAGGATTTCCGCATCCTATGCGCTTGACAAAAAAGGTGCCAGAGATAAGAGTCGATGATATCATAAAATTTAGAATCGGGATTATGCACTTAGCAAACAGAGAGTGAATGCTTAAAGTAAGTCTAAGTTATCAAAAATAGTTGTAAAGGGTTTAGCTCAACTAAGACTTAACTAAGCTATTCGTTATGTTGGAGCTGTTTTGTGTGCTTTACATATATATATTTTTGTTCAACAATATACTCCTGCAGAAGAAAATTGAAATTTGTGATATAAGACCTTACCTTCGCCGCAGCATTATCAAAATATATATAGCTCAAAAATAAATCCTAGCTTTTCAGAGTTATTGTTAGTCAGGCTCTACAGCCTCTTCACTTGTTTATATATATTGTATTTTATTTATTTTTCTACCTTTACAATTTTTTTTAATATTTTTTAAATTAATTATTAGTTTATTTTTATTATTTTTCATTTATTTTGAATATATTTTTTTAAAACTTAAAAAAATTTTTTATATTTCTGTATTTTTATATATTTTAATTTTTTATCAATTTAGTTATTAATGTATAAATAGATGTATTTTAATATTTTATAATTTATTAATAATTAATAATATTTAAATTAATATATATTCTTATATACATATGTATGTATTAATTCAGCTAAAATTTCTATTCGTCACCAATTTGATTATATGCATAAGCTATAAAACATATAGATACATATATTCTTGCTTCGAGTTTCATTCTTTCGTTCTGCAAGGCGCACTCAAAATGATTTCACAGTTGTTTTTCTGCTACCCCATTGTGGCCCGGCTGCTGTCCGGCAATTTGGCCAACCAAGTGAAAGCCACGTGACTAACATAAGTAAATACAGTTATAGCCAAGGCAATAGCCGCAGCTCGAGTGCTCGAGCAATGTTTTGTTTGGCAAAAATCAAGATGTGTGCAGCATCCAAAAAAAAAAAAAAATAGAAAGGAAAACCCCTTTAGCTGCAGCCCAGTTAAGAGCGGCAGCAAAGCGTTGCCAACAACGTTTGTGGCTGTTACTCAAGCCCTAAAAAATTTCGAATCGTATGTTTATCTTTGGCGTGGCCTTTGTCTAGCTGAAGTGGCGCTGTGTGAGTGCGTGTGTGTTTTGATCCTTTTTGCGCTGTTTTTGGGCTATAAATATTTAAATATTTAAAATTTAGCTAGTGCGGAAGCAACGGCGACAGCGACAGCAACAGCAGCAACACAGCAGTCTGTAGTACAGGCAGCAACACAACGGGATGACCCCAAGGGGGCGCAGGGGCGAGGGTGAGGCCAGCAGGTGTTGTGGCAGGGGCACGCTTGTTTGTCTAGCGGCAGCACGTGCTGCTGCGGGCTGCGGTCAACATAGGAGTGTGTGAGTGTGTGTGTGCGTGTGTGTTGTAACAGTTTTTGCACTGTTCGCCTGTTAACTAACTCCCATTAATAGGCACATAATCGAGGCTCAATTAACACGCCCTCTCGTCCCACACCCGCCTCCGCTCACTGGCTACATTGTGGCTTTTATTTAACATGCATTTATTAGAAATTTATTAGGGCATTGCATATTTTTCTACTCTGCACATTTTATGCAATTGCATAAAATTTTTATACTGGCGCCACTCGATTTCATAACTCACACAAAGTATCCACAGTGTCCTGGTTGATGGGCGAAGAGTGAAGGGCATGTAGCCAACCTCCTTACTTACTCTGATTGGCATCGAATGCTGCCGCTGCGAACCTGTTGACCATTTGCATTTCATTAAGTTTTTCGGTTGCTCCTTTGTAAGCATTTTACTGCCTCATTTAAATTCTAATTTTATGTCTGCGTTTATGCCTTTGTCGAAAGCCAAAATACATACTCACACACACACACACACGAGCACAAATACTTACACATGTATTGCTTTATAATATTTTTATAGATATTTCTCTGTAGATTTTCCGCCATGCATATTCAAGTATATTCATAATTGTCACAGACAATATCTACTTAAGATTGTCATTCAGATAGAGCTCTTTCGGCATTTACTTAACTTATTTGTTTCGTGTGCCAAATGCCCAAGTAATCTAATCTTACGCTACGTGCTCATAGGTGGATAATACTTCTTTCTGTTCATTTACTCTTAAAAATAGTTTGGCTTATAAAATTTTGTTATTTTTCGTTACAATCAATTTAATGTTATTGAATAAAATTGTATTGTAGATAAATTATAGAAAAGGTTATTAGTGGATGTAATATGCTTTTATATCTTGATTCATTTTCTTTTTCTTTCCTTATTCCGATATCAGTTTTGTTTTGTTTATATTCGAAACTCCAATGTTATGAATTGTTTCTAGAACAATTTAAGCTCATTAATGACTTTTAGCAGCTATAAGCGTCTTAGTATGCAAAATTACCTTGGCTCATTAGAAAATCTATAACTTCTGTAATACCCTTAAATTAATCCATACAAATAAAAAGTTTTTAATATGAATAATCATATGAAGCACCTTCAAATCTAAATATATTAAATTAAAAAAAAAAAAATTAAATTAAAGAGACATAAAAATAAATAATTTGATATGAAAACTAAAAAATAAATACAATGCTCAAAAGTTATAAAGTTATAGTTATAAACTTAATCTAAAAATTAAAGTATGAAATCTAAATTTTGGTATTATATATACATATACAAATACAAAAATATAATTCTATTCAATAATTATTAATATAATACCAAATTCTGAATTTCACATTAAATTAATATTATAAAATAATAAAAATTAAAAAAAAATAATAATTCTAGAATATTAAAATATATAAAAAGCGAAAATCTTAATAAATTGTATATTGTACAATTTAATAATATAAAAGTCCCACAACTTAAATATTACAAATCTTGAAGAAAAGAGTATTAAAATTGCTTCTACGCCGCACTTCAATCTGCTTGACCAAGCCATTTATTTACAATGTAAAAATGATATAGTGTAGAAATATTAAAGTTTTTAAGAGCTAAACGTGTCTTAATTGTTTATAGTTTGGTTTATTGCAACATTATTTAAAGACCCCACTATGGGTAAAAAGTCGATTTTTTTGGCATTTATTCAAAAAAAATTTTGTTTACAATTTAAAATTTTCTTTTATTTATTGAATATATATACTTCAACTAGATTGAATAGTATTTTTTTAAAAATTTAGCGACTACCATTAATATTTTACACATACTCAAAGTCAGCTGTTGCATAGTTGCGTTTGATATATAAAAAGCGTGGGAAATTTTGTTCAACTTGCAATTAAAGTGGAGCTTTTGTGTAAACATAAACAAAAAAAAGTGTATAATGGAAAACGTACCTAATGGTATGTACAATAAGTTATTGCTATTACTTTTTGATTGTAATTGTGTTTTTGTCCAGTTGTCCAGTGTGTTGTCTGTGTGTATTTTTAGCTAAAAATTAACAAATGTACTTGTGTTCCGTGGAGTATTACTTTTGTGCAGCACACCACTTCACAGAGGTTTGATATAACAGTTGTTGTGTATTATGTCCAGGTTCGGAATCTATTAACCTCGTTTGCTCCTTTTTGTTCCTTTTGGAAAAAAATTAGTTTTTGCAGTTAAAAACGAGCTTTGTCGTGCAGAGCTTGTGGAGGTATGGACCAACAACAACCGCCAAGAAGGCGCGGTAAAAAACTTTATTATTTAAAAAATTAACAATAATATTAGCGAAAATATTAATAATCTAATTGATAAAAGAGTAAAGCAATTTGTAGAGTATATAAAGAAGCATCTGCCAAAGTGCAACCGGAATTTGGAAAAGTTTAAAATGCATCATGCTAGGTGGCTTGAAGGCAGGGTGATAATTGATTGTGAAGGTACTTTGGAAAGTACTTCGGTACTTCGGAAATTTTTAGAACTTCTTCTACGAATTTGCAATATGGAGTTAGCCCTCTGCATGCTTGGATTCGATTCCTTGAGTTTGTATTGAAAATATCGTACAGAATCGAAATTAAAAAATGGCGTGTTAAGGATGTCGACAAACAAAAGGTATCATTGCGTAAACAAGAAATTAAGCGGAGGCTGTGGGATGAAATGGGTCTTCATGTGGATAAACCCAGGCCTAATGGAAGTGGAAATATCAATGATGTTCACAAAATTTTGGTGCATGGATACCAAATTATGGGCACTTGCATAATTCTTGTTGGCATATTAGGAGAAAACGCGTCTGAATCCCGGAACAAGCTGTATAGAAATGATAGGAAATCTCACGCCAGGAAATGTAGCCGATTAGGGAATTTAACTGATATATTTAATAGGGCTTTAGACTCATCTGATCCACTTCTCTCTTCACTCAGTTTAAAAGAACGCGAAAAGAAAAACAAGAAAAAAAAATTCCCAAAATAAGTTATTGAACTTTTGGAAGATCCCAATTCTCAATTACCAGCAACATTTGAAGGCTTAATGGAGCCAACCTTAGTTGGAGAAGAAAATGAAGACGAAAATGAGGATGAAGATGAGGAAAATGAAGATCAAAACATAGATGATAAAAATTTAGAGTTAAATTTTGAATTAGATGAAGAAAATGAAGACCATTCAGTTTAAAATTATATCGCATATATTTTATATATCCCTAAGAGTCTTCAAATATTAATATTTGCTTGTAGTTGAATGAAATATAATAAAAATATAATTTAAAGTTGCTAAAAGTGTACAAAAAAGTTTTTAAAAATAATTTGAGCCCACAGGTAATGATTTTTAATTTAATATAATATGTAAAAGGGGCGGAAAATTTGAATGCCACGCCCAATTGTAAAAAAAAAAAATCCGAATTTCCTTTTTAATATTAATAATATATTCCTAAAATTTCAAGTTCCTAGCTCTTCATTTACAATTAATGCCAAAAAAATCGACTTTTTACCCATAGTGGACCCGGGGCCTTTCGCTCGCGTTAAGAATAAATCTAATTCGTTTCCCCTGGCCGGCAGATGCTGCCATAAATTTTCTATGCCCAGCGAAAGATTTTTGCGCGGCTAAAAAAGTGAGCTGCACATGTGAAAAGCAGAAAACTGAAAATTTAGCTTTTCTTTGCGTACTCGCAATGAAAAGAGGAAAATGCTGAAAGCAGAGAGCGAAGAGAGCAGAACGCAGCATGAGAACCGAACATGCAGCAGAGCACGACGCGACGCGGCAGCGACCGAAGCCAGACGATGGCCAAACGAGTTGCAGGTGCCGTGGAGGGGGAGGAGGCGAGTTCGCTTGGAGCGCAGCCAGTTGGAATTGCACGCGACAAAGGCGCAGCAGGCATGGCAGGGGCGGGCCGGGCAGGGCAGGCGATACGTTGTCTGTGGTAGGCGGCGACGATGACGACACAAAAAGGCAGCAGCGACGACAACGGCAACGTCAGCAGCAACGGCAACGGCAACGGCAACGACTGCTGCCGGCTGAGGGCTGCTGCTGCTGCTGCTGGCTGACTGCGAGCAGTCGTCAGTCAGTTGGCCAAGAAACTGGTAGCGTCGGTGTTGCGAGCCAACAAAAGGCTGGCAGCTGGCAGCTGGGCAGCTGGCACAGTCACCGGCTCTGCCAGTGCCACGAATGTTGTGTGTGTCTGTTGGCCATAGGGCACGGGGCAGTGCCTTTGGATTGGCTTTGGCTTTGACTTTTGAGCGACGCGTAGCCAGCCAAGAAAAGTGGCCAGCCAACCAGTCAGTCAGCCAGCCAGCCAGCCAGCCAGCGAACCACCGCAGCAGCGAGCCAGCGAGCCAGCGAGCCAGCGAATCAGCCAGCCAACAACAGCAATTACTGGCCAAGAGGTGGTGATGGTAAAGGTCCAAGATGATGATGAGTACGCGCCAACAGACGTTGCCAAAGCAGTGCAGGATGACAGTGAAGGAATATATATTTTTTTGGCCGCAAACGCAGTTTGATTAGCCAACTCAAACAGTGGTTTGACCCTGGCCAAGATCGCCGAAATGGACGCCAATTGACAGGCACACACTCGTACACACCACACTCACACACACACACACACACACATGGATTGGCATAGTGGTGCAGTGGAGCAGCAGCAACAAGAGCAGCAGCAGCTTCGCAGGATGCGTTCGTCTCGATTATACAGCTTAAAAAAAAAAACAAACAATAACAACAACAAAAACAAATAAAAACGTGTCGCGCCGTAGCAACAACAACCAAACGCGCTGTGCTATATACGTGTGTGTGTGTGTGTGTGCGTGCGTGTGTGTA